>NC_064833.1:76912000-77521000 GCF_024166365.1 Elephas maximus indicus | reverse complement strand
ACATGCTGTCAACCTCCTATAAGATTAATCAAGAATAGATTTATTCAGAATAATTTTTAAATTTGCCTAAAAAGTAGAGTATATTATAACAAATATATTCCTACTACTCACAATTAATCAGTATTTATAGTTGTCACATTAAAGACTTTTAAAAAAGACATAATGATAACTAACATTTATTGAAGTTTTCCAAGCACTTTGTAACCAAAAACCAAACCCACTGCCATCAAGACGATTCCGATTCATAGCAACCCTGTAGGACTTGGTAGAACTGCCCTATAAGGATTTCCAAGGCTGTAAATCATTACAGAAGCAGACTGCCACATCTTTCTCTCCTTTCTGCCACATCTTTGAACCCATGGGCTGATGGGTTTAAACTACCAAACTTTCGGTTAGCAGCCAAGAGATTTAACCACTGCACCACCAGTGCTCCTCATCCAAGTACTTGACACACATTAATTTGATTAAATCTTACAAAAATCCTATGAGATAGGGCTATTATTATCTTAATTTTATAGAGAGGAAACTGAGGCATAGAAGTTTAAGAGGCAGAATTGGCATTCAGACCCTGGAAGCTAGAACCCAAAACCAATGTTCCTGACCTGCATATCAAATACTGACAACAGTGGAGTCCCCTGTGTACACTTGTCCTGGGTGGCAAGGGCCATTTTGTGATTTCCTCTGCTGGGGCTTGTGTGTTCTGAAGCTGATTTTACATTAGTTTTTGTGTCATGCCATGATTGGATTCTGGCCCCACACCCTAATGTGACAGGGCTCTGCTGTGCCAAGGTTGACTCAGTTCAATTCACAACCTGAACTGAGCAGGCAGCTGTTTATTCAGGGAGTCAAGGTCAAGTTCAAACACTGCATACAGGCTTCATGACCTGACTTCTCTGCCTTACGCTGGCATTCCAAGTATATGGAATGCCATGGACCACAGTTTCGACTCCCTCTTAATATCATTGGCTCCATCATTGGTTCTGCCACCTGGAATCTTGCTTTTTATTATTATTACATCATTATTTAATCCCAGGGCTTTTAGATATAGAGCAAGAGGAGGACTATCCCTATCAGTTCAGTTCTCCACTTTGTTGTTAAAATCATCCAAATTATATCGTTACAGAAAACACAAATCCAGAGGCACCATGTGACAATACCATGGAAAGTAGAAAATGGGAAGAAAAGGAGAAACATTCACAACTATCTGTAAACAATGGATGTCTAAAGAACATACCACGTGAGACTTTTTTTTTTATATATATAAATGATGCTCTGTAGACACATTTCCAAACACCAAGAAAAAATAAAACTGGTCAAAAACCTCAATTCAGACACAAAGCTATCTGAATAACTGAAAAACATATAAAGAAAATCGAGTTTCAACTACTGGAAAGCTGGCAAGTCAATAAAGTTGATCTAGTAATTCTGTCTAGCCACAGAATAAGTTTTTAGAAAGAATATAAATTTGTGATATTAAAACAACAAAAGGTTTGGTAATGGTATTTTGCTTCAAAACAAGGATAACTAATTTCTCATGTTTTCTATAATATGGCTATAAACACTAGGAGAACTATGTTACATTTTGCTTTTTTTTTTTTTTTTTAGAAATAACATTCTAGTATACTCAGAACACTCCCCAAGAAACAGTTAATTCTTTCAGCTAATATTTAACGGCTCCTTTGAGTTGCCCAGCACTGTACGAACCCTGCAGGCCTTGGAAACAAGACAAAATCCCTGACCGGGCAATGCTTACAATCTATCAAGGTGGCAAGACATAAACATATCATGTCAAAATGACAACACAGACTCACATACGGTTAAACCCTAATATTAGTCCTACTGACAAACTAGTGCCGTAAGAATTTCTAGGACTCCTAGTGAGAATATTTAGGAAGAAAAGCTCCATAGCTATTTCAAAGGGTCCAGAATTTGGAAGGGACCCTATGTACCAGGAAATTCCTTAACCTCAAAAGAAAAAGACGCTCCACAGCTACCTCTGTTTGCCTTCCTCTGTTCCAAGTCTCTCAAAGCCTATTTCAAGAGAATAAAGCAAACATTCCATTTGGAGGCACAAGTTCTTTCAAAAACCCTCACTTCCCAGCACCTTGTGTAGGCTAATGTTCCTTTCAAAGAGCTTAGTTCACAAAGCCTATAACCCTATAGTGACATGCTTTGAGCCCCATGACAACCATAAAAAAGTCCAAAACCTTTATTCAAGTAGTAATTTTTAAAGTAGTTCATAGATCATTGTATCCATCGCATTCACTGGGAATCTGTACTAAGAACGCAGTAGAGTAAAGCAACACATTTCCAGAAATGATAATGAAGTGCAGCCAAAATAGAGATAATTATTTTAATTAATGGTAATGATTTTAACGGTTGAACATTTTAACTAATTAATTATGATTGATTGCTTGTTACTAATCAAGGATTATGATTCAAAATTGTAATTGAAAAACCAGGAGCAATAGGTTCTGCAGAGAGCATATCACAACCCTACTGAGATCAGGGACATTATTTTTGACTTGAAAACTGCATTTTGGAACATTCTAGTTCCTTTTTTTTTAAGTCTTTTTCGTATATTCCTTAAGATAAACTGCTAGGACGTTGGTTTTGGTTCTGTTTAGAATCCTTTGTCAAAATATGAAACCAAAATGTGAAATGTGAATATGTGAGTAAATCTGTGTTATTTTTATAGCTATAGATCTTAATACCATATTATTCATCTCAATAATCCTCACAACTGGACCAATGAGCAACATCATGATAAACGGAGAAAAGATTGAAGTTGTCAAGGATTTCATTTTACTTGGATCCACAATCAACACCCATGGAAGCAGCAGTCAGGAAATCAAACGACACATTGCATTGGGTAAATCTGCTGCAAAAGACCTCTTTAAAGTGTTGAAGAGCAAAGATGTCACCCTGAAGACTAAGGTGCGCCTGACCCAAGTCATGGTATTTCCAATCACGTCATATGCATGTGAAAGCTGGGCAATGCATAAGGAAGACCAAAGAAGAATTGACGCCTTTGAATTGTGGTGTTGACGAAGAATATTGAATACACCAGGGACTGCCAAAAGAATGAACAAATGTGTCTTGGAAGAAGTGCAGCCAGAATGCTCCTTAGAGGCAAGGATGGCGAAACTGTGTCTTACACACTTTGGACATGTTGTCAGGAGGGATCAGTCCCTGGAGAGGGACATCATGCTTGGCAGAGTACAGGGTCATCAAAAAAGAGGAAGACCCCCAATGACGTGGATTGACACAGTGGCTGCAACAACGAGCTCAAGCATAACAGCGATTGTAAGGATGGCGCAGGACCGGGCAGTGTTTCGTTCTGTTGAGCATAGGATCTTTATGAGTCGGAACTGACTCGATGGCACCTAACAACAACAACATCTGCATACAGACAATGAATACGAAATGCCTTTGAATTATGGTGTTGATGAAGAATACTGAATATACTGGTGACGTAGTGGTTAAGTGCTATGGCTGTTAACCAAAAAGGTCAGCATTATGAATCCACCAAGCGCTCCTTGGAAACCCTATGGAGCAGTTCTACTCTGTCCTATAGGGATGTTATGAGTCAGAATTGACTCAACAGCAATGGGTTTGAGATGTTTTGGCTATGGACTGCCAGAAGAATGAAAAAGTCTGCCTTGGAAGAAATACAGAGAGAATGCTCCTTGGAAGCAAGGATGGTGAGACTTCATCTCCCGTACTTTGCACATGTTATCAGGAGGGACCAGTCCCTGGAGAAGGACATCATGCTTGGTAAAGTAGAGGGCCAGTGAAAAAGAAGAAGAACCTCAACAAGATGCACTGACACAGTGGTGGCAACAATGGGTTCAAACATAGCAACAATTGTGAGGATGGCACAGGACTGGGCAGTGTTTCTTTCTGTTGTACATAGGGTTGCTATGAGTCAGAACCACCTTGATGGCACCTAGGGACAACAATCATCTCAGTAATTTTATACTTGCTAGCCTTCAGGTCTGAGCTTTCTGTTTTTTTAGATAAACACCTCGGATGTGTAAAGCTACTCAATTAGACTACCCAGGCAATGTGAAACTTTTTTCATTTTAATAAGCATATTGCCTGAGAATAAGTTTTTCATCTAATTTATATGTATACTTTGGACACTGGATTTTTAACCCTTTTAAAATCTGACAAATTAAAAATATCACATAAAGAATATCCAAGATCAGTGAGATAAGGTTCTCTTCACTCTTTGGTCTATTTTTCCAATGGTTTTATCCAATTGAGGCAAGAAAATATCTCAACATAGCTTAGATTGACCTTGTGATTGACTAGGAATTTAGGCTGTATTAGTGAGGTCTATCTTACCATGGTAAGGTGGTTATTTTTTTTACCTGTAAGAAAAAAGCCATGTTGTCCCATTTCTATTTAGTAGGGACAGAAGGAATAACAAAGAGTTATAATAGGGTATGGCCAAAGTGGAGAAACAGAGAGGTCAGGGTAGCTGTGGTGTAAAGTACAAGGATAAGAAAGTGGCAAGAAATGAGGCTGGAAGTGTAAGTAGAAGTCATAAAGTTTCTTATTTGTCACACTAATTAGAGTCCTATGGGAGAAAAAAAAATGGTGGGGATCTCTAGAGAGGAAATAACTAATCAAATGTGCATTTACCAGGACCAGTATCAGTACCTCTTGCCATCGAGTCAGTTCCAACTCATGGAGACCTCATGTGTGTCAGAGTAGAACTGTGCTCCACTGAGTTTTCGATGGCCGATTTTTTGGAAGTAGATTGACAGGCATTTCATCCTAGCTGCATCTTTATGAACTGGAACCTCCAACCTTTTGCTTAGCAGCTGTGTGTGTTAACCATTAGGAAGGCCATATTAGCAATCTTTTTGGAAGACTAATGGAAATGAGGAAATAAACCAGGGAGGAGACTGTGGGCATAGTCCAGGTGACAAACAATGAGATCCTGAACTGAAGAAATGTTGGGAGACATTCTTGAAATAGGATTGCCTAGAATTGGTTAACATTTGACTATGTGTAGTGACTATGACCACCATGCATCCGTCAGCTTGTTGTACTCTGGTAGCTTTTGTGTTGCTGTGATTCCGGAAGCTTTGAAACCGGTATTTCAAATATGCACAGGGTCACCCTTGGTAGACAGGTTTCAGCAAAGTTTCCAGACTAAGACAGATTAGGAAGAAGGACCCAGTCTACTTCTGAAAAACAGAAAGTCAGTGAAAACCTGTAAATAGCAGCAGAATACTGTCTGATATAGTGCCAGAAGATGAGCCCCTCAGGTTGGAAGGCACTCAAAAATGACTGTGGAAGAGCTGCCTCCTCAAAGCAGAGTTGACCTTAATGACATGGATGGAGTAAAGCTTTCAGGACCTTCATTTGCTGATGCAGCACGACTCAAAATGAGAAGAAACAGGTGCAAACATCCATTAATAATCAGGACGTGGAATGTACAGAGTATGAATCTAGGAAAATTGGAAGTCGTCAAAAATGAAATGCACGAACACTGAAATCCTAGGCATTAGTGAGCTGAAATGGACGGTTATTGGCCATTTTGAATCAGGCAATCGTATGGTCTACTATGTTGGGAATCACAACTTGAAGAGGGATGGCGCTGCATTCATTGACAAAAAGAACGTTTCAAGATCTATCTTGTATATCCTATCTGTCAGTGATAGGATAACATCCACATACCTATAACGCAGATCAGTTAATACGACTATTATTCAAATTTATGCACCAACCATTTATGCCAAAGATAGAATTTTGAAGATTCTTACCAGCTTCTGCAGTCTTAAATTGATGAAATATTTTGCTGAAGATCATTCAAAAGTGGTTGCAGCAATACATAGACAAGGAACTTCCAGAAATTCAAGCCAGATTCAGAAGAGGATGTAGAACCAGGGAAGGGATATCATTGCTGATGTCAGATGGATCTTGGCTGAAACCAGAGAACACCAGAGAGATGTTTACCTGTGTTTCATTGTCTATGCAAAGGCATTCGACCGTTTGGGTTATAACAAATTACGGATAACATTGCTAAGAATGGGAATTCCAGAACACTTAATTGTCCTCGTGAGGAACTTGTACATAGACCAACAGGCAGTTATTCAAACAGAATAAGGGGATACCGTGTGGTTTAAAATCAAGAAAGGTGTGTGCCAGGATTGCATCTTTTCACTATACTTATTCAATCTACATGCGGAGCACATAATCCTAGAAGCTGCACTGTATGAAGAAGAATGTAGCATTAGAATTGGTGGAAGTCTCGTTAACAACCTGCAATATGCAGATAACAAAACCTTGCTTGCTGAAAGTGAAGAGGACTTGAAGCACATACTAATGAAGATCACAGACTACAGCCTTCAGTATGGTTTACACCTTAACATAAAGAAAACAAAAATCCTCACAACTGGACCAATAAGCAAGATCATGATAAATGGGGAAAAAAAATGAAGTTGTTTAAGGATTTCATTTTACTTGGATCCACAATCAACGCCATGGAAGCAGCAGTCAAGAAATGAAATGATGTATTGCGCTACACAAATCTGCTGCAAAAGACCTCTTTCAAGTGTTCAAAAGCAAAGATGTCACTTCGAGGACTAAGGAGTGCCTGACCCAAGCCATAATATTTTCAATCGTCCCATGGGCATGCAAAAGCTGGATAATGAATAAGGAAGACCAAAGAAGAATTGATGCCTTTGAATTATGGTGTTGGCAAAGAATACTGAATGTTCCATTTACTGCCAGAAGAACGAAACAGTCTGTCTTGGAAGAAATACAGACAGAATGCTTCTCGGAAGCAAGGATGGTGAGACTTCATCTCCCGTACTTTGCACATGTTATCAGGAGGGACCAGTCCCTGGAGAAGAACATCATGCTTGGTAAAGTAGCAGGTCAGAGAAAGAAAGGAGGACCCTCAACGAGATGAATTGACACAGTGGCTGATACAATGGGCTCAGACATAGCAACAATTGTGAGGTTGGCACAGGACTGGGCAGTGTTTCTTTCTGTTGCACATAGGATTGCTACATGTCAGAACTGACTGGATGGCACCTAACAACAGCAACAACAACAGTGACTATGGAGGAGGTTTAAGTTGAGGGAGAAGATCGGGCTCCCTTTGGGACATGTAAAAATTGAGGTGCTAAAGACACTCTGGTTACTCCATGTTGTATCCACTTTTTTCCACTACTCCTACCCAATACTTGCACCTCAAAAACCTGCTGTCCATATCTATGATCTCCAAATAACGTGTCTACCTTTCAAACTGGACTTCACCCCAGGACATAGTCAGGCTCTAACACCAAGGGAATTAAGTCTGGAAGAGGGCCTGTGCCATTGTTATGCAAGCAAACACACAAGAAAGGGCACCAACAAGGGAGTATTTTTTCTACATCTCATGATCTGATCACTGATGTTTCTACCACTCATTTTACATGACTTCCTCTGCCATTATTTTCATTAAAATCTTTAAAAACTTTGGCTATGGGTCCCTTTTACAGAATGTGTTCTGGAAGAGTGGCTTTTCTCCCTGCTTTCCTCCTAATACGTTTCAACGCTTAATTACCTACGGTTGAATCTGGCTCCCATGGCCTAGCCCATCCTAAAGAGTGAGTCTAGTACCCGAATCCAGACTCCTCCCAATTTTTGCTGCCCTGCTGTGTGGACCAGATATGTAAATGCCAGCACACGGAGTCCCAGAGGACTGGGCAGCAGGCCCTGTAATTCTTCCTGTTTATTCAGGGTTGGAGCCCTGGTGACAAAGTGGTTAAGAGCTTGACTGCTAACCAAAAGGTTGGCAGTTTGAATCCACCAGCTGCTCCCTATGGGGGAGTTCTACACTGTCCTATAGGGTCACTATGAGTCAGAATTGACTCAAAGGCAACGTATTTTATTCAGGATCAGTCCCAGGGTGTCTGAGTTCATGGAGGCTCAGGAGTCAAGTGAATTAAATGTGAAGAGATTAGAGCCATAGAATGTGGAAATCAGGCATTTCCCCACAATACTGTGGTACTAGCAGCATTTGCAAACCTTTCTCCTTTAATGATTTTGTGCTTAAACCTGGAAGTATAGGAAATATCATTATTCCGCTCAGTTATTAACAAGGTTAAAGAGCACTGTTCATATTTCAGCCAAGAAATTTTTTTTTTTTAACTCAAGGAGAAAATGGACACAGAAATGAAGGGATAATTTTAATCAGACCATTCGCTCTTTTTTTTGTCTCGTTGCAGATTGTCCACTCAGTAACTTACCCTTGGACATTTTTAATCTCGGGTCAGGCTACCTTCTGCCATTTGGCATTTTCCCAGGCATCATCCCTTTTCATCAGTCAGTGTAAACATTAAAAAAAAAAAACATTAGCCAAGCATAATTTGGAAAGGAAATTTGCTATAGAAATGCTCATGGTTTCATTTAGAGTTAAACCCAGAAATTAAATGGTTTCATTTAGAGTTAAACCCAGAAATTAGCCGCCATTAAACAATGGAACATCAGTACATTTTTCTTTCCTAGAAATTTAAAAACAAATAAGAGGAAACCAATCACCTAGAAACATCTAAGCTGTGCCTAAGTCAAACTTCAGCAGCTTGGTTGTCTGATCCCAACCCTCTCAGTTATATTCTGCTTCCAGTCCTGTGACGTGAGCCTTTGGGTAGGGAGAAAGAAGGAGCACCCAGATTGAGGGAAAAGTAGAAAAGGACAGCAATAGAGGCCTCTGTGAATCACAAGACTATCACATAATTTAGATACTCGGCTTCAAACAAGACTCACTAGCTATATTGGTTTGTAGAAATGACAGTCTGTTTTGCCAGAATGATCAACATTAGCAAGCAGCATCCTACTGTTCAGCTGTGGATTTAGGCTGGAGCCAGCCATAGAAGAGAATAATATGCTTATGAATAGCACCTCTCGGAGTGTGAAGTGCACCTCCTAGGCTGGCAGTCTAACCCTGGCTCTGGCAGCGCCCCAAGCAAGGTGAAGGAAAGGGAGGGGGAAATGAATGAATATATATATATATATATATTTTTTTTTTTTTTTTTTTTTGCTTAGGATTTGCCAAAACCAAGACCTGGCATCGCACACTCAGTACTGAAATACTTCCTTTCATTTGCTGGATCTAAACTGATGTGGTTTAGCAAGGTAGCAGACCGAGCACTGGATGACCTAGCCACATGGTCAAAGTCCACTGCTTGAAAATACCTCCTTCTCTCCCACCCTCAACTTTGGAATGTTCCTCGAGAATTCTGCCTCAGAAGAGATCTATGTCTGAGATCCTGATCACCGAATGTTTAAAAGTTCTTAGGGTTTTACCTTTAAGATCACCATGTAAACTAAAGTTTCCCAGGTTCCAGTGAACAGCAGTATTCTCTTCTGTATTAACGCTACATTAAAAATAAAAGGCATGTGTTACAAATATATAGCTAACCTTATTCTCTAACCAGTATGAATTAAGCATCTCACAGTAAATAATCCTGCCAAAATAAAAGCCTTAATTTTCTCTGCCCCAAACGAATTGTAAAAAATAATCCATTTACCAGTTACAAATACACCCAGAGGAAGCCATTATGGTGCAAAGGTGATGTTACTGTTACTTTCTGTGATGTCATATTAAATATTGTCATATTCTTTTTGGATCATCTCTCCAGCAGTGGTAATGAGTTCACACACAGCTATTCACGTGCTTTCTTTTCTTGTCACTAGTGACCAGAATCCCCATATATTAGATAAACCAAACCAAACCCAACCCACTGACATGGAGTCGATTCCAACTTATAGCTATAGAGTCGCCATTTATTAGATAGTTGGCCAGAATCAGGGCCATCATAGTAAAATAGATTAAAGTATATGGATATTGTTACTATTAACGCTAATTTTTTAACTACTAGCAAAATTTGCATAGCCTATGTGGTGAGCTTTTTTTTTAAATGTCTGTGAAAGTGCCACTCTATAGAGCAAGTAGAGCATTTTATTTACATTAAATCATATATGTACATTAAATTGGTTACTACTCTTCCTTACAATAGTATGCAGTACAATAGTATTCAACAAATACTATTGTAAGGAAGAGTAGTAACCAATTTAATGTACATGTGTGATTTAATGTAAATAAAATGCTTTACTTGCTCTATAGAGTAGCACTTTCACAGACATTTTTGAAAAAAGCTCACCACATAGGCAGTTCAAATCCGCCAGGCGCTCCCTGGAAACTCTATGGGGGCAGTTCTACTCTGTCCTATAGGGTCACTGTGAGTCAGAATCGACTCGACGGCACTGGGTTTTTGTTTTTATTATAAGGAAGAAACCATGGTGGTATAATGGTTAAGAGCTATGGCTGCTAACCAAAAGGTTGGTAGTTTGAATCCACCAAGTGCTGCTTGGAAACCCTATGGGACAGTTCTACTCTGTCCTATAGAGTCAATATAGTTGGAATCAACTTCACGGCAATGGGTTTGGTTTTTCTGGTTTTTATTGTAAGCAAGATTTCCTTATATCTGGGTAATAGTCAAACTGAGTTAAAAAGAGAACCAATAGACTCTTTCTCTAGAGGTTTATTGATATAAAAGTCTTAATTTTATTGCTTTTGATCAAAGCTAGTACAAAACTTAGAAAAGAAAACATAGGTACAAAGTGATGTTTAATTAAGGTATAAAAATAAAATAGAGTGAATTATCCTGCATTTGTGTCACAAAACAATTAACCACACAACTATATCTCCATCTCCTTTGAATTCTAGGTTTCATATAACTTTAGCTTAGGCTTCTTACAAGAGCAGAGAAAATAATGACTCCGCATACTAAATATTATGTCATTGTCAGATAGTAACCTACCTCCCACCCCCCCCCAAAAAAAAAAAACATTGCTGTCAAGTCAATTCTGACTCATAGCAACCCTGTAGGACAGAGTAGAACTGCCCTGTGGGATTTCCAAGGCTGTAAATCTTTACAGAAGCAGACTGTCACATCTTTCATCCACAGAGCAGCTGGTGGATTTGAACTGCTAACCTTTCAGTTAGCAGCCAAGCACTTAACCATCATGCAACTGGAACTCCATGATAGGAACTCCATGATAGTTACCTATTATTCTTAATATTGCTTAACAATAAATTCTTACTAAAATTTATTCAAGATCTTGCCCCATGATTTTATATAAACAGGCAAATGAAAAATAACAAAGAAGTTTCCCTATCCTGTGAGCTCCAGATATGGGGTTGCCAGCTTAGGAGGTAAGATTTAAATAAGGCAATATAATGTTACAAAGGCATGGATTAGATGACCTCCCGGGGAAGTTTTCCAACTCTGTGACTGTGTATTTAGATGATAATCATCAGAAGAAATTGTAATATCTTTTTAATTTGACATTATTTCTCTCCCTTCCTATTGACAGGACATGTGCTTTGAAGCAACGTGATGCAATAGATGAAAGGAAAGAATTTGTAGTCAGAAAACAGAGCCTTTGCTCTGCCATTTGCAAGTTCAGTTTCTTCATAGTTATAATGGAACTAATAATGATACTCGTCCCACTTACCTCACATTCTGTGTTTCAAAAGATACAAGGAATATAAGAGCAGTTTGTAAAACATTAAGTGCTGCAGCCACCGTGTCAATCCATCTCACTGAGGGTCTTCCTCTTTTTTTGCTGACTCTCCAACTTACCAAGCATGATGTCCTTCTCCAGGGACTGATCCCTCCTGATAACATGTCCAAAGTATACGAGATGAAGTCTCACCATCCTTGCTTCCAAGGAGAATTCTGGCTGTACATCTTCCAAGACAGATTTGTTCTTTCTTTTGGCAGTCTATGGTATAATCAATATTCCTCCCCAACACCATAATTCAAAGGTGTCAGTTCTTCTTCAGTCTTCCTTATTATGTGTCCAGCTTTTGCAAGCCTATGAGGAGATTGAAAGCACCATGCCTTTGGTCAGGCCACCTTAGTCTTCAAGGTGACGTCTTTGCTTTTTAATACTTTAAAAACGGCTCTTCCAGCAGATTTGCTCAAGGCAATGCCTCTTTTGATTTCTTGACTGCTGCTTCCGTGGATGTTGATTGTGCATCCAAGTAAAATGAAGTTCTTGACAACTTTAATATTTTCTCCATTTACCATGATGTTGCTTTTTGGTCCAGTTGTGAGGATTTTTGCTTTTTTAATGTTGAAGTATAATCCATACTGAAGGCTGTGGTCTTTGATCTTCATCAGTAAGTGCTTCAAGTCCTCTTCACTTTCAGCAAGCAAGATTGTGTCATCCACATATTGCAGGTTGTTAATGAGCCTTCCTCCAGTTCTGATGCCAACTTCTTCATATAGTCCAGCTTCTCAGATTATTTGTTCAACATACAGATTGAATAAGCATGGTGAAAGGATACAACGCTAACACACACTTTTCTTGACTTTAAACCACGAAGTATCGCCTTGTTCTGTTCAAAAGACTGCCTCTTGATCTACGTATATGTTCCTCATGAGCACAATTAAGTGTTCTGGAATTCTCATTCTTTATACTGTGATCCAAAATCTGTTACGATCCACTAGCCAAATGCCTTTGCATAGTCAATAAAACTATTTTTTTACTATTCTCTGCTTTCAGCCAGGCTCCATCTGACCTCAGCAGGGATATCCCTCATTCCATATCCTCTTCTGAATCCAGCTTGAATTCTGGCAGCTCCCCAGTGATGTGCTGCTGCAACTGCTTTTGAATGATCTTCAGTAAAATTTTTCTTGTGTGTGATATTAATGGTATCGTTTGACAATCTCCCCACTCGGTTGGATCACCTTTCTTTGGAATAGGCATAAATATAAATCTCTTCCATTTGGTTGGCCAGGTAGCTGTCTTCCAATTTTCTTGGCATAGACAAGTGAACACTTCCAGCGCTGCATCCATTTGCTGAAACATCCTCAGTTGATATTCTGTCAATTTCTGCAGCCTTGAATTTGCCAGTGTCTTCAGTGCAGCTTGGACTTCTTCCTTAAGTGCGGTTAGTTCTCGATCATATGCTATCTCCTGAAATGGTTGAACATTGACCATTTCTTTTTGGTATAATGACTCTGTGTATTCCTTCCATCTTCTTTTGATGCTTCCTGTGCCATTCAGTATTTTGCCCATAGAATCTTTCACTATTGCAACTCGAGGCTTGAATTTTTTCTTCGGATGAGAAATGCCAAGCGTGTTCTTCCCTTTTGGTTTTCTATCTCCAGCTCTTTGCACATGTCATTATAATACTTTACTTTGTCTTCTCAAGATGCCCTTTGAAATCTTCTGCTCAGTTCTTTTACTTCATCAATTCTTCCTTTTGCTTTAGCTGCTCGACATTCAAGAGCAAGTTTCAGAGTCTCCTCTGACATCCATCTTGGTCTTTTCTTTCTTTCCTGCCTTTTCAATGACCTCTTGCTTTCTTCATGTATGATGTCCTTTATGTCATTCCACAACTCATCTGTTCTTCAGTCATTAGTGTTCAGTGCATCAAATCTATTCTTGAGATGATCTCTAAATTCAGGTGGGATATACTCAACGTCATATTTTGGCTCTCATGGATTTGGTCTGATTTTCTTCAGTTTCAGCTTGAATTTGCATACAAGCAATTGATGGTCTGTTCCACAGTTCTGACTGATGATATTGAACTTTTCCATGTTCTCTTTCCACAGATGTAGTTGATTTGATTCCTGTGTGTTCCATCTGGAGAGGTCCATGTGTATAGTCGCCATTTATGTTGGTGAAAAAATGTATTTGCAATAAAGAAGTCGTTGGTCTTGCAAAATTCTATCATTTGATCTCCAGCATTGTTTCTATCACCAAGGCCATATTTTCCAACTACCAATCCTTCTTCTTTGTTTTCAGCTTTCGCATTCCAATCACCAGTAATTATCAATGCACCCTGATTGCATATTCAATCAATTTCAGACTGCAGAAGCTGATAAAAATCTTTAATTTCTTCACCTTTGGCCTTAGTGATTGGTGAGTAAACTTGAATGATAGTCATATTAACTGGGGGTCTTCCTTGTGGGTGTATGGATATTATCCTGTCACTCACAGTGCTGTACTTCAGGATAAATCCTGAAATGTTCTTTTTGATGATGAATGCAACACCATTTCTCTTGAAGTTGTCGTTTCCAGCATAGTAGACCATATGATTGTCCAATTCAAAATGGATGATACCAGTCCATTTCAGGTCACTAGTGCCTAGGATATCGATATTTATGTGTTCCATTTCATTTTTGACAATTTCCAATTTTTCTAGATTCATACTTTGTACACTCCAAGTTCTGATTATTAGTGGATGTTTGTAGTTGTTTCTTCTCATTTTGAGTTGTGCCACATCAGCAAATGAAGGTCCCAAAAGCGTTACTCCACCCATGTCATTAAGGTCAGCTCTACTTTGAAGAAGTAGCTCTTCCCCAGTCGTCTTTTGAGTACCTTCCAACCTGGGGGGCTCATCTTCCAGCACTATATCAGACAATGTTCCACTGCTATTCATAAGGTTTTTACTGGCTAATTTTTTGCAGAAGTAGACTGCCAGGTCCTTTTTCCTAGTCTTAGTCTGGAAGCTCAACTGAAACCTGTCCTTAACAGGTGACCCTGCTGGTATCTGAATACCTGTAGCATAGCTTCCAGCATCACAGCAACACCCAAGCCCCCACAGTACAACAAACTGACAGATACATGGGGAGTGTCTGTCACTCAGTGTTTTAGAATAGTATTTAAAGACAACATAATTATTCTAACATATTAAATAAAGGAGATAAAAACTATATATATATATGTATTTAAATGTTATTATAGAAAAAGAAACTAAAGAATCTACATAAAAACCTTAGCATACATGTTGTTTCCTGATGATAGAATTAAAGGATTTCAATTTTCTTCTTTATATTTTCTAAATTTTCAGTTATGGAATATATCACTTTTTTGGGTTTTTTTTTTTTTTTGGTGAAAGTATATACAGCCAAAGAAACACCATTTCAACACTTACCGCGTGAACAATTCAGTGACGTTGATTATATTCAAGTTGTGCTACCATTCTCACTATCCGTTTCCAAATCATACCACCACTATTGTCTTAAAGTCACTGCTCTACAAGCTTCCCATCCAACCTTTCAAGTTGCCACTGTCCATTTGATCTCACCTAGATAGTTCTTTAAAAGAACACAATGCTTGAAGGAGGTATACTTTACTAATTAAAGAAGACTTCAGGGTATAGTTTTGATTTAAGGTTTAAGGCTATTTCAGAGCAATAGTTTGAGTAGTTCATCCAACCTCAATGGCTCCATAAGGTCTGGATTCCATTGAGAATTTGAAATGCTGTTCCACATTTTGATCAGGATTCTTCTTTAGGATATTGGATCAAAATATTCAGTAATGGTAGCCAAGCACCATTCAGTTCTCATGATCTCATGACAAAGAAGTCACTTGTTCATGGAGGCAACCAGACATGCATTCAATTTCTTTCTCCGATTCTTGACTCTCCTGTTTTCTTTTTGCTTCACTTGAATGGAGGCCAATTGTTGTACCTTAGATGGCTTCATACTAGCTTTTAAGACCCCAGTCATTACCCAACAAACTAGGAGCTAGAACAGAAGTACTGAGAAGAAATATTAGGCCAGCTGATTAGGATGTCTGTTGAAACCATGACCCTAAACCTCCAAACCAAGAAAATAGATCCTGTGAGGTATTTGGTTGTACATAAGCAGCCTCAACAGCTGGGGTTTTTCTTTTTTTTTTTTTTTGTAAAAATATGTATGACATAACAGTTGCCAATTCAACATTTTTCAGGTATACAGCTCAGTGATATCAATGACATTAATTTGGTTGTCCAAACATTACCCTTAATTGTTGCCAAATTCCCATCATCATAAACTCACTGCCTCCCAAACAATGGCTTCCCTTCTCCCCCTCCTCTCTATTCCTGATAACCACTAATAAACATTGATATCTATATATTTGCCAATGCTTGTCATTTTATATAAGTGAGGTCATACAAAATTTGTCCTTCTGTGACTGACTTATTTTACTCAGCATAATGTCTTCAGGGTTCATCTATGTTGTAGCATGTATCAGGACTTTGTTCCTCTTTCTGAATGAGTAGTGTTCCGTTGTATTTATTTACCACATTTCATGACACAAGCAGACACGTGTACACCAGTGCTCATTGCAGCCCTATACACAATAGCCAAAAGGGGCAAACACCCTAAAATTCTATCAAAAGATGAATGGATAAGCAAAATGAAATATATACTTTCATATTCAGAAAACATATTATGAAAATGTAGGATCCCTTTAAATAGAGATGTCTTTTGCTGGATTTAAAATGTGATGCAATTTTCCATCAGTCTATCTACAGAAAAAGTTGAATGGACCTGTGAAAGTTAGTTTTGGGAGGGAAAGGTGGTGGGCTGAAGAAAGCAAAGATGACTCTATGGGGAATGGAGTCCTCTGCTCTTGAGTAATGGAGTTTGAGATCTGCATGCTGATTTCCAGATTCCCTTAGAACATTGCTGTGACAGCTTATGTAAGAAAAAATGTGTTTCCAATTGTCCCTATACAATTGCCACAAAGAATTCACAAATAGTAAAAGAGAAGGTAGCAATTAACAGCTCTTAATACCAGCTCCTGTGGCTTAATTTTATAGATGACTGTATAGATTTCTTTTACTACTGAATGAAATTGGGAATTATTTTCAAGCTTACAATTTGTGTTATTCCCTATCTGATTCCTGAGGGATATTTTAAAAAGAAAATCTCATCAGTTTCCTGCTTAAAATCACTGTTTTGGGGATACCGTTTACACTCATTACTAAGAAGCATATATATGATGTTGGTCAACTGTCTCCTGCCTACCCTTCCTGCTCATCTCCATCACTCACCCAAATGGTCCTGGACTTCTTCACAACAGATCACTCACTGTTTTGGTTATATCACCTTCTATTATTCAGGGTGCCCTTCCTTCTAGAAGCTTCCTCTGAATCCCCTTCTCCATCTGGCCCTTCATACCTCCTCTTTGTCTTCATACAAAACTCTACCACACACTTACCATATAACATTGTAGTTGGCTAACTGTTCTGATACCTCACTGTGAGCTTCTGGGGAGCAGGGACCAGGATTTGACCATCTTTTATTTTACCACTCACTACCGGGTTTTTGAAGCCCTGGTGGTGCAGTGGTTAAGAGCTGTGGCTGCTAATTAGAAGGTCAACAGTTCAAAACCACCAGCTGCTCCTTGGAAACCCTATATGGTAGGTCTACTCTGTCCTATAGGGTCACTATGAGTTGGAACCAACTTCATGGCAGTGGGTTTGATTTTTGGTTTATGGGGCTTTTGGTTCATGGCAATGGGTTTGATTTTTGGTTTATGGGGCTTTTGGTTCACAATAGGTGCCCAATAAATCTTTGTTAAATGAATATATAAATGAATACCTGGGTTCATTTGATGGCAATTTGGAACATTTACCATTAAATTCATTCCTAATCTTGTATAAAACTTTGTTTCTTATCTAATATCTTTCAAGCACATAGAGCCAGGTGCTGTCCTGGATACATATCATGGCCTCTGTCTAGTGAAGGCCAGTGTGATTGGCAGAATAACGGCCCCCTAAAATAGCCATGGAAACCCTAGTGACGTAGTAGCTAAGAGCTATGGCTACTAACCAAAAGGTCGACAGTTTGAATTCATCAGGCACCATTTGGAAACTCTATGGGGGCAGTTCTACTGTCCTATAGGGTCGATATGAGTTGGAATTGACTTGACGGCAACGAGTTTGGGTTTTATTTGGTAAAATATCCATGCACGAACCCCTGTCACCTGTGACCTTACATGTGTAACCTTATATGGCAAATGGAGCTTTGCAAATGGAACTAAGGTTATGAACCTTAAAATAGGGAGATTATCTTAGATTATCCAGGTAGGATCAATGTAGACACAAAGGTCCTTAACAGTGGGAGAGGAGGGCAGAAGGAGGTCAGATGAGACAGAAGACAAAGCAGGAGAGATTCAAAGCATGAATATGGCTTGACGCATCATTGCTGGCTTTGAAGATGGTAGAAGGAGACCATGAGCCAATGAATGTGAATGGCATCTAGAACCTAGAGACAGACCTCAGTTGACACCCAGCAAGAAAACAGGAACCTTCATGCTACAACTGCAAGGAACTGAATTCTGTTAACAACCTGAACAAGCATGAAATGGATTCTCTTCTAGAGCCTCCAGAACAAACTTAGGCTTGCTGACACCTTGGATTTAGCCGGGTGAGACACGCGTCAGGCTTTTGACCTACAGAACTGTAAGATAATAAATTTGTGTTGTTCTAATTCATTAAGTTTTTAGTAAGAACCATTTCATAATGTATGATTATCTCATTCCTTGGTTAGTCATAGTCTTCACCTATTCTTTGCGGAGCAACCTAAGTAAAAGGAAACAAAAAGCAAAGGAGGAGGTCCTTCATAGCAGGTAAAAAAAAAGTTGCGTGCTTGTGAAAAATGTACCCTTCGTTAATATGCATATCTTAAATAGGATCTGATATTAATTTCACTTTAAATTAAATTATTTAAATAGCCCTTTAGAGGGCTATTTACCCACCTTCTCTCTACCACTCACATACATTCTTTCTATCTTCATGTGCTTCTCTTTCTCCCTCATTTCACTCTGACTCTCATACTCATTGTAAACTGGGAAGCAACAACGAAATTTTTAAAAGAAATCATAACTTTTACGTTAAAAAAAAACTCAATGGACAGGATAAACAGAAAATCAAGCATGGTTCCACATAAAATAAGAGTGAAATCTGACAAAAATATCCATAAAGTAGCACAGCCAGACAAGAGAATATAAAATAGTAAGAAGGTAAGAGAGATAAAGAATAAAATGATCAGAGACCCAAGAGGAAAAATAGAGCAGGAAAAAAGAAAGTCAATATTTGAAGAAATAATGACTGAAAGTTTTCCAGAACTAATGAAAATATGAATTCATGGGTGGAGAAAGCATATCGTATGCTAAGCAAGATAACTAAAAAGAAATCCATGTCTAGTACATAATAGTGAAACTACAGAACACCAAGAATGTGCTTAAAAGAGCTAGAGATAAAAGACACATCACCTACAAAAGAAGGGCACATAGAATGACAGAGATGTCTCAATAGGAACAATAAAAGCCAGAAAACTACTGTTTTCTTTAAAAAAAAAAAATTTCTAAATAATTTCTGTTATTCTCTTGTTATTTGCTCATCTTCATGACTGTTCATTTTATTTCTTTAAAAAAAAAATCTCATGCATATTCTCATGTTTTATTTTCTGTATCTACCATTTCTTGGGTAGCCAATTCTGTTATATGTTATGTCTGATTTTATTTATTGTGGTTTTCCTTTTTATGCTTGACGATATTTTATTGCAAACTCCTTGCTTAATTTTAGCCTATGGGAGACATGTGGATCTAAATTTGTTAGTTTTCCTCCACAGAAGATTTACTTTTGTCTTTAGCCTTTCTCCTTGGTCTTTGCCAGCACCAGAAGCCAAGGCTCAACTTTCCCACCATATAGCTGAATCACAGATCACTATCCAAATAACACTGGTGCTATTAACATCCATTCACAGAGCAACCCTGACCCATCTACCTGACAGCTGACTATTTCGGGAGGAAGGAGGGTAGCTCTTGGAGGCCTTACATAGTTTTTTAAGAACAGCAATGCAATGAACAGTGTGACCTATCAGAATATATTCTTTCTGATGCAAGTGTGTATTCCTCAGAGTGTTTAGTACACCATAATGCTAGAAACAAAAATTAAATATATATATATATATTCAATATATGTATAATATATTCAATATATAAATAATAAATGTTATTATTGTTTAAGATTATATGCATATATTTGTGTGTATATATATATATAATCTTATATAATAATATTTATTATTTCACTTAAAAAGTAGTAGGCAGTTCTAATGCTGGTTTAATAGTCCAATGATGCCTTAAGGATATTTAAAAAAATTTTTTTTGCTCGACCATTTTTATTTTATCAGGAATATGCCTCTCATAGTTTCCAGGTTGCTGGAGAATTCCAAGCATCCTATATTAAGCAACAAAATTCTTCCTGGTGCTCTCCATTTCTACCTGTAGTTCTATATTTCCATCTGGGATTATTTTTTCTTTAGCTTAAAGAACACTTTTCAGTATATTTTTGTAGTACATATATACCAGACAAAACTGCCGACCTTTTGGTTAGCAGCTGTAGCAGTTAACCACTACGCCACCAGGATTTCCTAGTGCACATATAAAAAATTCTGTTTTTGTTTTTGTCTGGAAAATATTTATTTTACCTTCCTTTTTTGAAAGATATTTTTACTTAGTATAAAATTCTAGTCTGTTAATTTTTTCTTTCTACCCTTTAAAGATGTTATTCTGTTGTCTTACGGCTTTCATGATTTCTAATAAAATGTAAGTCTTAATGTTACTCCTTTTGCAGCCAGTTTCCTTTGAAATAATTTCTCTGGTTCTTTTATGATTTTCTCTTTGTCTTTTATTTTTAGAATTTTGACTATGATGTGACTGTGTGTGGTTTCTTCTGTATTTCTCTTGTTTGAGGTGTACTGAGCTTCTTGATGTTTTTGGAATATTCTTAGCCATTATTTCTTTAAATACTGATTCTGTTCCTTTCTCTTCACTTGTCTTGAGACTCCAATTTCATGCACGTTAGAGCTTTTAAACATGCCTCATTTATTCATTGTTTTTGCCTTTATTCTGTCTTTATATGTGCTTCAATTTGAATATCTTCTGTTGTCCTGTCTTTGAGCAAATTAATCATGTCTTCTGATGCATCACATCTGCTGATAAACCCATCTAGTGAATTTTTACCTTCACATATTGCGTATTGCAAACTAGAGTTACCATTAATCCTTTTCAAAATATATTCTTTCTGTTGAAAATTTTTTTATCTCTTTTGTTCATCTTTTCCTCTTGTTTCTTTAACATTGTAAGTATTTTGAAGTTCTTGGTTGCCAATTCCAATATCTGGGTCTGCTTCTCTTGGTTGTTTGTCCTCTTAATTATAGGTCATTTATTTCTTTTATATCTAGTAATTTTGTGTTGCATGCTAGACCTTGCAGATGATATGTTGGAAAATTTTTGCATTATGTTATTATTCTTTTAAAGAGTGTTAATTTTTATTCTGATAGGTAGTTAAGTAACTAGCCTATCATCTCGATTCTATTGGGGTTTGGTTTTAGGCTTCATTAAAGTGGATTGGTCTTGCCCTTAATTCTAGGTCATAGCCCTTATTACTAAACACTGGCTCTTCAAAGATCTCAACTAAAAGCCTGGCTTATTCACTGAATTGTCTCCACTGTGGCTGGGTCAGACATTTGTAGCACTGTTTGTCTCTGAAATCTCTGCCTAGTTCTGTAGCCTTCTAGTGGTTTTTCTCTCTTAGGATTCCGGTGTTTTGCCTGTCTAATATAGAGCTTAGGAGTTGGCTAAGGACATGAAGGGAATTTTTATAGAGATTTTTTCGGATTATTTATGCAGCTTTCTTTTTTCTATACCCTACCTCCCAAACGCTAACTTTGTTGACAGCTCTGAACTCCAATTTCTACTTCTTTTTATCCAGCAAGAATCATTCTTTCTGCTTGGGCACTAGTTTAATAATTCAGATTTGGAAAATGACTTCAGGGAGAAGCAAGGGTGAATGTGGGTGTAACCTCATCTACTTCCCTTCTCTCAAGAATTGTACCTTTGAGTTAGCTGCCATCTAAAGCCTGTAAACAAATGTTTTATATTTTATCCAACTTTTATAGTTATTTCCAGGGGAGTCTAAATCTGATACCAGTTATTCCATCATGGATAGGCACTCATAGTATCAACGTCTTTTAAAGCTGTGCAGGTGATTTCAATGTTCAGTTAAGCTTGAAAACCACTGACTCAGAGTCTGATTTTAATTAATTCAAGAATATAGGCTTGGTCTTTTAACTTTAAATAATTCCAAACTGTTTTAAGGTCACAGGCTGCACCCCTAAATTATGGCTTGCTATTGAAAAATGCATTTTACTGATCTCAATAAGGTCTGAGTTAGTACTGATCATTATGAAAAAATTAGTAGACTGTTATTGGCCATTTTGAATCAGACAGTGATATGTCGGGACTGACAAATTGAAGAGGAATGGCATTGCATTCATCATTAAAAAGAACATTTTCAAAATCTTTTTGCAGTACTATGCTGTCAGTGATAGGATAATATCTATATGCCTACAAGGAAGACTGGTTAATACGACTACTACTCAAATTTATGCACCAATCACTAAGGCCAAAGATGAAGAAATTGAAGATTTTTACCAACTTCTGTAGTTTGAAAGTGATTGAACATGCAATCAGGATGCACTGATAATTACTGGTGATTGGAATGAGAAAGCTGGAAACAAAGAGGAAGGATCGGCAGTTGGAAAATATCACCTGGGTGATAGAAATGATGCTGGAGAGATCACGTGGTAGAATTTTGCAAGACCAACAAATTTTCATTGCAAAAACCTTTTTTCAACAAAATAAATGGTGACTGTACACACAGACCTTACCAGATGGAATACACAGGAATCAAATCAACTACGTATGTGGAAAAAGATGATGGAAAATCTCAATATCATCAGTCAGAAACAAGGCCCAGGGTAGACTACAGAACAGATAGTCAATTGCTCATATGCAAGTTCAAGTTGAAGCTGAAGAAAATTAGTACAAGTCCACGAGAGCCAAAGTACAACCTTGAGTATATCCCACCTGAATTTAGAGACCATCTTAAGAATAGATTTTGACATATTGAACACTAACAGCCGCAAACCAGTGAAGTTGTGGAATGACATCAAGGACATCATCCGCGAAGAAAGCAAAAGGTCACTAAGGCAAGAAAGAAAGAAAAGACCAAGATGGATGTGAGAAGAGACTCTGAAACTTGCTCTCAAACGTCGAGCTGCTAAAGCAAAAGGAAGAATTGATGAAGTAAAAGAACTGAACAGAAGATTTCAAAGGGCCACTTGAGAAGACAAAGTAAAGTGTTATAACGACATGTGCAAAGAGCCGGAGATAAAAAACCAAAAGGGAAAAACACTCTTGGCATTTCTCAAGCTGAAAGAACTGAAGAAAAAATTCAAGCCTTGAGTTGCAATAGTGAAAGAGTCTATGGGCAAAATACTGAACGGCACAGGAACCATCTAAAGGTCTTTATACCAAAAAGAACTAGTTGATATTCAACCATTTCAAGAGGTAGCATATGATCAGGAGCCAATGGTACTGAAGGAAAAAGTCCAAGCTACACTGAAGGCACTTGTGAAAAATAAGGCTCCAGGAATTGATGGAATATCAATTGAGATGTTTCAAGAAAAGGATGCAGTGCTGGAAGTGCTCACTCGTCTATGCCAAGAAATATGGAAGACAGCTCCCTGGCCAACTAGCTGGAAAAGATCCATATTTATGCCTATTCCCAAGAAGGGTGATCCAACCAAATGCAGAAATTATCAAACAATATCATTAATATCACACGCAAGCAAAATTTTGCTGAAGATCATTCAAAAGCAACTGTAGCAATATATCAACAGGGAACTGCCAGAAATCCAGGCTGGATTCAGAAGAGGAGATTGAACCAGGAATATCAATGCTGATGTCAGATAGGTCCTGGCTGAAAGCAGAGAATACCAGAAGGATGTTTTCCTGTGTTTTATTGACTGCAAAGGCATATGACTTTGTGGATCATAACAACTTATGGATAATATTGTGAAGAATGGGAATCCCAGAACACTTAATTGTGCTCATGAGGAGCCTGTACTTAGATCAAATGGCAGTTGTTCAGACAGAACAAGGGGATACTGATTGGTTTAAAGTCGGGAAAGGTGTGCTTCAGGGTTGTACCCTTTCACCATACCCATTCAATCTGTATACTGAGCAAATAAACTGAGAAGCTGGACTATATGAAGAAGAACAAGGCATTAGGATTGGAGGAAGGCTCATTAACAACCTTCCTTGCTGAAAGTGAAGAGGACTTGAAGCACTTACTAATGAAGATCAAAGACCACAGCCTTTAGTATGGTTTGCAGCTCAACATAAAGGAAACAAAAATCCTCACAACTGGACCAGTAAGCAACATCTTGATAAATGGAGAAAAGGTTGAAGTTGTCAAGGATTTCATTTTACTTGGATCCACAATCAATACCCATGGAAGCAGCAGTCAAGAAATCAAAAGATACATTGCATTGGCTAAATCTGCTGCAAAGGACCTCTTTAAAGTATTAAAAAGCAAAGATGTCACCTTGAAGATTAAGGTGCAACTGACCCAAGCCATGGTATTTTCAATCACATCATAGGCATGTGAAAGCTGGACAATGAATAAGGAAGACTGAAGAAGAATTGACACCTTTGAATTGTGGTGTTGGCGAGGAATAGTGAATATACCGTGGACTGCCAAAAGAACAAAAAAATCTGCCTTGGAAGAAGTACAACCAGAATGCCCCTTAGAAGCAAGGATGGCAAGACTGTGTCTTGCATTCTTTGGACATGTTATCAGGAGGGATCAGTCCTTGGAGAAGGACATCATGCTTGGTAAAGTACAGGATCAGCAGAAAAGAGGAAGACCCTTGATGAGGTGGATTGACGCAGTGGCTGCAACAATGGGCTCAAGCATAACAATAATTATAAGGATGGCGAAGGAGCAGGCAGTGTTTCATTCTGTTGTGCATAGGGTCGCTATGAGTTGGAACTGACCCAGCACACCTAACAACAACAACAGCAATAACTAAAACATTATTTTAATGAAAGTATAGGAATCCATTGTATGAAAGCACCATGATTTATTTAGCTATAATTTATTACTCTTTAAGTATTAGTTCTTTCCTTTTTCCTTTTCCTCTTTTGTTTGTGATATTATAATTAATACCATGACTAAAATCTTTTAAGCATTTTTGATTTTCTGAGACTAAACAGATTCCTTTTGATTTTTCTGGTTTTTTTTTTTTCTTTCACATGCATCCAGAGTTTAATTTTTGTTTAAAGACTCATTAAATAAAATATAAACCAGTTGTCATGGAGTTGATTACAACTCATGGTGACTCCATGTGTGTCAGAGTAAAAGTGTGCTCCATAGAGTTTTCAATGGCTGGTTTTTTAGAAGTAGATCACCAGCCCTTTCTTCTGAGGTGACTCTGTGTGAATTGGAACCTCCAACCTTTTGGTTAGCAGCTGAGCATCTTAATTGTTTGCACCACGTTTATTAACATAAAACACTACCACTGACTAACTGGATGGTCTGCTGATCTTTTAAGACTTAAATACAACCCTTTCCCCTTCTATTTGCACCAACCTAGATACTTTTTATGCAGAAAATATTGAAGTTGTCAAAGATTTCATTTTACTTGGATCCACAATCAACATCCATGGAAGCAGCAATCAAGAAATCAAATGATATATTGCATTGGGCAACTGTGCTGCGAAAGACTGCATTAAAGTGTTAAAAATCAAAAGATGTCACCCTGACCCTAATCAAAAAATGAGACCCGTTGCAATCCATTTGATTCCAACTCATAGCAACCATGGTATTTTCAATCACCTCATATGAACGCAATGGCTGGACAATGGATACGGAAGACAGAAAAAGAATTGATGTCTTTGAATTATTGCAGGGACTAGTGATGAATATTGAATATATCATGAACTGTCAGAAGAATGAAAAAATCTATCTTGGAAGAAGTATAGCCAGACTGCTCCTCAGAAGTGAGGATGACAAGACTTCATCTCCCATACTTTGGACATGTTATCAGAAGGGTCCAGTCCCTGGAGAAGGATACCTTGCTTGGTAAAGAAGGAAAAAAAAAACCTCATTTCCATCAAGTCGATTCCAACTCATAGTGACCCTATAGGACAGAGTAGAACTGTCCCATAGGGTTCCCAAGGCACAGCTGGTGGATTCAAACTGCTGACCTTTTGGTTAGCAGTTGAACTCTTAACCACTGCACCACCTGCTCCTAGTAGAGGATCAGCAACAACAAGGAAGGCTCTCAACAAAATGGCTTGACACAGTGGTTACAACAATGGGCTAGCAAAGGTTGTGAGGATGGTGTAGGACCCAGTAGTGTTTTGTTCTGTTGTACACAGGGTCAGAAAAGATTTGAGGCCATCTAACAACAGGCACTTTTTAATTCAAAAACCTTTACCTGAAAAGGGCATTTGCAAAATAAAGGAAAGTACAAATTGGGTGAGGAGATATAAACTTTTTCTGAAGAATGTGCTAAAGTCTTTCGCTATTTAATAGATAAGAATGAATACTGCTGTTTAACTAGATCCAGTCTCTGAAATATCTAATTAAAACTGATGTGCTTATTTAGTTTTCAATTCATCACAGGTGGGCCCACATTAATGTGAAAATGAAAGTAAATTACCAGCATTTGGCAATCTCTCTGAATGTCATTCACATTATTAGCTCAAACCTCAAAATGCATTTTAAAATGTGGTTCATAGGTTGGGCACTATTTCTCCACACAAACCAGAATCTTCCCTGGAGAGCTTATGGAATTTCCCTTTTGAGGAGGGTGTTCCCAATAAGAAAAATCTACCTCCTCAAATCAGTTCACATGTGGCCTCATAGAAGGTGAGCATAGAGAAGGTGGTGGGAGGAGATGTGCCCTCTCTTCCCACTCCTTAATGTCTCCTGGGAACAGCTGTTTAGCTTGGCCCAACTATCTTCTAGCTTGTCAACCAGAACTTCATTAAAAAAAATTTCAGTTCGTTAAAGTTGCCAGGGGGATTTTTTCATAGTACTCCTTACACAGGACTAAAAGGTTACCAGCTCTGATTCCATTCCAACAGGCCGCCATATCCCTCTAGCAAATGGGCCCTGAGCCCATCAGCCTTCCTCTTTCCACAACATCTACAAAATGTAAGCTCGCTTTCCACCTCATTTATCTCTGAAAGCATCTTTACAAGAGTGTGCTGAAAAATACGAAGAAATGCATTGGGTGGAATCTTCGATGGTAGGACAACACCCAACTTTGTGCACAATCTACACAATGAACACAGAGGCTCATTCCTATCTCAAAATCCCTTTTGTTTTCTACTTTTTCTAAAGCTTCCAAATCCCTGTGGAAGATAATTTCTTTCACTGTTAAAGCATCTACTATCATAGGCTAATTTATAAGCAGGGTAAATTATGTCAAGGGCACAGCATAGAGGCCAAGAAATCTCCCACTTTACACTCACATACTCCTATAGGCCCCCACCTGCTTTGTAATACCTGAAGTTCTAATGGGACTTTTATTCTTTTAGTTGAAGGTTTTGACACCTTCAGATGGAAAGTTCTCATTTCTTGGCAAAGAATCTGAATAACCAATAAACAGATACTCAGTCTCACTCAAAAAAAATAAACCTGTTGCCATCAAGTCGATTCCAACTCATAGCGACCCTGTAAGACATTATAGAAATGCCTCGTAGGGTTTCCAAGGGGCAGCTGGTGGATTTGAACTGCCAACCTTTTGGTTAGCAGCTAAACATTCAACCACTGCCCCACAGGGCCCCCAGTCTCAGAATCTGTGAAATACAAATTAAAGCAACAATGAGGTACCCTTATTCACCTACCAAATTGATTAAGTTTAGAAAAACAATAACATGCTGTATTGGGGAGGAAGTGGACAGGCCCCTTCTCATACACTGGCAGTGGGAGTGTAAATTGCTACAAACTGTAAAAAGAATCTAGCAGTATCTACTGTAACTGAGTATATCCAAACCTTTTGGTGCGCCCTGGTGGTGCAGTGGCTAAGCACTCAGCTGCTAGCTGAAAGGGCAGCAATTCAAACCTACCAGCCTCTCCACGGGAGAAAGGTGTGGCAGTCTGCTTCCATAAAGAAACCCTGTGGGCAATTCTTCTCTGCCCTTTGGGGTTGCTATGAGTCAGAATTGACCCAACAGCAATAGGTAAACCCTCTGGCTTAGCCCTACCTTTGGGAATCTAACCAATAGAAATTAAGAAACTAGCACATAAGGGTAAAGCTTTTAGAAAAATTACCGCATTGTTTGTGACAGTGTGAGGGGTAATAGCTGAATACAATGACATGCACATACGCTATGGAATATTATGCAGTTATTTGGATTCCCTGGGTGGCCCAAACGGTTAAGTGCTGGACTACTACTAGCCAAAAGGTTGGCAGTTCAAAATCACACAGAGGTTCCTTGGAAGACAGGCTTGGCGGTCTCTTTCCAAAAGGCCACAGCCTTGAAAACCCTATGGAGCAGTTCTATTCTGCACCCAAGGGGTTGCCATGAGTCAGAACTGACTTGACAGCAACTAAAAAACAGCATTGTTTATTAACCTGGAGGAATGTCCATGGTGCCTGGTTAAGGGAGAAAAGCAAGTTACGGAGTATTACCGGAAAGAGGCAGTAGAATACAGTGGTTCAGAGCATGGACCCTCTTGGGCTCTGTAGCCTTTATTTTTAACAGTTTGACCTTGGTTAAGGTACTTAATCTCTCTAAGGCTCCTCATCTATAAAATGGGTATGAATAAGACGGGGATGATACCATCCGTCTCAAAGAGTCTGAATAAAAAGTAACCAAGAAAGGATCTAAAAAGCTTACTGAAAATCATAAAGTAGGCTTCCAATTAATGTTAATTCCCTTATTCCCATGCCTCTAAAGTGAATAGATTTTAGAGACTGAGTTGAATTATATCCACCAAAAAGATATGTTGAAGTCCTAATACCTGGTACCTGTGGATGTGATTTTATTGGAGAAATAAGGTCTTTGATGATGTAATGAAGTTAAATAAGGTTATCGGGTAGGCCCTAATCCAATATGACTGATGTCCTTATAGGAAGAGGAGAGACACAGACACAGAAGGAAGAGCATCATGTAAGAACACAGTTTAGGGTGGTAGCAGCCACAAGCCAAGAATGCCTAGGGCTACCAGACGCTGAAAGAGGCAAGGAAGGATTTCCCCTAGAGGCTTCAGAGGCAATGTGGTCCTGCTGACCCTTGATTTCAGACTTCTGGTCTCCAGAACTGTAATAGAATGAATTTCTCTTGTTTTAAACCAACCAGTTTGTGGTACTTTTGGCAGCCCTAGGAAACTAATACAGAGTTCTTCTTGACAGCCCAAGCAAGGAAAAAGCTTGGGAACTGTCAGCAATAGCATGACTCAATAGAAAATGAGCACTGTCATGAGGTTAGAAAGATATGGGCTCAAATCCCTATTCTGCTATTTAATGACCATGTGACCCTGCATAAGTATGTGACTGCTTTGAGTCTCATTCCCTGACCTCATAGGTAAGGATTAAATAAGATGTATGTGTGTGCATAGTTGTGTGTTTTTGTGTGTGCACACACACAGGTGTGTATGCCTTGCCCAGAGGTGACAGTCAAAATTTTAACAACTGAAATTTCATAGATACCAAATAATTGCAACAGATACTGTGTGTTTACGCATAAAGAGTGCTCAATAAATGAAAGTTTTTATTCCTTTTCTTCTTTCATTTAATAAACAATTATTTTTGAGCATTTAATATGAGCTTGGCACTATGTTTTCAGGTAAGTAAAACACAAAAAATTTCTATGCAAAGGCAGTAGAACCAATTTTTGCTACTTTATAATTTGTCTTAAGGTCAGTGCCACACACCCATTAGTAGACAGGGAAATTAAAACAAAACAAAAACCCTTCAGTTCTTAATAACAATGTTGCCCTAGCTGTGCAGCTACTGTAATGAAGTGTCACAGAAACACTAAGCAGGGAAATTCAGTGGGAGAGAAGCTGTCCATTGAAATTCACCATCAAAGGCTGGGCAGGGTAACTTCTGGTTGCAGTAGGGATAGCCCTGGCAGGCGGAGACCATCTCACATCAAAGAGAGCCAGCCCAACTGGGAGTTTAGGTCCCTGTCCCCTTCACTCCTCCAGGCCTCTTTTTCCACATATGTGAATGAAGGGATTGGGCCCCATCTTCTGTAAGGGCCCTTTCTCTCCTAATACTGAGCTTCTCTGAGTTCTATTCAAATCTGTGCCGGGGCATTTTTGAGAGAAAGTTGAAAAGGCTGAGGACTGGGGACAATGAAATTCAACTTGAGATTGCAGGGAGAGAGATTTTTGAGCTCAGCAGACCTGGATTTGAGCTCATTTCCACAGTGCCAAAACCATCTCTCTCCAAGGAACTGAAAGTGCTTCCACTAGAAGGTGTGTCTTTACTTCACGCTAGCATAAGTATGAAGGAAAACAGGACTTCTTGACCAGTTCAGGGCTCCGTGACCCATTTAACACTAGTGGAATTTGTGCAAGTTTGACGTATCATGAATTGAGTTTAGTTGTTAGAAAAAGAGGATCACTCCACTCCAAAAAATAATTTGTTTCACTAAATTGGGGGTTATTTTTTTTCTCATGTACAGAGAAGTCTAGGGAAGGTACAGTAGACCCAGGCTTCTCTTATCCTTTTGTCTACCTGCCTTTACCAGTGGGTGGGTGCGCCTTTAGCATGAGTTTGTCCCTCATGGTCATGATGCGGCTGCTAGTACTCCAAAGCTCACAACTATATTCTCATGGAAAAAGGAAGGTAGGGTTATCAGCTCATCAAGTTCACATGGGACCGTCTGGATTTTAACACTGAAAGTCCCATATTTTGGAAATCCCCACAATCCCAGATAAACTGGAACAGTTGATCACCCCAAAGGAAGGACAAAAGCCAAAATGAAACTGCCAACTGAGTCTGTCCCACCCTTTTAATGATCTTAATCATAAGTCCTACCCAAACAACTTCTGCTTATATCTCATGGCCAGAACTTAGTTACATGGTGCTCATTTCCAAAGGAGGCTGGAAAATGTGCACTGCCAACTAAACAAACTTTGCACCCTGGTAGGCAGAAAAGGGGGCAGTGGTAGTTCAGTGGTAGGATTCTCTCCTTCTATGTGGAAGACCTCGGTTTGATTTCCAGCCAGTTCACCTCTGGTGCAGCCACCACCCATCTGTCAGTGGGGGCTTGTGTGTTGCTATGATGCTAAACAGGTTTCAGCAAAGCTTCTAAGAAGGACTAAGAAGAAAGGCCTGGTGATCTACTGCCAAATATCAGTCGTCAAAAACCCTATGGATCACAGCAGTCTGATCCACAGCAAACCATGGGGTTGGCATGGGACCAGGCAACGTACTGTTCCATTGTGTATGGGATCTCCGTAAGTTGGGGGCCTACCTGATGACAGATAACAACATGTAAAGAGAAGAGGACAATAAGTATTGAAAGTCAGTTCTTTCAAGCTTAGTGAACGGTGACAACAATCTGGGGAGCCCTACAGAATACCTCAGCCCTGAAAATTCTACTCTAGCCTCTGCCCAAGAGCATTCCTAGAGTCTCCTTGTAAGTACTTGTTGCCTATTCAGGTGGTAATGATGCAAGAATCTAGCCAATGGGATCACCACTTAGTTTCTCTGTGGGCTTAGATTTAGGGATGGGCTATGGTGAATGGAACTGCAGGCTCCAGGCCCCTGTGGGAGACTGAAAGTCTCCCGTAAAATACCCTAGTCAGAGGGCAGGGCCTGGGTTTCCAGTGACCACCCCCTGCCCCCGGTGAGTGCACATCTCCGTCTCATGTCTAAGCTCCAGCAAGCAAAAGAAGGAAGAAAGATGCACAGTCCTACCAGTACTGACAGGGCCCTGCTTAGGGACTGAGTTTTCTCCAATTCTGTCTCCACCCAACCACAGAGTGTCGTTTTGAAGAATCATTTGTGGTAAATGAAGGGAGAGGAGCTATAAGGGCAAGAAATTGGTAGAAAATAATAGGAAAGAAGCGCTATCGTTTGATGAGGATAATAACCTTTCTAAACTAGTGTCCTACTGCATTAGATTTTCCATGAAATTATTTAAAACAGCAGGGACTCAAACATCCCCATGTTATTAACCTCTAGTGTGTGCTTACTGAAGAAAATCCAAAGGATATTTATGCGTCTCGTGCAGAGGTTGAACTTTAATGTCCCAGACTGAGGCAATGAAGCTATGGAATCCCGCCTGTACTGTCTTTGTCGATGATAATGGCCCCACAGCTGTGATTCTTGCCTAGTGAGCACGCAACATTGCTCTTGAGCCTATTGCGATAAGCAGAATGCCAGTCCTCACTTTCTAGTTTTTGGCAGCTCATTGCTTAAAAGCAGGGGGCTTATTTGCAGCTAGCCCTCACTTTCCAGGGAGTTTTGGTTCTGAGAAACACTGAAAACTGGATACATCAAGGAGTGTGTTTTTCTGAGATTCTTTTCTAGGAGAAAACACAGGGGTATGAAAGCTTTGCTCCCATAACCCTGACATTGTTACAATAAACTGTTGTACTACATACACTCCTGAAAACCTCCAACCACAGCTCATCCCATTAAAAAAAAAAAAAATTTTTTTTTTTTTTTTTTTTTTTTTTTTTTACCTGGATGTAAATCTGTCACAACCCAAGTCACTCTGGAAGCACTATGGTCAGACATGTTGAATTATGGCTAGATTTTAGCATTAATTATAATAATTATATTGTAACTGCCACTTCATCATAAAAACTAGTCTCATTATGACATTTTGCATTTTGTTCCAGGACTTGCAGAATTCCCAGATTGCAGTAAGTTTTAAACAGTATTTGATCAAGGATACAAATGTAAGTTCTTACAGATTTATAGTTTAAAAAAAAAGATTCAAATAAATGATAATATACAGGAAAAGTTGTTAAACCTGATTGGATGGAATACTCCCTATAAGTTAGAAGGATTTACTTTTTGCATGCTTTCAGGAGCTATGCATGTACAAATTATAGGTAGCTGTGAATTCCAAAGCTATAAATATACATTGGGACCCTGGAGGTATCATATTGAACAGCTGTTTGCATAGATTCTGCTTCTCTAGCACCCTGAGGAAAGCACGAGATATTGACTTTTTGCCTAAATGTTCACTTCTTTCAAAGAATACTTCTGAAAACAGAAGGAAACTAAGAATGATGTCACTGGGTTTATGGCTTGGTCTGAGTAAGCTTTGTCAAAAAGCCATTATTTTTCCCTCTTCTTTTCCAAAACTATTAGCTAGGGCTGAGCAAAGTGAGTATCAGCACTGGGGGAAGTGGGAGCACACCACGGTGGCCCCAGTAGGAAGTAAGTCCCATTCGAGGTAAGAAGGGCACCCATGAGGAAGGGTGGCTTGGCACAGGGTGTCAGAGACTGGGCGGGTTTAGAGGGCAGAGGGGAGATGAAGGTAGTGTGGGGTGCTAGAACCCAAACAAGATGAAGAGGTTTCCATGGAGATAGTGGCAGCTGGGCAGAGCATGTCCTCTTCTTCCCACTCAGGCTCTGACATCCTACTCTGGGACTCTCCTTCCCAAATGTCCTCTTCACCCTGCTTGAGCTCTGATACCTTGTGCTGGACTTCCTGCCTTCTGTGGGTGCTATTTTCACCCAGTTTGGACTCTGATGCCCTATTGATTTGAGTCCATTGTTCTGTGGAGTCAAACTAAATTATAAGGAATGGTTGCTACAAAGAGCCAGCACAAACTAAATGGACTATTTTACTGAAATTTCTATAAATCATTCAGATCCCAAAGCAAGTTGCTTTTTTACATATATGATGGTATATATTACAAGTGAACATGAAGTGCACTTCCCAAGTGCAGCTGCCATTGAAACATGTAGGTGCGCAGAATAGACTCAGCAGCTAAACAGTGGAGCTGTCCAGCATATATGTGGGTTAAAGAAGAGTTCAGATCCTGCAAGGTAGCTTTATAGATGGCTGGGCAACTGCAGCAATAGCAACAAAAGCATGGAAGGAGAGAACACAAGACTAAGCTGCAGGCCAGACAAAAGAGTAGATGCCCTGTTAGAGTCAAGATGAGTAGTTTATGAAGCCACCTGAGTTACAATCTGGGAACTTCTTGAACTAAAAGGAACTCAGCTTCACTACTTCTGAGGAATCATCACGGCACTTGTATTCTGTCAAGTTATTTGTTCTGAATTTATCTCTTACTTTTATACCCAGCTATTTATAACACTTCCTATTAACAACTCTTCTAACATACAACATAGCAGAAAATAGCCATAACTATAGACACACACAATCACCCTGCCTGGCATGCATAGTTTTTAGTCCCCAAGACCTGGCAACCACTAATCTGTTCCACCTATTTATAATTTTGTCATTTTTGAGAATGTTATGTAGATGAAATTATACAGTATGTGCTTGGTATTTTTCACTCAGCATAATGTAATTGAGATCCATCCAAGCTGTTACATGTTATCAATAATGTGCTCCTTTTTCTTGTGGAGTAGTAGTCCATGGTATAGATATACCACGGTTTGTTTAACCTTCCATTTATTATACGCCATTTTGGTTATTTCCAGTTTTGACTATTACATATACAGTTGTTATGAACTTTTGTGAACAGAATAGAAAGAAAAGTGCTCTCCAGTAATGAAAAAATAGTTTGAAAAAAAATTATTAGGACAACTGAAAAAAATTTGAATATGGGCTGTGGATTAGATATTAGTATTATATCAGTGTGAAATCTAATTTTGATAATTTCACTGTGATTATGTGAGAGAATGTTCTTGTTTTTAGGAATTATACATTGAAGTATTTAGGAATAAAGTATTTAGGGATGAAGTATTTAACTTCTTGTTTCAAACTGCTCTGAAAAAAATTACACACACACACATACACTAGTGCTCACACTCCTAGTAAATCTGGGTAAAGGTATACAACAGTACCTTTGTACTATCCTTAAATCTTTTCTGTAAGTTTGAAATTATGTTAAAATAAAATGAATAGGAGCCCTGGTGATGCAATGGTTAAGCTCTCAGCTGCTAAGCAAAAAGTCAGCAATTTGAACCCACCCAGCAGCTCTGCAGGAGAAAAGACCTGGTGATCTGCTCCCACAAAGATTACAGCCTAAGAAACCATATGGGGCAGTTCTACTCTGTCATATAAGGTTATGAGTCATAATCAAATAGATGGCACACAGCAACAAAAACATACCAAAAAAAATCATCATCTGCTTTGCATATTTTAAAGATTCTTGAAATGTTGGAAACGGTATATGTGTGCTCTGTTGAGACCGTTTATCTATCCTGAGCCTAAACAAATAAACATAGCACTGGATTTATTTTTCCTGCCTTCCACTCTTTTAAGGTACTACTATAAGGAAAATATCTGCTCAAAGAGATTTTTTTAATTGAGATTAAGGATCTAAGACTAGTATAATCTCAGCTGACTCTGTCTTTAATAACAAAGGCTGTTTGGTATTAAGGCTATGTGTTATGGATTGAATTATGTCCCCCCAAAATATGTGTTGTATATCTTAACCTCTATGCCAGTGGTTATAATCCCATTTGGAAATGGTTTGTCTTTGTTATGTTAATGAGACAGGACTAGTGAAGGGTGTGTCTTGAGTTAATCGCTTTTGAGATATAAAAGAGATTAAACAAGCGAGCAGAGAGATGGGGTAAGATAGATGCCAAGACACACAGAGATCTCCAAGGAACCAGGAAGCAGAAGCTTGAAGAGACAAGGACCTTCCTCCAGAGCTGACAGAGCCTTCCCTTTGACCCAGCACTCTGAATTCAGGCCTCTAGCCTCCCAAGCTGTGAGAAAGTTTAGGAGGCTAGAGGACTGAATTTCACAAACTTCTGTTTGTGACAGTCATCCACTTGTGGTATTTCTGTTATAGCAGCATTAGGTAACTAAGACACTGGGGGTATGGCTGCTGGAGCCATGAGGCCTGAGTTTGAATCTTGGTTCTGCTACTTACTAGCTGTGTGACTTTAAGCAAGTTGTTTAACCTCTCTATGCCTCAGTTTCTTTACCTATAAAATGGAAATAATAATAGTACCTACTTCTAGAGGTTTCATAAGAATTAAAAATATTTATATGTAAAGTGCTTGGAAAAGTGTCTGGCATATAGTAAGTCCTATACAGGAGTTTGCTGTTATTGAATAATGAACTAAAAACAAGTCTCTGGACAGATAAACCATGCATTTTTTTTTTCTAGGCACTTTTTTCTGTGTCTCATATACCCTTCCAATCTGTATCAAACACCATATTCTTTTTAGGGTATTTTTATTTTCCTGCTCTTTGACAAAATGTTTCTTAATCTTCAGCAGTAATATATCAATATGGAGTGACAGTTTGACAATATGGTTCTCACTTTTCATAGTATAAATTCAAAGACAAATTGTGAACGAGTCAAGTGAAACTTGTAATTCACAGCTGTGAGGTCACACTAGTGAATTATAAGCTTTTCATTATGTCAGAACTGTGAATTACAAAGATTTTCTTTCTACATTTTCCTGTCAAATAATTTATTAGCTATCCCTCTTTCTCAGGATTTTGCAGCATGTCAGAGCCAGAAACACAGGGGCTGCTCTATAGCGTTTCCAGATAGAACAATAAGAATTCAGATACATGAAAGTCATGTTAGAAAGAAGACAGCTATGATTTTAAATTCTACTCTTCCCAAGCTGAGGGTCATTCCTGCTGAGAATTTAGTGTTCTCTAAATTGGAACCATTATCATTAAAACTCGAAAGAAGTGTTTTTTTATTGTTTCCTCCTTATCATCACGTTAGTGATGATATCTCCAAAGCCACTAAAGGTGAAATTCTACACTGCTTAAAAAATTAAGAGATATTATTGTTACTATTAACATTAAAATTATTATTGCTAATCCAAAACTCTGGACAATCTTTTATTTACCAAATTATATCAAACTCTGGAGAATTTGCATAGAACTTACATGTCTTACTTATTTTTCACGTTGACCCAATGAGCTAAATAGGGCATTCACTTATAAGGAAATTGAGAAGTAGAGAGGCTCAGAGAAAGGATAAGGCTCAGTGTCAAAATTAAGAATTATATCTTCTCATTCCAAATCCAGAGAATGTTTTCCACATTTCACTAAACCTCCTTTCCCACTTATAAGTATGCATACCTAATAAATCCTGGTACTTCCTATAGTCCAGTCTCTGTTCAGTGCTACATTTAAAGAAGAGTTCAGTAGTCTAAAGTAACTTAAAAAAGAATTTCAACCTGTACTCGTGTTAAAGAACATTTACTCAGTTTCAATTTATACCCCAGAGCCACATCATCTCTTCTTTTTTCCCCTCACACTCAAAGCTCTCTCTTCTACCAGTGTTATGGATTGAATTGTGTCTCCCCAAAATATGTGTTCACTTGGTTAGGCCGTGCTTCCCAGTATTGTGTGGTTGTCCTCCATTTTGTGATCTGATGTGATTATACTATGTGTTATAAATCCTAACCTCTATGATGTTAATGAGGCAGGTTTAGAGGCAGTTATATTAATGAATCAGGACACAATCTATAGGTTTGGGCTGTATCTTGAGTCAATCTTTTTTGAGATATAAAAGAAAGGAGCAAGCAGAGAGGAGAGGGACCTCCTACCATCAAGAAAGAAGAGCCAGGAGCAGAGCACATCCTTTGGGCCCAGGGTCCCTATGCTAAGAAACTCCTAGGCCCAGGGAAAGACTGATGCCAAGGCTTTCCCACAGAGCCAACAGAGAAAGAAAGTCTTCCCCTGGAGTTTGAGCCCTGAGTTTGGACTTCTAGCCTCCTAGACTGTGAGAGAATAAATTTCTGTTTGTTAAAATCATCCACTTGTGGTATTTCTGTTACAGCAGCACTAGATAACTAAGACAACCTGTCAATATGGCTTTAGCCATTTGTTCTCTTTCACCTTTCCTTTGGTCTCTCCAATCCTTTCCCTCTCTCTGTAGTCTCTTGATTCTGCTCCACAAGAGACCAAACTCCCCTTGAAGTTCAGGAAGGTGGACAGGCAGGGCAGGCAAAAATAAAGCTATTTTTAGTAAATGGTGGTGGGATAGTGAAAGCTTGTAACATTCACACGTTAATCAATCTTATCCTCATTCCTGTAGGTTTTGATCTTGCTAGCTTGGAAATCACAATATCATTGTGCATATGTTTAAACATGGTGGGTAAGACCAATACTTAGCCAGCATCCCTTTCCACAGCTCATATAGCTCAACATTTGTGCAATTCCCTGAAGGTATCATGCTCTTTCTAGCTTCCAGGACAGTGCTTCCTAATTTTTTTGTCATCATGACACATTGGGATAAATAGCAGAAATGACTGCCAGGACTGTTGGCATTAATATCTTTTTACAATGATAACCTATTCAAAGTATACTAGTGTTTGGGCTTGGGACACTCAATTTTATGTCTTCAATCATACTGCTTTTTCTACCTAGGATATTCTTCCTCTTCCCTCCCTCTCATATCTTTTTCAGTTCCCCCTCATGCCACAAGAAGCCACTAAGGTGTTACTTCTACCAGAATGTCTCCCCACTGATCTCCCAAGGCCAAGGAAGGTGATTCTACCATATATTCCCATAGTCTTTCAGTGTTTATCCTCATCTTAGCAACCTACATTGTAACTTTTTACTTAGCTGTTTCTCCCACTAGACTGTAAACATCTTGAGAATAAGAACCACATCTTATATAACTTGATATTTTTAGCACTTATTCAGATTCCACTCTATGGCAACAAGTTCAGGTTTTTGGGGTTATATGGTACTTATATTAGCAAATGGGTGGCACTCAATAATTACTATTTTAATGAATTAATGAATTCTTCCTAGATATATGTATCTAACTGTCATTGGCAGAGCTTGAAACTTTACTCCTAAGAAAGAGTTCAACTCTGATAATTCTGGCAGGGGATAATCTGATGAAGTTTCTATGCCTTTTCCCACAGGGAATGAGCCAAGCCAATGAACCAGGTACCATGTTGTTCTTTCTCACAGCACCTCATTATTTGTAATTTGTAGTTTATAATTGTGTTTACCTGTTTAATGTTAATCTCTTCCACTAGATTGAAATATCGGGTAGGTCAGGGATCATTTAAATTTTTTCATAAAGCAGACTCAGCTATTGGAACAGTTCCTGACATAATGGAAACTGAAGCTATGAATAATTGAATGAACAAATTAAGTCACTCTTTCCTTAACACTTGGTATTGCTTGCTATCACCTCTTTTGAAAGGCAGTTCCTTAACTCTAAACTCTACCAAAATTGGGACTATGTATATTCTAATAAGTTAAATGGACCTATTTCTCTTGTCTTGGAATTTCACCTAAAGCACTAAAGCTGAGTACAATAGAAGATAAGCAATGCCAGGTACTAAAGAAAGTACCTACGTGCACATTTGGAAAAAAAAAAAACTCGTTGTCCAGTCAATTCCAACTCAGGGCCATCCAGTGGGACAGGGTAGAACTACCCCATACGGTTTCTAAGGCTGTAATCTTTATGGAAGCAGACAGTCACATCTTTCTGCTGCAGGAGTCTGTTGACCTCTGGGTTAGCAGCCAAGCACTTAACCACTGTGCCACCAGGACCCACACCCAAAAAGTTGCCGTCGTGTAGATTCCGACACATAGCAACCCTATAGGACGGAGTAGAACTGCCCCACAAGGTTTCCAAGGAGCAATTGGTGGATTCGAACTGCTGATGTTTTGGTGAGCAGATAGGGCTTGCTAAAAGACAGCAAAACTGGTCCAGAGGACAATACCCCATAAGCAAGAAATCTTGGAAGGAAACTTGTGATATCATTGCGTTGTGAGCTTAATGGGAGGTCCTATGACATTTCTTCTCTCCTCCAAATGGGAAAGAGGATGAAGATGTTTCATCCCCTTTTGCTGAAGCCAGCTATATGGTATTCTAAGAGAACCAGTCATACAGATAAAGAATGTCTTCAAGAAAGAGCAATAACATCTCACTCCCCACCCAGATAATTACAAAGTTATGGAATCAAGAGTCCCAATGCCATTAAGAGAGCCAGGCAAGCAGGCTAAGAGAAGCCTTGGATAAAATTTGCACGTGATTCCCAGAACTGAGGGGCCTATATAAACATGAACGTTGTGATTGGTGCTTGCCTTCTCCTGGAGAACTCTATGAAAGGGGAATTCTGAAGACAGGAGATTGGAGGGAGCAGTGCAAGACAATAGAGCAATGAAAGATGCAACAGTGGGACAAGCCCACAGCACCTATTGTTTACTGTTGGTCCTGAGAAAGATGTAGGAATTTCTCAAGGACCAAGTGGATACTAGCGACAGGAGTTGGGCTTGAATCACCTTGCTAGGACACTGGCAGCCAATAAGAGGCCAGTCAGGATGGGGAGCTCCTTTAGTAAGTGGCCGTGGGGTGGACTACTGGGGACAGGAACTGCAGTGAGTTTCAAGGAGTTACAAGAAGTCACCAGTAGGGAATATCACTTATGCTAGGGAAGGCTGCCATAAGGATATATCCCTGAAGTCCACATATATCCCAGAGAGTCAGCTTTTTAATCTACAAACTAAGAATATTTCTGACCCTCTGTTCTGTGCAACCCTCCTCCCCCAATTGCAGCCTAGAAGAAACAGAAGGAAAAAGAGGAATAGAAGCACCAAGGTGTGAAGAGGCAGAGCACCCCCTTTCCCTGGACGACAGGTCATGCTGTGAGCAGGAGAGAATCTTTCAACTAGATGGATGGAAGACTGAGTTTTTGAGTTAAAACTGATTACCATATTTTACGCAAATAACGTGAGCCTTCTACCCATGTTTGCCAACTGAGTCCTCTCCCTTTTAGGTGCCCTTCCCCGCCCCATGAGGCACCCTCACAAGCTCTGCCTTACCAATCATCTTCCACACGTTGCTGTAGAAAAAAGTTAGTATAGCACCTTACAAAATTACTTTAGGGCGTAGAAGTTAAGTTTAATATTTGAAAGTAACCAAAGAGTTATGGGATCTGCTTGAAGTATCAAGATGTTAACAAAGGCAGGAAAAGTCAAGAAAGACATTTAGAGACAATGACTGGAAAAAAAAAAAATTAAGCCATTTTTTTTTTATCACACCATCATTGAATTCAGCTTGACCAACAAACCAATCATACGTGTTACAGCTCCATCTTGCTAGCCAATTCAGAATTTTAAGATTTGTTTGCAAATGATTGGTATGCTTAAAAAAAAAAAAAAAAATTGTAAGATAAATCTTAAATTTGTGGTAAGAATGGACTTATATTTGTGCCCAATTTGCCATACAAGCCCCCACTCCATGCCTCCTCCTCTCCCTCCCCACACATCATGCTGCTATTTTATCCCTTTCTTTCTTCTACATATAATCCAAGGGGCATGGTGGAAATTGTAGGGAAAACGACCCAGAAATTGCTTTGAAAGCAAAGGGCTAAACTAATGATGATGTGGCTTAGGTCATACTTACCGCCTTCCTCCTCATATATTCTAAACCATTGGGTAATTTTAAAAGAGATTCATTTTCCTAAAACAAACCTGACCTTGTCACTCACCTGCTCAGAACTTTCATTAATATTCTGTTGCTTACCACAGTACTATAAATACTGAATCTTAATAGATAATCAAATCCCTCAGTCATCTGATCCCAATCTGACTGCTCAACATAATCACCCATTATCCCACTGTACACAGTACATTTTAGATAAACAGAAAGATTTATTGTACTTTCATTCATTCAACAATATAAGTTACTAGAAGATGAGGGCACACCATTCATCCCACAAATATTTAGTGAGGACCAGCTATACATCAAGCATTATGCTAGATATAGAGTAATAAACAAAACCAAACTGATCCCTTTCTTCACAAAGTTCAAGGAGTTGCAATTAGGACAGACACTGTTAGCTAACTAGTGTTGCCATAATAGAATTACCACAAGTGGCTGGCTTTAAAGAACATAAATGTTTTTTCTCACAGTTGTGGAGGCTAAAAATCAAAATCAGAGTCTCGGCATGTTGATTCCATTATTGGTAGCCCAGGGAGTTCCTTGGTTCCTTGGCATTCCTTTAATTTTAAATAATCCTCTCATGGAGCCTGCCTTCCCCTGCATGTGTGTCTCTGTGTCTATTCTGGTCTTTTTGTAACTCAGAAGATATTAGGTTTAGGATCCACCCTACACTGGTATGGCCTCATTAACATAGCAGAAGAATACCCCTATTTCCAAACAGGATCACATAAAACAGAAATTCAACACATATTTTGGAGGACACAACTCAATCCATAACAAAAAATATATATTTAGACAAGAAATTAATTATTGCCATTAAGATATATACTGCTTGTTTCTCCAGGTGCTATGAGGACAATGACAGACCTAACTGCGTTATGACACCTGGTTGACATTTTATCCCTTTATCTATATTGTCAGTCAGTTGTTTCCAAAGGGCATCCTTGATAGGACCACAAGCCTCTAAGCAAGAGTTGAAGAGAAAGCAATGTCTTCTTTCAAGGAACTCATCTACCAGGGGCTCCAGGCAAGGGAAATTGTTCCAGTCCAAGAGAAGTCAGCCAAGAACTCAAGTGACTCATGTGTTTCCACTTGTGGTTTTCTCACTTTCATTGAACTTGCGCTTACTTTATTTTTTAAAATACCCTTTTGTTCACTCAGCAACAGTATACCACATGTCACTGCACCTCCTGGGAACCCCGTCCTCTGATCTCTACCTACCCTAATCCTTTCAGAACTAAATGCTGTCTCATGCAGGAAGGCTCCCTGCTTCCCCCCAATCCAGGTGTCTGTCTTCTGACCTCCCATAGCAGTTAACTGCACCTCTCATGTAGCCTATCATTTTCAATTGATACTATCTTTATCATTTTCATTTGTACTACATTTGTATGTGTCTCTACTTTTGAGGAAGAGAGGGGAAGCAGAGGAAATGCAGAAGGGAAGAGAAGTCCTAAGACTTAAGAGTATGGAGGACAGTCAATCAAACCACTAATGCATGCTAGTACTCCCTGTGTAGACAATGTTCTAATAAGCAGTATAAGAAGCACAAGAGGCTTTAAGACACAGTTGCTGTCTCCACTCAGCCTCTTGAGAGACAGGAAAAAAAAAATTGAAATCTTGTTAGACGTGATTTATAAAGAGTACAAGAATACCAAGTTAACTGAGCCACCTCTAAAGTGGAAAGTAGGTGTACATACTTGATCCGTAGGGGAATTAATGTGGTAAAATACATGTTGTGGTACGTGATCCAACTTAGTATTCTTAAATTGAACAGTAATGACTGTAAAGAGTTTCTCTCCTAGTTTTCAAAATAGTCAATGCTGAAATAACCCAGAAAACAAAAAATGCTGAAATAGCACCCGTTAAATGTGTCCCGTGACTGTTATAACAAGCTTGTCCTAGATACAAGAAAACTAATTGTAGAGTCTTGTTTTTTTTACCCCCCTCTTTTCTATAAATACATTCTACACAAAGGGTAATGGGTTTAATTAAATATTCATATATTTCTTGAAAAAATAAATGCTTTCCATTAAGACTTTACTGTCTTGTCACCACCTCTACAATAGCCATAGCAATAAAAGATTTAACCTCCTCCAGAATATGAATTTTTAGCGACATTGGGATTTCTGGAAAGCAGTTATTGTAAATCAACATGCTGAAGGAATATCTTTTACCCTAAGAACTTGACTGAGTCTTCAAATGAAAAAGTTATACATACTTATGTTTGCATATTTGGTGGTAAACTGATCTTTTGACCAGTTAAATTACAGTCATTTCTCTTCTAAATGCTGAGCTTAACCAACCTTCAGGAAAAATGCAAAAGTGTAGTTAGAATTACAGAACCAATCTCATTGCAAAGATGAATAATTTTCAGTCCTAATTTTTTTGGGTTTTTAAATGAGAATATTTTCTTTTTCAGTAAATAAGAATATCGTCACTTTGGAGCTGAAATTAGATAAAGAGATCACTTGTCAAGCTCTTTCTTGAGAACCCTCACCATACTTGTACATCTAATGGGAATGATATAAGGGAGATATCAAGTAAACAGTAATACAAGAACCTTGTGAATCACTGAGGTATGCATGGTATTTGGACTGGCATTTGCAGTAGTTGAATCAATTAGAAAAGAATATAGAATTTTTTAAAAATACATAAAAGGACCTGAGCCTTGAGAAATTCCAAAACAAGCATTACCCTGAAAAAGAGAATTAAAAGGTATGACCCAGGAAATTGGGGAAATGCAAGAGGGTGTGGTATCATAAGCCAAAGGAAAAGACTATTTCAAGAAGGAAGTGTCTTGTTACATATTAGCCAAGTAAGAAAAAGACTGAGAGATACCCATTACATTTAATAACACGAATTCATTGATGACCTTTGCAAGAGCTATTTTTTTATGACAAAATGACGGGCAGCAAAACCAAGCCAGGAGTCGATTGAAGACTCTACCCTAAAACTACAAGGGCAAGACAAACCCGTATTGCTTTTGATTAAGAAATTGTTTCAGAACTGACAAAGAGCCAATTCAGTTAAAAATACAATTCAAGATAACGTGTAATTTAAAATACATTACAAAACTCAAAGCAGGGCAAAGTCATACGGAGCTTGGGCATCTGTACAGGTAAAATTTTATAACTGTCGTCATGAGGTGGATCACAAGATACTATACCACTTTGTCATAGTAACATGTTAGATTCAAATAATAATTGCTTGCATAGTATATCACTTCAAAGGATTTTTACAGAACTTTTCTCATATGATTTGACAACAAACATATAACTAGGGAATTACATGAAAAATCCTTATATCAGTCACCTCTCAAACAACACTTCAAATCCACCTGACACCATCTCTTAATCCAGCTTCTACTAGGGTGGAAAGTTCTGCCCAGCTTTGACCAACTTGACTCAGATGCACTCTGACAGCATCTCACCTCGTGCCTTCAGCATATAACCCTTCCTGAGTGGGACTTCTCTAATGCCACAGCATGAGATAACCAAAAAGAGTTACTTGGCATTCAAATGTGTGCACTACCAGAACAAACTAATTGGTCTTAGAAGAAATACAACCAGAATTCTCTTTAAAAGCAAGGATAGCAAGACTTTGCTTACTTACTTTGGACATGTCATCAGGAAAAACCAATCACTAGAAAAGGACATCATGTATTAAAAGAAGCCAAAGACTCAAAGAAGAAACTACTCCATAGGACTAATAGCCCACACAAACCATGGGCCTCTTCTAGCCCGAGACTAGAAAAACGAGATGGTGCCTGGCTACCACTACTGACTATTCTGACCAGGGACACAAAAGAAGGTCCCAGATAGAATGTGTGTTTTGTCTTTGACTCCCAAGGATGCCACCTACCCATTAAAAACAGACTGATGTACAAGAAAAGACCTATTCATGGGCCGTGGGGGTCCTCTCCTTTCTCATTTGACTCAAGTTTTTTGTCTAGCCCTGATTAGCATACCGTCTCCAGACTAAAAACAAAACCTAGATAATTGACTCTGCTTCTCAGTGACAAGCACATGTTAAGAACATTGTTTCTATGTTTACAAATCCAGTGAAGACATGATTGAAAGTGTCACAGTCTTGGCATAGGAAAAATATTCCCATAATCAAATATTTAAAGCAAATTATAAGATTATTATCTAGGATTTCAAGGCTATGTTTCAGGGCAGGGAAGCCAAGTAAAAATATGCCAACTTATTGAGTAGCCCCCTTTCTTTTTCATGAACAAATATAACTATTGTTTACATTTATTTTGTCCAAAATTTTAATACAAATTGCCCTAATCATTCTAAATTAAGGAGCATAAATAAATATTAATGAGTCAAAACTATGAGTAAGAGGTATGACTCACCTAATAAAGACCCTAGAGTGATTTTTAATATTTTCTTAACTATCAGTTCTTTTTGGCATATATTATGCAAACATTATCGTGTATACATGATATGCACATGACTGCCAATACTTATGGGTGTATACTGTCTTAGAAATTTGGCCAAATAAAATGACCTTCTATAAAGCTATTCTCCTATAAATAACTTCTATAAAGTTCCATGATATTCCACTCACATCTTTTAAATAAGTTTATTCAGGTGTAGTTAAAAATGGTAAACCCTAAGATGGCATCAAAATTAGCCCAATGATGAAATATATCCATATAAGCAGTATATTACATTTAAATTTAGAGGCATAGCTTTTTAATTTTAGTGCCAGTCCTCCCTAAATCATTCATTCTAAAATACATGTTTGAAAGATGGGGAGTTATTCAGCAGATGTCCAGGGCTTAATTATCCACTAACTCTAATAGAATAAATAGGTTTTATTAGGTTTTCAGTCCTGTAAAACCAGGGAAAAATGTGTTCTCCAATTTACTAGGTTCTTATACATGTACGATCTATTCATTCAAAAAAAGAAATAATTGCATAAGTTAAATAGCTGTGACTTAACAAAAATTAAAAAGAAATTGGTAGGTACTTAAGTTAAACTTTAGGTCTTCACTCTTCTCTTGAGCCCCATATTAAAACTTGGGGCTACAATAAAAATTATATCTATTAGGCAAATAATTTTGTTTTTTCTAACTTTCCTGCCTTTTTAATGTCTTTTGCTTTCTTCATGTATGATGTCTTTGATATCTTCCCACAACTCCACCAGTCTTCAGTAATTTAGTGAAATCTATTCCTGAGATGATCTCTCAGACGGGATGTGCTTAGGTTGTACTTTGGCTGCCAGGGATTTGTTTTAATTTTCCTCAGCTTCAACTTGAACTTGCATATGAGGAACTGATAGTCTGCTGCACAGTCAGCCTCTGACCTTGTTCTGACTGTTGATATTGAACTTCTCTATCATCTCTTTCCACAGATGTAGTCACTTTGGTTCCTGTCTATTCCCTTTGACAATGTCCATGTATATAGTTGCTGTTTATGTTGTTGAAAAAGGAATCTCCAATGAATAGGTCATTGGTCTTGAAAAATTCTATCATTCAATCTTCTGCGTCATTTCTATCACCAAAACCATATTTTCAAACTACTAATCGTTCTTCTTTGTTTCGAACTTTGAAATTCCAACCACCAGCAATTACCAGTGCATCTTCATTGACTGTTTGATCCATTTCAGACTGCCGAAGTTCGTAAAAATTTTCAATTTCTTCAACTCTGGCATTAGTGGTTGGTGTGTAAATTTGAATAATAGTCATATTAACTGGTCTTCCTTGTAGCCTTATGGATATTATCCTGTTGTACTTCAGGATAGATCTTGAAATGAGCAGGATTTGAAACTTGCTGTTGAACACAGAGTAGCTAAAGCAAATGGAAGAAATTATGAAGCAAAAGAGCTGAACAGAAGATTTCAAGGGGTGGCTCAAGAAGCCAACATAAAGTTTTTTAATGAAAAGTGCAAAGAACTGGAGTTAGAAAACCAAACGGGAAGAAAACGGTCAGCATTTCTCAAGCTGAAATAACTGAAGAAAAATTTGAAGCCTCGAGTTGCATATTGAAGGATTCTGTGGGCAAAATATTGAATGACACGGAAAATATCAGAAGAAGATGGAAAGAATACACAGTCACAGTACCAAAAAGAATTGGTCGATATTCAACCATTTCAGGAGGTAGCATGTGATCAAGAACCAATGGTACTGAAAGAAGACCATACTGCCTTGAAGGCATTCATGAAAAACAAGGCTCCAGGAAATAAGATGTTTCAACACACGAATGCATCACTAGAGGTGCTCACTCATCTATATCAAGAAATTTGTAAGACAGCTACATGGCCAGCTGACTGATTTCCTAATTTTAAGCCACAAAAAATCCCCTTGTTTTGTTAGAATTACTGCCTCTTGATCTGTGTACAGATTCCTCATGAGCACAATAAAGTGTTCTGGAATTCCCATTCTTCGCAATGTTATCCATAATTTGTTAGGATGCACACAGTCAAATGCCTTTGCATAGTCAATAAAACACAGGTAAACATCTTTCTGATATTTTCTGCTTTCAGCCAGGATCCATCTGACATCAACAATGATATCCCTGGTTCCACATCTCTTCTGAATTTGGCTTGAATTTCTGGCAGTTCCCTATTGACATACTACTGCAGCTGCTTAAATTTTACTTGCATGTGATATTAATGATATTGCTTGATAATTTCCACATTCGGTTGGATAACCTTTCTTGGGAATAGGCATAAATATGGATCTTTTCCAGTCGGTTGGGCAGGAAGCTGTCTTCCAAATTTCTTGACATAGATGAGTGAGTGCTTCCAGCGCTGCATCCATTTCTTGAAACATCTCAATTGAATTCTGTCAATTCCTGGAGCCTTGTTTTTCATCAATGCCTTCAGTGCAGCTTGGACTTCTTCCCTCAGCACCGCTGGTTCCTGATCATATGTTATCTCCTGAAATGGTTGAACATGGGCCAATTCTTTTTGGTATGACTCTGTATATTCCTTACATCTTCTCTTAATGCTTCCTGTGTTTAAGATTTTACCCATAGAATCCTTCACTACTGCATATTGAATTTTTTCTTCAGTTCTTTCAGCTTGAAAAATGCTGAGCATGTTCTCCCTTTTTGGTTTTCTATCTCCAGCTCCTTGCACATGTCATTATAATATTTTACTTTGTCTTCTCAAAGTAAAAAATTGGTAAAATAGTTGGTAAAAATCTTCAATTTTTCGCCTTTGGCCTTAGTGGTTGGTGCGTAAATTTGAATAATAGTAGTATTAACTGGTCTTCTTTGTAGGTCTATGGATATTATCCTATCACTGACAGCGTTGTACTTCAGAATATATCTTGAAATGTTCTTTTTGATGATGAATGCAATGCCATTCCTCTTCAAGTCTGTGTTCCCAGCATAGTAGACCATATAGATTGTCTGATTCAAAATGGCCAATACCAGTCCATTTCAGCTCATTAATGCCACGGATATTGATGTTTATGCATTCCTTTTCATCTTTAATGATTTCCATCATGATAGATGGAGAAAATATTGATGTTGTCAAGGACTTCATTTTACTTGAATCCATAGTCAATGCCCGTGGAAGCAGCAGTCAAGAAATCAAATGACATATTGCATTGGACAAATCTGCTGCAAAGGACCTCTTTAAAGTGTTAAAAAGCAAAGATGTTACTTTGAGGAGTAAGGTCCACCATACCAAGCCATGATATTTTTAATCATTTCATATGCATGTGAAAGCTGGACAATGAATAAGGAAGACTGAAGAAGAACTGATAGTATTGAATTATGGTGCTGGCAAATAATATTGAATAATGCCATGGACTGCCAGAAGAACAAAAAATCTGTCTTGGAAGAAGTACAGCCAGAATAGTCCTTGGAAGTGAAGATGGCCAGCTTCATCTCACGTACTTGGGACACATTATCAGGAGGGACCAGTCCCTTGAGAAGGACATCATGCTTGGTAAAGTAGAAAGTCAGCAAAAATGAGGAAGACCCTCAATGAGACAGATTGACACAGTGGCTGCAACAAAAGCCTCAAACACAGCAACCATTGTGAGGATGGCATAAGACATAGCAGTGTTTCATTCTGGTATATACAGGTCACCATGAGGTGGAACTGATTCAATGGCACCTAACAACAACAACAGGAAAATAATTACAAAGTAGACTCCATTTAGGAAAGTAGCAATGTATATACACCAAAGTACATGAAATAAATACCTACACAAATTTTTGTCCTAAATGAAAATTTAAATTAAATTTTGTTCTGAATGAAACTCTGTTTCTTATTGTGAGAAGCAAATTAGATTATACTTGTAAGATTACTTTGTCAACCATTGCATACTATTTAAAATATGGCATTACTATTTGTGCAATTTTCCACAAATTTCTCCAGGTATTAGTTCAGCGAAATATTTCGAAGTGAGGTATACCATCTCCCTGTCATCCCTCTCCCAGCTTTGCCCTACTTCTCACACCATTCGTGGGAATCTCTCAAAGTGCCTTGTCACAAAATTATGTTATATTAAGTTAAAAAGAAATAAAAAGTATGAAGTAAAAAACAATATTAAAAAAAAGCAGAAAATATACAGCTACAAATCAGTAAGCAAATTCTTGTCTTTGGAGTTGCTATTCCATTACATCCACATGACAAGTTTTGAATACGACTAATAACCAAAAAATAATTCACTGGGAAAAAGATAAGATTACCTAAAGAACCAATAACCAAATTATAAACAGGTTATCTTCCAAATATTAAGTGACATGGTATTTAAATATGCTTTCCTATAGGATAAAAAAGGTTACAAATTGTAATTAAATTTCTAGGCCTATTGAGTTTCTGTTTGGAGTGATAAAAAAAGTTTTATACATAGGCAGAGATGATAGTTGCACACATGAACATAATTAACTCACCAAACTGTTCACTCAAAAATGGCTAAAAAGGCATATTTTATGTTATATATATATTTCACAATAATTTTTTTTTAATTTCTAGGCCTGGGTAGTTCTCCAATCTTATTTAAACCATAATGTACAAAAAACAAAAGTTTATTTCAAATATATTTAGAACACTATTTTTTCAACTAAGATATAATGAGTTTTCATTCCCTCTGTGGTAACTATTACTCCAACTGTAGTTTTGGAGGTTCAGAGTCGGTACTTTGTAGGCACCAATAGTTATTGCATTCAAGAAGCCAGCCCTCTACATTAGCATAAGGGAAAATGTTTTTACTTGATTTGCCTAAGAAGGTAGTCCAGTCTCTTCCCAGCATAGTAAATAGGTTCACAAAAGCCTGTTGTTACGAACACCAAGGACCTCCTCTCCCCCAACATTTCTCCTCCTTTTTTGATGTAGTCAGTCACAAATCATGGTCATTAGTTGAGCAAAGCTTATATCACACATACTCCACCCCCCCAAAAAAAGAGGATATTAATTCATTAAATAAATATTTATTAAGTGCTGAAAGGTAAAGGTAACCTTGTCCTGCAGGCTAGTGACCAGAAGAGGAGTTGGTCTTCGGCAAAGTTTAATGGAAACTGACTATGGCTCAATGCTTAAGACAACCATTCCTGGTCTAACACAAGGTGTAGATCCCAGCCCATGATAATGCCATGAGAAGGAGTCCTACTTTCCCCATTCATGAGGGCTGATGTAGAAAATGCTGCCACTGCCTTCTTACAGCATAGAGCTGCAAATATGGAACCTGAGCCACAGCTCCCCCATCTCATCAGGGAAGGGACTGTGTTACCCCAAACACAAAACTAAACTGTCAGGACAGGTCTGGAGCCAAGGTTCTGCCACTTTGTAATGCTGCTGTATTCAGGGAGGAGCTGGTGCTTACCTAATCGTGCACCTTAAAAAGCCCACATCCTGAGGGGTAGGGACCTTCTCCCTGTGTTTAACATCTGTACTTGCTAGACCTCTGTGTAGTGTCATAAAATACAAAGAGCAACAAGCAACTTGCTATTGCTCCTGTCTCCATGAGTGTTCCCCATAAACCCTGCTCCAGGTATATGTGCTGTTTAGTCATTTGCCCTTGATGCACAAGACCAACAATAAATCAGGGACTGGAGACAGAGAAATGAACAATACAGAAATTCTCTGCCCCAAAGCTTACATTCTCCTGAGAAGAAAAACAAACAAACAAACAACAACAACAAAAAAAAACACCTGTTGCCGTTGAGTCAATTTTGACTTATAGCGACCCTATAGGACAGGGTAGAACTGCCCCATAGAGTTTCCAAGCAGCACGTGGTGGATTCGAACTGTCGACCCTTTGGTTAGCAAATATAGCACTTAACCACTAAGCCACCAGTGTTTCCCTGAGGAGAAAGAGAGTCAATAAACAAATAAGAGGGGTATTCACTAACTAGATTAAAAAAAAAAAAAACCGAAGATAAGAATTACCTTAGGTGAAGGGAAGGACAACACACAATACAGGGGAAGTCAGCACAACTGGACTAAACCAAAAGCTAAGAAGTTTCCTGAATACAACCAAATACTTCCAAAGACAGAGTCTGGGGACCATGGTTTCAGGGGACATCTAGGTCAATAGACATAACAAAGTTTATTAAGAAAATGTTATGCATCCCATTTTGGTGAATGGTGTCTAGGGTCTTAAAAGCTAGTGAGTGGCCATCTAAGATACATCAATTGGTCCCAACCCAACTAACAACATAGATGTTAAATATACAGAGTAATTCTGGGAAAGTTAACTTCAGCAAGCTTCTATTTTCAGTTTAACAAAGTGTAGATAGTGATACCTTGCCAAGTTACTGTGAGGATTACATGTAAGTGCTAATCAATTGTCTGGCACAAATAAGAACTCACAGTAACTATTACTGTTATTTATCATGACTTTCACTTCCAGAAATGTATCTATGACCACAATCAAAGGTAGTCATCATTGGAAGCTGCATAGGGAATGAAAAAGAATGTAAACTTTGAAGTCAAAGAAACCTGGCCTATTATGTACAAAATGTATAACTTTGAATAACTTGAACCCCAGTTTCCCAATTGATTCAGTTCATAGTCATCCCATTTTGGTGAGTGGCATCTGCAGTCTTAACAGCTAGCTAGCTGTCACCTAAAATAATCAATTGGTCCCAAACCACCTGGAACAAAGGAGAATGAAGAACACCAAAGACACAAGGAAATATGAACACAAGAGACAGAAAGGGCCACATAAATCAGAGACTCCGTCAGTCTGAGACCAGAAGAACTAGATGGAGCCCAGCTGCCACCAACCACCACCCTGACAGGGAACAAAACAGAGAGTCCTTGATGGAGCAGGAGAAAAGTGGGGTGCAGAACTCAAATTCTAGTAAAAAGACCAGATTTAATGGTCTTACTGAGAGTGGAGGGACCCCAGAAGACATGGCCCCCAGAATCTCTGTTAGCCCAGAACTGAAACCATTTCTGAAGCCAACCCTTCAGACAAAGATTAGGCTGGACTATAAGACATAAAATGATACTTGTGAAGCGAGTGCTTCTCAGTTCAAGTAGTTACGTGAGACTAAAGGGATAGCTCCTGTCTGAAGGCGAGATGAGAAGGCAAAGAGGGACAAGAGCTGGTTGAATAGACATGGGAAATCCAGGCTGGAAAGGAGGAATGTGCTGTCACATTATAGGGAGAGAAACTAGGGTCACATGACAATGTGCGTATAAATTTTTGTCTGAGAAACTAACTTGAACTGTAAACTTTGACTTAAAGCACACACACGCACACACACAAACACACAAAAAAATCTATGAAATTGGTTAAGATTATCTCTAAGTCTAATGATCCCAGTAACCTGACTGAACAAATATAAATCATCACTGAAGAAAGATAATGTCTACTTAGGCAACAAATATCAAAAATAAGATCATAGAAACAGTGCCCAGAACTCAATGAAAAGCAACCAAGCAATGAAGAGATAATAAATACTGCATGAGAGAAAATCAAGTAATAGTAACATAGCTACCAGGCTTCCAGATAATAGACTTTTCAGATGTACCATTAAAATATCCATGCTTAATATACTTAAGGAGATAAAATACAAGAATGAGAACTTTGGCAGAGAACTTAAAAACTGCAAAAAATAAGCTAGAAATTCTAGAAAAACAAAATTATTTTTACAGATGGATTTTAACAAAATAATTAAAGTACTAAATGAATAAATTTAATAGCCTATTCTGACATGACTAAAGAGATAATTGGGAGTCCTGGTGGTTCAGTGGTTAAGATATCAGCTGCTGACCAAAAGGGAGGCAATTCAAATCCATCAGCCACTCCTTAGAAACTCTATGGGGCAGTTCTATTCTGTCCTATAGGATCACTATGAGTTGATAATTGGTAAATTTGAATATAGATGAGATCAAATTATCCAGAACATAGCATGAAAAGACAAGAATATAAATGAATATTGACTGTATAAAATAATCATTAAAATTACTTCTGGTGATAAAAATATAATTTAAATATATGGCAACAGTAGCATATAATTCAAGAAAGGGAAATTTTGAGGTGTTTGTATTATAGAAAACAAGATTAAAAGTACTAAATTACATTAGACTTGTTAAGTCAAGGATGCATATTATAACCTCTGAGAAAACCACTAAAATCATAATAAAATATTATATTTAACCAACATGTCTCCAATCTAATAGAAGAGAAAAAAAATGGATTAATAAACATATGGAATCAACGCAAAAGAAGATAAGAAAGAAAAGAAAAGAAAAACATATATGTTGGGTTTTGGTGGGAGGTAAGGCCAGATAACAGAAGAATGTTTGATTTAAATTCAAGTCTCTCAATAATTACATTAAATGTAATGAACAAAAAGACTGTCAGTTTGGATTAAAGAAAAAAAACACTAAACTCAATCACATTCTGTTTATAAGACTCACAGGAGATACACTCATATATAAGGACATAGAAAGTTCAAGGTAAAAGGAAGGAAAAAGGTGATCATACAAACACTAGCCATAATAAAGCTGTCGTAGCTATAACAATATCAGATGAAGGAAACAAGAAAGCAGACACTATACATGTCAAATAAAGGAAGCAAAATGTATTCAAAGAAATGAAGAGGGATATTTTGAAATGTTAAAAGCAATAGTGATCTGGTAAATGTTTAACAGCTGACTCTCTGAAGAAAAAAATACATGCAGATATATATACGCATAAATTTATTAAAATTTTATTGACATAAAAGAGTAAAATAGAGGAATCAAGATGTGGCATAAGCAGCTGCACAATCCTGTCCTCCCACAACAACATGAGAAAGCTCTAAACAGAAATAAGTGGAAAGACCTCAGAACTTTGGAAACAGTCAAAGACTTAAAACATCTAAATGAATGCTGAATCAAGAAAAGGCCAGCTTTCTCTAGTGTCTTAAAACCTTGTAGACGGCCATCTAAAGCACTCCACTCTGTTTGGAGCAAGGGAAAATGAAGAAAACCAAAGACGCAAGGGAAAGATTAGTCCAAAGGGCTGATGGACCATGATTACCACAGCTTTCACCAGACTGAGTCTAGCACAACTGGATGGTGCCCATCTACCACCGCCTACTGTTCTGACAGGGATTACAATAGAGGGTCTGGGACAGAGCTGGAGAAAAATGTAGAACAAAATTCTAACTCACAAAAAAAGACCATATTTACTGGTCTGACAGAGAATGGAGAATCCTTGAGAGTATGGCCTCTGGACACACTTTTAACTCAGTACTGAAGTCACTCCTGAGGTTCACCTTTCAGTCAAAGACTAGACATGCCCATAAAATAAAATGAGACTAAATGGGCATAACAGCCCAGGGCCAAGGATGAGAAGGCAGGAGGGGGCAGGAAAGCTGGTAATGGGGAACCCAAGGTCAAGAAGGGGAGACACATCATGGGGTTGGCAACCAATGTCACAAAACAATATGTTTATTAATTGTTTAATGAGAAACTAATTTCCTCTGTAAATCTTCGTCTAAACACAATAATAAAAGGAAAAAGAAAAATAAATAAACAAGTATATAATGTACCAAGCAGTAATAAGTGATGTGAAAAATAAAAACAGTGGCAGGAGGCGGAGTGACCATGGTGGTAGACAGGGCGATCAGTGATGATACCTGGGCAGTGACCTGAAATAAGGGAGAAACTGAGGCACGTGTTTGTCTAGGGGAAGAGGCTTCTTGGCAAAGAGAACTGAGCTCAAAGACCTCGAAGCAAGAGAATATTTGGTATGTATGGGAAAAAGCAAAGATGCAAGAGCAAAGAGGGGCAAAAGATGAGGTCATTCAGGCCAAGGTAAAAGCATTGGATTTTACTCTGATACAGATGGAAAGCCGTTGGAAGGAGTTGACTCAAAATTCCAAAAGATTCTTTGGGCTTCTTGTGTAGAGGAGACCAGGGTATGTGATGAAATGTTGAAGAGGGGAGGTGGTTAAGAGTTGACTGCAGTAATCTTGGAAAGAGCTTGGATGGCTTGGAGTAGCATGGGTGGTAATACAGATCATGAGAAGAGGTTGGATTTAGAAAATGTTTCAAAGGTAGAGTTGACAAAATTTGCTAATATAGTGGATGTAGAGTATGAAAAAGAGAAGTTGATAATCACCCAATTTTTTTTTTTTTTTGGCCCAAGCAACCGGAAATCTTTTATTGGCCTGGGGGAAACTCTGGGATAAACAAGTTTGTGGGGGCAAATTGAGTTCAGGTCAGGTCACGTTAACTTTGACCTGTCTGATACATCAAGAGGAGATGCCAAATAGAAAATTACATGTATAAATTTGGTGTTCAGGGAAGTCATCCAACCTGAGATAAAAACTTTGGAAGTCACCAGCATACAGATAGCATTTAATAGCAACAGATGAGGTCTCCTAGGTCAGCTGTGCATAAAATGTAGTCTGGAATTTCTAAAAATCCCCAAGATTCCTTCAAGAGGTCCACGTAGTCAAAACTATTTTCAAAAAAGGGCTAAGATATTATTTGCTTTTTCACTATCATTCTCTCATGAGTGTACAATGGAGTTTTCCAGAGCCTACAGGACATGTAATGTGGCAACAGATTGAATGCATCAGATATGAAAATCCAGCTTTTAAGCCAGATACTAAAGGGATTTACACAAATGTAAATCTATGCCACTCTTCTCACTACATTTTTTGTTTTGGAAAAACATAGTTATTCTTCATAAAGATGTTATTTGTGTTAATGTATAAAATGGGTTTCTTACTGTTATTTTTAAATAAATTAACAACACATGTATTTTTTAATTTCTCAGTTTCAATTTTTAACACAGTAAATAGCAATAAATATAGCACACATAAACAAAAACTCTTTGGGATCCTCAGTAATTCTTGAAAGTATAAAGAGGACTAAGACCAAGGAGTATGAGAACTGCTGACCTAGGAAGTAAGTACAAATGGGAAAGAAAGCCTAAAAAATGAGGCATGATAGATGAGGAGAAACCAGCAAGAAGAATGAGAAGGAACTGGCAATGAGTCAGGAGTAAAAAAAAAGAGAAAATATCCCAAAGACCAAATGAGAAAAGTCTTTCAAGAAGGGAGCTTACCCTTAGATTTGACAATACAGAAGTCAACAGTCACCTTGATAAGAGTATCTTGTTAGAGCAATAAAGACAAAAGCCTGACTACAGGGAATTCAAGAGATAGTGGAAGGACAGGAGATAGAAAGTATAGGCAATTTTTATTATTTACAGTAGTTATGTTCTATAAAGTCATTGCTGTTGTCAGGTGAAAACACGTACTCCATTTAAAGTGAAAGTAAAGAGGTTTATTGAGAACAAAGGCAGCTCAAGCAGGGGACCTGTTTAATCTTACAAAGTGAAAACCATTGTTGCAAAATGGTGGCATCACCGAAGCATACTTATGGGGTAAAATACAACATTCTGATTGGAAGTTGCACAATTAGGTAAACAGGAGGTGTGACACCTTGAAGCAGGGGCTTTACAGTGATTGGCTGGAAACACGAATATAATTGCAGAAGTATGTTCTCACAAGGGGGTCACGAGATGATTGATAGAGGGCCAGTGTCTGCTGATTCAGCCCAGCCTGAGGTCCAAGGCCATATGCAAATGAATGGGAAGAAGTTAATCTGCTGGTTTCACCCAGGCAGAGGCCCAGGGCCTATGCATTTGAAGAGATCAAGGTTACATTCTCAGGAATGCAGCAGCAGAAGCCACAAAATGGAGTTGGGCCTTCACCTGAGTCAGCCACCCTAGGCATGCCAGGCACCTCGGTTTTGGAACCCTTGCATATTCCCTCTTTCTGATCAAGAATTTCAAGAAAAATTATTTGATCATGTCATTGACCGCTAATAAAAAGAGTGCCTTCTTCTGCATGGGGTTCAGGTGGTTGTTTTTGATGACTGCTTAGTTGTGAAAAGTAGCGGGCACCATCCAATATCTTTACCATGCTATAAATTTAGCCTCTTTCTTCTTGTGGTCTAGTTGTTAGGGTCTGTGTGGGGTTAGCCTCATTGGAGGAATAACCTGGTGTTTATGGGCTCTGTTTCAGGGAGGAAGCTCTAATCCATTTGGAACATGAACACTTTCAATGTACATTATTCTTTTCATAGGCATTAAATTGGTGTTCTGAGTAACATCATTAGTCATACAACATTTGATTAGCCTGATAACAACTATTACAGCAAGAAGTATTAGCAGACCAGTAAATAATGTGGATAGAATCTGTGATCCAGCACCTTTAGGTAACCAGCTAAAGATGTCAAGGAAGAATGAATCAGAGGGATACATGAAACCAGGTTGCCTTTTGGTTTACCTGCTTAAGGTCTTGTTCTGCTTCCCTGAAGTATTTATCCAAGTGCAACAAGAGGTATTAAAAACTGCACATACACCTCTTCATTGGGCAAAAAAGAAATAAGGACCATTCTGTTGTCTAATACTACTTTAACAAGGTAATTTAAGGACTGTTGTTTTTTTTGTTGATCTTCTATGCTATCAGCAGGGTCATAAGTTATCAGCAACATCATGGTGGATAAATTTCTAATAGAATTTTCAAGTTCAGGGATACCAATAAGTGGAAAAGGCCCTCAGAGGAATACCCAGTCATCTTCAGGCTTATCTATCTATTACAGGGTTGTTATTAGCTTCTCTTTTGTTTTTGGTAAGAAGTTCAAAATCATTCTTTCATCATAGGGATGGAGGTTTAGAGCAACCTCAAGGGTCTCTAAAGTACATTGACTACATATGCTCCATCTGTCTAGGCAGGGTAATGCCCATATATACAGTTCAATATGGTCATTATCCTTTAAATAAGTGGATCCTCCACATAAAGATACATACCCTGGGGGTGCACAAATTTTTCCTGTTCCAGACTGAATATCAGGTAAAGGGATAGTCTGGTTTGTTTACTCAAGCCATTTTTCAGTAAGAGCAGCTACAAATGGATAAACCACTTAACTCTGATTTCTCCTTTAAATGGGGCCAAATTTGGGCATCTGAATTCTTGTAATTACAAAAATCTACTAAGGCTATATAATATTGGCCATTGCTGACAAAGGCAATAGGGTATCCATCACTATAAATGACTTCAGGATTTGTACAAACAGAGAAAATAAAAAATGAGGGTACCAAGGGATAAGCAGGGAAGTTAGATGGATGTCAGAGTCTAACACTGATAGCTCTTCTGGCGATAGCACTAGCCTTTACCATGGCACTGGGTGTAAAACTATAATTAAGTACTGGCAAGGCCAGCAGGTCAGAGTTATCACGTCCAGTTTTCAGAATTTGATGACAAATCCAGCAGTCAAATTACCAGCACTAGTTATTGATTGACCTAGCCTGATGAAGGTATTTCAACGCCGGGTATTAGTTGGAGTGGTGAAAGACAGTAAAAGAATACTTAAGAAGAGCCTCACAGTGGAAAAATATACACCAAAAATAATGTAATAAGGGAAAGGTAATAAAAATGATGGTTATGATAAAACAAGGTTTTCATTTGCTACCATTTGAGAATAAGGTCTCAAAACAAGGAATGATATTACCAGTAATCCAAAGGGCAAAAAGAATAGTATTGAGGAAAAAAGATGAGGGGTAGGGCATCAACAAGTGTTTAAAACACAGGCCAATAACTCTAGTAAAATAACAGGGTGAGTAACAAAATGGCAGCTAAAAGCATAAACTGACAATAAGTATTTTGCTTATTTGCATGGAAAAAAATAGTATGAAAACAGGGGATAATAACAACAGTGTATAATATAGCAACTAGCATAAGGGTAGCAATAGTGAATACATCAATAGTCTGTAAGGAAAGTCATTACAAGCCGATAAACCCAAGTTAGCAACACAAAGCATCTTCAAAAGCCATAAGGATTAAACAAAATCCAATGACCTCAGGGGATTGCATCGGGCAGAACGCGTGAGAGGTCTTCTTCCGCGATCTTGGGAAAGCTGTCCACTTCGTTACAGCTGTCTGCTTCTGACCACCAGGGCATCTGAATTTCAGCTTAAGTCCCTCAGTTGATTGAATTGTCCAGGAAGGAGCCAAATCTTCTCCACTTGGGAGAAATGAATCTAAGTTTTAACTCCCTGTGATTAGTGAGAAGGAACAAAAAGTCCTTTCCACCGAGGTTCAAGAGAATAACTGACGCCTCTTCCAACAGACATATTCTACTGGGTTACAGCTAAGCAGATTCTAATTCTAATTTCTGGTTATTAAAGACATCTTTAACCTGTGAAAAATACTCTTTCAAAGCAGACTTAAGTACGGAATCATTTAAAACAGTCAGAATATATTTAGTCAGAACTTTGAAACGCTTCTAATCCATAGCATGTTCTGTAGCCAATGTGATGTTAGTTTTGTTGTTGTTAGGTGCCTTCGAGTCAGTTCCGATGCATAGCGACCCTATGCACAACAGAAGGAAACACTACCGGGTCCTGCGCCATCCTTACATTGTTACGCTTGAGCTCATTGTTGCAGCCACTGTGTCAATCCACCTCGTTGAGGGTCTTCCTCTATTCCGCTGACCCTGTACTCTGCCAAGCATGATACCCTTCTCCAGGGACTGATCCGTCCTGACAACATGTCCAAAGTATGTAAAACTCAGTCTCGCCATCCTTGCTTCTAAGAAGCATTGTGGTTGTACTTCTTCCAAAACAGATTTGTTCATTCTTTTCGCAGTCCATGGTATACTCAATATTCTTCGCCAGCACCACAATTCAAATTCTTCAGTCTTCCTTATTTATCGTCCAGCTTTCACATGCATATGATGCGATTGAAAATATAATGTCTTGGGTCAGGTGCACTTTAGTCTTGAAGGTGATATCTTTGCTTTTCAACACTTTCTAGAGGTCCTTTGCAGCAGATTTACCCAATGCAATGTGTCATTTGATTTCTTTCCTCTCCATATGGAAGGTGTATGATTACATTTCTTATTCCCTCTTTATTATTTTAATGTCTTCTTTTAAATAATGACATCGCCGTTACCCTGTGTTGGGCTTTTTTTTTTTTTTTTTTCCTTTAATCTTGCTTTGTTTGTTTGTTTTGGATTTCCCTGTCTGGGTTGACTTCTGGTTGCTCTGCCCAGTGTTCTAGTCTTGGGTTGATGCCTGATGTTATTGATTTTCTAACCAAAGAGCTCCCTTTAGTATTTCTTGTAGTTTTGGTTTGGTTTTTACGAATTCCCTCAACTTGTGTTTATCTGGAAATGTCTTAATTTCACCTTCATGTTTAAGAGAGAGTTTTGATGGATATATGATTCTTGGCAGGCAGTTTTTTTCCTTCAATTTTTTAAATATGTCATCCCATTGCCTTCTTGCCTGCATGGTTTCTGCCGAGTAGTCCAAGCTTATTCTTATTGGCTCTCCATTGTAGGTGACTTTTCTTTTATCCCTTGCTGCTCTTATAATTGTCTCTTTATCTTTGGTTTTGGCAAGCTTGATTATAATATGTCTTGGTGACTTTCTTTTAAGATCTACCTTATCTGGAGTTCCAGGAGCATCTTGGATAGATATCTTCTCATCTTTCACAATATCAGGGAAATTTTCTGCCAACAAACCCTCAACAATTTTCTCTGTATTTTCTGTTATCCCTCCCTGTTCTGGTACTCCAATCACTCGTAGTTTATTTCTCTTGATAGAGTCCCACATGATTCTTAAGGTTTCTTCATTTTTTTTTTTTTAATTCTTTTATCTGATTTAATTTAATTTAATTTTTAATTCTTTTATCTGCCAAGTGATTTATCTTCGAGTTCAGAAATTCTAGCTTCTACTTGTTCAATTCTGCTCCTCTGACTTTCTGTTGAGTTATCTAATTCTGTAATTATATTGTTAATCTTCTGAATTTCTGATTGCTGTCTGTCTATGGATTTTTCCAGCTTATTAAAATTTTCATTATGTTCCTGAATAATCTTTCTGATTTCTTCAGTTGCTTTATCTGTGTGTTCCTTGGCTTGTTCTGCGTATTGCCTCATTTCCTTCTTGATGTCTTGAAGGGTTCTGTATGTTAAACTTTTGTATTCTGCATCTAGTAATTCCAGGAATGCACTTTCATCTAAAAGATCCCTGGATTCTTTGTTTTGAGAGCCTGTTGAGGTGATCATGGTCTGTTTCTTTATGTGACTTGATATTGACTGTTGTTTCCGAGCCATCTATAAGTTATTGTTTATGCTTGCTTACTGTGTTGTAGCTGCTTGCTTTGTTTTGTTTTGGTATACCCCTATGGGTTGCTTGAGTGAGCTAGCTTGATTATTTTTGCCTTTGGAGCTCTGGTGTCCTGTCCTCAGCTGGCTAGAGCTGTTATCAGGTATATCAGTCTCGGAGTCCATTCAGTTTTCTTGTATTAATTCAGCTCAGGTTACCAGGTAGCTGATCATCAAGTGTGTGGTACAGGCTCTGTCCTACAGTCTTAGAGGGGCAGGGGTGATTGGCGTATATACCCATAACTGATTGCAGTAGGGGGTCACGCTCTGAACAAGGCAGGGGGCTGAGAACCGACCCCCAAGCGTCTCTGAGGAAAATGAGTCTCTGTTCCCTAGAGCGTGCTGGTGGGTGGGCTCTGCAAAGGGACCATGGGCAACCAAAGTTTTTTTCTTAAGGACTGGGAGGTACCAGTTAACCCTGGACCTCTGTTGTGGGTGGCTGGGCAACCCAAGTGGAGCCACCAGTCCTTAGGTCCCTGTTGTGGGTAGGTGATGACTTTGTTTAAAATAGGCAAAGCAATGTTAAACGTCAAACACCCACCTCTCCACCGCACCGCTGAAATGGTTGGAGTTTGCCAACAAGGGCCTATTCTCCTGAAAAAGGCCCACACAGGTCCATGCAGAAGGGAAAGGTGCTCAGAGTCAATGGACAGTTTATGCCTGGACAGGAGCCGCTTCTGTCCTGAGCTCCCCCAATTAATGGAGGTAGCAAATTTTCTTTTCCCCCCAGTTGCAAATTTTTTTCTTCCCTAAGACCGGAAGGATGGCTCCAGGTGCTCAACAGGGTCTATCTCAGGCCTAGGGATTCAGCCGCTGAAGCTGGCTTGGGAGTGGGGGGCTGCAGTAAAATATATGCAAGTACTTAGCTTTTGCCGAAAGCGCCCTTCTCCTCAGGTTCCAGAGGTGTAAGCGGGCTGTGTGGCTGGTTGCTTCTCCCTGAGGAAACTGCGACTGAACGCTAGGACCAGCCTGCCAACGCCACCACCACCACCGCCGCTGCCGCTCCAGGAATGGTGCCTGAGGGCTCCCTGCAATTCAGGTCCGGTACCTCCTCTCCACTTCTGAATGGCCTCTTCCTCCCCCTCCCCCTCAGTTCATTGTTTAAGCTTGTCTTTGATGCTCAGGGCTCCCAGCTTGTCACAAATATACTCGTTTCGCTTGTTTTTTCGGGTCTTTGTTGTAAAGTGGGCTCGAGGGAAGCGTCTGTGCATTCCGCCATCTTGGCTCCGCCTCTCGATTCTTATATTAAAAGAAGAGGGGAAAAGGTGTTTCTTATAATTTAAAATAGAACATTGAATATCAGCAATATTCTCATATAAACTTTATCGTAAATCTTTTATTTTACTCAGTCCTATATACTTAACTTTGATTCCATGGAATTCTGGATAAACAGGAGTCTGAAAACTTTGTCAGCTTCTACACAAGAGTTCTGGAAATCTTGGTTCATTTTAGTGGTTACTCCAACTTTTTGTTGAAATAGTTCAAGTGCAAATTTATCTGCAGATGATAAAACTGAATATGGAATAATAGGATAAATTAACCCAACAAATAGCACTTCTTAAAAGCATTTTTAATGTTGGGAATTAATTGCAAAAGGTAATGCAGAGCCAAATAAGTCAATTCAGGCAAAAATATCTCTAAACATAATGATTAACCTAATTTTCAAAGAGCTTCAGTTATAACACATAATAATCTTGAGGCATAATATCATATAGTCAGGATATACTGAGAATAAACCAAGGTTATAAAGTCTCCAAACATCTAAATAGTAATAAAAACTCCATGAGTAAATGATGTGAATTCTTGAGTTAAAACCATCAGCTTTGATGATACCAGATTCAAAAGAAGCAAAGTTGTTCATATAAGGCAAAAACATAAAAGAAAATATTAACACATAAATTTCAAACCCAAAGAGAATCAAGCACTTCTTTTGATTTGACAACATGTTTCATGTAATTTATAACATATTAAATGGCCCATTTTAGCACTTTTCTCAGAAACAAGTCCTTTGTGGCTTTCCATGAAGTTTCAAAGTTGTCAGGAGTTTATTACAGGCCACTGAGAAACAATACTCAAATTATTTAATCAGAGATCTTAAAGATTAAAAAAAAAACCTTAGCTTCATTCAAAGCCCTGTGGCTTGGTTTTCCACTCAGTTATTTATCCTAATGAGACACCAAATCCTTGCTTTCAAGGCAGATTACACAAAGAATAGATTAACTCTTCAACCCAGTAATTTAATTTTTTTTTTTACTTTTAAAGTGAGAAACCAGCTCTTTACTATTTGACATTAAAGTTTTTTTTAGAAATTCTCATAAATTAACCCACCAAACGTCCATCCAGACAGATAAAAACTTTGACTATAGCAAATAAATTCCCTTCTTAATAAACTTTTAAAACTTTGTCTTTGTTTTCGTTATCTCTTATAGAACAATCTTTTTAGTGGCACTAATGAACATACTCACTAGCAGATGTAAATATGTATATATACACCCTTTCTCCATGTATAAAAAGCAAAAGTATATAAACTTAAATTATAATGAATATTAATTCAATTTAATACCAATAATTACCTAAAGATCTTGGTAATTATTTTAAGTCTATATACTATAAAACATAATACTGTTGAAATAAAATCTGTTTAAATATTCTAGGTTTTCACTCAAACTTCTACCATTTCCCATATTTCCCCCAATCTAACTTTAGCCCTTTAGGATTTTATCAACTGGTTTTGGAAACCACAAAGTCTCTGCTCAACTGACCAATTCATTAATGTGGATATAAATTTAAGTCTCTGGCTAGGAGTGGAACCATTTCCCCAGGTCATGTCAAGAGTATCTCATTGTGATTCCTAGCTTTTTTTTTTTTTTTTTTTTTCCTACAATAGAGAGAATTTGTTTATAGTTTTTTTATAATGGGGATCCACCCAATTTCTGACAACTATAGTAAAACAGCATTTTTTTTTTTTTCTTTTGTTTTAAAAAGGTCTTCACCTAGTTGGGAAGAGTCCTTCAAAAGATTCCCTGAAGCTGCATGACCTCAGAGTCTGGAGACCAAAGAGGCCTGATCCTACCCTGCCCTCCCTATCTTTTGGCTTCTGGTCAAGAACCCATAGCCTTAATTCATTTACCTATGTTTAAGTTGGCCTAGGTATTTTGAAAGACAAAAGATAACCAAATTAATTCCCTTTTACTATTCTCTTGGTAAAGAATTTTGCCTTCTCTTTATCACAACCTTTTATCTACTCAGTAAATACCAAAGCTCTTTAGCAATTTTGTAAATGAACCACTCAATTCTTGGCTAGCTGTTTTTTGTTGTTGTGGTTGTGCTTTGTTTTTGTTTTTCCCCTCTAGGCTTGTCCTATGCCTCCTCTTCCCATTCTGGAACTACTAGTTTTACTTTAAGACAAAATTACACTTTTTTTCCTAAAATAAAACACATTTTATATAATACCTAGCTTAAGCTACTCAGAAAGGTTTTTTTCTTTAAGATTGACATACTCAAGAACGTAAAAATATTTGTCAGAACAAATTCATCTTCACTAATTCCTGGAATTATTCAGACTATTAAATTTTTGCAAGTGCTTATTTATCATTAAACCAATCAGAAGAAATATTATAATCTAATTTAATAATAGCATCTGGAGGTTATTACATTTTCATAACTTTAGCTTTGCATGCCTTATAGGATCCTTTAAAGAAATTTAGAATAATTTGTCCTGTTTTTAAGGCCTTGCTATACCAATCAGGATAAACAATCTATCCTTTTTCAGTGCATTTTTCAAATACCTTAAAGTGGCTACTAAAAGTCCCAATCAAAATACAGATGCTAAACGCAGTTTTTCTTGGAGGGGGAAAGAAAATAGAGATTCTCATGAAAAAGAGTAACTGCCAACAATGGCTTCCAACTTGATACAAGACAGAAACTCAGACATTACTCTCCAGAACAGAGGTAAACTCTCAGAACAAAATGAGACAGAAAACCACATAAAATTACTGGTCTGTGATGCCAGTTCAAAAATTAGGCTTATATAAACAACACCACATAACATAAACAACCCAGTTCCTTAAAATTTATACAGCAATTCTTTGGTAAGATCAACCTAATCCACAGAAAAATAGATTCTAGATAAAACTCGTTAACTTGTTAGAGTCTCAGATGAAGGGGTCTCAGACCCTGCAATAACCCTGAGCATCAAACAGAAGTTCCCTAAAGAGGAAAGGCAACATAAACGGGAGATCATTTTCCCAAAGTGGTAGGAAAAAAGATAGAACTGATGCTAACTCATTTTCCCAAAGTGATCATTGAAATTCCAAATTACTTCTAAGTATATTTCACTTACAGTGTTTTTTAACCTGGACCCCAAACCAGCATCCCAGTAGAGGAAAATCCAGGTTCATTTATTAAGAATGTTAAGAATAGGTTGAAATTTTGTTCTCCCAGAGTCAAATAAAATTCCTAACAGTGTGGGAACAGCTTCTCAGTCCAGTCTGTGGCATTTGATTACCTCCGATAATTCAGGGTGAAGTACATTTAGCAATATGGGGTTGGAAGCTATTTCAGCTCCAGGCTCTGTTAGATTTAATCCAAACTGTTCATCAAAAAGTTTGCTCTAGCAGTCTCTAAAATTATTCTTTGGTCCAATCTATATTCCTTTGGAAAAAAGTTGGGGAATAGAATCTATAGTTAGTTCTGTGTCAGAGGCATTGTCTTTTACAAATTATGGCCTTTCTGGGTGTTTCCAGATAGTCTTTTCCATCCATCTCAAATTCTCTGCTGGTCCCATTAATATATTTATTAATTAACAGAGGTCTTGTGGACCAGACTCGTATGTTTCCATCAGAATCCTATATTCCTGGGCAAACCTTTGAAGGTCTTTATGAGGGTTAGAAAATTCCTTTAAAATTGTTCAGAGTTCCACTTTAGACCAAAGACTAAAGGAAACCTGCAGAGGTTTATTAGTTTACTCTGAGTATCTTATTTTAAAAGGTATTTCTGGGGCCACATCAGTAACTGGTTTCCCTAGCTGTTTTTTAGCAGGTTCCTTGGGGTAGAAAAGGAGTTAAGAAAGGGTATTAGTCGGGGAGGAAGAAGGTAGAGAAGGTAAAGCCAACCAGCAGAAGGGCAGAAAGAATGGGGATAGAATAAATAGGAGCAGAAGACTGACACTGCATTTCCTTTAGTTGTTTAGTCAATTTAGAAATGGTACCCTGCATAGAGGCAATGTCTTTTGGAGGCTTCCAAATACCAATAAAAAATAGACATCCCATTGTATCTGCTGAATTCAGGAGCCTTTCTTTTTGAATTGACTGCACAGAAAAAACTAATTCATCTAGGTCAAATGAGTCCCGCAGTGGCCACTGATTCTCTAGATCTCCCCTTGTAAGTGCATACTACTGATTAATGTACAAAACAGTACCATATCTAACCACATAAGCCACAGGCATCCACAAAGGGGTGCTTTGCTTGATCTTTTGTTGTGTCATTCCCCATCTTACTAAATAACTTACACATATAACGTTTAAAAAAAAAAAAAAAAACATTTAAGGGAACGCAAAAGCCTTAGTTGTCCCTAGAGAAAGCAAAAATGAGTTCAGTTCCCCTGTGGTTAGGTGGTGTCTTATTCTGGGTTTGCCACTAGATGTCAACTTTTTCAAACTTACTTTAATGGCAGACTTACCAAAACATTCAGATCATGAACAGAAAAAGAAAGTAAAAACAGAATGCTAACAATAAATCTCTCAAACAGCCATCTTTACAGTACAATGGAAGCTCGATTCAAGAGGCCTTACCTCAAGAGATCCCCAAGAGTCTGTGGAGATGGACGAGCACAAAGAGTTTGAGGTGGCACTGGGCTCCAGTCCTCAACTTCTTGGGATTCCCTGAATATAAGATCCCTTCTAATCCCGCTGACTGCACCAAGAAATGTCATCAAGTGACAATGTATACTCTATTTAAAATGAAGGTAAAGAAATTTATTGAAAGCATAGGCAGCCCAAGCCAGGGACACATTGGATCTCACAAAGTGAAAACCAGAGCTCCAAATGTTGGAGTCACTGAGGCATATTTATGGGGTAAAATACAACATTCTGATTGAAATTGCAAGATTAGGTAAGCAGGAGGCGAAACAACTTGAAGTGGGGCTTTACAGTGATTGGTTGTAAACAAGAATGTGGGATATTTGGATTAGGTAATGTCATGGATTGATTCATGTCCCCCAAAAATATCTGTCAACTTGGCTAGGGCATTATTCCCAGTATTGTATAATTGTCTACCACTTTGTCACCTGATGTGATTTTCCTATGTGTTGCAATTCCTATCACTATGATGTAATGAGATGGATTACTGGCAGTTACACTGATGATATCTACAAGATCAGATAGTGTCTTAAGCCAATCTCTTGAGATCTAAAAGAAAGAAGCAAGCAGAGTCACATGGGAGACCTCATACTACCAAAAAAGCAGCACCAGGAGCAGAGCACATCCTTTGGACCCCAGGTCCCTTCACCTGAGAAGCTCCTTGATCAAGTAAAGATTGATGACAAGCACCTTCCTCGAGAGCCAACAAAGAGAGAAAGCTTTCTCCTGCAGCTGATGCCATGAATTTAAACTTGTAGCCTATTAGACTGTGAGAGAATAAATTTCTCTTTGTTAAAGCCATCCACTCGTGGTATTTCTGTTATAGCAGCACTAGATAATAAGTCAGGTACACTTGCATAATTGGGGAAATACATGCTTGCAAAGGGATCACAAGATGATTGATAGGCGGCCAGGATCTGCTTACTACACCTAGTCAGAGGCCCAATGCCACATGCATGTGAATGAGTAGAAGTCAGTCTGCTGGTTCCGCCCAGCAAGAGGCTCAAGACCATATGCATTTAAATGGGAAGAAGTCAGTCTGCTAGTTCTACCCAGCCAGAGATCTAAGGCCATATGCATATTAATAGGAAGAAGTAAGTCTGTTAGTCCCACCCAGCCAGAGACCCAGAGCCATAGGCATATGAAGAAGTCAAGGTTACATTCTCAGGAATACAGAAGCAGAAGTCACAAAATAGAGTCAGGCCTACATCTGAGCCAGCCAACCTAGGCATGCCAGGCATCTCAGTTTTGGAAACCTTAAACACTGCAAACACTTAACAAATACTGAACTCTTACTCCGAGGGGAAATAAAGGGTTAGGTTTCTATGAGCCTCTGGTCACAACATTTTCAACTGATCAGTAAATAACTTTGTTTTATATGTGTTTCTGTTTGAAGACATCTTATTCAATATATATCATTGACTGGTTAGCATTGAACTCACTGCCAAGGGTGCTATAATTCATGCCTCAACAAAGCTTATCTAACACACATATTTTCTCCATAAGGCATATCAAAGCTTTCTTGACCTTAGGAACACTAGACAGCACTTCAGCACTATGCTTGGGGGTACATTTTAAACCTCAAAATCATCCACAAAATGCACAAAAATGTGGCACTTAATAAGTTGAAAAAAGGACATTTGCTTACAGTATGAGAGATGAAACAAGAAAAGTAGAGTGTTGCCTTGTTCAGCCTCAGCTGGGAACATGTGTGTCAAGCAACTCAAGTTTTTTTGCTACTCTGTGCATGTCCACAAATGACTGCAAATATTCCGCTAGTACTGATTTTGAGGTTACAAATGAATTTTAGTGAGTAAGCGAATTCACAAATATAGAATCTGTGGATAATGAGAATTGGCTGTTAAAACATTTAATGAATTTATTTTTAAAAAGAAGCAGAGGTAGAGAATGATATCCAGAGGGGATATAACATCAAGAGAGGGTGTTATTGATTCCAGAAGAGGGCTATAATAATATGATCATAATGGAAATTACCAGAAACAGGGACAAAATTAACAATGCAAAAAAATGAGAAAGCACAAGAATAGAAGCCAAGTCTTTCAGTAGGCAAGATAGGATGTGATCCAGTGCACAAAAAAGTATGGATAGTTCTTTTATTATTGCAGGCCAGAAAGAAGAGGATGTGGGTACAAATATAAGTAGATTGGTAAATTTAGGCATGGAAGGGTATAGGAGTTCTCTTCAGGTTGCTTCCATTTTCTCATAAAGTATAAGAAACAAGGTGTTGTGGATTCAGCTGTATTCCCCCCACCAAAAAAAAAGTGTTGGAATCCTAAGCCCTCTACCTGTAGATATAATCCTGTTTGGAAACAGGGCTTTCTTCATTATGTTAATTAGATCATGCCCAAGTAGGGCAGGTTCTAAAGCTAATCACTTCTGTGTTAAAAAAAAAAAAAAAAGAGCAGATTAGCATAGAGATATGCATGCATACTCAAGGAGAAGACAGAGGCCATGTGATTGATGATTGTCTACAAACCAAGGAACTAAGGAGCACCTAGGACAGCCTACAAGGAAGGAATCAACACAGCCAAGATCCTGATTTGAGCTTTTAGCTTCCATAGCTATGAGAAAATTGATTTCTGTTCTTTAAAGCCACCCGCTTGTGGTATTTTGTGTTACGGCAGCACTAGGGAACTAAGACACAAGGTTATTAGTTAAGAGTAATGAAGAGAGAGGTGATGTTGGAGATTTGAAAGTAGAAGGTATGAAATAGTCAACTAGAAGGGCAAGAGAGTGAACTGATGAGAGAAATAGGATCACAGGGTACTTTTACTTAATGAGTTGTAAATTTAAAGTGAAACCATTCAGCAGAATTGTGTGTTGTCTTCAAGCCATATTTAACTAGTAACATTCAGAGATGAACACACATCACAAAATCCTTCTCAACCCCCAATTGAGTTCTAAGATTTGGGATAATTTTTTTTACCTATTTTATTACATATATTACGATTCTTTACCATTTTTTCTTTTCTTTATCCTTTAAAGCAACCAACATTTAGCTCTGGAAAAACGATCACCACATTCAGGTTTAATAATTCAAGCCCTGAAAGTATGTCTCTCCTCTTGAACAACTGAATTAACAAGGAACAAAACCTAAGTACCATAAACAGGTGTTCAAGAAATCCTGAATAAAATAAAATGCTGATATAATATCCCTATTTAACTAGGATATCCCGCATCACCACCATCAAATCAAATCACCATAAACACAAACAATGCATCATCAATACTATTATCATTAACAATTATGCCCTAGTTAAGTCACTTGTCCTGTCTTCTGGGAGCTATGCACAGCAATGATGATAATTATAGCCACAAAGGTCATATCTATATTCTTTCTGCTTCTAGTCATCTAGTTTATTATCATAAAAAAAAAAATTTGTTATCATAGTTGACAATTTTTGCCAGAAGCACATTTGTTAAGAGCAATCTGATTTTGTTATAATGCCCATGTCTAAGAGAAGGAAAATGTGTCTATAATCTCTCCTCATCTCCCCATTTTCAACTATGATTAGCTATTCAAGTTTTTTCATAATCATCTGGAATCTGAACCTAATAAAAATCTTTACATTGCAGTGTTAAAGATAATCAGGGTCTTTGTCAACTTAAAATACAAACAAACACAATCTGAAGGTCTCTTGTAATGTAGGATGGAATTATCTCTATAAGCTGGCCCTGCCAAAAATGTGCAATATTCTCTGTTAAGTCCTAAAGGTTTCTGGAAAGAATTCTCCCTATTAAAACTAGCAAGGACAACTACTGTGCATTGCTTATGATCTACTGTTCATTTAGGCCCTTTTACAGTGGCTCCCTGGTGCTCTCAGTAGTTAGTGTTCTGTATTTCTACACATTCAGTTTTATATCGACCATTAATAACACAAACCTTTCAACTTGGAGTTATTTTCTCTACTCAATTCAGTGGAAACCACCATTTGTTTGGGACGTAATGAGTATTTGTCACTTGTCTAACTGCCTGGCATCTCTGGTGCAAACTCTATATTTGGGAAATGTTCCACCATGTGATTCTTGCCTTCCCAAGGTGGAAGCTAGAAAATACATTTTCCATGCATGTTGGGCACCAAAGCATCAGTGAGGTTCTACAATCAGACACACTCACAAGAGTCTTCAATTTGGAACTGAGCAACCCAAGGAAGTCAGACAGGCAGAATCCATTTCCTGGCTGAAATAGCAATAGATGCATTTGAGGAAAATAATGATGGAATTTCTAATATGGGATATAAAGCCAGGTGGTAGAAATACTGACAATACTCAAGTCAAGCCATTGCATGTTTTTGGTGTTGTGACTGGCTGCATAACCTCAAAGCCTGACTCTTGGCCATCCAAGAAATTTAAGGCTATCTAATAACTTTTAACATGGTGTTTTTTAAACTACTCTTCATAACCCCCTAAAAAAAAAAAAATTTTTTTTTTTAACCCACTATTTTTTTTTTTTTTTTAGTAGGGTATAAAATCAATTTAGAAAGTTACAACCGGCAGTTTAAAAAATGAAATAGAATATAATAGAAAAAATATTTAAACCTCATAAAGTTAGGCTAGGTATTGCTCCATTCAAATTTTGTTTCATTTATGGATTCAAACATACCCAGACATGTGACAGCCACAGTGTAAAATGTATTTCTTCCTGAGAGTACCAGTCAAAAATTACTTTACTGAATTCCTTTTCTGCTTTAACTAGCTGGAGTGGATTCTGTTGTTTGCAACTAAGAATTCACTGATACTATGTCTAGTATGAACAGACCAAGGATGTATTCTCAGTTCTCATCTCTTTCTTTCATTCCCTAGACCCTGATAATTCATCATCTAGTGCCTTTCAGTTAATCCCTAACTCATACCACACGGAATGCTACCTTATTATTAATTTGTATGTCACAGCTACTCTATTTGAAGTGCAATAAGGATGAAGTTTTACATAAAATTTAAATTATAAGGTTTATATAGATATTTATGCCTGTGATATTAATTATGCCTGCCTTAGAATTTTCTGTTCCTCAAATTGACGTATTAGTTGAATCTAAAATTGGTGGTCATGATCACCCACTTGATTATGCATTATTTTTCTAATCAGAATCTCTATCCCTCCCAAGGGTACTTTGACTCCCTTATGAGTGGAGTAAGATAGTCTATCCAGGACTCTGACCTTGTTGGAATTTTCATTTCTCAAAAAGAGGGGTCAAAGGCATCAATCCTACCCAGCTTGACTCTAATTAAAGAATATGTTTCTGATTTTCATCTGTAGCATGCAATGGCTATACTTGTTACTTGAATATATTGCCATGCAATATCCATCAAAAGTTATGCAAGTTTTGGATTACCTAAAAAGTATGTGGCCAACAATTCCTTTATATACTTTAAATTTATCTGTACATTAAGCCAGAAGAGCGGAGTTATATCCCTAGAATTTATAGATTTGTTCTATTGGATTATTTTTGTAGATGAGTGGGATGTTTTGCACATTAGGATTGTGTTGGCCTTAGTTCTATTTTATTACCCCATGTTTGTGTGTTTGTTTTTTCTCATGCTATTTATTCTTTTGTGTTACTCTAATGTATTTCATAGATTCTTGCAAACTACCTTGAAGTCTTCTTTGGAATAAGACAAGATATAATAAACAAACAAGCTTGCTTGCTTTTCCTTTCCACAGCCCCCACACACATAAGGCCCAACTCAATATATGCCTCAATCACTGTAAAAACCACCTGGCTGGTTTCTCTGCCTCTATTTTCTCCTCTCACAAATGTTGGATTCATCTTCTCAATATTGTTTTCATCACTTCAGCCAGCTGCTCAAAAAACCACAGTTGCTTGGTAATGTCACTGTAGTAGACCTACTCTTCATGCTTACATTCAGAACCCTTCATCAATTGCCCACACACTTCCAATTTTATCTCCCATGCTCACTAACAAGGTGCTTCTGCTCTGAATAAGTCAGAATAATTCCCATTCTCTACTTACAGCTTGCAATTGTGCATGGTCCAACTCCAGCTATTACTACCTGTATTACCTTTGGAAAACCATTTAACCTTTCTGAGCTTCAGTTTCTTCAACTGGTGAGAAGAGATAACATAGGAAAATGCCCACATTAACTAAATAAATGGAAAAAATGCTTATCTTCTAAAGTGCCTGGCACAGAGTTGGACCCCAATACAAAGTGATTATGAATATACTTGTCTCTGGGTGCCACAAACAGTTAAGCACTCAACATTAGCAGTTAGAACCCACCCAGAGGCACCTCGGAATACAGACCAGGCACTCTGCTTCCAAAAGGTAGCAATCTTGAAAATCCCGTGGACAAAATCTACTCTGCACACATGGCACTGCCATGAGTCAGAATCAACTCCATGGCAACTAACAACATGACTATTCTTTGCTTCTGCTCATACTGTTTACACAGTACTGAAAAGTTCTCCATTCTCAGTCCTTGGTTCCCAAAGAGCAGGTAATGCGTACACAGGTCTTGAAATTCGACAAAAGAAGGTTCAAACCCCAACACACTCCACTTATTACTGTACAACCTTGGACAAGTTACATCAGCTTGCTGCTCTGTGATCCTTCCTGGCTGTGCTGAGGAAGTGACCCCTGGAGCACAAGAAAGGATGTCCAAGGTGTGACTGACACAGTTTTTGGAACACAATCATTACTGTACATTTCACTATCATTTCCTTTGTATTAAAAATCAATAAATACCTTGTTTTGTGGGTTTTTTTTTTTTTTTTTTTAGATGAGGTTGAGTTGTTCCTTTCGTTCTTGGTACTGTTAGTTTCCAAAGTAACTGTTAGGGCAGGAAAAAAAAAAAGTTAGGGCAGAGTAGTCAACAAATTGGACTCTAGGAGTAAGATTCCATTTTCTAATAACTAGTATGCTGAGGGACGCATTAGTGGTTCAGTGGTAGAATTTTCACCTTCCATGTACAAGACCCAGGTTCAATTCCTGGCCAGTGCACCTAATATGCAGCCACCACCTGTCTGTCAGTGGAGGCTGTGTGTCGCTATGACTCTGAACAGGTTTCTGCAGAGCTTCCAGACTAAGACAGACTAGGAAGAAAGACCTGGTGATTTACTTCTGAAAATCAGTCAATGGAAGCCCTATGGATCACAAAAAGTCTGATCCACAACCAATCATTGGGATGGCACAGGGCTGGGCAGCATTTAGTTCCACTGTGCATGGGGTCACAAAGTATTGGGGCTGACTCCACAGTAGGTAACAACAACATAAGCTGAGAAAAAGTCCTTGTAGCAACTGTGTCACCTCCTCAAAGGGTCCCAGACTAAATAAAATAATAATTGTGATGGTGAAGATTGTGTGTCAACTTGCCTGGGCCATGATTCTCTGTGTTTTGGCAGTTGTATAATGTTTTGATCACTTCCCTATTGAGATTTGATATGTGATCACCCCCGTGATGGGATCTGCTATGAGTACCAGTTGACAGGAAATTTCCTTGAATGTGTGGCCTCCATTGAATATAAGCCGATATTCTGGCCAGGCTCTGGGCTTTTTGCTCATGCTAGATTCTGCAGCTGGCTCCTGTTTGTCTGGTCTCTGGCTCTTGGGACTTGAGCTAGCAGCTTACCTGCAGTCTTGGGGTTTATCAATCTTCACAGCCTGTGAGCAAGAGCCCTGCTCTCTGACCTGCTAATCTCGTATTCACCAGCCCCTGCAGGTACGTGAATCAGGGGAAGCCTCTGTCCTGCCCCAAGGACTTGGGATATTCCAGCCTCTACAACCACATGAGCCATTTCTTTGATATAAATCTCTCTCTATATATATATTTATATGCTTTTCTGGCTTTGCTTCTCTAGAGAACCCAGACTAGAACAATAATAAAATAAGACTCCTGCTTAAACGAAAACTTCAATTAATCATAATAACTTATTGCCATTCTGGTTAAATTTCTTTAACCATATGTAAGGATATTACTTTTGTATATTCAAAACATAGAGTCTGACAGTGAGCAGATGCTTGACATTTACCTTTTGAATGTATACAGGCCTTATCACCTCCAAAAATACATAACTCAACCACAAAGAATATATTCCTTCTATAATAGAGCATCCTCGCAAAGAGTTTTTCCAGTTTATTCAACCCAAAGACAATCTATGGGACCATGCATTGGCATGGACTTCATTTACAAGTCTTGCTAATTTTTATCCTAGATTTTTCTGTAGTTCCTAGAATCTCTAAGTATTAAATTCCTACCTGTAGCTGGTATTGCCAAAATCCCACAGCACTCCCCCCATCGCCCTACCCCACCAGATTCCTAATCAACATTAAACCCAACAGGAAGAAAGTAACAGAATTCAGTTTCCTCTAAGCTCATTCCTTAATCCCCCTTCAGTCCACACTGATTTCTTTTACACTGTAAATCCATGCTTATTTCCAAGACTCACTTAAAAACTGAACTTCTCTCCCCTAAACACAGCACTAAGAAAAAAAGTATGTCAGCTTTCCCTGCACCACTTTTCATTCCCTTCAGTTCTTGCTTCCTGAAATTCAAGTGCTTGTCTTAGTTACCTAGTGCCACCATGGCACAAATACCACAAGTGGATAACTTTAAACAAAAAAAGAGATTGATTTTCCCACAGTTCAGGAGACTAGAAGTCCAAATTCAGGGCATGGCTTTCATGGGAGGTTCTTCCTTGCCTATTTTAGCTTCTAGTAGCTGCCACCAATCCTTGGCATTCCTGGGAATGTGGATAATCCTCACATGGTGTCTGTCTTCCCCCAGTGTGTCTCTGTATCCATTCTGTTCTTTCTATAACTCAGAAGTGATTAAATTTAGAACCCATCCTACTTAGTTAGAAGCCCTGGTGGTTAAGAACTTGGTTGCTTATTGTTCACAATAGCAAAAAGATGGAAACTACCTAGATGCCCATCAACAGAAGAATGGATAAACAAACTGTGATACAAACACACAATGGAGTATTACACAATGGTAAAGAACAATGATGAATCTGTGAAGCATCTCATAACATGGATGAATCTGGAGAGCATTATGCTAAGTGAAATAAGTCAATCACAAAAGGACAAATATTGTATGAAACCACTACTGTAAAAACTCATGAAAAGGTTTACACACAAGAAGAAACAGTCTTTGATAGTTACGAGGGAGGGGAGCGGTGGGGATGGAAAAATGCAAAATAGACAGATAAGTGGTAACTTTGGTGAAAGGTAACACAGTACACAATACTGGTAAGCTAGCACACCTTGTACAAGGCAAGGTCATGGAAGCTTCATAGACACATCCAAACTCCCTGAGGAACCGAATTGCTGGGCTGAGGGCTGTGGAGACCATGGTCTCGAGGAACATCTAGCTCAACTGGCATAATATAGTTTATAAAGAAAATATCCTACGCCCTACTTTGGTAAGCAGCATCTGGGGTCTTAAAAGCTTGTGAGTGGCCATCTAGGATACTCCACTGGTCTCGCCTCTTTGGGAGCAAGGAAAAATGAAGAAAACTAAAGATACAAGGGAAAAATTAGCTCAAAGGACTAACAGGCCACATCTACCACGGTCTACACCAGACTGAGCCCAGTACAACTAGATGGTGCCTGGCTACCACTACTGACTGCTCTGACAGGGATCACAGTACAGTGTCCCAGACAGAGCTGGAGAAAAGTGTAGAACTAAATTCTAACTCAAAAGGAAAGACCAGACTTGCTGGCCTTACAGAATCTGGAGAAAACCTGAAAATATGGCCCCCAGACACCCTTTCAGCTCAGTAATGAAGTCACTTCTGAGTAATGAAGTCACCTCATTGCTGAGCAGAAAGGTGTCTGGGGGCCATATTCTTCATTACTGAGCTTCAGCCAAAGAGTGGACAGGCCTATAAAACAAAATGAGACTAAAGGGGCATACCATCCCAGACAAAAGGACTAGAAGGCAGGAGGGGACAGGAAAGCTGGTAATACGGAACCCCAGGTTGAGAAGGGAAAGTGTTGACGTGTCGTGAGGCAGTCAACCAGTATCAGAAAACAACATGCATAACTAACTGTTTAATGAGAAACTAGTTTGTTCTCTAAACCTTCATTTAGGGGACAATAAAAAAAGAAAAAAAAAAGAACTCAGCTGTTAACCAAAAGATCAGCAGTTTGAATCCACCAGCCAGCTGCTCCTTGGAAGCCTTACGGGGCAGTTCTACTCTGTCCTACAAGGTCGCTATGAGTCAGAATCAACTCAACGGCGAGAGGTTTGGTTTGGTTTTCTACTTAGTTATGACTTAAATGACCTAACAAAGGAAACCCTATCTCCACAGAGGATCACGTTTACAGGTATAAGCCAGTTGCTATGGAGTTGGCGCTGACTCATGGCAACCCATGGATGTCTGAGTAGAACTATGCTCCACGTGGTTTCCAATGGCTGATTTTTTCACAGGTAGATCATCAGTCCTTTCTTATGAGGTCTCCGGCTGGATTCGAACCTCCAACCTTTCAGTTACCAGCAGAGCACTTAACTGCTTGGCCACCCAGGGACTCCTATTTACAAGTACAGGGGACAGGATTCCAAAGCATTTATTTTGTGGGAACATGATTCAATCTAAACAGTATTTGTAGGTGCCAATGGACTAACGGCTGCCTTCTCTTTAATGTATTTGCATTTTCATTCCTGGCAGCAAAGGAGTGAGGGCCAGGGCAATAACATTTTAGAGTAGGACTGTCCAATTCAACAGTCAAAAGCCCATGCAATGTGCACATAGATGCAATAAATACTATTCCCATTGTTTCTCAACATCCCATACTTCAAGCAACTCAGTGTAAGTAAGACTCTCAGCCTGTCAGAAAACCCATCCCAGACTCCAGAGAGCTGACCTCTCTTCATCCTGGTAAACTGAGGAAGAATTGACAGCACTGGTAACCTCACCAGATATAGAACAAAAGTTGAGTTTTTCAAAAGCCCACAGGTGAAGCAAGAGTCCCAGGAATGGAGTCACTGCCTAACTCGTTCCTCCCTGTTTTCAGTGTTCATACTTTTCTTTATATCCCAGTTGAATGAAAAACTCCAAGTATAGGGCACAGATTTGACTTTTAAAAACCAGATGTCTCAAGCTTTGGGCTCCACTTTTAAATTAACAAAGGCAAACAATGTTATCTCCGTGTTAACAAAGGAAACCATCTTTGCCCTCTCTTTGTGTTCCTTTTAGAGACTTTGGGTAAATGAAGTCCACACTTGGTCCTCGAGGCACATTTGCCCAGGACAGAACCAGTGCCAATTCAGCCAGTTTCTTTGTGGGAAATGACATTCCAGCAGCCGGGCCCGGATCACCCGTAAGCTCCACATATTGCTGAGGCAGCTCAGAGGACGATCTGTCAGATGGAGCCCACAGCTGCTGACAGCCCCTGTGAACCGCTCTGACCTCTTGCATCTACCATTTTTCTTGGGCTTTCTTTGGAAACTTCCCTCCTTCCATCTCCTCTTCCCCACGGCCCACCATAAGGAGGTACTCTTAGCACAACCTGCACATAGAGCCCACAAGTTCTTGTCAGGTTAAAAATAATAATAAGCTCATAGGAGCAGATTAATGGAAAGGGAAATGAGGTATATGTTGTAGTTTTTCTTGGTAGGTAGGATTTTTTTCTTTTAAAACATGAGCGTTCTGCTTCCCTGAAAATGAGGACTCCGTTTCTATGATTAGCACCGAGAACTGGAGAGTATCCATCCTGGAGAACTGCTGATTTCAAGGCAGCTTTGAGTGTTGTTTTTCAAACCTGCAGGCAGTACTTGGTAAGGTTTGGTCATATCTTGGGAAAGTAATTCTGTAGGTGATGCATAGACTTTGGAGAAAGCTAGCCAGCACGGCATTTACATTTTTGTAATTTCATTTTCATTTTACATTTCTTAAAAGAAGCATGGCTAGCAACAAAGGTGGGGAGTGGGATGGGGGTGGGGTTGACTTATCCAGAGTTATTTTATACTGCGCCATCTTGCAGCAGATTGTCTGAGGACTTTGTGTGGGTTTGCTGGGAACGTAAAAATTGGGTCAGGATAGTTTCACACTCTACTACAGCGTTCTCTGAGTTAGTTTTTTATAGCCTTCGATTTAGGCAAATCATATTCATGTATCATTGCTAATTTTCCAAAACAATGACACAAGAAGACTTTGGCTGGAAAGGCATATTTTCATTTCCCCTAAGGTCTGTGAAAGAAGGGCCCTGAATATATGCCACGCCACCTGTCTTCTTCTATCTGTCTTGGATTACAAACCTTACATATTTAGGTTTATTTTCTAAAGACATTACTCTTCAAAGTTAGCACATTTTTTGTTACTTAGTATCATGATTATGACCCTGATCTGATTCAAACACCTTCATAAACGGACAGGTGTGAATACATTTGGGGGTGCTTCATGGCCCTAGCTCCAGATGCTGACTTGGTAAAACTCACTTTATTGAATACTAGCATTCAAAGAAAGTCTCTGGGTGGCACAAACAGTTAACCGCTCGACTACTAACCTAAAGGTTGACGCTTTGAACCCACCCAGAAAGGCCTCAGAAGATGCACTAAGCGATCTGCTTCTGAAAGGTCACACCCTAGGGAGTACAGTTCTACTCTGCACACATGGTGTCGCCATAAATCAGAATCGACTCCACTGTAACTAGTGGTAGTGGTGAATTCAAAGAAACTCTATGTTGTCTTGAGGGACCAGACCATGTTTGGTCCCTCTCTGCAATCTCCCGTCCACTATTTTCTGATGAGCAAGTTCACATCTGACTATCTTTCTCTCCCTCTTTTCCTATCATCACCCTTTTTCTCTTATGTTCTTAGGCCTTTCCACCCCAAGAGTTACCTCCTTTCCCTCTCTGATATTTTGGAGCACAGAATGGTGGATGTCCACAAGCGAGTTTCATTTTGTGCTCATTGGACAAAAAATCAGGTAAAGTATTGCCAGAATCATTATAAGTTAATGGGATATAAAATATTCAGGTCACCCCACATAGTGCCCTCTGGTATGAGCCTTTTGCAATGGAGCTCCAATTTTGCTTTAAAGAGTAGTGAGAACCCCAACTTCAACAGGAGCAGTAAGGGAGGGAGGAGGTGTCTTCCCTCCTCTAGCCCATAAAGAGCACATCTCCAGGGCACTTGCCCATAGTCCAGGTCCTTGCATGAATGTGCCTCACAAAGAAGCCCTGGGAACATCAAGCTGGGAAATGAGCACTGATAACAGTCCTGGTAAATTCTCTTAATTCACCAGGGGGAACACAATGCCTCAAAGCATATTTATTATATATCAAAATAGTACTTGTAAAAGTTGTCAGTGGTATGTGTAAAAAAATCTCCTAATACATATATCTGATAAATCATGATGATAGCCTCCATATTTCTTTGTTTAAGTCTCAGTTTTCTTGTAAGACCTTCCTGAAGTTTGGTTGTAATGGATCATTAAGTCCATAATGTGCTCAATGTTGGAGTGAATTTTGAACAGTTTTTAGGCTGCATACTGTTTTCTTCCAGATAATTTACTGGATTAAAATTAGCAGTGTGAAAAGCTGTAGAGAAATCTAAATGCCTGCCAAATCAAAGAAATAATCACATTTTTATGAATATTTAATATCATAGTCATGGCAAATAAGGCAAGTAATTAGTACTTACCATAAATTTGCAAAGTATTATTTTATGTAAATGTTACATTCTACTAGTTTCATATGAATTATTCATTGTATAACCAGACACTGACACAAACCAGTAAACATTTAAATCTATGTGCTATTAGTTTACTTACCTTCAGTGATTTTGTGCAGAATACATGTTTTGTTTTTCATGAATCCATGTGTTCCCCCTTGCCTCAAAAAAAGACAGAAGACAAGGAGAAGAATATTATTTAAAGCCGTCTTTTTTTTTTTTTACTATATATTTGATAGTATAAACATTTAAGATGCAAGTGTGAAATACTTAGTTCCTTCACGTGTAAGATGAAGAGCCTTCCAGCTATGCCTCTGCCATATCACCTATCATGTGGATTGCCAATGAAGAGCAGTTATGAGTGATGTTTAACAAAATAAATGCATTACAGTTTCCTTTCCAGAACATTCGTTCAGCCCAGGACAGACAACTCAAGGAGATTCAAGATTCTGAACCTCTCCTTGGGTGAGAAAAGATGGGTTTTTAAGCCCCTCACTAGCCTGTATTGATGGGTTTTCCTTCCCATCACTGTCTCCTGAAAGCCCCACTGCCTCTGCCCTGACTTTCAGAGGTCAGTGGAGCTCTGAACTGATCCCAAAGGTACAATATCAAAGAGCAACAAGCCAAAAGTGCCCTCCCAAGAGGCAATTCTCATAATAGTGTTGGTGTTTCCAGTGCCTTCCCTCATGTTTGCGCTTCCTGTCTTACGTCAGGTCTTTGCTCAAACATCATCTATTCAATGAGTCCTTGATGTTCTTACTTGAGGTTGAACCACCTTTCCCACCCCATCATTTTCTGTCCCCTTTTCCTGCTTTATTTATCCTCTAACACAAAAAAAAAAAAAAATTTTTTTTTTTTTTTAACACACTATGTAAGTTACTAACTTATTTTGCTTATTTTCTGTCTCCACCCATAAGGTTGCAAGTTCCAGTAAGGCAGGGGTTTTGTTTCATTTTATTCGCTGTAAATAAAATGCCTAGAATAGTGACTGGGACATAGTGGGTGCTCAACAAATATTTGTTGAACAATGAAAAAATAAGGCATCCTATATAGGAAGTCCTTAGGGGAGACGGTAAGTCCTCAGGGGGACTGAGGAGCTTGTCCTGAACCTGGCACACCATTTTCACTTGTACTGCATGTAACACAAAAATTAAAATGGCATAGTGGTCTAGAAATCTTTTTTTATTCATACTAATCATAAGATTCATAATATATTGAAAATATAAAATTTGAATTTTCAAGTAGCTAAGGCTCTTTGGAAACTCTATGGGGCAGTTCTATTCTGTCCTATAGGGTCGCTATGAGTCGGAATCGACTCGATGGCACTGGGTTTTTTTTTTTTTTTTTTAAGGCCGGAAAAGGCAGGGGAGGTGCCACCACTGCCTAGAGTCCAGTCCCAGTTACCCTTGAGTTGACTCAGTCTCATGGTGATTCCATGTGTGTCAGAGTAGAACTTTGCTCTATTGGGTTTTCAATGGCTGTGATATTTCAGAAGTAGATCACCAAGGTTTTCTTCTGAAGTGCCTCTTGGTGTATGCAAACCACCAAACTTTTAGTTGCCAAGTGCTTAACTGTTTGTGCCACCCATCTTATTAATTTAAGGTCATTCTCATTTGAGGAAATTCCTAAAAAGTCAGAGTATTTCTAGAGCAAAGAGTCTCAAAATGACAAAAGGGATGTGTGCAGAGGGCATGTCAGTACCACCTGAAGAATATTTTAAATCCTGGGGTAGGAGGGTGGATAAAGGTAGGGTAGTTTGCAAAAGCCACAAAAACCAGTATGTCTAGCTATTTACATTGCACAAACTCTTCCATCCACATGTCCTTTGAAAATATGGAAATGATCTCTGACACAGACTCCTGTTTTACTGAGGTTTCCGGAACTGGCACACTCAATCAGCCAGCATGATTCTTCACCACTCTGGTTAGGAGTCACTGCATAAGATATAACCTGACCTAAACACATGTCTTCTCTCATCCAGAAGGGGATCCCATCGACTATATCAAAGCTAATCCATTCATGTGACTACAAGGCATAAAAGTAAGCAATTAATGTGCACTGGGTATTGGCCCACTTGATTTTCCATATGGTCGCTTTCAGACCTTGCCTTTCCCTTTATTTAAGGAGCTAACAAAGTGTGGCTGTAAGTGGTCATTCCAGGTCTACTAATACCCAATTTGAATAAAGAAATCCTTGACCTCCAAGCAAATAGCAGGTAGATGAGTCAGGGATTAGATATGACAAATGGTTATCAACACTTTTCACTGAAAGACATGCACGAAGTGGAAGCTTCTTAGGGGTTGATGAAAGGGGCAAAGGGTTCATAGAAAATCATTTAGCTCTATTCTTATAAAACTTGCCCCTCTTCCCTGATACTGTCATGCCCACAAACACAGACCATGTTCAGTGGGCAAGATTATTTAAAGTAAGTAAATTATTTATATAGAAGGAAGCAGAATAGAAATAATTTTAAGTATTCAACTGAGAATCCATAGATATTCACACATTCCTATGAACATAAAACCTAGATTTTTTTTAACTCGAACCTTGATTTAATGTGAACAGATATTAAATAAACCATTTTGATCTTAATCTTACCACAGACCCCAAGACAATAAACATTACATTTCAAAGTGAGATGCAAGGGCAACGTCCAGAAAATGCATGGAACTTGCCTGAGAACTGGTATAACATGCAGCCTAAAAAGGATTGTGGAGACTGAAAAAAGAGTTGGAGATCAAAAGAGGGCTTTTTGGAGAGAGCTGCAGTGTGCTGAGTCCCAACCCTCCCCAAGGTAAAGGGACTTGGGGATACAGGTCAGTGCCTGCCCCTCGCTTCAAGTCTAAGGAAAAGACTTGATGGGATTGCTCTGAGAGCTCAGTATGCATGATCCAGAGCTGGGGGACAATGTAGACTGGTGTCTGACTCTGGGATATCTAAAGGGAGGAAGATGACTGGCCAGCTACCCTGAAGTAAAGATGGCTGCACTGCGGCCTGCTTGTGTTCCCAGGGTTCACTGAGGCAAAGGATGCTTGGGTGTCCCCAGGTATGGCCTCACGTAGCACAGGTGTAACTTAGGGCCATCTGGATAGGTGAGGTGATCCCAGCAGGGGGTAACTGCTGGCTTCCCAGGGCTGAGAAAGGAGATGTAATTGATCACAACGAGACATATTAGTGGGTCAGAAAATCCCAGCAATTTGTGCGTGCAGGTATATGTGCCTGCACTTGTGTATCAGAGAGAGAGAGGCGGAATGTAATCTATGAAAGCATTCTACAAGAGCAAAGCCATTTGACAAATTGATCAAGTCCAAGGAGCACTCATGCCAACAGTGAGAACTTCCACCTCTTCCTCCTCTCCCATGCCACCCCAGATGTGGAGCTGGAGGAATAGAAGCACTGTTTGGGGAATTTGAGAAAAGATGGTCACACCCTCATGCCCCGACACACAAGAAGACAGTCTGTAGCAGGCCCAAGTAGAATGCTTACCCTGAAGTGAAAATAGGTGTTTTTCTAGCTGGGGAATATTAATTACTAAGCTGAAGCTGATTTATTACTAAAGGTAATCAGAGGACATTTTGTCAAATGAATGATACCCAGTAAAGTCAAGAGGCCCACCCTAAGAGCAGACGAACAACAAGCACTGGAGGAATGAATGAAGTTATTTTCTGAGCTCACCTCCTGAGCCCACTCGTGCAATACAATGGCTGCATTATTAAGCAGTGTCCTTGCTAGGCTTATTCCATCAGTTCTTCAATTAACTGTCATATATTGGCCAGGTGAGAGCACCTGCCCACGATGCTACCTGGAAGGGCCCCATAGCAGGGGAGCTGGGATCTCAGGACTATTGAGAGCCCTACACATCTGCATATACCAGCCTCCCCACCAAGACTTCTAGGGAAGGCTGAGGGGACAAAGGGAATGCCACAGTGATGTCTCAATGCCCATGTCTTCTACCAAGGTATCCTTTCCAGTCCAGACCAAACTGGGTAACCAAGAACTAAATAGGAAAAGAAACAGCAGGAGTGCCTAGTGTCTGCTTCTGATTGAGTGGCCCAGCAATATCAAAAAGTGCCCCCAACAGCTCCATCCAACAACTTTCCTTCCCATTTCCAGTGTTTGTTACAATAAACTAAAGGGACCCTCCCTCAGAGGTGACCCCTAATACAGAGTTGTCATGGCAGAAGACCCAGTCATCCGCATTCCTGGGGTGACATCCTTAGGTTCTGCTCCTCCCCAGCCCAGTCAGGGTTTGTTTCTAGCAAAAGAAGAGAGGATGTTGTCAAATTTAGAAATGAAACGAGAAAGTGTAATTTCTAAACCCAGAATGAAACTTGAAACATTTGGAGTTTGTATTTCATTTGGCTCTGGAAAATAGGAGTTTGAAGCTGCTGCAGATTTTGTGATCATTTTCCCTGGGGGGTCTTCAAGGCTGGGTCTGTAAACTTTCTTATAATACTGGTACAGTGTGGAAGCTGTGATGTTTTGAAATACATGGACGATAAAGGCTCAATGACTCATCACCAACTCAGTTTGTGGTAACCATTTTATGCCATCCCACGTGAGCTGAAGAATTGTTAGGTGAGTTGGTTTCTAGCCCTGGGAACAATCGCCCTGTACAGCCAGCAATTCCTCCTTCCACTGCCAGCATGACAATTTCCCTTTTTTGCTTTTGTAGGGTTACCAGCAGGAATGGTTCTGATACTTTCATCTGCCCTAAAATCTCACACACACACACACACACACATTAAAAAAAAAGCAGTCCAAGCATGGAAGAATGTGTCTGACACACACAATGAGCAGGAAGTAGAGCCATGCGCTCTGTAGGGCTCTTCTTGGCTTGAAGGGTTTGGTCTGTGCTTGCAAGCCACATGCTGTAAACGAGGAAGTACACTGTGGAGTTGACAGGTAAGATAGAGTAAATGCCTATCAGAAGTCAACTCACAAAACCAAGCCTTTGACAACAAGCTGTGATGCTCAGTGGGAAATATAAAATTTGCCAGCTGGCCCGGCAACAAGGAGAACCACATCCAGGAAGCTCAGCTTCCTCTCTCCTACAGAAAGGGGGCAGCCCCTTTTGATTTCAGTTTGGCATGCAGAAAGGACGAGAAAGGGACACAATAATTGCTTATGATCAAAAGATAGCGAAGGCAAAAATATAACAATGAAAGTTGCTCAGTTAATCACGTCCCTCATCAACACAAAGTGAATGTAAAAGAGACCATCCAGGACCAGAGAATATTAGACTCCATGTGGAGTCTACCCACACGAACAAAAAGATGGGGCCCATGTAAATGTTTGCCTTTCATTGATTTTAGGCAAACATTTCCTTCCACGTTACAGGCTCATCTTGATCAGCAACTTCCACCTGGTGTTCTTCAAACCAGATGGAAGTGTAAATTATTTAAATACATGATCTTCCATTAGCTGTTGAGCTTAAGTGCCTCAAAAAACATTTTTAAAGTGCTTTCCAGGATTCTAGAAAGCATTTGCACTAATACAGATAAACATATTTGCAAGACACAACTCCCAATGACAGCGATTTTTAGATTTTAAAGCACAGTCAGCATTACCACCTATAAGTGATTATGACTGCTGCAAAAGATTGTTTACACTGTAAAAGTAAAATCAGAGCTAATGAGCTAATTAAGGGGTTTTTCCCCCATCCACATGACACTATTCAATAAAATCCAAATGTCATGTTCATTATGACACATTGAGGAGCCATAACGACCTGTCTTGAATATTTTCTCCCATTCAGGGACTTTCGGGCACATCATGTTTTCAAAATAGGTTTTTAAGGAAAACATTTTAAGGTGGCTTTTGAGTTTAATCAGATTCCTGAGAGGAAATGATGTTAGCATTCATGATGATACAATAACCGCTGGGCCCGTGTGTGCATGCAGTATGAAGTGCGTAGCGTTGTAAGAGTAAAAACATCATAGTGGACTTCAAAAATGTGATGACTCATTTGCTTATAGAATTATAAAAGGAATATGTTACAGTGAAATATTCAAAATTCATAAAATTTCTGAAATTGAAAAGACCATAGAGATCTAACTAGATCATTGCTTCCCAAACTGATCTTGCTAAAATACAGACTCTGTGGGTCTGGGATGGGTTCTGAGAATCTACATTTCTAATTAAGCTCTCAGGTGACATTGATGTAGCTTGTCTGGGAACCATGCTTTGAATGACAAAGGCTCAGTTGTTAAATACGCCTTCATTAGCCCTTCTGGAGATGCTACTTTTGGGAGGTTAAATGCAGAAAAGGCATCAGATTTCACACAATAACCAAAAATCACTTCTCTGCCTTTAGTAGGAGTCCTTGGGTGGTTCAGATTGTTAACAAACTTGGCTGATCACCAAAAGGCTGGAGGTCTGAGGCTACCCAGAGGCACCTTAGAAGAAAGGCCTGGCAATCAACTTCCAAAAAATCAGCCATTGAAAACTCTAGGTAGCACAATTCTACTCCTACACTACAGAGTCAACTAGATGGCAATTTAGCATAGTTTTAGTAATTTTTATATATAGCAGTCAAGCAGATGTCAAAATAAAGGTTAAAATACTGTGGAGTACAGTATTTTTTAAATTCATTTTTGTCCAAGGAACCATTTGTTCAAAGACATTTAACTCAGAAGTCCAGTCTGTAAAGAACATAAAAGTAGAATTGCTCATGTTAAGTGTCTGTGTGTGTGTGTGTGTGGAGTCTTCCTCACTTGGTCTTAGGCTGGGTTATCTAGAGAAGAAAAAACAATAGGTTTTCCAAGGAGGATTTCTTATAGGGTTTCCAAGGAACAGCTGGTGGATTCAAACTGCTGACCTTTTGGTTAGTAGCTGAGTTCTTAATCACTTTGCCACCAGGGCCCCAAGTATATAGAGAGATTTATATTGAGGAAATGGTTCTCGCAGTTGTAGAGGCTGGAAATTCCCAAGTTAGTAGGTCCAAATGGAGCCTTCTACTGACTCACGTAGCTGCAGGGCTGGCACCCCAAGGTTGGCAGGTCAGACAGCAGACTTCTGGCTCAGAGTCTTCAGAGGCCAACAAATCCCAAGGTAAGATGGAGATAAGCTTGCTAGCTCAAGTCCTAAGAGCCAAAGGTCAGATGAACAGGATCCAGCTGTAGGATTCAGAGTGAGTAAAAGCCAGCAAGCTTTGCCAGAAAGTCCACCTATATTGGATGCAGGCCACACCTCGAAGGAAACTCCCTTTCAACTAATTGGCTGTTCCTAACAGGTCTTATCATGGCGATGATTGCATTATATCAGATCTCATTATGGAGGTGATTACATCATCAAAAAGCTGCCAAACTACATCATAACTGCCAAATCACTGAGAATCATGGTCCAGCCAAGTTGACACACAACCTTAACCATCACACTTGGCCTCTCTCACATTAACCCCTATTCTCCCAACACCCATCCATGGTTCTCAAAAATGAAAGTCCTCAACTTTGGAATAAAAAGTCTGAAAATACAGGAGCCAGCTATTCTAATTCTGCAACTGACTAGTGATATGATCTTGGGTAGGTATCTTCACGTTTCTTGACCTCAGTTTCCTTGTTTGCGTGTTAAGAGTCTTGATCCCAAGCTACTCCAAGACTGGTCCCAAACTAACATGTCCACTTTGCCCCCTTGGCTTAATAGCACACTGCTGAATGTCTACATTCAAAGTTATATTTCAAGTTTCACTCATCATTTATCACATGACATTAATTTTTCATTGACAGTGAATATTTTCATTTTCAGCATTTTTTCTCCATTTCCCTAATCTCTTTGGTATGGTTTTTATTCCCTAATTGACTTCTCCAACTGCTTTTTGCTCCTCCCAACAGTGGTGGATGGCCAAATGGAGATCACTCCTATGAAGCTCCAAGCATCGAACTCACCACCCATCATCATCATCACCCATCATAGACTCAGATCATTTCAAGGTGAAAAGAGGTCATAGATGTTGTCTGCTCCATCACCCAATTAGAGAATTCCATTTTAAACAAAATTTACTTACCAGACCTAGCTCTTAAGAGCCCCTGTTCTTTTTCAAGTTAATTTCTGCTGTTAATGGGGCTAATTTTAAAATATACTTTCTTTACATATTTGGGGTTTGAGAGGGTTATAAATAACATACTTCTTTCCCCCAACTAAGAGCAGAATTGAGAGACACACAGAGTCATGAAGATGGAAATAAAATATCACCTTTGTTCATTATAAAGCTGTTGGATTATGTGCCTCAGATGGGAGGGCTAAAAGGGCTTGCTTACAATATGTGACAGAATTAAATTATACACTACCACTTTCTCTCCAGGAAAGTGTTGGAGTGCTGGAACTGCAGGCCTCCCTGCCCCATACTTCTCCTTCCCCCACCAGAGATACTGGGACAGAACCAGTCAGCTAAGTTTACCACCTATCCAAGAGCACATAAGGGCATATGCTGCCTGTAGGCTTGAGAACTGAGCATGCTCCATTCATTCTCTCAAACCTACCAATCAGATTACACCTGCTCTGCTCCCACCTCCTCCCTCCTGGAAGAGTAAGGGGCAGGAAGAGGGGCAAGGACTGTTAGGGGCACTTCATAAGGAAACATTAGAATGGGGATAAGCATTTTCCCCAAACGTGGATGTTACATGGATGATTTAATATAATTTGTCAATTCTCCCCTTACATATAGGTATAGGCTCTGGCATAAAGGAACCTATCCTGCTTCCTATTAGTAATCAAGTCTCCAAACAATTTCTAGTAACTAGCATAAATTCATTATACCAGGCATCATGCCAACGTTTGTGAGGATTACGAAGTGTAAGACACCGTTTATGCCCTCAAGATGTTTAAAAATCTAGTTGGAGATACTAGATTTGAACAGGCTAAATAACAATTAAATATTTTAATAGTAATTTGCGACAACAATAAGAAAGATGTCACCAATCAGCACATAATTAACTTCCACGTTCACTTAAAATACAAAAAGTAAAATAAGAATTCAGAAGAGGAAGAAATCTTGATAGGGTGGGATGGTAGAACAATGTTTTATTGAAGAGGTCTGATACACATCTTCAAAATCAACAAGAATTTGGATAGATAAAAAAGAGAAAACAGGAAATAATAAGATGGGAGAAGCCAGGGGAAAAATCATAGCCCACAGTGGTGTATTTTACAAGAGAAAGCTTGGAAGGTAATATACGAGTTGACACCAGAGTACCAGGGTTCAAGCATACTTGGCAAGTTGTAAAACTTTTCTGAACTTCAGCTGCTCCAATTATAACATGGGTATTTCACAGTTATTATCTCAAGGATTAAATGAGATAATATATTAAACGAATAATGTCTTCTATAAGGATCAGCACAAAGCTGGTTCCTACGAGGGACCTCCCAAATGTTCGGCCTTTCCAAGGTGGTGTACCACTCCATCATCTCTAACATCAACTACTCCCTCTCCCCTCAGTACTCTCCCTCTCATCTCTAAGTTCCCTAATTTGCTGCAACTTCTCAAAGAACTCACAAACCTTATAAAGGAAATGACTCACACAGTTGTGGAGGCTGGCAAGTCCCAAATTTGTGGGTGAGGTGTAGGCCTCTCCCTAGCCCTCAGTCTCTGCCCACAGGCATTCAACTTTCTCACTCCGTGGGCTGGGAACCCCACTGCACCATCTCCTGTGGGTCTCTCCTTCGGGTCTCTCCTGCCCATCTCTCCTTCCTTGGTGGTGGTGGGCTCTTCTCTTTCCCACCTCTGGAGTGGCTCATTTCAAGCCCAGCAGGGTGGCAATCGCCTTAGTGTACCACAATTACCCTATCACACAATCCCACCCAATCACCTGGGCGAGTTACAAGACTGTGACTAGAAAAAAAAAAAAAAAAAGGGAACACAAAAAGCAGTCTATTACACCACATACATGTAAAGCAACAACGTAGTAAGCACCCAGTAAATGTTAGTTACTTTTATTATCACCACGATATTTAATATTTACCAGCTAACCTGCCAATGATTTCTGGAACATTTGATGACAAAATTTACTTCCTATGGAATTTTGGGCCTGTCCTGTTCTAGCAACCTAATCAGCCTTCTCTACATGTCATTCTTTAAGAAAACAACTTTTATTATTTAAAAAAAAACTTCCAACATGTACAAAAATAGTAATATAATAAACCCATAGGTATCCACCACCCAAATTCAACAATTATCAATTTATGGCCAGTCTTATAGTTTCGTCTATGCACTACCCAAATTATCTTAAAACAAATCCCAAGCTTCACATTGTTTAGCTTTTTTGTGTGTATTCTTTTAAAATAACACAGGTGCAATACCATTATCACACCTAAAAAAAAAAAAGATTAAATTTACAAACAGTGCTCAAATTTCCCCAATTGGTGCATTTTTAAAAATTCCTTTTTAGTTTATTGAATCGGGTTCCACATAAAATTCATACATTGCAATTAGTTGATGTGTCTCTTAAGTTTTTTTAATCTATAGGTTCTGTCTCCATCTCTGTTTTTTTGTAGGGGAGGGCAACCTTGAAATTTATCTGTTGAAGAAGCTAAGTGGTTTGTCCTGTAGAGTTTCCTACTGTTCGGATTTTGCTGTTTATATTCTCATGAAATTTAACATGTTCCTCTGCCCCCTGTGTTTGCTGTAAATTGGTAGCTAGGAGAGGCTTTACCAGACTGTCACGCAATTTGGGGGCAAGAGTTCTTCATAGGTAGAATGTATACTTGTATCACAGGACACTTAATACCCTCTTGCCTTTCTTTTCTGTTATCAGTCATTTGTGATCATTGCCTAGATCCATTATCTCTTTACCTCCAAAGGGTTGATTTTTCTATCATTTTTTTCTTTATGCTTTCTTCTTTTACTAGCTTGCATCATTCTATGGAGGAAAATTCTTTCCCTCAACAATTACCCAATTACCTTAAGGTATGGTTCATACAAGAAAGACAAGATAAATCCTTGATTTTCAAAGTAGTGGGTTGGTTCCCTAGCACTCTCCATAGGTGATCATTGAGAGCATTTCTGGCTTTCAATTCTTATGAAATCGTGAATTTGAACATATTTGGTAAAGTTTAATTTATTGTAGTTATTGTCTCTATCGATGATGAAATTGTCCTGTTTTTCGCCAGTGGAAGGCTCTTCATGTTGACCCATGAACAGTTTGGATGCATCCCTGGCCATCTTCGATAGTTTCTGTGCTCTGTAGGATGAGGAGAAGCTATAGGTTCACTCGGAACGTTTCCTGGTGCTTATCTGCCATTTCTCTGAGGAACCCTGATTTCTTAGGAAAGAAAATCATGGTAACACGCCAAGGTGTCAGTATTAAGTTTGCTTATTGCTAATGGGCCGGTTATTTTTTCCAGGTCTTTTCAGTCAACAGAGCTAGGAAATAGATTGTTGTTTTGTTGTTGTTTTGAGGTAAGATACATCATAAATTCGAATTTATATTTCTGATTTAAATTCAGAACTATGGGGTTTTTAACTTAACATCACTTATCTTACATCTTTTGTCCTTTCTCCCATGCCAAATTCCTGGTTCCCAACAACACAATTACTCATTTACTTCATCCATACAATATACATTCAACAGTCTTAAAATAATAATGCCAACAGTACCACCTACAATATGATTACTGAAATCAGTTTAAGATGCTTTGTTTTTTCAATCATATTTTCTTTAGAATGTACCCCTTAATGGGAATATGACCAAACTACTGTGTTTTAAAGTCACTGGAAAGAGTTCCTTTCTGAATGGTTGTGCCACAAGCTGATGGTTCATGTATTAAATTTTGGCTTTACCTTCTAGAACTTTTATTTAATATTGTTTCATAATTATGAAAATATGATTCCAAAGTTAATTCTACAAAACAATGTCTATCAGAGAAACACAAGCTTCTACCCTTGTTTCCGTCACCACATACAACACACAAACACACACACACATATTTGTATACCCGTTGTAAATTGAATTTTGTCTCCCAAAAAGATATGTTGAAATCTTAGCCTCCAGTACCTATAAATGTGGCATATTTGGAAATAAACCTTTGCAAGTACAATCAAGGTAAGATAAGCCCTTACTAGATTAGGGTGGCCTTACTCCAGTGACTGATGTCTTTAAAAGAGAAAAGAGACTCTCGAGGCGGAGCCAAGATGGCAGAATAGGCAGACGCTTCCGTGGAGCCCTCTTTACAACAAAGACCCGAAAAAACAAGTGAAACGAGTACATTTGTGACAAGCTGGGAGCCCTGAGCATCAAAGACAAGCTTAAACAACGAACTGAGGGGCAGGGAGAGGAAGAGGCCATTCAGAAGTGGAAAGGAGTTACCAGACCTGAAGCACTGGGAGCCCTCAGGCACCATTCCTGGAGTGGTGCGGGAGGCGGCCGCTGGTTGGTATTAGCATTTGACTGCAGTTTCCTCAGCCAGCCACACAGCCCACTCACACCTCTGAAACCTAAGGAGAATGGCGTTCTCTGCAAAAGGTAAGTACTTGCATATATTTTACCGCGCCCCACCCCCACACCCAAGCCGGCTATAGCCGCTAAATCCCTGGGCCTGAGATGGACCCTGGTGAGTACCTAGAACCATCCTCCCAGCCTTGGGGAAGGAAAAAATTTGCAACTGGGGGGAAAAGATAATTTGCTAGCTCCATTAACTGGGGGAGCTCAGGACAGAAGCGGCTCTTGTCCAGGCATAAACCATCCTTGGACCTTGAGCAAGTTCCCTTCTGCATGGACCTGTGTGGGCCTATTTTTAGAGAATAGGCCCTTGTTGGCAGACTCCGACCATTTCAGCTATGCAGTGGAGAGGTGGGTGTTTGACGTTTGACATTGCTTTGCCTATGAAACAAGGTCCTCACATACCCACATCAGGGACCTAAGGACTGGAAGCTCCACTCAGGCCACACAGCCACCCATGACAGGAGTCCAGAGATAACTGGTACCTCCCAGTCCTTACAACCAAAAACATTGGGTGCCCATGGTCCCTCTGCAGAACCTACCCACCAGCACGCTCTAAGGAACAGAGATGTGTTTTCCTCAGAGACACTTGGGGTCAGTTCTCAGCCCCCTGCCTTGTTCAGAGCATGACCCCCTTCTGCAATCAGATACCACTATATATGTCAATCACCCCTGCCCCTCTAAGACTGTAGGGCAGGGCCTGTACCACACACTTGATATCAGCTACTTGGAAACCTCACCTGAATTCATACAAGAAAGCTGAATGGACTCCTAGACTGATATACCTGATAACAGCTCTAGCCAGCTGAGGACAGGACACCAGAGCTCCAAACGCAAAAATAACCAAGCTAGCTCACTCAAGCAACCCGTAGGGGTATACCAAAACAAAACAAAGCAAGCAGCTACAACACAGTAAGCAAGCATAAACTAAATACAATAACTTATAAATGGCTCGGAGACAACAGTCAATATCAAGTCACATAAAGAAACAGACCATGATCACCTCAACAGGCTCTCAAAACAAAGAATCCAGGGATCTTCTAGACGAAAGAGCACTCCTGGAATTACCAGATGCAGAATACGAAAGTTTAATATACAGAACCCTTCAAGACATCAGGAAGGAAATGAGGCAATACACAGAACCAGCCAAGGAACACACAGATAAAGCAACTGAAGAAATCAGAAAGATTATTCAGGAACATAATAAAGAGTTTAATAAGCTGGAAAAATCCATACACAGGCAGCAATCAGAAATTCAGAAGATTAACAATATAATTACAGAATTAGATAACTCAATAGAAAGTCAGAGGAGCAGAATTGAGCAAGTAGAAGCTAGAATTTCTGAACTCGAAGATAAATCACTTGGCACTAATATATTTGAAGAAAAATCAGATAAAAGAATTAAAAAAAATGAAGAACCCTTAAGAATCATGTGGGAATCTACCAAGAGAAATAACCTATGAGTGTTTGGAGTACTAGAACAGGGAGGGATAACAGAAAATACAGAGAAAATTGTTGAGGATTTGTTGGCAGAAAACTTCCCTGATATTGTGAAAGATGAGAAGATATCTATCCAAGATGCTCATCGAACTCCACATAAGGTGGATCTTGAAAGAAAGTCACCAAGACATATTATAATCAAGCTTGCCAAAACCAAAGATAAAGAGACAATTATAAGAGCAGCAAGGGATAAAAGAAAAGTCACCTACAATGGAGAGCCAATAAGAGTAAGCTTGGACTACTCAATAGCAGAAACCATGCAGGCAAGAAGGCAATGGGATGACATATTTAAAAAATTGAAGGAAAAAAACTGCCTGCCAAGAATCATATATCCATCAAAACTCTCTCTTAAACATGAAGGTGAAATTAAGACATTTCCAGATAAACACAAGTTGAGGGAATTCGAAAAAACCAAACCAAAACTACAAGAAATACTAAAGGGTTCTTTGGTTAGAAAATCAATAATATCAGGTATCAACCCAAGACTAGAACACTGGGCAGAGCAACCAGAAGTCAACCCAGACAGGGAAATCCAAAAAAACAAAGCAAGATTATATATATAAAAAAAAAAAAGCCCAAAACAGGGTAACAGCGATGTTATTATATAAAAGAAGACAACATTAAAATAATAAAAAGGGACTAAGAAATGTAATCATACACCTTCCATATGAAGATGAAAATACGGTAATCCAAAAAATAAAAGTTAGTTTTAAATTTAGAAAAATAGGGGTAAATAATAAGGTAACCACAAAGGAGACAAATTATCCCACTCATCAAAATAAAATACAAGGGAAAAATATAGACTCAGCAGATACAAAATCAACAATAACAAATATGAGGAAAGGACAATACATAAAGAAAATCTATTCAGCACATAAATCAAGTGGGAAAAAGAAACTGTCAACAACACACAAAAAAAGACATCAAAATGATAGCACTAAATTCATACCGATCCATAATTACCCTGAGTGTAAATAGACTAAATGCACCAATAAAGAGACAGGGAGTGGCAGAATGGATTAAAAAACAAGATCTGTCTATATGCTGCCTATGAGAGACACACCTTAGACTTAGAGACACAAACAAACTAAAACTCAAAGGATGGAAAAAATATATATCAAGCAAACAACAATCAAAAAAGAGCAGGAGTGGCAATATTAATTTCTGACAAAATAGACTTTCAAGTTAAATCCATCAGAAAGGATAAGGAAGGACACTATATAATGATTAAAGGGACAATACACAAAGAAGATATAACCATATTAAATATTTATGCTCCCAATGACAGGGCTGCAAGATACATAAAACAAACTCTATCAGCATTGAAAAGTGAGATAGACAGCTCCACAGTAATAGTAGGAGACTTCAACACACCACTTTCGGTGAAGGACAGGACATCCAGAAAGAAGCTCAATAAAGACACGGAAGAATTAAATGCCACAATCAACCAACTTGACCTAGTAGACATGCAGAGTACACTCCACCCAACAGCAACCAAGTATACTTTCTTTTCTAGTACACATGGAACATTCTCTAGAATAGACCACATACTAGGTCATAAAGCAAGTCTTAGCAGAATCCAAAACATTGAAATATTACAAAGCATCTTCTCTGACCATAAGGCCATAAAAGTGGAAATCAAGAACAGGAAAAGCAGGGAAAAGCAATCAAACATTTGGAAACTGAACAATACCCTGCTCAAAAAAAGACTGGATTATAGAAGACATTCCCAGGATGGAATAAAGAAATTCATAGAATCCAATGAGAACGAAAACACTTCCTGCCAGAACCTTTGGGACACAGCAAAAGCGGTGCTCAGAGGCCAATTTACATCAATAAATGCACACATCCAAAAAGAAGAAAGGGCCAAAATCAAAGAATTATTCCTACAACTTGAACAAATAGACAGAGAGTGGAAAAAAAAAAAAAAAAAACCCACAGGCACCAGAAAAAAACAAATAATAAAAATTAGAGCTGAACTAAATGAAATAGAAAACAGAAAAACAATTGAAAAGAATTAACAAGACCAAAAGCTGTTTTTTTGAAAAACTCAACAAAATTGATAAACCATTGGCCAAACTGACAAAAGAAAAACAGGAGAGGAACAAAAAACCCAAATAAGAAATGAGATGGGTGATATTACAACAGACCCAACTGAAATTAAAGAATCATATCAGATTACTATGAAAAATTGTACCCTAACAAATTTGAAAACCTAGAAGTAATGGATGAATTCCTAGAAACACACCACCTACCTAAACTAACACAATCAGAGGTAGAGTAATCAAAAAACTCCCAACAAAAAAAAAGCCCTGGTCCGGACGGCTTCACTGCAGAGTTCTACCAAACTTTCAGAGAAGAGTTAACACCACTACTACTAAAGGTGTTTCAGAGCATAGAAAAGGATGGAATACTACCAAACTCATTCTATGAAGCCACCATATCCCTTATACCAAAACCAGGTAAAGACACCAAAAGAAAAGAAATTTATAGACTTATATCCCTCATGAATGTAGATGCAAAAGTCCTCAACAAAATTCTAGCCAATAGAATTCAACAACACATCAAAAAAATAATTCACCATGACCAAGTGGGATTTATACCAGGTATGCAGGGGTGTTTCAACATTAGAAAAATAATTAATGTAATCCACCACATAAATAAAACAAAAGACAAGAAACACATGATATTTTATCAATTGATGTAGAAAAGGCATTTGACAAAGTTCAACACTCATTCGTGATAAAAACTCTCAGTAAAATAGGAATAGAAGGAAAGTTCCTCAACATAATAAAGGGCATTTATACAAAGCCAACAGCCAACATCACTCTAAATGGAGAGAGCCTGAAAACATTCCCATTGAGATCGGGAACCAGACAAGGATGCCCTTTATCACCGCTCTTATTCAACATTGTGTTGGAAGTACTAGCCAGAGCAATTAGGCTAGATAAAGAAATAACGGGCATCCAGATTGGCAAGGAAGAAGTCAAAGTATCTCTATTTGCAGATGACATGATCTTATACACAGAAAACGCTAAGGAATCCTCCAAAAACTACTAAAACTAATAGAAGAGTTCAGCAGAGTATCGGGATACAAGATAAACATACAAAAATCAGTTGGATTCCTCTACACCAACAAAAAGAACATCGAAGAGGAAATCACCAAATCAATGCTATTTACAGTAGCCCCCAAGAAGATAAAATACTTAGGAATAAATCTTAACCGGAGATGAAAAAGACTTATACAAAGAAAACTACAAAACACTTCTGCAAGAAACCAAAAGGGACTTACATAACTGGAAGAGCATACCTTGCTTGTGGATAGGAAGACTTAACATTATAAAAATGTCTATTCTACCCAAAGCAATCTATACATTTAATGCAATTCTTCTTTTTGGGTCCGATCCAAATCCCAACGACATTCTTTAATGAGATAGAGAAACAAATCACCAACTTCATACAGAAGGGAAAGAGTTCCCAGATAAATAAGGCATTACTGAAAAAGAAGAACAAAGTGGGAGGCCTTTCTTTACCTGATTTTAGAACCTATTATACCGCCACAGTAGTCAAAACAGCCTGGTACTGGTACAACAAAAGATACATGGACAAATGGAACAGAATTGAGAATCCAGACATAAATCCATCCACATATGAGCAGTTGATATTTGACAAAGGCCCCAAAACAGTGAAATGGGGGAAAAGACAGTCTTTTTAACAAATGGTGCTGGCATAACTGGATGGCCATCTGCAAAAAAATGAAACAAGACCCATATCTCACTCCGTGCACAAAAACTAACTCAAAATGGATCAAAGACCTAAATATAAAATCTAAAATGATAAAGATCATGGAAAAAAAAATAGGGACAATCTTAGGAGCCCTAATACATGGCATAAACAGTAAATGAAACATTGTAAAGAATGTTGAAGAAACACTAGATAACTGGGAGCTCCTAAAAATCAAACACCTATGCTCATCCAAAGACTTCACCAAAAGAGTAAAGACTACCTACAGACTGGGAAAAAGTTTTTAGCTATGACAGTTCCGATCAGCATCTGATCTCTGAAATCTACATGATACTGCAAAAACTCAACTACAAAAAGACAAATAACTCTATTAAAAAATGGGCAAAAGATATGAATGGACACTTCACTAAAGAAGACATTCGGGTAGCTAACAGATATATGAGGAAATGTTCACAATCATTAGCCATTAGAGAAATGCGGATCAAAGCTACAGTGAGATTTCATCTCACTCCAACAAGGCTGGCATTAATCCAAAAAACAGAAAAGAATAAATGTTGGAGAGGCTGTGGAGAGACTGGAACACTTCTACACTGCTGGTGGGCATGTAAAATGGTACAACCACTTTGGAAATCGATTTGGCACTTCCTTAAAAAGCTAGAAATAGAACTACCATACAATCCAGCAATCCCACTCCTTGGAATATATCCTAGAGAAATAAGAGCCTTTACACGAACAGATATATGCACACCCATGTTTATTGCAGCACTGTTTACAATAGCAAAAAGATGGAAGCAACCAAGGTGCCCATCAACAGATGAATGGATAGATAAATTATGGTATATTCACACAATGGAATACTATGCATCGATAAAGAACAGTGAGGAATCCGTGAAACATTTCATAACATGGAGGAACCTGGAAGGCATTATGCTGAGTGAAATTAGTCAGTTGCAAAAGGACAAATGTTGTATAAGACCACTATTAGAAGAACTTGAGAAATAGTTTAAACTGAGAAGAAAACATTCTTTTGTGGTTAGGAGAGGGGAAGGGAGGGAGGGTGGGAGAGGGGCATTCGCTAATTAAATAGTAGATAGGAACTACTTTAGGTGAAGGGAAAGACAGCACACAATATAGAGGAGGTCAGCACAACTGGACTAAACCAAAAGCAAAGAAGTTTCCTGAATAAACTGAATGCTTTGAAGGTCAGCATAGCAGGAGCAGGGGTCTGGGGACCATGGTTTCAGGGGACATCTAAGTCAATTGGCATAATAAAATCTATTAAGAAAACATTCTGCATCCCACTTTGAAGAGTGGCGTCTGGGGTCTTAGACGCTAGCAAGCAGCCATCTAAGATGCATTAATTGGTCTCAACCCACCTGAATCAAAGGAGAATGAGGAACACGAAGGACACAAGGCTATTACGACCCCAAGAGACAGAAAGGGCCACATGAACCAGAGACTATATCATCCTGAGACCAAAAGAACTAGACGGTGCCCAGCTACAATTGATGACTGCCCTGACAGGGAACACAACAGAGAATCCCTGAGGGAGCAGGAGAGCAGTGGGATGCAGACCCCAAATTCTCATAAGACCAGACTTAATGGTCTGACTGAGATTGGAAGGACCCCGGTGGTCATGGCCCCCAGACCTTCTGTTGGCCCAGGACAGGAACCATTCCCGAAGCCAACTCTTCAGACATGGATTGGACTGGACAATGGGTTGGAAAGGGATGCTGGTGAGGAGTGAGCTTCATGGATCAGGTGGACACTTGAGACTATGTTGGCATCTCCTGCCTGGAGGGGAGATGAGAGGGTAGAGGGGGTTAGAAGCTGGCAAAATGGACATGAAAGGAGAGAGTGGAGGGAGAGAGCGGGCTGTCTCATTAGGGGGAGAGTAATTGGGAGTGTGTAGCAAGGTGTATATATATATTTTTTTTTAGCAAGGTGTATATGGGTTTCTGTGTGAGAGACTGACTTAATTTGTAAACTTTCACTTAAAGCACAATAAAAATTATTTTAAAAAATACTTCATTGCTAAAAAATGCTAACCATCATCTGAGCCTCCAATGAATTTTAATGTTTTTGCTGGTGGAGGGTCTTGCCTTGATGTTGATTGCTGCTGACTAGTCAAGGTGGTGGTTGCCGAAGGCTGCGGTGGCTGTGGGGATTTCTTTTTTCTTTTCATTTTTTTTATTGTGCTTTAAGTGAAAGTTTACAAATCAAGTCAGTCTCTCATACAAAAACTTGTATACACCTTGCTATCTACTCCTAGTTGCTCTCCTGTGGCAATTTCTTAAAATAAGACAACAATGAAGTTTGCTGCATGGATTGACTCTGCCTTTCACGAAAGATTTCTCTTTAGCATGTAATGCGGTTTGATGGTATTGAACCCACAGTAGAACTTCTTTCAGAATTAGTCAGTGGTCTCAAACCCTGCCACTGCTTTATCAACTAAGTTTATGGAATATTCTAAATACTTTGTTGTCATTTCAACAATGTTCACAGCATCTTTACCAAGAGTAGATTTCGTCTCAGGAAACCACTTTCTTTTCTCATCCATAAGAAGCAATGGCTCAGCCATTTAAAATTTTATCATGAGATTGCAGAAATTCAGTCACATCTTCAGGCTCTGCTTCTAATTCTATTTCTCTTGCTGTTCCCACCATATCTGCAGCTACTTCCTCCACTGAAGTCTTGAATCCCTCAAAATCAACCATGAGGGTTGGAATCAACTTCTTTCAAACTCCCATTAATGTTAATATTTTGTCCTCCTCCCATGAATCACAAATGTTCTTAATGGCATCTGGAACAGTAAATCCTTTCCAGAATGTTTTTAATTCACTTTGCCCAGATCCTCAGAGGAATCAGTATTTATGGCAGCTATTTTTTTTATAGCCTTACAAAAATGTATTTCTTAAATTATAAGACTTGAAAGTCAAAATTACTCCTTGATCCATGGGCTGCAGAGGTTAGCATTAACCTCCTTGTTCATCTCCATCAGACCTCTTGGGTGACCAGGTGCATTGTCAAGGACAGTAATATTTTGAAAGGAATCTTTTTTGCTGAGTAGTAGGTCTCAACAGTGGACTTAAATATTCAGTAAACCATGTTATAAAGAGATGTGCAGTCATCCAGACTTTGTTGTTCCATTTACACAGCACAGGCAGAGTAGATTTAGCTCGTTTCTTAAGGGCCCTAAGATTTTCAGAATGGTAAATGAGCATTGGCTTCAACTTAAAATCACCAGCTGCATTAGCCCCTAACAAGAGAGTCAGCCTGTCCTTTTTCACATTTTGAAGCCAGGCATTGACTTCTCCTCTCAGGCTATGAAAGTCCCAGGTGGCATCTTCTTCTAATATAAGGCTGCTTCACCTACATCGAAAATTTGTTGCTTCATCAGTTGTCTTAGCTAGATCTTCTGGATAACTTGCTGTAGCTTCTGAATCAGCACTGGCTGCTTCACCTTGCACTTTTAAATTACGACGACGGCTTCTTTCCTTAAACCTCATGAACTAATCTCTGCTCCCCAAACTTTTCTTCTGAAGCTTCCTCACCTCTCTCAGCCTTTACAGAATTGAAAAGAGTTAGGGCCTTGCTCTGGATTAGGCTTTGCTTAAGGGAAGGTTGTGGCTGGTTTGATCTTCTATGCTCACCACTAAAACTTTCTCTATGTGAGCAATAAGGCTGTTTTACTTTCTTATCATTCATGTGTTCACTGGAATAGCACTTTTAATTTCCTTTAAGAACTTTTCCTTTGCATTCACAACTTGGCTAACTGGAACCAAAGGCCTAACTTTCAGCCTATCTTGGCTTTTGACATGCCTTCCTCACTAAGCTTAATCATTTCTAGCTTTCACTTGAACACTTAGGGGCCATTGTAGGATTATTCACTGGCGTAATTTCAATATTGTCGTGTCTCAGGGCATAGGGATGCCCAAGGAGAGGGAGAGAGATGGGGGTACAGCCAGTAGGTGGAACAGCCAGAACACCCAGAAAATTATTAAGTTCACTGTCTTGTATAGGTGTGCTTCATGGTGCCCCAAAACAATTACAATAGTGACATCAGAGATCACTGATCACAGATCACTATAACAGATAACAATAATAATGAAATGTTGTGATAATTACCAAAATGTGACACAAAGCGAGCACATGCTGTTGGAAAAATGGCACCAATAGACTTGCTCGATGCAGAGTTGCCACAAACCTTCAATTTGTTAAAAAAAAAAAAAAAAAAAAGCATCTCAGAAGTGCAATAAAGTGAAGTACAGTAAAATGAGGTATGCCTGCAGTCTAGTGCAATAAAACGAGGTATAGTCATATGTATATTTCTCCTATTATGAGCAAGAACAGCTCTCTTGTAGGAGCATACAAAATGGAACATACATTTAATAATAGATTATTTCCTCCCTTCCTTGGTCAGGCTTCTGGCACTAATTATCTCACATATCCCTTTTTTTGTTTTGGCATTCAATATCGAACACATTTTAGACCAAGGTTACCTGTATGAAATTATTTTAAAAGTCCTGAGAAAACATATCACCTCATTAAAACCATATTAAAGTTAATTCAATAAATATTAATTGAATATCTATTAAGTATCAGGCACTGTGATAGATTTTAGGGAGTATACCAAAAGGAAATAGACAAGGAGCCTCTTTCTTAAAATCATTACCACCTAGAAAGACATATAGAAAACTACAAATAGGTGTATAAAGATTCATATAACTATGACTAACTTCATATAAAACACACATATACACAAACCATAATAAAATAAAGCATTACTGATAGTTAAAAGTGTGTAGGGAGGAACAATTGATTCAAAGGCTTATCTCAAAATTGTATTTTTAAGACACATTTCTTAGTGTTAATATACTACTCTTTAACCAGAAATATTTCTGGAAATGATAAAACACTTTACTATATAATCATTCACAGTTTAGTATAAATTAGTTCATGCAAATATTTTTCTGTTTACAATCACTTGAAATTTGTTGTTCTTCCAGATGGAAAAATCTCCTAAGGAAGGAAAGGCCTGAATATAGTGTTACAATGAAAGCATTTGGTAACCAGAAAGTAAAGGAAAATATGAGGTCATCTAAAATGACTATATTATGTTCTGGTTAAGAGCTTGGCCTCTGAAGTCATAAAAGGGGGTTGAATCCCAACTCTGCCACTAACTAGCTACATAACTTTGAATAGGTTCTTTAAACAATCTAAGGATTAGTTTTCTCATATATGACTGGTCATGACAATAATAATCTCTAAACCAATAGGGTTGCTGTGAAGTTTAAAAGCAAAAAAAAAAAGGAATATTAAATCCTAGCTCTGACTTCTACTTCTGGGTCGGATAGAATACTTTGTGGCATTCGATGTTCCCACAGACAACAACTAAAAAGGCTTGATAGGAAAATAAATTATGAAGGAGGAGAAATCATGGAAGGTGAGATGATGTGATGCAGCTGCTTTTTTTCCCTGGAGGTATTTGCTGGTTATGATAGCAGGGTGGGGAGCTGAAAATATGAACTTTGTCTGAGTAGAGGCAGGGGAGAGAGAAACCAGTAGGTAATTTAGTAGTCTGGGAGTCTGGAGAGACAAAACGGAAATATGAAAGCCAAGATCCTGGTGAGAAGGAAAGAATAGAGAACAGAGCATGAACCACAGCCAATATCCTCTCAAGATATAGATGCTAAGTCCTGAAACTGCATGAAGCATGTTTAAGCAGAAAATCTCTGAGAAGCAGATCAGAGTTTTGGACAGCCTAGCTGTGTTAAGAAGCAAAGATTAGAAGTCAGGAACCATCGAACTTAAGGATTCTGTCAAATACACAAGGTTCTCAGTTGAAAGCCCTAGAGGGCTATGCCAAAGAAGGAGTACAATCTAGAAAAAACACAACCAAGTCTCTAGCTCAGTACCTGATTAGATTAAGAGGATTAGCCCTAAATTTAACTTCTAAGCAGAGGACAGGGTGAAACCTCTGTGCTGGAAGATGATATCATCTGAAGTCTCTATATTATTTTTATATACACTGTATATCATTCAATAAAAAATTTTCCTAAATGCCTAGAGAAAAACATATGACTGAAAATATTCCCAAGAGGTAAAATAGACAATAGAAATAGACCCATGGTTGAGTTCAGATACTGAATTAGCAAAGACTTTAAAATATTTATGACTAACACATTCAAGAATATACAATATATATATATATATATATAAGAAGAGAGAATCTTACCAAAGAGTTAGAATCTGTACAAAAGTATCAAATGGAATTCTAGAATAAAAATATATAATAACTGAAAAAGAGTTCAATAGATGAATTTAACAGCAAAAAGAACATAGTTGAAAGGAAAAATAGGTCAATAAACAATACCCAAACTGAAGCATAGAGAAAAGCAAGGTAGAAAAAGCAAAATAGAGCTAAGTAACACAGTAAAAAGTATAATGTGTATGTAATTGGAGTTGCACAAGGAGAACAGAGAGAGAGGGAGCAGAACTGATATTTGAAAAGATGATGGATGAAAAAAATTTTAAACAAATACAAGACATCATCTGAAAGATTCAAGAAGATCAGCAAACTTTAAACAGAATACAAATATACAAAGAAAATCACACCCAGGCACATCAGAGTAAAGCTGTTAAAAAACAAGGGCAAAGAGAAAAAGATATAGTCAAAGGAGCCATAATAAGACTATCAACTAACGTCTTAACAGAGACAATAGAAGCCAGAAGATAGTGGGATGATATATTTAAGTAGTTAAAGAAAAGAATTGCCAACCTACAATTCTATACCCAGTAGAAATATCCTTTTTAAAATGAAGGCAAAATAAATATAATTTCAAACAAAGCCTGAGTTAATTAATTACCAGGAGGCCTACAATAAAAGAAATACAAACACCAGTTCTTTAGGCAGAAGAAAAACTATCTCATATGGACCACAGAAATGTAAGGAAAAAATGGAGAGCACCAGCAATCATCATTATGTGGGTAAATCTATGAATATTAATTGTTCAAAGCTGTAATTTGCAGAGTTAAAAAATGTGCTTAGCACTAAAATGCACAATAACAATAATACAAAGTTTAAAAAAAAAAACAAACTCATTGCTGTCGAGTTAATTCCAACTCATAGTAACCCTATAGGACAGAGTAGAACTGCTCCATACAGTTTTCAAGGAGCACCTGATGGATTCAAACTGCCAACCTTTTGGTTAGCAGCCGTAGCTCTTAACCACTATGCCACCAAGGTATCCAATACAAGGTTAGGAGGAGGTAAATGAAGTTAAACTGTTTCAAGGCTCTCTCATTATTATGAAAGTGATAAAATTAATCATTTGTATTAGACTTAATAATTTAAAAATTCATGTTATAATCTCTGTCCAAAAGAAAAACAAACTAATCAGTTGTCATTGAGTTGATTCCATGTGTGAGAGTAGAAGTGCACTTCGTAGGGTTTTCAATGGCTGATTTTTCAGGAGTAGATTGCCAGGCCTTTCTTCTGAGGTACCTCAGGGTAGACTCAAACTGTCAATCTTTTGGTTAAGCAGCCAAGCATGTTAACCATTGCACCACCCAAAGACTCTTATAATTTCTATACCCGCTACAGTTGAGTCGATTTGACTCATAGTTACCCTGTAGGCAGAGTAGATCTGCCCCACAGGGTTTCCAAGGAGCAGCTGATGGATTCAAACTGCCAACACTTTGGTTAGCAGCCAAACTCTTAATCCCTGTGTCACCAGGGCTCCATAATTTCTATAGTTGGTGCTAAAAAGAAAAAAATGACAATGTATAACTAAAATCTAGGGAGAATATGCTATAATAAAAAATATTTGATTCATCCAAAGGAAGGCAGAAAATGAGAGAACAGGACACAAACAAGTGGGTCAAAAAAATAGTAAGATGGTAAATGCAAGCCCAAATATATCAGTAATTACATTAAATATAAATGGACTAAATATGTCAATTAAAAGAGTGTTGGAGTGGACTTCTTTAAAACAACCATATATTTATGTAAATAACTCTTGCCTTCCACATTTGTTTGCCAACTGTGCCTTCCCCCAGCACGGTATTTTTGTAAGCACTCTATGCTCTTTTTTTTTTTTTACAGCAACATGTGAAAAAAAATGGCATAGTGATGCCTATGAAAATAGCTCACTGGGGGAGGGCATGGTTGGCAAACAAACATAGAAGGCATACATAATTTGCATAAAAATACAGTATATGCTTACAAAGAGATGTACCTCATGGTGCCCAGCAAATGATGTCCACAAAAGGGAGATGATGGTGGAGGCTGTGATTAATATGACTGTAAATGTAACTAACCAGTTTCCTGAGGAACCTGGATGAAAGCTCTTCAGAAGATACACAATTTTGCAATTATTTGTTCACAAAATAGGCATGAGAAGTCTCTTTCATGAAAAGATAATACAAATTAAAGCCAAATATTAAATGCTTTGTTTAAAAAAAAAAAAACTGCCCTTATTAAGAGATGTCATTTATACCAAGAAAATTTTACACTGTGTTCAAACCACTGCCTTATACATAATGAGAATTCTTTAATCCATGATAACCATTTATAGATTTTAATTACTTCATCAAGCAAGCAGACAAGTTAAAAATGTGTCTTTGAATCAATGAAATTTGATCAGTGGGAGGGATGGGACTTGAACACTGGTCTGTCCTCCTTCCAGCTCAATGCAATTTCTGCTCCCACCATGCTAATTTCAAGAATGCTGTGTAGCATCCAGGCACTGGATGTTAGGTGTCATTGATTCTTAAGCATAGATGGCTTTGAAGGGAATGTGACATTTCTGACCATCCAAAGGTTATGGAGACCTGCTGGTGCAGTGGTTAAGTGCTAACCAAAATGTCAGCGGTTGAAATCCACCAGCCACTCCTCGGAAACCTTATGGGACAGTTCTACTCTGTCCTATAGGGCTGCTATGAGTCGGAATTGACTCAGCAGCAATGGGTTTGGTTTGACCTAGGTCATAAAGAACGAGGTTGATCTTCAGGGAAGGGGATGAGCATTACAGGCCTAACAACTGAACGAAGACATAAAGAAAGGCAATGGGCCCACGGTGATTGCCTGGCAGGCACCCAGGAGAGACATTTTTCTCTCTAGATTCTCCACAACATGGCCAAGTGGAGTGCTACAGGCGATTGATCTTACACCCGAAGGCCTAGACACAGAAAGCTTCAGTGATTTGCCCAGTATTGAAACGCATGGGGGACAAAATCTAAATTAAAATGAGGAGTTTCTCACTCCCAGTCCTCTGCTTAGTCCACTTTGGCAGGCTGCTTTCCCTTCACCACTGTGAGTCTTACTGAATAATTGAAGCCCAGGCTTTGTCCATATCAGCAATATTACTGTTTGATTTTGTGCTCCCGAAGGGACAGCTGCACACAGCTGATGCCTCTGTCGGTACTGAAATTGCTACAGAATGTGGGGATTTTTCTAGTTTCCTGTTGGAAAAACCACCAGGCACTGCACTGGGAAGTGAAGGCTTCTTAAAGGTTTAAAAAAATGGGCAAGAGACTACGGTAATAGGCAAGAGAGGGAAGAGGTTAGTAAAAAGCTTTGCTGCAGGGCAAAATTGCATCTAAGCAACAATTGCAAAAGTTAAAAAAAAAAAATTATAAATGGAATAATCTCAGCCAGTAAGGAATTGCAGAAATGCAGAACACGTTCCCAGTAGGAGAAAGATGTGAATTTTAATATACACATGACACCAGGTAATACTATCCACATAACCTGAACTACAAAAACATGCTCCATTTCCCCTCCCTCCCAAGCAAAAAAAAAAAAAAAAAGACACAAAGTAACTTCTTCAAATATAAATCCCCAAATGGGAACTCATAACTGATGCCTGTGGCAGAAGTATCATCAAATGAATAAGGTCTGTGATCTCAGCCTAACTCTCTACGGAGATCACAGAGCGGAGGACGGTGTCCTGTCCAACAATAGAGCTTGTGCTGTTTACTGTGTGTATCTGCAAACTCCCTTCCAAAAAGTTTAGTATCTAGTCTCACAGAAATCCTACTGATCAAATATAATTTTATTATATCCAAAAAAAAAAAAAGTTTTAAACAGCGGCACAGAAAGATTCAGTGACTTGCCTTATAAAACACATCATACTTGAGTTCATCACAATTCCCAGGTGGAGGCAAAAGGGCACAAACAAAACATCCCTTCCTACTCAATGGCAAAGAACTTGAGAGGATACAGGCCTACTCCTAGTTGGCCTTTCAGATCCAAGCCTCTAAGAAGGCATAAGCACAGCAGAGACTCTCAAAGCCAATGCCCGTTTTTTTCTGTTGTCTAAGCACCGTGGATAAAGAATAAATTGCATACAAATATTGTCCATCTAACATAAAGAGGGAGTTTTAATTTGTTGTTAAAAAGACAATAGCTCCACGAAGTTTCACCACCTGTTTGTCAGTTTATTGTACTTGTGGTGGCTTGTGTTTGGGTATGATGCTGGAAGCTATACCAACCGTATTTCAAACACCAGCAGGGGCACCTGCTGTCCACTATGGTGGACAGGTTTCAGAAGAGCTTCCACACTAAGACAGGCTAGGAAGAAAGGCATCAAATCAGCCAATGAAAACCCTCTGGATCACGACAGAATATAGTCTGGTATAGTGCTGGAAGATGAGCCCCCTAGGTTGGAAGGTACTCAAAATACACAGCGGTTGCAGGAATGAACTAGAATATATCAATGATTGTGAAGATGGCATAAGACTGGCAATGTTTCATTCTGTTATACAAAAGTTTGCTATTATGGATTGAATTTTGTCCCCCCAAAAATATCTGTCAACATGGCTAGGTCATAACTCTGTTGTATGATTGTATGCTTGTCTACCATTTTATCTTCTGAGGTGATTTCCCTATGTGTTATAAATCCTATCACTACGATGTAATAAAATGGATTAGTGGCAGTTTTATTGATGAGGTCTAGATAGTGTCTTAAGCCAATCTCTTCTGAGATATAAAAGAGAAAAGTGAACAGAGAGCCATGGGGACTTCAATACCACCAAGAAAGCAGCACCAAGAGCAGACTGTGTCCTTTGGACCTAAGGTTCCTGCACTGAGTTGCTCCCAGACCAAGGGAAGACTGATAACAAGGACCTTCCTCCAGAGCTGGCAGAGAGAGAAAGCCTTCCCCTGGAGCCAGTGCCCTGAATTTGGACTTGTAGCCTATTAGACAGTGAGAGAACAAATTTCTCTCTGTTAAAGCCATCCACTTGTGGTATTTCTGTTACAGCAGCACTAGATGACTAAGACAGTGGCAGTGAGTCAGAGGTGATTCAACAGCGACTAACAATGACATCATTTATTCAGCATTTACTGCATTTCAGGGACCTTCTAAAGTACTTTATAGGCATTAACTGTTTGTCCTCACAACAGTCTACGTCTGGGGCTGAAAGAAGAAAAGTAATTTCTTTAGTAAGTAGAAAAGACAGAAATCAAACTCAGGTCTGATACCAGAGCTGATCTTCTCACTGCATCTTGCTGCCTCCCTGAATAGAGGGCAGTTGACTAGGGCAAGCTTAATATTCTCTGTCTCTTAAGTTGGATTTTAGTACAAAACCAAAAAAACAAACCCTCAGCCAACGAGTCAGTTCCGACTCATAGCAACCCTATAGGACAGAGTAGAACTGCCCCATAGGGTTTCCAAGGAGCGGTGGATTCAAACTGCTGACCTTTCGATTAGCAGCCATAGATAGCATCAGCAGGGCTCCAGGGCAAGCTTAATATTGTCTCTTAAGTTGGTTCTAGTACAGCCCATTCCAATTCTGCTTGATTATTTCCCAGCCCACGTTTATTGTCAAAGAGCTGAGAAAAAGAGTAAGGAGGATGTGTGATCTCCCCAAGTGTAGCAGTTTTTATTTTGCACTCGAATCTATAAACTTGAAAGGTGGGGCTGTTGGCTTTGAACTTGGGGTTGAAAACAGCTTCTCAGGAGAGGGAGCAGGTGGCACAGCAGAAGGAGACTGAGTGGGCTGTGACATCAAGGACACCTGAGTTCAGTCCTGGCTGCAGCCCATCTAACAGTGTGGGCTTTAGGCAACTTATTTAATATCTCTGAAGCTGGGTTTCCTATTCTGTTAAATGGGTATAACAATGCCTACCTCAGTAGGTGCTGGTCCCAAAGAACATTCAGCAGACTAGAGCTATTGTTGTTCCCACCATGAGAATATGAATGTCAGTGCCTCCAAAGACAGCTTGCAATGGCTCACACCTCTTGAGGGATCATAAAAGGTCCAGATGGGGTCCTTTAATGGTCCCTAAAGTCACAGAGCCATCAGAGCCAGGAAGGAGAACAGGGAAGAGAGGGCCAGGAGAAAGGAGCTAATTTAAAATGAGTTAAGAGTCTTGTTTGAGATCCTGAGCCTACTCATGCCTGGAAGCCAACGGCACAGAGAAACAAAATAATAAATTTCTAGTTTCGAGAACATCCTAATTTTTCATTGCTATGAGAATTCAGACCCAGGAGAACTCTAATTCACACCCACTGGACTACAACGAATTTTTACCTTCATGGTCATCCTGGAGACTGCATAGGCAGGCTCTTGCAAGAGAAAGAAACAAATTATTTTCACTTTCTACATTTGTAAATTTAACTTATATATAAGTAGATTTACTTATAAGTTTAATTTATATATATAAAGTTAAATTATATACATGAAGTTAAATCACACATATATATACATAAAATCAGAAAAGAAAGCTCCAACTACTACCAGCAAATGAACAATTCCTTGTATTTTACCACAAACCTCTCTTTAAGGAACTATAACTTCTTCATTAAAGGAGAGGAAAAAAGGTGAGGACAGGAAATGGAAATGGACAGGAAACAGAGTGGGGGGGTAAGAGAGGGTAAAAGAAAACACTTTATTTCTAACATGATGCAGTAAGATATCAATACAATCAAAGGGGTTAATCTAATCCTTTTGTGAAGCACTGAGTCAGAGAACAAGACAAAAACAAATCTGTGATCTGGAACTTCAAGAGCCCCCACTCAGGGGGGATTAATGAGGACTACACGGCTGTGAAATTACGTGCCCTCTGAGTCAGGAAAATGGTCCTACTGGTGCATGACCTTGAAATGAGGGGACGCAAACTTCACCTGATCCACAATAATGAAGCCCGGAGAGGAGGGGCTGGGGAGAAGAGAGAGATGGTGTAAAGAGGCTGTGCAAACGTTCAGAATATGCAAACTCACAAATCTCAGCGAAACTAAGGCTGGAGAGAAGATCTAAATGCAACGTGAAATCGTCAGAGGACTTTAAAGGACGCTGGCATTTGTGCGGAAGCATTAGCAGGCAAGCTTGTCCTCTTTATTTACATGAAGTAGATGTTTTGTGGCTGTTGTTATGGACTTAGGGATGTTTGTCTCTGCTCAGTTTTCCCTTTGCAATGAAAAATTGTTGGGAAATGATTTCTAGTCTTAGCTGCTTTACATGACAGTATTATCAAGGATTCATCAAGAGGCCATCTGTCGAATTTATGAAAAAAATATGCAAAAACAAAACAGATGAAAAGGAAAGAGCAAGACAGACTGGTCCAGGGGAAGATGGATGTGGCAGCATGTGCCTCCGTGTGAAAATTACAGCATTTAAATACTGCGGAATAAATTACTGTGCCGAAAAATTAGTGCAGCTCTCCGGTTTCCGACACTACCCTTACCGTAAGAGCATAATGAAATATATCACATACCAAATCGCCCTTTCCTCCAACTATTATTATATTCTAATGAAAAATTAGGAGAGGAGAGACACATAAACCTCAAATGGGAGGGATGAAAATGAGCCAGAGTGGATTTGCTCTAGGACTGAATGGGTACAAAGCTTCTCCAAAATGCACCGTCCATATGGAAATAAGAGCCTTTCCCCCCTGTTTATTAGAAAGTCAATAAAATAAATTACAGACTATGTGAAAAACTGAAATATTATATATTAGAATGACAATGAGGCCGGCCAAGCTTACACCCAAATTAGATGGGTTGTAAAAACAATGCATTTCAGAAAGGGAATGGGAAGGAACAGAGAAAAACAGGAGGCAAAAGACCAGAGTGACACGTGCTGCCCCCTGTAGGTGAGATGCAGAACCACATGCACTCACTATTCATTTGCCCTGGGAGAAGGATGGACTCAGGAGCCTAACTGGTCAGACCTGAGCACTGTCGGCACTGACCAGCAACTGCCCACAGCATGGAGGCCAGTGGCATCACTAGGGTTGGTGTCACCCAGTGCAGCACCTCATGGTGTCAATGTCCCCCCGTGGACCTCCTCCTGTACCAGACTGTATAGAATCCTTAGTAAGCTTTTTGTACTGGTGTTACTTGTAAACTGTAATTCCCATATATCACTCCTCTTCCTTTAATTGCTACTTCATTCTCATAAAAGTTACTGATATAGGTTCACAAATACAAATTACCACAATATTGTAGCTAAAACACCAAAAAATTTGCCAATTTCGCAGCTATAAAAACACCAGCTGCAATGAAAACAAGAGTGCGTGCTTATAGCATGTGCAGAGGAAACCATGTGATTCAAAGCATCATTGTAATTGGGTAATAATGACAGCCCTGACTAGAGCACATTAGAAGATTCAAAAAGTAAATTAGCATAGAGTTTTAGCCTTGTAGGTATATTGATACATGTAAACTGGGCTTATGAAAAATGTTTTTGTTATTATAACTACTGGAATATTTTTATACACAGTCATTTTGGTGTCACCCCCTCTGACAGTGTCACCCGGTGTGGTCTGCACCCCCTGTACCTCCCTAGTGATACCATTGATGGGGTAGCTCCTTTGGTGTTATTTCCAACCCACAGCCCTCGGAGCAGCTTTCTCTGTTACTCAGGGTCCTTCTTCCTCCTCCCTATTTCCCTCCATTCCCCCGTTCCTTCCCAGAGTTTGATCTATAGGAAAACTTCTATCCCAGTGTTTTCAAAGATGTTTAAATGTGTTGCTAAATAAAGGATTAAAGTATAATGCCCCAAACTTGCAATAAAGATAATAGCTGACACCAGCCTCTAGATTTCAAAAGAATGAGAGAAAGAGCAAGGTCCTGTGTCACCAAGAGCCAACGAGGGTAATAAACTAAGAAATCCTTACACTGGAGAACAGTGAACAATAACACTCATCTAAGTGATACACGTGGATTACCTAGTCTAACCCTTACACAAACCCTATGACATGATTGTTACCGATTTTACGCAGAGAAATTGAGGCGTAGAGAGGTTGTAAAGCATCCCACCCCAGATCACACAGCTAGTAAGTGTGGTGCTGGAATTCCATACCAGGCCACTTCTAATCCACCACGTTTAGGAAGGCAGCCCTGAGGCTGCTCACTTACTTTGTTTGAAATGTTACAAATTCTTCAATCAACAAATATAAGAACAAAAACTATCCCTATGAAACTTGGTTAGATCATATCATTCCTCAGACTGTTGCAAACCATAATCCTAAACAGCCCTGGCTTTCTGTCTCTTCTAGTTATCTGTCTTTCTGATGAGTGAAGGATACATATTTAGAAGTTTTCCCTTCCATCTGTTATGTAGCTGTAGAGAATTAGGTAATGATGCTAAAGACAAAAATATTACAGCAACAAAAAGGAAGTCCAAAGTTCAAGTTTAATGGAACCACTTGTAACTAAATTAGGTCCTCCCAGTATGCTCTTTAGACACCTGGTTGCTCAGTGGTTAAGAGCTCAGCTGTTAATCAAAAGGTCGGCAGTTCAAATCTACCAGCCATTGCTTGGTAACTCTGTGAGGCAGTTCTACTCTATCCTATGGGGTCGCTGTGAGTTGGAGTCAACTCGATGACAATAGGTTTAGTTTGGCCAATATGCACTTCAATTTTGTTTTCCATATGGAAAATCCTGAAATATCTTAGATCTGTGATATTTCAGATTAGAAAAAAATTTTATCACTACACCCAAAAAGTTTCCAATCTACAATGAACATCTGATCACTTTAAAGATTTCACAACTGAATTGAGCACTGTGCTAAACCAAAAGGTTGCAAGAGAGTAAATAACATTATTTTGGAAATCAAAATTATTTCCATATTCAAAATATGCAAATAACATTATAGACTTTCCATAAGACTCTATTATTCGTGCTGGTCCTTGTAAGATATATAAGTCAAAATTTTCTTGTACTTCCATTTTCAACATGAACAGAAAGTTGACCAGCACTGCCTTTCTTTTTTTTTCAACTTTATCTTCACTTCTTATGGGATTATCATTATCCGTTAATATATACTGGAATATATCAATCCAGGAAGCTTGCTGGTCTCAGCTTACTTGGTACCGATGGTGATAAAATTAACTGATTCTCTTTCTGAAATCTGCCAGACAGTTAATATAATGGTTCCTCCCATAAAATCAGAGTCTGTGATTGGTTAATGCACTCAGCTGCTAACTGAAAGGTTGAAGGTTGGAGTCCACCTAGAGCACCTAGGAAGAAGGCCTAGACATCTACTTCCTAAAACCCAACCATTTAGAACCCTACAGGGCACAGCTCTACTCTGAGACACATTGAGTTTCCATGAGTTGGAGTCCCCTCAACAGCAACTGGTCCCACAGAAGCATGTCGCAGTAGCAAGACTGGGTGGCTCTGTCAGCCATCCTTCCTTTCTTCTTTCTTCCTCTCTTACCCATAAGTAAAGTTGACACAGAAAACACTTCTTAAAGATGGAAAAATAAATTTAAAATTTGTTTGATATATCCTTTAAAACTAAGTACAGTGGGATCATACTTATCAGTCATCTTAATACTGAATTAAAATCTAAATGACCTCAAAACAGACAATGAGGTTATAGCTTGACCCACCTAGGCTGCTGCGAACAAGTCCTTTGACCTGATAATGCAAAATACACTGATACAGATAGCATATGCTGAGCTAGACTTTCCCAGCGTGTGAATTAGCCTAGGACAAGTAAAACTACTTTCAGCTACCACAATGGCCTCAGACAAATTTAAGAATGGATTGACACACATTATACTTTATCTACGAGCAATGTTTATCCAAACACTTTGACTCCTGGTTCTCACTCACAGACTGAGGGGCTCCCCGGTGGACAGAAATGGGCCATACATAGACCCTCATAACAGGGCCTAAAGAGTTGGACTCCAGTTAACAAAGCTCCAAGTACCATGTATTACTCACCATCCAGGAATCCTTCAGTAATTTTCTTATTTAGGTATACGTATAAATTTTTTTTATAAGCATGAGTTCACTCATTGAATTGCAACTTGACCTCCATTGTGTGTCCTTGAGTCCCACGCCTACACTAGACCTTGAGAGGTATCTGTGCACATGAACGCTCTTAGGCAGAGTTGTGCCTACACCACTCCACACAGCTATTTCTAAAGTACTAGTTGTTAGTTACCATTGAGTCATACTGACCCCACGAAAAACAGAACAAAACACTGCCTGGTCCTGCACCATCTTCATGTTCATTGGTAAGTCTTTGTCCAGCAATCAGTCCCTCCTGATAACGCATACAAAGTAAATGAGCCAGAGTCTCAGATAATATTCTGTGATCGACTGGGTATTCACTGGCTAATTTTTGGAAGTATGTTGTCAGGCCTTTCTTCTTACTCTGTCATAGTCTGGAACCTCCATTGAAACCTGTCCAGTATGGGGGACAGTGCTAATATTTGAAATACTGGTTCATAGCTTCTAGTGCCATAGCCATAGCAACACAAGCCACCACAGTATGACAAACTACCAGGTGAGAGGGGGGTGTATTTGGCATTTAATTACACTATTATTAAATCATAAATTCATATTTGGATAGGCCTTCATTCAGATGCATGTTTGAAGTAGTTTCTGACGATGCTTTTCCTTTCCAGAATTGCCCTTATTTTTCTCATCTAAAAACGAATCTTCCTTAGTCTCTTTCTATAGTAACCTCTTCCAGGAAGCATCCTTTGATTAAGCTAATCCACAGTGATCATTATGCCTTGCTGTTTGTTATATACTATTTTTTTCTCACAGGGAGGAACCAAAGAGCTATCAGCATATCCCCTGTACACAGGGCCTTATACCTGTAAGTATTCGTTATTTTTGTTAAATTTAAGAAAATTCTTGATTTGTTTGTTTATAATTCATCTCTTTAATTAAAATTCATGGAAGTTGTATAACATTTCTCCTCTAAATATAAAAGTAAGTCATTCAAGGATGTTTGTTGTTGCTAGTTGTTACCGAGTTGATTCCAATTCACGGAGACCCCATGTGTGCAGAGTAGAACTGTTCCACAGTTTTCAACACTGTGACCTTTCTGAAGCTGATCACCAAGCTTGTATTCTGAGGCATCTCTGGGTGGGTTTGAACTGCCAGTCTTTCAGTCTAGTAGTCAATCACTTAATCGTTTGTGCCACCTAGGGTCTCCTCATTCAAGGATACTATTTCCAAACTTATAGCAGGGAAAAACAGGTATAACATCACAGGCACTTCACACTTAATGTGTCCTAAACAGAAACTTGACGTTTTACACCCAGCACCTGCCCCTCTCCCAGCATTCATTATCTCTGTAAGAGGAGCCATAGGTCATCCAGGTTCTTAAGCCAAACACCACGGATCTTCTTGCTGCAACTCCTTCTCATTGCTAACTCGCTATTGGCATTTAGTAAATGTCCCTACTATACCACTGTCTGTAATAGTCGTATTTACTAGTTCACAATTTTGGCAAAGGTTATGATGCCTCTTGTGTAGATACAGATTTTGTTACCGCAAATCACGGATTCAAGCCACCTGCCATAAAACCAATACTGAGACAGGAGGAGGTAAGCGGCAAGAGGCCTTTATTGAACACCAGTGTCCAAGAGACAGAGGGGGTTAATTTCCCCCAAATTCTGTCTGTACCAAAAGGGCAAACTGGGGGGTTTTACAGGGAGAAGGTCAGGGTTTAGAGATTTCCAGAAATGTTGATTCTTCTTTGAGGTGGACATAACGACGAAGTGACCTGTTGTTGACGTCTTGCAGGCCTCTTGACGCCATCCTGGTTTCAGTCACAAGATAGGTCTGGGTTTTGCTCAGTTATCTCAGGTCCCGATGGTATCGCTCATTGTTTTGCCCCCTGGGAGAGAAACATGGTTTAATCAACAACAAAAAAAATCTTGATTACCTTGTTTTTCTACAAAGGAGCAATCGTAAGACAGATTCCAGAGCAAGTAATCGACTTTTTCAAAGACTAAAGATTTAATCACAGCTTATATAGCTAAACTATAAAACACATTCTCTCTTGTTTTAATACTAAAACACTATAGAAAATGTATTTTCTCTACTTCACTTTTACCCCCCCCCCAAAAAATTTATAAAATGAAAAATAGATGATTACGGTAGGGTTGAAGACTAAATAGAAACTGAAGATAACTGTTTCCCAATGTTTAAAAGTGCCATACTCTATCTTGGGTATGGTTTGTAAGAAGAGCACCGGTGGGGCAACAATTAAAGCACTCAGCTGCTCACCAAAAGGTCAGTGGTTCAACCCACCAGCTGCTCCACGGAAGAAAAGACCTGGCGATTTGTTCCTGTAAAGATTCAAAGAAAAAAAAAAAAACATTGCTTTTGAGTCGATTCTGACTCATAGTGGCCCTGTAGGACAGAGTAAAACCGCCCCATAGAGTTTCTAAGGAGCACTTGGTGGATCTGAACTGCCAACCTTTTGGTCAGCAGTCATAGCTCTTAACCACTGCACCACCAGGGTTTCCCTGGAAAGATTGTAGCCTAGGGAATCCTATGGGGCAGTTCTACCCTGTCCTATACGGCCGTTATGAGTCAGAATCCACCCAACGGCACACAACATGTTTTGTAAAATGTATCCACCTCAAATATGGAATCTGAGTGAGGGCTCCTCAGATAATACCCAATAAATGTAGATATACTGAACCATTATATATGGATGGGGTTAAACATTTATTAGTCATATTATTAATGGCAATATCTTATGTTTGTATACCAGTCTCTGATGGCTCTCATGTACATTATGTCATTTCTCCCTCACCCAAGCACTATGACAACTATTATTACCAATTTACAGATCGAGATGCTAACTTGCCCAAGGGTATTGAGCGTGTCATTGCTGAAATTCATTCCAGAACCTCAATTTCCTAATGCCTGGTACACTGGACATTCTCCTGGAAACTTCTCTGAGCAATTCGTCCTCCCGTGGAACGAGTAGCAGGTCTCAGATGTGTGTGTGTCCACCTACATGCACATTCATGCACTCGTGTACACACACATACACGTATACGTGCACGTGTACACTGAGGTTCTTTACAATCGTCAAAGAATCAGGCTGTTTCGAAGGCTCCACAGCCACCTTCGAGTTCAGTGATTTTCCTGCCTTGCTCCCTTAGACTAGGGTAGGGTACTTCGTGAGAGACCTGAAAGGAATCACCTGAGACCCCATTAATGCACATTAAATTAGTTGCTCAGCGGCATGGCATTGCCCCACAATGGAGTCTCTGAGGCCAATAATGGAACGGCCCCTCCCCAGCCCCCTGGGCTTGGCATATGAAGGAGCGCTCAGGCTCATAGGGAGCAGGGCGTGAAGCCAGAACTACAAAGCAAATATTCTGAGTGGCACTTCTGGCCTCAGGTTGTGCTTGGGTTCATTCTGTTCATTTTAAAGCTCTTGCCCTTTATTGAACAAATCTCTTTTGATCTGTGCCTGCTCAGCATGCAGAGAGGAGGCTGCAGAGAGTTTGTGTTGTTATCTTAGTTAAATAACTGTTACACAAATAAATGCACACCGTTCAGTCCTTTAGAAATGGAAAATAAATCATCACCGAAAAGCTGATTTTACGGACCCACAAATCATCAGAAATATAAATGCTTTTCTTTCGGGCTCCATGTTTTAATAAAGACTCCCCCTCCCTTTTTTTTTCAGGCTCACTCAATTACAATATCACTATCAGCTCACATTACAGGTCAGAGATACGGCGCTTAATGTATGTAGAGCCAGCTCTCGCCTCCTAATAACCTGTCATTCCGGGGATTTGAATGTCAGAACACAGCCTGCCGCGGTAATGCTAGTCGGCAGCGCGGTGATGAAAACTTTGGCCAAATCATGAAGAACATTCCTGATACACATCCTCAGAAGGTGACTGGGGAGGGCCTTTCACTCTGCTTTGACCCCCTGATCTGACAAGTGACACCTACAAAATGAACAGCTCTCCGACTTAAACTGTTTAACTGTAGCCTGATCAGTTTTATTATCTTGCTAATCCGGATATCAGCCGTTTCATCAGAATGGAAGATATGCATATCATGAATTATTTTGACACGGGGACCTTTTAATTTTTGCCAGCAATATTTCACTGCCCCCATCAGGGCCCGCCGTCACTGAGGCCGCTCGCCTCCTGGGATGTCAGAGGACAGCGTGCTCCTGACAGCACCGAATCCTCGGGGAGCTGTAACGAGCCATTGCTGCAATTATTATCACCTCCTGTAGTCATGCATTTCATTACGGCCCAGGCGGCCGGGGGTTTGGTCTCCGGGCAGTCTTCTTCGGAAAGCTCTGCCATTTTATGGGCTTGCCGAGCGCTGTGGTATAATCTTCGTTTTCTTTCCCCTCGATAGGCAAGACGAGGTGAATTTCTAATAAAAATCGAACACGAGGTCGTCATCGCCGAAAGAGGAAGCGCGGCTCAGGGCATTAAGCAGCGGTAAAGCAGCGTGAATGGGCCACTTGAAGTGGTTGATCAGCAGTATGGCTCGCTACAGAGAGAAATAAAGAGCAGTGTATGCTGGGGGAAAAACGCGGCTTTGTAAATTGCAAAGTGCTAAGAATGCTTTCTTAAGGAAAACTCCTTTCTCCTTTAGATGGCTTTCTTAATCTCTCTCTCCCCTGCCAAACATTTTCTTCTTCTGAATTTCCATCCTAAGAGGACCAAGCTTCCCTCCCAGCCTAAACCGTATGGTCTGCCCTCTCTGAATGGTGCTCTGGCATTGTGCCACCAGCTGCACTGGGAAGCCCTGGGAAGCTCATTGTTAGATTTACTCAAAGGCTGTTATAGATTCTCACTCATTCCATTGCATAGCACCTTCTTTTTGAGTACCCAAGTACCCACGGGAAAAAGTTTTCTCTACGGTCACAAACGACCCATCAGTGTTTATCTTTGGAGCACTGTCAATCATACATTTCCTTCCTTGCAATGGCTGCTAGAAACTTCAAAACTAAATTTGCAGCAGACCTCTAGCAAATGTAAAGGGGCTCATAGCATGCATATCATATACTTATCTCACCCATGGCGTCATTTATTCTTTCTCCCCTTACATTATTTATTTTTGCTTTATTTTTTCCGTGTTATGGTGGGGCAGTGGTTAAGAGATCAGCTGCTAACGCAAAGGTCAGCAGTTCCAATCCACCAGTCACTCTTTGAAAATCCTATGGGGCAGTTCTACTCTGTCCTATAGGGTAGCTGTGAGTCGGAATGGACTTTGATGGCAATGTTTGTTTTTTATGTGGTGCAAATGATTTGTGCTAGGCTGGTAATCCAAAGAGTTGGCAGTTTGAACCCGCCCAGCATCACCTTGGAAGAAAAGGACTGGCCATTTGTTTCCATAAAGATTACAGCCAAGAAAACCCTATGAAGCTCTGTACTACTTTATAACACGTGGGGTCACCATGAGTCAAGGTTGACTCAATAGCATTAGTCAGCAACAACAACAACATGGACTGAATTGTGTGCCCCCAAAAATATGCTGAAGTCCTAACCTCTGTGTTTATGAATGTGACCTTGTTTGGAAATAGGGTTTTTGAAGATGTTAAGATCAGTTAAGACAAGGTTATGCACAGGTAGAGTGGGCCCTAAGCCCATTTGAGTGGTATTCTTATAAAAGAGAAGATACATAGAGAGACAGACAGAGGGGAGGGGACCACGTGACAAGAGAGTTATGCTGCAGCTATAAGCCAAGATCACCTGGGGCTACCAGAACCCAGGAGAGACAAGAAAAGATTGTCCACTAGAGGCTTAGGAGAGAACGGGGCTCTGCCAGCACCCTGAATTTGAACTACTAGCCTCCATAAGTGTGATATAATACATTTCGGTTCTTACCCCCCAGTTTGTGGCACTTTTGTTATGGCAGCGCTAAGAAAAGAATGTCCTTACTTCTTTTAAATATTATTTTATTGTGTTTGTTTTTGCACAGTGACTTAAATCTTTTCTTACAAAATGAGGAAGGAATTTATTATTAAAGTATACTCTGTCTGGCAACTCTAAGCCGTTGGTTATCATGTTGCAGGGTGAGAGTAAGTGAGAAATAAGTATTTCTGAAGCCTACTGGTGGGTGATGCTGCAGTGAGAATGGAAATATCTGAGAGGGATAGCTACCGTCTCCTTCTTCCTTGAGCGGGGGGACCACTACCTTCTCGGTGTCACCAGGAGGCTTCATATCTGTTTATAGACTGTCTCTCTCCAGCCTCATTGGTGTATGATCCATGCAGTTCCACAAGGCCCCATACTCAGAAGCACCCCATGCTTGGTTTAGTGCTCTGCTGGCTGGTGAATCTTGAACTTCTTAATCATTTTTAAACAAGGAACCTGAATTTTCATTTTGCACTGGGCATCGCTAATTATTTAGCTGGTCTTATCTTCACTAAATGGTAACTAATTTGAGGGAAAGGAAATTGTCTTAGTTTTCTTTGAATCCCAAGTCCCAACCTCAGCCCCCGATAGGAGACTGCATAGAAGATATTCAATAAATATTTGTTAGGTTAATGATGACTGAAACTGTTCGAAGCCCTTTATTAGCACAGTTCTAATCTCGCATACATAGGGTCACCATGAGCCAGAGTCAACGCCATGGCAGCTGTATTTTTTTGTTGTTGTTGTTACATTGTCGTCATTTAATTGCACAGTGCTAAATATTCTGTCCTTGCAATCATGATGTCAAACCCACTTCAGACAAAGCCTCTAAAAGCAAGAAGGCTAAGTGGGGGGAGAGGGAGTTTCATAAACACCACCAGGAATGAATAAGACACCAAGTCCCTTGCTATTTTTTAGGATAGAATCCACACCCTATGGAAATATCCATTCACATGAGAAAGGTGATGTGTTTATACCCGTAGCACAGAAGTAGTCGAACCTGGTCCCCTGCTGCAAAATACACATGGATTCATCCCAGGCAAATAGTTATTGGCACTATTTTTGCAACTCTCCAGAGACGTGATTTTTCACAACTTCCCTAGTCCTCACAATTTCCCTGGGAGGTAAATCTTTAATAGCTCTCCATTTAACTAGATAAAAAGGCAAAGAAAGAGAGCAGAGCTGGAAGAAAACAGTGAGACGGGGAAGGAGTAAAGCTACGGAAACAAGACAGGAATGTGGTCAGAAAGGAAAAACGGAAGCTGGGGAACAGGGATCACAGCTCACTTCTGGGCTTTTGCTCTCTCAAACGTCCAGTAAAGGTTGTCCAGAGAGAGAGGCTCTGTGAAGTTTTTTTCATTTCCCAAAGCCTAACAAAATTTAAATAATTTTCAACAAAGGAATGGCCATTTGGGATCTCTGAAGTTTGTCATTTAATGCCTATTCACATGGGTACCAGGGACCAGGGTGAATCAAAGATAGTTTGAAGCAGAAGAGGGGAATAAATAGAAACTTGGGTGTAGGGTGAGGAGGGGGTTTGAGAGGAAATGGCACCCAGGGCAGCATTTTTTAATTTGCAGACTCTCACTAAGCCATCCCCCACCCACATGCTCACTCTGTTCCTAACAGCGTCTTCATCAATTAAGATTCTATGGGACTGGCAGGATCCAAGATCAACAGTACCATCCACATACTCACTATTCCACTGGCAAGGCGAACAATCCCGAATATTAAAAGTAACGCAGCACATTCTGCCATGTCTTTTGTATACAGACAGCTGAAGCTGCGTGAAAGTTTGGCACCAAAAGGCCAAGTACCATATTTTCAGCCACCCACACGCCAAACCCTATAATAACTACAGACTCGAGATGTGAAATTTTCAGACATTCGCAGCAAAGGAAAACTAATAGTCATGTCTCTTCATGTGCTTCCTTTCTTAACAGGGCAGTTTCTCAACTTTAAAACCTCACCAATGTAAGCTAAAGGGAACAAAGGGTGCTCCATAGAAATTTTCACCAGATGTCAAATGGGACTTATTTATTTAAACAGAAAACCCCACTTTGTACGTTTGGTTCATTTGGTGGTATGTGCTCCGTAACAAGCATTTTTTATAAGCAAAAAGCTGCCACCACTGTGCTAAAGTTACAATAGGGCTTCGGGAAAGTCTGTTAGCTGAGACTAAATATTGCTCTTTTTGCTTCTGGTTGAAATGTAAATTTCACTGCCAGTCTCATCTATAACAGGCAGGAGAAATCTTGTAGCTAAAGTCATATCAAGACTGAGAAGTCATCCTTCTTCTGCAGTCAAATCTAGAAGCGAAGATGTTCAGTTAACTCAACTGTGCTTTTGAAGGTTGGTGTATAAGCTACAGAGTATTGGTTTCTTCAGAGATAAAAAGAGAAAATATTAATTCCCTTTCGTGTGACTATCTGGGCTCCTGTGGCCTGAATGGGCCATAAGAACCTAAAGGTCAAGAGTTGATGTTGCCTGCTTGGTGTGGAAAATACAATGGTTCATGTATAACAGAGCTGAGTTTCTGCAAATTAGGAGAATATTAAGTTGTTGTATACAAGAAGCGCCTTTGTGCCCCTTATTCTGCCCAATAGAAGATGTATTTTTGGACCAGATCTTTGTCAGGGGGTTTCTCCACCTGTCAGACATGAGATGTTTGAGATACGCCTTTCGAACTCCCTTCAAAACTAATTGCCATCAAGGTGATTCTGACTCATGGCGACCCAACGTGTGTCAGGGTGGAACTGTGCTCCATAGGGTTTTCAAAAGCTGAGTTTTAGAAGTACATTTCCAGGGCTTTCTTCTAAGGCACCTGTGGGTGGACTTGAACCTCCAACCTTTCAATTTGTAGCTGTTCGCACCACCCAGGTAAGGTGAATTCTTCACTACACATCAATAATCAACTCCAGACTCTACAGAGCATAGAGCAGAATGCTAACGCCCTTGGAAATACAATGGCTAAAGAGTCTATTTATAAAGAGAATTTTGAGCAAATACAAAGAAATTTTGAGCATTTTCTCTCTTAGTTTAACAGCCTTGAAATAAGATGCAACATCCCAGCAAAGACTTCACTGAGGTATTAATTAGGGAAAGCACTTAAGAAAGGTTAAAAATATTGAACAATATAAGAAAAGAAACCCTAGTTGATGGTTTGAACAAAGACTATTCACTTTTTCATCAATTACTTGATAAAGAAAAAATGGCAAATTAAACCAGCATCATTGTATGTCATTGTATGGTACATCATTGTATGTATATAATTTTATTTAATTTTTTGGTATAGTGTGTACAGTTCTTATCCCATACTATGCTTCATCCATATTTAACTTTTTTTTTTTCAGACTCGGAGCTAAATAATTTATTCAACTTTATGTTATAGTTAGAAATCTAGATTAAAAGGGTGCAAAATAATACTGTCGTGAAGAATTGAGTATCTTTATGTAATCAGATATCTGTACATGGGGTATTATAAATATCCATTGGTGAAGTAGCACCACTTACAGAAACATAACTGTCATTTCTATCCCTATGGTAGCTTAAATCTCCTGAGAAAATCCCCAAATACAAATAGCTGGAAATACGGATAACTTTTTAAAGATTCTTTGAAATAATAGCTGCACTCACAAAAGGTAAGCAAAATTTCTGAGGGTCAAACATAAGGAAGAAACTGAAAACCAGAGCGGTAAGCTGTCTCTGAACTTACGGCTGTGTTGAGAATATTATCTATTTATCAAAACCAACTGGCTTGTGCTTTAATGACCAAATAAGGATGGATACAAGACCTTTGGCCTAAATGTAAAAGTTTGTAATGGAGACCCTGAGGTCTAAAATTTCAGAGAAATGGTAAGTTAGGGGAAAAAAAAAAATCAAAGCTTTAGCCTTTAATACTAAGAAGATTTCTTGTCTATCCCAGTTTATATTCCAGGTTAAAAAAAAAAAAAACTATGAAACAATAGGCCTGTGGTGTTGTGTTTCATAAACTCCTACACTGAGATATTAATATAAAAAGTGGTACCTGACTTGTAACACCCCCTAGGGCAACTAAGAGAACAAAAACCAAAATCTCTCTAAAGTGACATATCCTAAATCCAGCCAATCCAGACCACATAAGACTTCCATAGATAAAATCCCAGTGAAAATGAGCTCGACATCCAAAATGATAAAATTTCATGGGAGAACAAGTAACCCTAAGCAAAATCTGTGAGAAACAACAAACAATAGATTTAGAACCCTAAGAATACCAAATAATATAATTATTGAGTAATTAATAAATCATGAAATTAGACATGAAATAAAAGATGTTATTTGAAAAAAGACCAGCAAGATAAAAAAATATATATATATATAGAAGTTCAGAACTGAAAAATATAAACATAAATAATTGAAAATGCAAAGATGGCTTAAAGAGCAAAGAAGACATGGCTAAAGAGAGAATTAGGCAACAAAATTAAAAATGGGAAGAAATTAGTCAGAATGGAGCTTAAAGAGAAAATTGAAAAAATGAGAGGTTAGAAAACATGGAAGATGGAATGGAATGACTCAGCACTTAGACAACGAGTCTCAAGGGAGAAAACAAAGAAAATAGGGAATAGGCAAGAGATGCTGGCTGTGAATTTTCCAAAATTGATGAAAGATGCTAATTTTCAGATTCAAAAATAGTAAGAAATACCAAAGAGAGTAGAAAAAAGGAATTTACACCTGCATATTTTATAGATCTCAAAGGCAAACAGAGACTATGGACGAATTTCCTACAATGAATCACAAATTAAACTGGCAGGAAATTTCTCAGCAGCAACAAGCGAAGCTAGAAGATAGTGAAATAATGACTTTCAAAAGCTAAGGGAAAATAACTCTCAGCCTATAACTTCATACCCAACTATCTCTTAAGAACTTAAACATAATAACAACTTCTCAGACAAGCACACTGAAAATATTCACTGACAACAACCTCTAACTAAAGAAATATCTAAAGGAAGCATTCAAGAAGAAGAGAATTGAATCCAGAAGTAAGAAATGAGTTGCAAGAATACACTATGAGGGTTCTGGCCAAGATGGCAGACTAGTCAGATGAAACATGCTGTCCCTCCACAGCAAAGACCTAAAAAGCTAAGTAAAAGAGATACAGAGGTCAATCCTGGAGCCCAGAGCATCAAATGAAGGGATAAAGAACTAGATCAAATACCGAATGGAAGAAGAAATTGACTGAAAACAGTGAACAAGAAAGGATGGAGAGAAGGTACATAGCCAACTGGCCCAGCACAACAGGGCCATCTTGAGACAAAGATGACACCAGATGAGGAGCTCAGGAGGAAACTTCACGGAATTCCCATCCGGATACAGAGAAACCAAGAAGACACACTTAAAGTGAAACAAGGTGAGTAGTTGCACAAACCTCCTCCCCCCACCCCCCGCCATCCATGCAATCCAGACCACCAGGGACCATGGTATAGGCCCCTCCTTTTTATTTCCCTTTTTTTCTCTCCTTCCCACTCAGCCACCGCCCCATCTTTCCTGCCTGCCCGAGTGAGCCAAGTGCTGCCAGGCAGCTCCAGTGCCACTTCAACCACTGCACCACCTTTCCTGACTGCCCAAAAAGTAAGGGTGCTTCAGATGTCCGTCCCACCTTTCTCGCCAACCCAAGCATGCACATGAGATAGCCCATCTGTCACCCACCCACCCCCACTACGCGAGAACTATCAACCACATACCCTCACACTCACACACTTGTCACCTATCTCCCTCTCCTCCCCAACCCAGTCAGCAGAGGCGCCTGTGCGCTCCTATGCCCAGCCACCTACACCAGGGTTCACAGTCCAGCAGAACCTTTTATTCCCTCCAGCCACCTGCACCAATAGCCTGAGGGTTGGTGGCACACCATCCCCCATAGCTCAATCTAGTGGGCAAGGGCATGGCCTCCAACTGGTCACGCATAGGCTGGTGACATCACCCCTACCTTGCCCCCTACAATGCCCTCCCCTCTATAACCAGAGGCTTGTGCCCACTCCAACCACCCTTGCCAAGCCTGGCCTGCCTGGGATTGTTGGTGAAAGTTTCTGTGATACCCACATGGTGACCGACAACCTGGGCACCCTCACCCAGAACACCAGGCAACTGACAATGTGCACACAAAACACCCAACCCAGTAGCCTGTGAGAAAGCTCCCTGCACCCACAGCAGCTTCCCTGCAGGACAGATACATCATCTCACTAGAAACGTCAGCTACATCCTCAGCCAGCCTGCAGACTAGCGAATACAGAGCCACAATCACACAGCCAGTCGCTGCCTCACCCACCCAGAGACCAGAGGTGAGAGTTCCAGTGCGGCCAGCCTAGCAACCAGAGTAGCACACAAGCCCCACCTACTCAAATATATCAAAACAAAATAAGAGAAAAAATCAGGATGCAGCAAAGAAACATACAATAAATCAATAGATATAATAACATCTTGATGACTTGGAGACAACAGACAATATCAAATCACAGAAAAAAGTAGGTCAAGATGGCTCCAGCAACTGATGAAAATAAAGAACTAGCAAACCTTCTGGAGGAGGAAATGGTAATGGAACTACATAAAAAGGAATTCAAAAGAGTAATATACAGGGTTCTCCAAGAGATCAAGAAAGAAATCAGGGAAAATGGAGATAAAATCAAGGAAAACTCAGAGAAAATGACAGAAGAATTCAGGAAAGCAATACAAGAACAAAGCAACAAAATAAACAATGAGAAAACATACAAAAACAACGAGAAATCCAAAAGTTTAACAATAGGTTTTCAGGAACAGACAACTTAATAGAAGGTTAGAAAAGCAGAATTGAGTTATTGGAAAATGGGCTTAGCAAAATGGAGAACAAATCCCTTAACACCAGTTTGAGGAAAAAGCAGAAAAAAGAATGAAGAAAGCCAAAGAATTATGTGAGAATCAATCAAGAAAAAAAAAAAAAAATTGCACATGATCAGAGTTCCAGAATGGGGGAGGCAATGGAAAGCACAAAGAGAATTGTTAAAGATTTGCTGAAAGAAAACTTGCCTTATATCATGAAAAACAAGACAATATCCATCCAAGGATCTAAACAAATCCCTTACAGGATGGTCCACAAAAGAAAGTCATCAAGACATATCATAATCAAATTTGCCAAAACCAAAGACAAAGCAAAAATCCTGAGAGCACTTTGGGAAAAACAAAAAGTCACCTACAGAGGGGAACATAAAGACTAAGTTCTGATTACTCAGCAGAAATTATGTGGCAGGAAATAATGGAATGACGTACATAAAACCCTGAAACAACAAAAAAAAAATTGCCAACCAAGAATTACATATCCAGCAAAATTGTCTCTCAGATATGATTAAAAAAAATTAGGACATTTCCAGATAAACAGAAATAAGGGAGTTTGTAAAAACCAGACCAAACCTACAAGTAATATTACAGGAAGTTCTTCAGATAGAGAACAACCAACATCAGACAACAACCTGAGGTTAGGACACAGGTCTGGATCAGCCAGATACCAACCCAGATAAAGAATTCTCAAAAATAAAACAAAGCTAAAAGACTGAAAACAGTGGTCCAGAGACATCAATCTATAAATGACAGCAACATCAAAAAAAAAAAGGAAGAATAAATGGTGTAGTTAAAGAACTTTCATATGAAGAGAAAGTCAAGGTGATCTCAAGAAATAAAACATTATTTTAAACTTAGAAAGATAAAGGTAAAATTTAAGGTAACCACAGAGAAAGTGAACAAACCTACTCACAAAAAATAAAAAAAGAAAAACATGAAGTCTCAGTATTCACAAAATGAACAAGAATGAAAGAAATGAAAAGAATATCTACAAACAAAAAGAAATGGGTACAGAAAATTAAGCAGAACAAAAAAATCTTCAACACCACCAAACACACACACACACAACAAAATGACAGCAGTAAACACATCTATCAATAATCACACTGAATGCAAACGTCTTAAATGCACCAGTAAAGAGACAGAGAGTGGCAGAATGGATTAAAAAACATTACCCATCAATATGCTGTCTACAAGTGACACACCTTAGACACAAAGACATCAATAAACGAAAGCTCAAAGGATAGAAAAAATAAACAATCACCAAAAAAGAGCAGACTGGAAATATTAATATCTGATAAAATAGACTTTAAGGCAAAATCCATCATAAAAAATAAGGAAAGACATTGTATAATGATTAAAGGGTAAATCCACCAAGAGGACATAACCATAATAAATATATACACACCGAATGACAGTATGTCAAAATACATGAAACAAACTCCATGAGCATTGAAAAGAGAAACAGACAGTCCCACAATAATAGTAGGCAACTTCAACACACCATTTTCACTGAAGGACAGAACAACTAGAAAGAAACTCAACAAGGATACAAAAGGTCTAACTGCCACAATCAACCAGTTTGACCTCATAGACATACACAGAACACTTCACCCTACAGCAACAAAGTATACAATCTTTTCTAATGCACATGAATCACTCTACAGAATATACCACATTTTAGGCCACAAAGCAAGTTTCAATAAAATCCAAAACACTGAAATGACATAAAGCATTTTCTCTGATCGCGATGCTGTAAAAGTTGAAATTAATAACAGGAAAAGCAAGGAAAAAAAATAAAATACAAGAAAACTGAATAACAGCTTACTTAAAAACCAATAGCTAATAGAAGAAAAAAAAGAGCTGAAATGAAAAATTCCTAGAATCAAATGAGAATGAAAACACACCTTACCAAAACCTTTGGGACAGAGCAAAAGCAATGCTCAGAGGACAATTGATAGCAATAAATGCACACATCAAAACAGAAGAGCCAAAATTAAAACATTAACCCTACAACTCAAACGAATAGGAAGAGAATAGTAAAAGAAATCCACTGTCATCAGAAGAAAGGAAATAATAAAAATTAGAGCAGAAATAAACAAAACAGAGAAGGAGTAGAAAGAATCAAAAGACCAGAAGTTGATTCTAAAGAATCAATGAAATAGACAAACCACTGGCCAAATTGGTAACAAAAAAACATGAGAGGAAGCAATAACCTCAATAAGAAATGAGATGGGTGACATTACAACAGAACCAACAGAAATAAAAAGGATCGTAACAGAATACTATGAAAAATTGTACTGCAATAAATTTGAAAAACTAGAGGAAATGGACAAATTTCTAGAATCACACTACTTACCTATCTAAACTAACACAAACAGAGGAAGAAAGCTGATCAGACCCACAATGAAAGAAGATCTCGAAGTTGTAATTAAAAAAACTCGAAAAAAACCCCTTTCTGAAGCGCTTCACTATTCTACCAAACATTCAGAATTCTACCAAACATTCAGAAAAGAGCTGATACCAATACTACTCAAACTATTTCAGAGCATAGAAAAGGGAGGAATACTCCCAAATTCATTCTATGAAGCCAGTATAACCCTGATACCAAAGCCAGGCAAAGACACCACAAAGAAAGAAAATTACAGACCAACATCTCTCATGAAAATGGAGGCAAATGTTCTCAACAAAATTCTACCCAATAGAATTCAACAGCATAACAAAAAATAATAAAACACCATGCACTTAAAAGACAATAGATAAGCAGTAACTTTGGTGAAGGGTAAGAGAGTACACAACACTGGGGAAGCCAGTACAACCTGTACAAGGCAAGGCTCCATAGACACAACCAAACTCCCAGAGGGACCAAATTGCTGGGCTAAGGGCTGTGGGGACCATGGTCTTGGGGAAAATCTAGCTCAATTGGCATAACAGAGTTCATAAAGAAAATGTTCTACATTCGACTTTGGTGCATAGTGTCTGGGGTCTTAAACACCTGTGAGAGCCCATCTAGGATACTCCACTGTTCTCACCCCATTTGGGAGCAAGGAATAATGAAAAAAACTAAAGACACAAGGGAAAGATTAGTCCAAAGGACTAATGGACCACATCTACCACAGCCTCTACCAGACTGAGTCCAGTACAACGAGATGGTGGCCAGCTACCACCACTGACTGCTCTGACAGGGATCACAATCGAGGGTCCTGGACAGAGCTGGAGAAAAATGGAGAACAAAATTCTAACTCAAAAAGAAAGACCAGGCTTGCTGGCCTGACAGAGACTGGAGAACCCCTGAGAGTATGGCCCCCGGACAACCTCTCAGCTCAGTAATGAGGCCACTTCTGAGGTTCGCCCTTCAGCCAAAGATTGACCAGGCCCATAGAAAAAAACAAGACTAACGTGCGCACCAGCCCCAGGGCAGAGGCTGGAAGTTAGGAGGGAACAGGAAAGTTGGTAATAGGGAACCCAGGGTTGAGAATGAAGAGTGTTGACGTGTCGTGGGGTTGTTAACCAATGTTATACAACAATGTGTGTACTGTTTGATGAGAAACTAGTTTGTTCTATAAACCTTCATCTAAAGTTCAATAAAGACAAAATAATAATAATACATCATGACTAAGTAGGATTCGTACTAGGTATGCAAGGATGGTTCCATATTAGAAAATCAATCAATGTAATCCACCACATATATAAAACAAAAGAATCAGATGATTATCTCAATCAATACAGAAAAGGCATTTGATAAAGTCCAACATCCATTCCTGATAAAAACTCTCAGCAAAACAGAAATAGAAGGGAAATTCCTAAACACGATAAAGAACATTTGTACAAATAATTAGGCAACTTCATTCTCAATGGAGAGAGACTGAAAGCTTTCACCCTGAAAACAGGAACCAGACAAAGATGACCTTTATCACCACTCTTATTCAGCAATGTACTGGAAGTCCTAGCCAGAGTAATAAGGCAAGAAAAGGAAATGAAGACCATAAAAACTGGTAAGGAAGAAGTGAAACTATTCCTATTCACAGATGATATGATACTATACATAGAAAATCTCAGTTTCCACAGAAAGCTACTGGAATTAATGGATTCACTAAAGGAGTATGATACAAGATCAATGTACAAAAATCAGTTCGATTCCTCAACACCAACAAAGAGAACTTTGAATAGGAAATCAGGAAAACAATACCGTTTATAAAAGCTCCCCCAAAAATAAAATACTTAGGAATAAATCTAACCAGGGATATAAAAGACCTATACAAAGAAAACTACAAAAAACCAAAAGAGATCTACATAAATGGGAAAACATACCATGCTCACAGATAGGAAGACTCAACATTGTGAAAATATCTACCCAAAGTAATCTACAGGTATAATGCAATTTTTCAATCCAAATTCCTACAGCATTCTTTATCAAGATGGAAAAAATAATCATCAGCTTTATATGCGAAAGAAAGAGGACCCGGATAAGTAAAGCATTATTGAAGAAGAACAAAGTAGAAGGCCTCACTCTACCTAATCTCAGAACCTACTATATAGCCATGGTAGTCAAAACAGCCTGGTACTGGTAAAATGACAGACACATAGACCAATGGAGCAGAATTGAGAACCCAGATGTAAATCCATCCACATGAGGTCACCTTATCTTTGATGAAGGGCCAAAGACTATTACATGGGGAAGAAACATTCTCTTCAACAAATGGTACTGGCAAAATTGGATGTCTGTCTGTAAAAAGATGAAACAGGACCCATACCTCACACCATACACAAAAACTAACTCAAAATTGATCAAAAACCTATATATAAAACCTGAAACTATAAAGATCATGGAGAAAAAATAGGGACAATGCTAGGGGCCCTAATATATTGCATAAATAGAATACTAAACATAACCAAAAATACACTCACAGCAGAAGATGAACTAGATAAATGGTACCTCTTAAAAGTTAAAGCCTGGAGCCCTAGTGGCACAGTGGTTAAGAGCTCAGATGCTCAAATCCACCAGCCATTCCTTGGAAACCCGATGGGGCAGTTCTAATCTGGCCTATAGCATTGCTATGAGTCAGACTCAACTGCAATGGTATATATGTACATGTATATTTATATATAAATTATATACATATTTCATATATATAAATTTTATATACAAATTTTATATATATATATATATATATATAAAACTTTATGCTCAACAAAAGACTTCTCCAGAAGAGAACTTACAGACTGGGGAAAAAAAATTGGCTACAACATATCCAACAAAGGACTAATCTCTGAGTTTTATAGACAACGTCAACATCTCAACAATAAAAACACGAACAACCCAATTGTTACCAATTGAATTGTGTCACCAAAAAATGTGTATCAGTTGGCTAAGCCATGCTTTCTTGTATTGTGTGATTGTCCACCATTTTGTCATCTGATGTGATTTTCCTACATGTTGTAAATTCTACCTCTATATATTAATGAGGCAGGATAAGAGACACTTGTGTTAATGAGGCAGGACTCAATCTATAAGGTTAGGTTGTATCTTGAGTCAATCTTTTGATCTATAAAAAAGAGAAGGAAGCAGAGAGACAGGAAGATCTCATACCACAAAGAAAGTAGTGCCAGGAGCAGAGTATGCCCTTTGGACCCAGGGTCCCTGTGATAACAGTCTTCTAGACCTGGGCAGGATTGATGAGAAGAACTTTCCTCCGGAGCCAACAGATTGAGAAAGCTGGTGCCCCGAATTTGGACTTCTTGCCTACCAGACTGTGAAAGAATACATTTCTGTTTGTTAAAGCCATCTACTTGTGGTATGTCTGTTATAGCAGCACTAGATAACTGAGACTTCAATTAAAAAATGGGCAAAGGTTATGAACAGACACTTCATCAAAGAAGATAGTCAAGCGGCTAACAAATATGTAAAGAAATGCTCTAGATCGTTAACAATTAGAGAGATGCAAATCAAAACTATACTGAGATACCGTCTTGCCCTGACTTGACTGGTAATAATCACAAAAACAGAAAATAACAAAGGTTGTGGGGAGATTGCAGCTCTTTTTTTTTTTTTAATTAATTTTTATTGTGTTTTAAGTGAAAGTTTAAACATCAGGTCAGTCTCTCATACAAAAATTTACATACACTTTGCTGTACACTCCTAACTGCTTTCCTCCTAATGAGACAGCACAGTCCTTCCCTCCACTCTCTCTCCTCATGTCTATTCGGGAAGCTTCTGGCCCCCTCTGCCCTCTCATCTCCCTTCCAGACATGAGATGCCAAAATAGTCTCATATGTCTACTTGATCCAAGAAGCTCATTCTTTACCAGTATCATTTTCCATCCCATATTCCAGTCCAATCCCTGTCTGAGGAGTTAGCCTTGGGAATGGTTCCTTTCTTGGCCTAACAGAAGGTCTGGGGACCATGGCCTTGGGGGTCCTTCTAGTCCCAGTCTAACCATTAAGTCTGGTCTTTTTACATGAATTTGGGGTCTGCATCTCATTGCTCTCTGCTCCCTCAGGGGCTGTCTGTTGTGTTCCCTGTCAGGGCAGTCATTGGTTGTAGCCAGGCACCATCTAGGTCTCCTGATCTCAGGTTGATGTAGTCTCTGGTTTATGTGGTCCTTTCAGTCTCATAGGCTCATAATTACCTTGTGTGTTTGGTGTTCCTCATTCTTCCTTGCTCCAGGTGGACTAAGACCAATTGATCCATCTTAGATGTCCGCTTGCTAGCATTTAAGACCCCAGACACCATTCTCCAAAGTGGGATGCAGAATGTTTTCTTAATAGATTTTATTATGCCAATTGACTTAGATGTCCCCTGAAACCATGGTCCCCAAACCCACGCCCCTGCTTTGCTGGCCTTCGAAGCATTCCGTTTATTCAGGAAACTTTGCTTTTGGTTTAGTCCAGTTGTGTTGACCTCTTCTGTATTGTGTGTTGTCCTTTCCTTCACCTAAAATAAAAGTTAACTACTATCTAGTGAAAACTCCTCTCCCTCCCTCCCCCCTCTCGTAACCATCAAAGAATATATGTTCTCTGTTTCAGCTATTTCTCGAGTTCTTATAATACTAGTCTTGTACAATATTTGTCCTTTTGCAACTGACTAATTTCACTCAGCATAATGTCTTCCAGATTTCTCCATGTTATGAAATGTTTCACTGTTTCATCATTGTTGTTTATTGATGGGTACTATTCCATTGCATGAATGTACCATAATTTATTTATCCATTCATCCGTTGATGGGCACCTTCGTTGCTTCCATCTTTTTGCTATTGTAAACAGTGCTGCAATGAACATGGGTGTGCATATGTCTGTTCGTGTTAAGGCTCTTATTTCCCTAGGATATACTCCAAGGAGTGGGAATGCTAGATTGTATGGTAGTTCTATTTCTAATTTTTTAAGGAAGTGCCAAATCGATTTCCAAAGTGGTTGTACCATTTTACATTCCCACCAGCAGTGTACAAGTGCTCCAGTCTCTCCACAACCTCTCCAACATTTGTTATTTTGTGTTTCTTGGATTAATGCCAGCCTTGTTGGAGTGAGATGGAATCTCATTGTAGTTTTGATTTGCATTTCTCTAATGGCTAATGATCCTGAGCATTTCCTCATGTATCTGTTAGCAGCCTGAATGTCTTCTTCAGTGAAGTGCCTATTCATATCCTTTGCCCATTTTTTAATTGGGTTATTTGTCTTTTCGTAGTTGAGTTTTTGCAGTATCAAATAGATTTTAGAGATCAGACGCTGGTTGGAGATGTCATAGCTAAAAACTTTTTCCCAGTCTGTAGGTAGTCTTTACTCTTTTGATGAAGTCTTTGGATGAGCATACGTGTTTGATTTTTAGGAGCTCCCAGTTATCTGGTTTCTCTTCTGCATTTTTAGTAATGTTTTTTATACTGTTTATGCCATGTATTAGGGCTCCTAACGTTGTCCCTATTCTTTCTTCCATGCTCTTTATCGTTTTAGATTTTATGTTTAGGTCTTTGATCCATTTTGGGTTAGTTTTTGTACATGGTGTGAGGTATGGGTCTTGTTTCATTTGTTTGCAGATGGATATCCAGTTATGCTAGCACCATTTGTTAAAAAGACTGTCTTTTTCCCCATTAAATGACTTTGGGCTTTTGTCAAATATCAGCTGCTCATATGTGGATGGATTTATGTCTGGATTCTCAGTTCTGTTCCATTGGTCTATGTATCTTTGTTGTACCAGTACCAGACTGTTTTGACTACTGTGGTGGTATAATAGTTTCTAATCTCAGTGAGGCCTCCCATTTTGTTCTTCTTTTTCAGTAACGCTTTACTTATCTGGGGTCTCTTTCCCTCCCATATGAAGTTGGTGATTTGTTTCTCCATCTCATTAAAAAAAAAGTCATCGGAATTTGGATTGGAATTGCATTGTATCTATATATGACTTTTGGTAGAACAGACATTTTTACAATGTTAAGTCTTCCTATCCATGAGCAAGGTATGTTTTTCCACTTATGTAGGTCTCTCTTGGTTTCTTGCAGTAGTGTCTTGTAGTTTTCTTTGTATAGGTCTTTTACCTCTCTGGCAAGATTTATTCCTAAGTATTTTATCTTCTTGGGGGCTACTGTAAATGGTATTGATTTGGTGATTTCCTCTTCAATGTTCTTTTTGTTGGTGTAGAGGAATCCAACTGATTTTTGTATGTTTATCTTGTATCCTGATATTCTGCTGAACTCTTCTACTAGTTTCAGTAGTTTTCTGGAGGATTCTTTAGGGTTGTGTGTGTATAAGATCATGTCATCTGCGAATAGAGATACTTCTACTTCTTCCTTACCAATCTGGATGCCCTTTATTTCTTTATCTAGCCTGATTGCTCTGGCTAGGACCTCCAGCACAATGTTGAATAAGAGTGGTTATAAGGGACATCCTTATCTGGTTCCTGTTCTCAAGAGGAATGCTTTCAGAAATCTCTCCATTTAGGATGACGTTGGCTGTTGGCTTTGCATAAATGCAGAGACTGAAACTCTTATACACTGTTGGTGGGAATGCAAAATGGTATGGTACTTTCTCAAAAAGCTAGAAATAGAAATACCATGTGACTCAGCAATTCCACTTCTTGTACTATACCCTAAAGGAATCAGAGCCGTGACACGAACAGACAGATGCAAACCCATGCTCATTGCAACATTATTCACAGTAGAAAAAAGATGTAAACAACCTCAGTACCCATCAACAGATGAATGGATTAACAAGCTATAGTACATATGCACAATGGAATACTACATAACAATGAAGAATAATGATAAATCCGTAAAACATCTCAAACATGGATGAATTTGGAGGACATTATGCTGGCTGAAATAAGTCAATCACAAAAGAACAAATATCATATGAGACCACTATTATAAAGTATAATTACACACAGGAAAAAACATTCTTTGATGTTTACCAGGGATGGGAGGGAAAAGTACCAATTAGATAGAAGATGCTTGGTAATAGTGGTGAAGGGAAAGACAATACATAATAAGAGAGAAGTCAGCCTAACATGACCACAGCAAGAGAGGACACTGAGAGGAATGCAAGAATAAAGGGCAACTACAGTAAAGACTGGAGCTGTGGTGGCACATTGGTTAAGAGCTTGGCTTCTAACCAAAAGGTCAGCAGTTCAAATCCACCAGCCACTCCTTAGAAACCCTATGGGACAGTTCTAGTCTGTCCTATAGGGTCACTATGAGTCAGAATCAACTCCATGGCACATAATAACAACAACAACATGGTAACTACTATAGCTTAGACAATTCTCCAATAAATAGTAATAACAAATAGTAATTTACAAATGGATAAATAGCTAGATAGATATGCCAAGAGGTGTGGGAAGGGGGGAAGGAAATACACCCACCAGCAGATACAGGTTTGTTGGTAGCTATTTCTACATACATGACTGTAGGTGTCGCTCATATACAGCACATAAGGGGTACAGTCGAGGAAACCTCAGACATAACCAAACACCTTGTAGGATAAAGTTCCTAGACTTGAAGGCAAGAGACCATAGACTTGAGGGACATCTATGTCAATTGGCACAACATAGTTTACGAAGACAATGTTCTGCTTCCTACTTTGGTGAGTAGAGTCTGGGGTCTTGAAGCTTATGAGTGGCCATCTAAGATACAACTATTGGTCTCTCATTGCCCAGAGCAAAGGAGAATTAAGAAAGTCAAAGACCCAAGGGTGCAGTTAGTCCAAAGGACTAATGGACCACATGAACCACAGAGTACTTGACCCCAAGACCAGAAGAACTAAATGGTGCCTGACTACCACTACTGATCGATCTGACTGGGATTATAACAGAGGGTCCCGGACAGAGTAGGAGAAAAATTGTGCACAAAAAAATCAAACTCAGCAAAAAGGCCAGACTTACCGGTTTGACAGAAACTGGAGGAACCCTCAAGACTATGGCCCTAAGATACAATTGTGACCTGGCACTGAAGCCATTCCCAGAGACCATCTCCCAGCCAAACAATAGACAAGCCCATAAAACAATCATACCTGAATGTACTCCTTAGAACGATTAATTATCATGAGATCAAAAGGGCAATATCTGCCCAACACCAAAGATTAGAAGGCAGGAAAGGGCAGCAAATCAGGACTAAAGGAAACAGGAACTCAGAATGGAAATGGGGAGAATGCTGACATGTTGTGGGGAATGAAACCAAGGTTAGGAAATACTTTTTGTACAAATTATCTTATGGGAAACTAATTTGCTCTGTAAATTTTCACCTAATGCACAGTAAAAAACAGAAGATATGATGAGCAAAATGATTAATAGATATGTGGGCAAATCTAAGCAAGCATTGAATAAGACAACATCAATAATAATCATCACTAATTCTGGTGCCTAAATACTAATTATCAAACTAAAAGAGCAGTTTTCTGTTGAATGAACTTTACGCTACAAGCAATTTTACATTATCTTAAAATTCTTGTGAGGGGCTAGAAACTAAGTCTAAATGTAGTTGAGATCATAAATAAACCAATGATTTAAAAAAAAACAAAAAAACCTCTGAAAACAAGTGTGGACTCCCCGAGATTAAGGCATTTCATTCGATTTTTATCTACACATTTTAAAAACCATTTAAAAGATGTTTGTATTTTTTTATTATTTTGCATTTCTAAATATAGATAATATTCCAACAACCTGTAAAACAAAGATCTGTCTGCTTTTTTAAAACTTTTTGTGTTGCTAAATATAGATAATATTCTGACAAACCAGAAAACAAATCACTAATTTAAGCTAGCCTTAAAGAGACTTCATCATAATCAGCTGGTATTTATCAGTGTCTCCCGAGTACATGGCTTTGTATTTGCTTTGCAGAATCTTAAATAACATGAAAATATTAATTCTTGCCCTCTAAGTGTTTACATTCTAGGATATCTCATTCACTTGAGAGAAAATAATTCCTTCATTTTGAAAGCAGTAGGCAGATGGTTTAATCCATTGGGTTTAGTTTCAAGCAAACAAACAAACAAACAAGCAAAAACATTTTTGAGGTGTAGAAAAACTAAAAGGAACAGATAAAACATGTCAAGAGTTGTACATATAATTTGGCTCTGTGGAAACACGAAATATTAAGTGTTAAATATGAGTAATATGCACACATTTGTTCTAAGTCATCAATTTAACATTCTTCTGTGGTTTCCAAGAAATTCCATTGAATTCAACAAGCATTTTTTCCTGCTTCTAGTCGTTTCCAATACCTACAACATGCTTGGTTGCTACACCAAAATTTTATCATCAGAGATTCACTTAATATTTGTGGAACACCTACCATGTGCCAGACATGATTCTAAGGTTCAGGGACGATATGCTTGAACAAAATAAATTCCCTGCCTATTCATTCAACGCCAGTGGTGTTAAACTGTTCTCTAAATCTCATAACATGAATAAAGATTCAAGGAACCTTGCAAAGTATTTTGTTCAATGTTTTCACTGCACAATGAGGAATACTGAGGCAATGTTAGAATGTGTGTTACAAGCACGAGAAATCCTGTAAAAGCGTGTATGTCGTGAGTGTCAAGAACCTTTTGAAGGCAGCAGTGAACCAGAGACGAAATGAACACTGTCACAAATTCAACCCATAACTTTTGTTCCTAAGCACAAACCTCACAGAACTTAGAATCTGAGGCTAATGGATATTTACTTCACTTAGATCTTTTGACTGTGCAATAAAATCATAATAAAGAATGCCCTTTGAAAGGTTCATTCTAAAGCAGCAGAGAAAAGAGGGATACCCTGAAAGAGAACCTCCGAATAAGTCACCCATCTCTTCTTTTCCCACCTCTGATCAAGTTTACCCATCACAGCCAGATGAACTTTTGAAAATGCAAATCTATTCATGTCTCTTGTCTGCATAATACCTTCAAGGTCTCTCATGGCCTTGAGATAAAATCAAATGCTAAAACAGTTCAAAGCTCTGCATCGTCTGGCACCTGCCTGCTTCTCCAGCCTCACTTCACACACTTCACCTCCCGCTCCTAGGGCTCAGACACAGGGCCTTCTTCCTGATCCTCAGACTCCTCAAGGGGTTGAGTACCTTCTCCACCTGGGATATGCACAAATTCTGTCCCCTCCTCAGGGGGCATACACATGCTGTTTCCTCCTTTCTCTGGAATGCTCTTTTCCTTCCCTAACCAGTAACCAGAGCCCTAGTGGTACAGTGGTTAAAGGTCCCAAAAGGCCGGCTGTTCAAAACCACCAATGGCTCCACAAGAGAAAGATGTGGCAGTCTGCTTCTATAAAGATTTACAGCCTAGGAAACCCTACGAGGCAGTTCTACCCTGTCTTATGGAGTGGTTACATGTCAGAACAGACCTGACGTCGGTGGGTTTGATTTTTAGTTTTTAACCAGCAGCCAGTTGCCATCAAGTTGATTCCTCTGGTTAACCATTTGCGCCCCCCCCACCACCGTTACGCCCCCCCCTCCACCGGTGGCACAGTGGTTCAGTTATGACTGCTAACCAAAAGGTCAATGGTTCAAATCCACACGCAGATCTTCAGGAGAAAGATGTCTTAGAGTTACAATCATCATCATGATTTCTCTCTCATATTTGAGCTCAAATGTTTTCTATACTCTTACAAAATAGAGGAGTTCAGAATATAATTTTTGGCAGGGCTTCAGTCGGGGGGACACTTCCAGGACATGTTATCTGACTTGTATAGTTTGATAGTGGAGCTCAGGGGATACTGACAAATCTTTTCTGGCTCAGAACAGTTTTCACTGGGCAAGGTTGGAATTTTTAATGCCTATCATTCACTGAATAATTGAAACCATTATTTCCAGTTGCTCTTGAGCATGAAAATCCTCTTAGGGACACTTATTTGCTATCAATCACTTGTGCACCAACTCACACAGTTTCCTGCATTCCATGCATGCTCAATAAATACTTATTGATTAAGTGGTACTTTTTTTTCAGTCTGAAATTTCCTGTTTTCCTAAAATTTCTACTCAACACCTGCTTTTTTTTTTTTTAATGAGACATTATCTGTCTCTACAATTGATATCAACAGAATACATCTATTTATCCAGCAGCAGTCTCGGCGTTTCATCCTGAGACGGCAAGCTTGAATCCATTACTGCACAGACCACAGCACTGGTGCGTGGGGCTTAGACAATTCATACATATAAGCCAACTTCAAAAGCAAATTTGGGTATTGATCACCAACGACAACTTTATAAGTTATACAACTAGTTCTTTTAAGGAAAACTATTTTTTTTTTAATTATTCAAAGCAAAATTTGAAAGAAAAAAAATAAAAATCTGAGCTCCAATGGAAACAAGCCACTTTCTAACACACTCTCTAAAATAGTCTCAGATAAATGATATTGCTTTGTAATTGTAATGCCTTCTCTTTATATCTTTGCCAAATATCTAAGAGCACAGTAGAGGACCATAGCTTGTGTTGAAGCCACACAAAATGTCAGTAACCATAGCCTTGCTTTACATTTAGCTGACTACTTAAGGCTATATCTTAATAAACAATTGTGTTTCGTTTTGTTTTTCTACATTTTTTTCCAAAAGTGAATTAAGATGGTTTATAAGCACCTGTACAAAAATTGCTTATAATATAGTGGGATTAAACAAAACACAGAAAACACTAGGCAAAGGGAAAATAAGGGAGAAAAATTAAAATGAAGCAACTGGGTGAGGTTGAAAAAATTAGCAAATGATGTGAAGTCCTAACCACTTATCTAAAGATGGGCCATGAATTGTGCCCTGAACTTTCTGGCATGCAATGTGAAAAGAGAAACATAGCCAGTTACATAATCCACATGATTGTAACATTGTGAATAATATCCAGATCAACATTCTTACACTAAATGCAATAAATTTCACAGGGCTATTTATTTTAACCTCCATTTATATAAAAACTTAAAAGGACTCAACAGGACAAATGTCAAAGAAAAAGGTCATATTAAGACAAGAACCAAACCCTTTGCTGTTGAGTCGATTCCAACTGATAGCGGCCCTATAGGACAGCGTAGGACTGCCCCATAGAGCTTCCAAGGAGTGTCTGATAGATTCAAACTGCCAACCTTTTGGTTAGCAGGCATAGCTTTTAACAACTACAACACCAGGGTTTCCTAAATGTCATATTATTTCCATTAATAATGAGTAAGTAGAAACTCTTGGGCAAGCCAAGACACAATGCTATTATTTGTAGAAGTGGGTAAAGCTGGATTAATGAAAACGTCCTATGGGGACAGATTTTGGGTTTTTTTTAAAGGCCTAAAAAGATCCAGGGTGGTAGATATACAAACCAAGGCTTCCAGACAAGGCCTGGTGGGAAACAGTGAGAATGAGTGAGGAAGGCAGGAACATTTTCTCTGCAGGAGGAGAGTGGAGCTTGAAGGATCCTGGTTAAGGAGAGGGGGCGGGAGAGGGGAGAAGGAATGCATGCCCCTCTTGGATGGGAGGGGTGGCCAAAACACAACAGCAGAGTCTTTAAGCCCTCACAGTAGTATCTGGAATTTGATTCACCAGATAATAAAAAAACAGTGAAAGGACTTGACAATGGTAAAAGGTAAAGGACTTGGCTAAGGTAACATGAGGGCACAGCTGATGAGCCACTCTCACAACTGATACCCTCATGAAATTGAATGAGTAAAATCAGGACAGAAGAGACCCATAAGCAAGAAAGCTACGTGGTCCAGGCAAATTAAGCTCTGTCATCGGGGGCTTCGCTTTTCCACAGGACTGTGAATTCATCATGGTGGAAATGAGGGAGGAAGAGGGTGGATGGGGGCAAGGGACAGCCTGAATCCTACTCACCTGTATTCTCAGCTGTAACATAAAAACCAGCACATAGCTGACATGCAGATTTGAGTCTGTTGTTGGAAAAAGCACAAAATCCAATTTATTAAAATAATGTATGGTGGCTTAGATTTTTGTAAATGAGTGCATGTGAAGTAACGTAAGGAAAACGGAGACATCATATGTCCCTCCCCCAAACACTAGCATACAGAACATAATGAGAGTAGCTTTTAAGCTGGAAGTGGAAGTGAGGCACAAAGTATGTATAACTACAAAGCCTTTAGCCATATTGTTTCACGAGGCAACGGTTCAGGCAAGCATTAGCATTCTTGTAGCAAGAAAAATGGATATGTTCTTCTGGAAAGAGAAATAGACAAGAATTATGGATAAAACTATGAAGTTATCTGTATACAGATAATACTTAAAGTTCAGAGAGCTTATGACCTCTTTAAAGAAGAGAGTAAAAATGGAGAATAATAATAAAATTCAGTTTAAAATGGAAGGAACATTTGATTGGAAGTCAGAAGTCTAGAGATTGAATCTTAGCTGTCAGACTTCCGTTAGACTTCCCCTAAGCTGCTACTTCTTTTGGGTCCTGGTTTTCTCAACTGTTTGAAATGGGGTTGGAGGTGGATGACACCAGTGGTTTTCAAAATGCTCTGCAGACCTCTGGGGTTTCCTAAAGGGTCCCAAGTGCCACGGCCTGGAGGGAAGGTGGGCCCTTGTGTCCCAGGGCAGAACCTGTTGTTAGGAGAATAGAGATATTCTACCTTTTGTTATAACTTTTATAAAAGGCTTCCTGTAAGGATTCTTTAGAAGTAAGAGTTCTATTACCCTCAAAAAGCTGGAAAACCATAAGGCTAGATGATCTCTAATGTTCCTCATGTCTTGAACAGTTTATGACAAGAAACCAGAAGGAACTTGAGATAGTGTGGCTTCAAAGAACCTTGCAAGCCAAATAAGCACGCCACGATGACAATACTAATAGCACTCTGAGTTTCTTGTTTGCTTGTTTGTGGTGATGATGTATTACTATTGGCTTTTTTTTTTTTTTTTAACTATTTTATTCTGGTAAGATATATGTAACAAAACGTTGCCATATTAACCATTTTTAAGTGTACAATTCAGTGACATTAATTACATTCACCATGTTGTGTTACCATTGCCACTATTCATTTCCAGAAGTTTTTCATCACCCCAAGCAGAAACTCAGTACCCCTTCGGTAATAGCTCCCATTCCCTCCTGCCCCCAACCCCTGGTAACCCTAATAAACTTTGGTTTCTTTATGCATTTGCCTATTCTAGATATTTCATAGAAGTGGGTTCATACAATATTTGTCCTTTTCTGTCTGCCTTATTTCACTCAACATAATATTTTCAAGATTCAGCCAGTGGTAACGTGTATCAGGACTTTGTGGCTGAATAATATCCCATTGTATGTATGTACCACATTTTGTTTGTGCATTCATCTGTCGATGGATACTTAGGCTGTTTCCATCTTTTGGCTATTGCGAATAATGCGGCAGTGGACATTGATGTACACACTGAGTTTTTAAAGCACCTTTCTTCCAAGGAGCTGAAAACTGTCCCCCATGCCATCCCATCTCAGTAGTAACATAGGTGAACAAGAGGTGGAAGCAGGTGCACTGCCTCCATCTTACATGCTGGAAACCACACAGGAAGTGAAGCACACTCACAGACAGTGCAGCCCAGGCCAGCAGCTAAGTCTGCTGTCTACCAAGCCAGACTTCTTATTTCCAAAAATTTTAAAGCACTTTATTTTCGGAAAGAACCCTATGGGGTGATTTGGTTATTCACAACTCAATACACATACAGGCACATGAGGTATTCTCAAATGAGGAAGTCATTTTACATTAAAAAGCATGCATAAACATTTGCAGCAATATGTTTGGAGTCAGTGAAAATCTGTAATTAAGATGACTCAAAAGCATTCTGTTTTTGCTTCCTAAACAGGGTTTTTCCTGATATGGGCCTTCCCTGCACTGAACTGCCCCACCCTTTTTCAGCTTGGGTTCCTCTTCCTATACGATTCTGTATCTTATAACCACAATTTGATGAATCACACACACACACAAAAAAGCTACCTGACACGGAAAACTCAATTTTTCTACAATTTTTCTCAGGGTAAATCATGTAAAATGTAGTTGTGCGAAATTAACATTTGATGAATATGTTTGTCTTTCATTTTTTGAAAGTATCGATTTAAGTAGAATTAGCACTACGGAGCCAAAATGAACCATAATTAATATAAAGCAGTATGAACAAAACATTAAAAACTATTGTGTATCTGAATATAAATAAGTAGAATCATCAAGATGAGTAGCTATAGAGTGGCTGTTACAAGAATGGGTTTTGAAGCCAGACTGCCCTTATCTCAACTCTGTCATTTACTAGCTGTGGGACCTTGAGCTAGTTACTTAACCTTTCTTCCCTCGTCTTTAAGACTGGGATATTAAGAATTCAATAAGTTAATATATATAATGTATTTTGAACAGGACTTAGCTGATAAATGTTTAGTAAGAACTAGGTTTAAAAAAAGAAAAAAAAAGAAGAAGAAAAAGAAAGAAAGAAGTTGGGGGAAAAAAAAACTATCTTGTCTAACCGGTTGCCACTGAGCCGATTCTGACTCATGGTTACCCCATGTGCTTCAGAGTAGGATTGTGCTCCATAGGGTTTTCGAGGCTGTGATATTTTGGAAGCGGATTGCCAGGCTTTCTTTCTAAGCTACTATTATTTTGGATCTCTATTACATACAGAAATACTCACCCTAAATACAGTAAGCTGTTTACACTAACAAGAATATTCTGAGGAGGAAATCGAACTTGTTCCCCATACATGGAAGGCATATCACTTTTTCATGAAAACCAGAGAAAGCATAAGGAGTAGCAAACTCAATCAGCATCAACTTCAAATAAAACATTTGCAATTCTTTCCTTCCTGCTTTCTCTCACCCTTTCTCCCTCCTTTCCTGAATAATTTAAAGGAGGACACACAGGCAGGGTTGGGGAAGGCCAGCAAGGCAGCAGTGCCGGGAGATTTGTTACATGGGGGTGAGGGTGATTGATAAAATTTTTGTTACACTCTGGGGGAATTGGTCAAACATGCAAATACATTGAGGACAACAGGAGCAAGAAAGAAAAGTAGGATGAACTCTGTGTTGCTGGATTGGAATTTCAGTGTTGATGGGAACTCAATGGTTTTCAACATAGATTCAATACCTAATCATATGGCTGTTGTAACAATTAAATGAGCTAATATCTACAAAGTATTAAGTATAATGCCTCCTACATAGTAAAAACTTAAAAATACAGCTACATATATCACAATCTATTCCAACATTAAATCACTACACACACATTCCCCATCCCACTGGCAAGTGACTACGCCTGGAAAGGACTCAGTCTGTAGCTGGAATTGTTACTACCATGAAGCAAATGTCAGGACCAGATGACCTTGAGACACCATTTGTACTTAATTATGTCTGGTCCCATAGTGCTAATTACCATAGTAAGCAGCCTCCTGATTAAAGCTCATGTGGTAGGCACAGTACGATGTATACCACGCCACCAAAGTGGTGTTAAGGCTTAATTAAACACGGTACTTCTTCGGTTCTTCTCGTACATACCCTTACCCACTCTCACTTGGTAAATGAAGACTCTGGCTCAAAGTGCTTCATCCAAGGACACAGAGCAGGTTGAGGACAGAGACAAAAACAAATACCTAGAGAGCCAATGAAGCTGTGACCTCAACTCAGCCAAGTTTTTATCATAAGAGTTACCCTAGCTCCATTTGTCCCTTTTCAGCTTCAACTTTGTACTTAGTTCCAGATCCAAAAATATTGTCCCTGGGGTTTAACACAGCATTTGAAAAATAATTTTATAAGACTTATTCTGTGCGAAAAGGGTAAGGTTCCTTTATTTTGAAAACTGTTGTCATCAAAAGCAAAAAAGGAGAAGAGAAGACAAGAAAGCAAATTGCAAACAGCGCAGACCCAGGATCTCATTCTCCGCACACTGCCTCATTCCTGGCGCACACAGCTCGCTCTGACATCAAGGGGCGCTCTGCCAGGAAAGAGCCACATGGACTGCCGAAGGGAATAGGAACCTGACCCTCTCATCTCCCACTCCTCCCCCTTCTCCAGGGCCCCACTGCCAGCTTCCCAAACAGTTAATTGCCTTTTCAGACAAAGAGTTTGACAGCCACTCTCCCACAAACCACACTAAAATCTTACCCCCTGTATGGTTTGTGGAAAAAAAAACTGTTTCCATTTTTAGGAGAGCATAAGACCTGGCCCATTTTATTTAGAAATTAATAATAATCCTGAGTGCTCTCTTTTCTCTGTTCTGGAAGAGCAATGAAGCAGCTCTGCTATGAAGAATTTACTACTGTGTGTGCCAGGACAAAAACAGATGGACCAAAAAGTTTAGATGGATGGAACAGAAAAATTGGATGACCTTTATTATACCCCAAAAGTTATATTAAAAAAAAAAATTAGAAGAGCAAGACTTCCATTTGCCAGCGAAATTCTCTCCAATTTACAAATTTCATATTGTGGACTCAGGCTCAGGAGTAGAAGCTCGCACCACCCTCTGGACAGTCCAGCATCATCTCTGAACCATCAGGAGAGCTGTCCACCTCCATTTCCTTATCTGAAAAGTCTAGAACACTGTTCTGTTCATAAACTATCACCTCCGCACTCGAGTAAAAAGAAAGAAGGTAAAGGAGCTCAAATCAGGGTCACGCCACGTTCTGAGACTCCTGAGGCTGGGCTAGGGCAGAGAGACGGGGGCATGGTCATTAGAACATAGTCCAAATGAGACACAGGACCGGCTCAATTACCAAGTGGGCCAGTGAACTTCATGCTCCTGCCCGTTCCCAATTCTAGTTTCTCACCGCACAGATTTACCTATGACCAGAAGCAGGTAAGAAATGGTGGATTAATAGAGTATAACTGGACCAGTTTAAAGGTAGCGAGTGCCATTACAAAAATCCACTTACAGCTCCTGTTGTACTGAGGATGGGTAAGTAGCATATTTTGTATGTTTTGGGCATAGATATTTTACAGAAAATGTTTACTCCACAGACACACTAAATAATTCCTAGGCTACATTGCCTTGCAGAAATTGACAATATTACTTTTAAATTAAGAATGCTTAGTTAGAGACATCTATTGTTCGCCCCAACTCAGCTCTCTTCTGCTCTTTGAATATGGGTGAATTGCCCTTCCCTACCATCCTTGTGGAAACCCTGGTGGCATAGTGGTTAAGTGCTATGGCTGCCAACCAAAGGGTCAGCAGTTCGAATCTGCCAGGCGCTCCTTGGAAACTCTGTGGGGCAGTTCTACTCTGTCCTACAGGGTCACTATGAGTCGGAATTGACTCGACATCACTGGGTTTGGTTTGGGCTTTTTTACCATCCTTTCATTGCTGGGTGGTGTAAATGATTAATGCCCTCACCTGCTTACCAAAATGTTGAAGTTTGGAGTCTACCCAGAGGCACCTCAGAAGAAATACCTGATGACCTATTTCCTAAAAATCAGCCATTGAAAACCCAATGGAGCAGAGTTCTGCTCTGACACACGTGGAGACACCATGAGTTGCAGACGACTTGATGGCAACTGGCTTGGTTTTTTGGTTTTACCACCTTTGTACCTGTATGGGGCAATGTGAGTAGTTCTAGCCAATGAGCTGTGGGAATGTGTGGTTTCCGAGCCAGAGAGATGAATTGTCCAGTGAGACACCTCGTCTCAGCTTTTGCTCGGCCACGGTAAACTCTGACGCATCATGCTGAGTGCTGACATCATGCAATCACTGCAGTGAAACTGCGAGCAGGACCCTCCCCAAGATTCCACCCAAACTGGGGTATAAATTTCTTTTTTTTTTTTTCTGTTTAAAGCCACTGAGGAACCCTGGTGGCATAGTGTTTAAAAGCTACGGCTGCTAATCAAAAGGTCAGCAGTTCAATCTACCAGGTGCTCCTTGGAAACCCTATGGGGCAGTTCTACTCTGTCCTTTAGGGTCGCTGTGAATCAGAATCGATTCAATGGCAATGGGTTTGTTTTTCGTTGTTGTTGTTGTTAAAGCCACTGAGGTTCGGAAATATTTGCTATTACATTATAACCTCTCTTATCCTGACTGTTACAGATTTCTGCATTATACACTTTCCCCATGATATTTGGTCTCTAAACAGCCAACCATAGTCTGACAGGTCTTAACAACGCTGGTGGAGGGCAGGTCAGATCCGTATCAGAAGTAAGAAGTGTATGTCAGGCTTTCGATGAGCACCTAGTGGCATCATCACAGACTGGAAGCGGGGTCATCCCTGTGCACTCATGGGACAAAGCCTCTGAAGCCCGGGGACACAGCAGAGGTAAGCGTCAGCTCTACAGCCAGATACCAAAAGCAGAAGATATTCTAAAGTCCAGAGAGAAAAGCTGAGCCTTACACCAAGTACCACCAATGTGGTTAGGCAGTAGATGATTCTACGAAATTTTATTAGCGTTTACTGATATTTTGGAAGGCTTCTATTGGCATCAAAAGCACACACAGGAAGTTCCTCTCTCTCACTGTGCTATCCTAAAAAGTACCACATGAACTGTGCCAAAAACAGGAGCTCCCAAATTTCATTTAAAATATCTTGGTACCTACTAATCTGATATTTATTTTATTTTACATATGTTTTTAAAATATCAAGAAAAGAATCTTTAACAGTCTCTTCAGTCTTTATTTTTTCTCCCTCCTCAAATAATTGATCCAAACACCAATCACCAGCCCAACATCATTTAATTTACCCTCTCACCTACTCCTAACAGATAAGTAAAAAAATAAATAAAAAGTTGTGATTGAGTCAGCTCTAACTCATGGTGACCCTATATGTGTCAGAGTAGAACTGTGATCCATAGGGTATTCAATGGCTGATTTTTTGGAGGTAGATTGCTAGGAAGATGGTAGATATAATATATAGCCTGCCCACAAACAATAGAGACATAGAATCATGATTTTTTTTAAAGTCTTAGAGATCATCTATTGTTATAATTACCACCCCTCCAAAAAAAAAAAAAAAACTTGGTAAAGAAGCAACAGCCAAATCAGAAAAAAAAAAAATAAATAAGTTTCCAAGTCTATAGCTTTGGTCTGCTCTTACCCAGCTGGAAAATTCTATATCATGAATAAAATAATGAAGTACCACAGGAAAAAAAAAAAAAACAGAGGCCACTGCATATTAATATAAACATATCAGAAAAATAACCTACGAATAATTAAATCAGAATGCAAGCTGCTGGTATCCCTTAGGTTTTTTTCTTTATTATTAATAGCAAGATGTTATAATTTGCTCACATTCTTCAGCTTATTAGAAAATTTGGACTGTAATTTTGGATCCCGAGTCAAAAGAACTAATTAAATGATAAATGTCACTTTTTCTCCCAACTTACACAACCAGAATTTTGAATAGCACATTTTTCTCTTGTGCCAAACCAAGAGAGAAAATATTATTCCTTTGGTCTTTAGCGGATCAAAGAAGACTTGCAAAAAGTACTTAATTTGTAAATAAATGAGACTTTTTATGTTTATTTTATTAGGATTTTACATCTCTTCTTTCTTTTTCTTTTCTTCTTCCCCCACCCCTTTTATACAAAGTACATTTTAAAGGAACTCATTTCACTATTTTGATAAAATTCTGAATGGCTTTAAAATTATGATTATCATTATTTCCATTTACAAAGAAAAGCCATAGAGGCAAGTTTATGGGTACCAAGCTTGTCTTACTCAAGTATAACAATGGTAAAACATGGCTGTGGACTCCAAATGAATTTTTTTTATAAGTCTATATTTCAACCACAGAGTTCAACATTTATTTTAATTGCCTTCCACCACCCCACTCCCTAACCCCACCAAAAAAAAAAAAAGAAAGAAAATATACCAACAAATCCAACTATCAAGAGAAACTAACAAAACAAGTCAAAACATAAGCCAAACAATACTTCTCTGGCTTAACTTTAGGAGTCTCCGGGTAGCACAAACAATTAAGTGCTCGACTATTAGCCGAAAAGTTGGCAGCTTGAACCCACCCAGAGGAACCTCGGAAGACAGGCCTGGCCATCTGTTTCAGAACAGTCACAGCCTTGAAAGTCCTATGGAGCAGTTCTACTCTGCACAGGTAGGGTCACCATGAGTTGGAACTGACCTGACAGCAACTAACAACAACATAGCAACAGCTTATCTTTATCTCTCCAGAGAATATAATCATTCTTCCAATTAAGTCCACTTAGAAAAGCAGATAATATGCCAGGCCATTAACAAACTACATCAAACGCACTGTTGACTGCCATTTTCAGGTAAAGGAATATTGATAATAATAGCTAATATTCATTGAGCATTGACTATGAGCAGGCACTGTTATAAATGCCTTAGACATGTTAGCTCATCGTGTCATGAGAACACCCCTATGAAGTGGAGATGGTGATTACTACCCTCATTCTGTGAATGGAGAAGCAGCTACACAGAGTGCTTGCTTATCTTCTCTGTGGCAGCCTGGGATTCAGACCGTGGCCGACTCCAGGTCCCACTAACCTCTGTGCTTCCTTTATTGTTAATCCAGTATTCTGCCTAGTGAAGAGTTGTTTTATGTAATTCTTCAATAATTTTCAAAATCACAATATAATAATCATAAAGCAGTAGAACTATTTAAAAAAAAAAAAAACTGTTGTCACGGATCTGATTCTAACTCATGGTGACCCCACGTGTGTCAGAGTAGAAGTGCACTCGATGGGATTTTCAGTGACTGGTTTTTTGGAAGTAGAAGGCCAGGCTTTGGGTGGACTCAAACCTCCAGCCTTTTGCTTAGCAGCCAAGCATTTAACTATTTGCACCACCCAGGGACTCCAGTAGAACTACATGCAATTTTAATTTTCTTATTAATTCAGAAATCATATCAACACTTTGAAGGATTTCTGGATCTATAACCATAAAATATAAATAATAATAAAACCTACCTCATGGGATTTTTCAGAGGACTGAGAAAACTTAGATGGAATGTTTTTGCAGATCCTGGCCATTGGTATGTGTTCAATAAATGATAGTTATTTATTATTACCTTATTTAGATATTTGCAAGAATAATATATACATTACAATGAGAAGAATGAATCTTTGATATTTTTCCTTCTAATAATGGTATGCAATACATCTACATGTTGTCGTCGTTGTTAGTTGCCATGGAGTCAATTTTGGCTCCTGGTAACCCCACATGTGAAGAGTAGAACAGCTCCATAGGGTTTACAAGGCTGTGACCTTTTGGAAGCAGATGCCCAGGCTTGTCTTCCAAGGCAACTCTGGATGGGTTCAAATTGCTAACGTTTTCTCTATTAATATTTCTAAAATTTTGGTATAAATCAAAATTTTTATGAAAGTATTCCTACTTTCCCATTTATAGATATTTACATTTCAAAGACGTCTTACTATCTTCAGGTCTAACTAGATTTCATCAAAAGTGACTGCTAAAACTTCAACTCTTAGTCTCCATCAAGAGGTAAATAGTCAACCAAATAGCCAACTGCTCTAGAAAGCAACTTAAAGGAAATTCCTTTGTAATGTGCATAATCATGTAGATTTTGTAATTTCAATTTTTTATACTGAATTTTCTCCTAGTAAGGAAGAACAAATACCCCACCTAGCTCTCCTTTCCCCTTGCTACGAAAGGCAAGTTCTTGTGCTTGTTTAGAGTGAGCCCAGGTTATTGAAGCAGAATGAAAATTTTAAAAAACATATCCCTTTCATCATTTCTCTCCTAATAGAAACTTATCCTGTTTCTTGGAGACAGGACATTGCAGAAATATAGACTGAATACTCACTCTGAATATGAGTCACATTCCCAAAAAATGAAGCAGAGGAACTGGAACTTGACAAAGCACAGCTGAACGAGCACACACAGGGCTACAATTTCTTGACTTGAACTCTCCTGTCTAGGTCTCAGGGGTGTGAATCTAGTCCATTAGATGGGAACACTTTGAGACTTGCCCCATGAAATGACTCTCTGTAGACTACTGCCAGCCAACCAGCAGAGCAAGGGTAAAATAAGTAATATACTAAAAATATTAAATTAATAGCATTTTAGGTGTTTGTTTTAATTTTTATTGAGTATAACTTCCATGCAATAAAGCATACAAGTGTGACGTATAGTTCAGTACGTTCTTACACAATCCTAAACCAGTGAACCACAACCCAGATCAAGATACAGAACACTTCCCACACACCAATATTGCTTTGAAATTATTTTAAAATTTTGTCTAAAAAGTGTCAGATGGCAGAAATGATATTCGTATTTTCCATGGGTGAAGTGGAGAGACTATTGGGGAGGTGGGACAAGTGATTAAAGGTAATGAGGTCAAGCAGCTGCAAGCACAGGTCTCGGAATCAGAAAGACCTGAGACTTGCTGTACATGACATTTGGCAAGGCATCTCCACGAGCTGGAATTGACTCGATGGCAACTGAGGACAACAAACAACCTCTCCATGCTGCAGTCCCTTAACTCATATTATGAGAATAATATCATATCTTTGGATGAGTTTTAGTTGGAATAAATGAGCTAATGAGTGTAAAATCTCACAAGGTGCTAGGCACATAATAGAATCTATTCTCACTATTTGTGGTAGTTATTTGTGGTAGTTATGTTCTATAAAGTCACTGTAAACACTGAAGTTGTGAATACTGAACCATTGCTCCTAGGGGAAATACAAGATTCGGTTTCTGCAAGCCTCTGGTCACAACATTTTCATCAACACCTCAATACACAGCCTTGTTTTATGTGTGTTTCTGTTTTAAAACACCTTATTTATGTGTGTTTCTGTTTTAAAACACTTTAATACAGATGGCCTAGTGGTTAAGAGCTATGGCTGCTAACCAGAAGGTCAGCAGTTCAAATTCACCAGGCCTTCCTTGGAAACTGTATGGGACTGTTCTACTCTGTTCTATAGTGTCACTATGAGTTGGAATCGACTGGACAACAACGGGTTTATTTAATATGTATTGTTGATTCATTAACATTGAATTCATGACCAACAGCATTATAATTTATGCCTGAACAAAGCTTATCTAACACACATGTTTTCTCTATAAGGCACATAGCAGCCTTCCAGTGCTTAGCAACACCAGACAGTATAAAAGCTAAACAAGAGGGCAGAGCATTGCTTTGTTCAACCTCAGCGAGAACATGCGTCAGGCAACTCAAATATTTGCCACACTGCACATGTCTACAAATAATTACAAAAGTGCCGAGAGTATTAATTTGGGGGTTCCAGATAAATTTATTACTAGCAAGTAGTCAAATTTGCGAATACAGAATATGCAGATAGTGAGGACTGACTTTAGGTAAACACTCAACAAAAGGCAAGTATCGATATGAAGCTACTGCACAATTCGTACCAAAACGTCTTCCTTTTTCCTACTGCTACACTTTCATAGTAATCCCTGGTGGGGTAGTGGTTAAGAGCTATGGCTGCTAACCAAAAAGACTGGCAGTTCGAATCCATCAGGTGCTCCTTGAGAACCGTATGGGGCAGTTCTATTCTGTCTTATAGGGTCGCTATGAGTCAGAATCGGCTTGAGGGCAATGGGTGTGGTTATTTTTGGTTTGTTCGTTTGTTTGTTTTTACACTTTCATATGATAATGACCTCTGGGTATATTGATAATGTTTTCATTTCTACCATTTTGATTTAGCTGTTGAAGAGAAACTGTATTCATTTGAACTACTGTATTAGCATCAAATCTCATTTTAAAAGCAATTGTTAAAATTCTAAGAGAGAGTAAGCTGTTCTTGATCAAATAAGCTGCTGTAATCAATGAATGTTCTACAATGATCAAGCTATTTATTTTTCAGAGCTTCTAATTTTTTGAAGCCTAAATGGTTTAATTTTGTCCACCAAGTAATTAATATGTTCTACTAAACAAATCAGAGCTGGAGAACCAAATTAACACCTTTTAGACTGATATATCAGTTCCTGAGTCTACAGAATGCTTTATGACCCTTCCACCTAGTTTAATGGATATTAAGCAGCAGAATGCTCTAGCCTTGCTTGAATTCTTTTAGAGGCTAGAAAATACACATCCATATAAAGTATAACTTCTCAGTAGAATATATTCAACTCCTTTACCATATATGAAATTCTACTTTCGAACTCCTTACTTTAACCCCAAAACTAAACTAAAATTATATTCATTAGCCCAAACATAATTCAGTTAGGAAAGAAGGTGTTTTCAGTAAAAGCTAAGAGTGGAGACAGAAGCATATTAGACTTCTTCCTGGCCTCACATGACTGCTCAGATTATGTTCCAGGACTATGGGTCTCTCACATATGACCACCTCACTCTGGTCTTCAGTTTAAGCTTTTCATTGACTCATTTTTGGAAGTAGATTGCCAGACCTTTCTTGCTAGTCTGTCTTAGTCTAGAAGCTCCACTGAAACCTATCCACCATGGGTGACCTTGTTGGTATTTGAAATACCTTTGGAATAGATTACAGCCTCATGGCAACACACTAGCCACCACAGTATGACAAACTGACTAACCAGTGGTGGTGATACAATATAAGTAACAGCAATTAAGCTAAAACACACATACCTGTAACCCGTTGCCATTGAGTCACACATCATTAGCAAAAAAAAAAAAAAAAGACAACTAAAGATACAAAGGAAAGATTAATCCAAAGGACAAATGGACCACATCTACCATAGCTTCCACCAGACTGAGTCCAGTACAACTGCATGGTGCCTGGCTACCACCACTGACTGCTCTGACAGGGAACACAATACAGGGTCCTGGACAGAACTGGAGAAAAATGGAGAACAAAATTCTAACTCAAAAAGAAAGACTAGACTTGCTGGCCTGACAAGACAGGAGAAACCCTGAGGGTATGGCTCCCGGACACCCGTTCAGCACAGTAATGAAATCACTCCTGAAGTTCACCCTTCAGTCGAAGATTGGACAGGCACATAAAACAAAACGAGACTAAAGGGACACACCAGCCCTGGGGCAAGGACTGGAAGGCAGGAGGGGACAGAAAAACTGGTAATAGGGAAACCAAGGTTGAGAAGGGGAGAGTGTTGACATGTTGTGGGGTTGTTAACCAATGTCATAAAACAATATGCATACCAAATATTTAATGAGAAACTAGTTTGTTCTGTAAACCATCTAAAATACAATTAAAAAAAAATGGCCAGAGCCAACATGGTGCTATAGACAGAAGCACCAAGCCGTCCCTCCACAACAAATACCCAAAAAACTAAGTAAAACAGAAACAAACATCGATCCTGGAACCCTAAGAAATGAACTCCCAAGAATGATCCAAAACCAAAAGAATTACAACACGGAACCAGAGAAGTTAATATGTAAATGACAATAACCTCAGAACAATAAAAAAGGGAATAAATGATGTAGGTACAGAACTTTCTAACGCGGAGGAAGTCAAGGCGATCCCAAGTAATGATAAAAAAAATAAAAAAACAAACCTGTTGCCATCCAGTCAATGCCAACTCATGGTGACCCTAAAGGACAGAGTAGAACTGCCCCTATAGGGTTTCCAAGGAGCACCTGATGGATTCAAACTGCCAACCTTTTGGTTACCAGCCATGGCTCTTAACCACTACGCCACCAGGGTTTCCCCAGTAATAATAGACTGGAAGATAAGGGTAAATTTCAAGGTAACCACAAAGAAAGTTAACAAACATACTCATCAAAATAAAGAAGAAAAACATAAATTCTCAGTAAAACAAAAGAAATGAAAAAAAAAAATCCACCAATAAAAAGAAATCAGCATAGGAGAGTAAGAGGAAAAAAGGAAATGTCAGTACCACAAAAAAAAAAAAGCACTACAAAATGACAGCAATAAACTCACACCTATCAATAATTACACAGTAAATGGCCTAAATGTATCCATAAAGAGGCAGAGAGTGACAGAATGGATTTTAAAAAACAGGATCCATCAATATGCTGTCTACAAGAGACACACCTTACAAACAAAGATGTAAATTTATTAAAAGTCAAAGGATGGAAAAAAATATATCAAGCAAATGGCCACCAAAAAAGAGAAGAAGTGGCAATACTAATCTCAGATAAAATAGACTTTAAAAGAAAATCCGCCATAAAACGCAAAAGAAAGGCACTATATAATGATTAACGGGATGATCCATCATGAAGACCTAACCATAATAAATATCTATGCACCCAGTGACAGGGTTCCAAAATACATAAAACAAACTCTAAAAGCACTGAGAAGAGAAATTGACAGTTCCAGAATAATAGTAAGAACCTTCAATACACCACTCTCGGTAAAGGACAGAACACCTAGAAGGAAACTCAACAAAGATACAGAAGAGCTAAAGGGCACAATCAGCCAACTGGACCTCACAGACATATATAGAACACTCCACCCAAAGCTGCAACGTACACATTTTTTTCCAACACACATGGAACGTTCTCCAGAATAGACCACATCTTAGGCCACAGAGCAACCCTCAACAAAATCCGAAGCATTGAGATAATACAAAATATCTTCTCTGGCCACCATACCATCAACGTAGAAATTAACAACAGGGAGAGGAAGGAAAAAAAATCAATTACATGGAAACTGAATAACACCCCACTTAAAAACCACTGGGTAGGGTCTCAGATTCTCTCTATATCTGAGTAGCCTGCTTGATGCTTCCTAGTCAAGTGTACTTTTACTAATAACCCTCTGCTTGTTAATAAACCTCTGCTCAATTGGCACTATTTGTCTCAGTGTTTGAATTCTTCCCTACACCAAAGACAAGAACCGAGGCCATTCTCCGGTAGAAACACACCACCTACTCAAACTAACACAAAATGATGTTGAAAATCTGAACAGACCCATAACAAGAGAAGAGATCAAAAAGGTAATTTAAAAAAACTCCCAACAAAAAAAAGCCCTGACCTAGATGGCTTCACTGAAGAATTCTTCCAAGCATTCAGAGAAGAACTTAGATCAGTACTATTCAAACTATTTCAGAACATAGAAAAGGAAGCAATACTTCTGAATTCCTCCTGTGAAGCTACCCTGATACCACAGCTATACAAAGACACCACAAAAAAAAAAAATTACAGACCAATATCTCTCAGGAATATAGATGCAAAAGTTCTCAACAAAATTCTAGCCAATAGAAGTCAGCATCATATCAAAAAAATAATATACCATGACCAAGTAGGATTCACACCAGGCAAAGATGGTTCAACAGCAGAAAATCAATCAACGAAATCCACCACATAAATAAAAGGAAAAAAAAAGAATCACATAATCATCTCAAACAAGGCAGAAAAGGCATTCAACAAAGTCCAACAACCATTCCTGATAAAAACTCTCAATAAAATAGCTATAGAAGGGAAATTTCTCAACACAATAAAGGGCATCTACACAAAACCAACGGCCAATATGATTCTTAATGGAGACAGGCTGAAAACATTCCCAGTGAGAACAGGAACAAGACAAGGATGCCCTTTATCACCACTCCTATTTAACATTGTGCTGGAAGTTTTAGCTAGAGCAATGAGGCAAGAAAAAGAAATAAAGGATGTCTAAATTGGTAAGGAAGAAGTAAAACTGTCCCTATTTGTGGATGATATGGTACTATACATAGAAAACCCAAAAGACTCCACGAGAAAACTACTGGAACTAATAGAAAGCTTCAGCAGATTAGAAAGATACAAGATAAATATACAAAAATCAAATTCCTATACACCAATAAAGAGAACAATGAAAAGGAAATCCGGAAAACAATATCATTTATAATAGCCCCTAAAAAAATAAAATACCTAGGAATAAATCTAACCAGGGATGTAAAAGACCTATACAAAGGAAACTAGAAAACACCACTGCAAGAAACCAAAAGAGATCTACATAAATAGAAAAACATACCATGCTCATAGATAGGTAGGCTCACATTGTGAAACTGACAATTCTACCCAGGGCAATTTACAAATACAATGCAATCTTAATCCAAATACCAACAACATTCTTTAAAGACATGGAAAAACTGATCATTAACTTTATGTGGAAAGGAAAGAAGCCCTGGATAAGTAAAGGACTATTGAAGAAGAAGAATAAAGTAGGAGGACTCACACTACCTGACCTCAAAACCTACTATACAGCTACCATAGCCCAAACAGCCCAGTACTGGTACAATGACAGATACAGTGACCAATGGAACAGAATTGAGAATCCAGGTGTAAATCCATCCACCTATGGTCATCTGATCTTTGCCAAGGACCCAAAGTCCATCAAATGGGGAAAAGACAGTCTTTTTAAAAAATGGTGCTGGCAAAACTGGATGTCCATCTGCAAAAAAAAAAGAAACAGGACCCATACCTCACACCATACACAAAAACTAATTCCAAATGGATCAAAGACCTAAATATAAAGCCAAAAACTACAAAGTTCATAGAAGAAAAAATAGGATCAACACTAGAGGCCCTAATACATGGCATTAACAGGATACAAACCATAACCAACAACACACAAACCCCAGGAGATAACTGGGATCTTCTAAAAATTAAACACTTATGCTCATCAAAAGATTCACCAAAAGAGTAAAAAGAGAACCTACAGACTGGGAAAAAAATTGGGGGTATCACAAATCAGACAAAGGTCTAATCTATAAAATCTACAGGAAAATTCAACACCTCTGCAACAAAAAGACAAACAATCCAACTAAAAAATGGGCAAAGGAAATGAACAGACACTTCACCAAAGAAGACATTAAAGCAACCAACTAACACATGAAGAAATGTTCGTGATCACTAGTCACCAGAGAAATGCAAAACCGTAGTGAGACACCATCTCAGCCCAGCATTACGGGCACGAATCAAAAAAACCGGAAATAACAAATGTTGGAGAGGCTGTGCGGAGACTGGAACTCTTATGTACTGCTGGTGGGATTGCAAAATGGTACAACCATTGTGGAAAATGATATGGCTCTTCCTTAGAAAGTTGGAATAGAAATACCATACGATCCAGCAACCTCACTCCTAGGAATATATCCTAGAAAAATAAGAGACACACGCACACCCATATTCACTGCAGCATTGTTCACAATAGCATAAAGATGCAAACAGCCTAGATGCCCATCAACAGATGAATGGATAAACAAACTGTGGCACATACACACAATGGACTGCTACGCAACAATAAAGAACAATGACAAATCTGCAAAGCATCTCATAACATGGATGAATCTGGATGGCATTACGCTGAGTGAAATAAGCCAATCACAAAAGGACAAATATTGCATGAGACCACTACTGTAAAACTCATGAAAAGGTTTACACACAAAAAGGAACGATCTTTGATGGTTACGAGGGAGGGGAGGGGAGGGGATGGAAAAACACTAAATAGGCAATAGATAAGGGGTAACTTTGGTGGAGGGTAAGACAGACACAATACTGGGGAAGCCAGCACAATTTGTACAAGGCAAGGTCATGGAAGCTAACCAATGTCATAAAACAATATGTGTACTTTCAATGAGAAATTAGTTTGTTCTGTAAACCTTCATCTAAAGTACAACAAAAAAAAAATGATATCCGGGAAAATAAAGTTCATTTCTACTAGTCTCTTGGAGCTCTAGAAATCTAAGGATGTATTACAATGTTTCAAATACTCTTAAGAAACAGAGGAATGATAGAAATACAATAACAACAATAATAACTACTCAGCAGTTAAGGAAGTAGTTATTGGAGTTACACTGGCTTCAGTTTGAGTACAGTTCTTTCCTTGGAAAAATTATTTAGATTACCTGTGCCTCAATTTTCTTATTTGCAAAATGGGGACAGTATTACCTGCTTATGCCCTTGCATCATTCCAAGGTTTAACTTACGTAAAGTGTTTAGCACTTCTCTGACCACATAACAAGGCCCAATCAGTGGACACTGTTGTCATGATGATGAAATATTTTAATATGACTCTAATGTTCAAAGAGTTAAAATCACTTTCTTTGTTAATGCTTCTATCCAGCCTTTAATTTAGATATGTAATCAACAAAAATCAGGAGACTCACTCTAACAGAATCAGAATTCATTCACTTTAAATGCATGACATTGCATTGGGCATGAAGAATTTCTGACATGTAATATATCAATATCTGTAATAAACAGTATTATCTAATCCTGTTGTTGTTATTAGGTTCTGACTCATAGCCACCTTAGGTACAACAGAACAAAACACTGCCCGGTTGGTCCTGCACCATCCTCACAATCATTGCTATGGTTGAGCCCACTGTTGTAGTCACTGTGTCAATCTATCTCACTTAAGGGCTTCCTCTTTTTCATAGACTCTCTACTTTACCAGGCATGATGTTCTTCTCCAGGTGCTGATCCCTCCTGACAACATGTTCAAAGCACGTGGGACAAGACTCTGCATCCTGGCTTCTAAGAAGCATTCTGGCTATACTTCTAAGACAGATTTGTTTGTTCTTCTGGCAAAAAAAAAAAAAAGTATATTCAATGTTCTTCACCAGCACCACAGAATTCACATCATCGTAGAGAAAATAAGATAACAAAAGGTAAAATGATAGTTCCCTCATTAAATAATTATGCAGACAAATGCTAAAAGGAAGAGATAAGTGGAATATGTTCTCTTACTATGATCTACCATTTACTGAACATATTCATGGTATTATATGTTATTTTATTTAATCTTTATAATAACCCAATGAGGAATATATCATCCCTTCTTCACAAATGAGAAAACTGAGGCTTAGAAAAACTAAGTAGCTTACCTGTGATCACTCGGTTAGTACGGAGTAGAGCAGGAACCTAAATATGAATTCCTCCTCCCTAAAAGCCTGTTTCCCCAGCCTCTGGCCTGTGGTTGCCCCAACATGGACCAACCACAGTTGCCAAATCTTTATTCCAGTGAGCACTTTGACTCTCTTTCTACAAAAGAAAACAAACTGAATATAAACCTTGTATATAAATCCAATATATACTCAAAATATGTAAGTATATATATTAAAAAAAAAAAAAAAAACCCGTTGTTACCAATTCAATTCCAACTCACAGAGACCCTATAGGACAGAGTAGAACTGCCCCATAGGGCTTCCAAGGAGCAGCTGGTGGATTTGAACTGTGTATAAATATGTATAAATTCAAAATATACTCAAAAGTCAAGCATGTCTAAGCTACACTGTGCACCTATAAAAGGGGAGATAAAATCCTATATTCCTTTTGCAAGCAAAACAAATCATAAAGATGAAGCAGAGTAACAAAAACTAAAAATTTTCCCACTACTGGAATACTTGTACAACCAATGCTCATATTAAAATTAAGACACAAGTACATAGGAAACAAGGGCAGAAAATCTATAATTCTATGTTTGGTCATATGAAGTTAGGTATCTGTCCTATAGGGTCACTATTAGTCCAGATCAACTTGACAGCACACACCAGCAACATGTGCATGTGTGTTTTTGTTGTTAGGTGCTGTCCAGTCGGTTCCGACTCATAGCGACCCTATGCACAAGAGAACGAAACATTGCCCGGTCCTGCGCCATCCTTACAATCGCTGTTATGCTTGAGCTCATTGTTGCAGCCACTGTGTCAACCCACCTCGCTGAGGGTCTTCCTCTTTTCCACTGGCCCTGTACTCTGCCAGGCATGATGTCCTTCTCCAGGGACTGATCCCTCCTGACAACATGTCCAAAGTATGTAAGACGCAGTCTCCCCATCCTTGCTTCTAAGGAGCATTCTGGTTGTACTTCTAAGACAGATCTGTTCATTCTTTTGGCAGTCCATGGTATATTCAATATTCTTCACCAACACCACAATTCAAAGGTGTCAACTCTTCTTCGTCTTCCTTATTCATTGTCCAGCTTTCACATGCATATGATGTGATTTAAAATACCATAGCTTGGGTCAGGCGCACCTTAGTCTTCAGGGTGACATCTTTGCTCTTCAACACTTTGAAGAGGTCCTTTGCAGCAGATTTGCCCAATGCAATGCGTCTTTTGATTTCTTGACTGCCGCTTCCATGGGTGTTGATTGTGGATCCAAGTAAAATGAAATCTTTGACAACTTCAATCTTTGCTCCATTTATCATGATGTTGCTCATTGGTCCAGTTGTGAGGATTTTTGTTTTCTTTATGTAGAGGTGTAATCCATACTGAAGGCTGTGGTCTTTGATCTTCATTAGTAAGTGCTTCAAGTCCTCTTCACTTTCAGCAAGGAAGGTTGTGTCATCTGCATAACGCAGGTTCTTAATGAGTCTTCCTCCAATCCTGATGCCCTGTTCTTCTTCATATAGTCCAGCTTCTCGTATTATTTGTTCAGCATACAGATTAAATAGGTATGGTGCAAGAATACAACCCTGACGCACACCTTTCCTGACTTTAAACCAATCAGTATTCCCTTGTTCTGTCTGAACAACTGCCTCTTGATCTATGTAAAGGTTCCTCATGAGCACAATTAAGTGTTCTGGAATTCCCATTCTTCGCAGTGTTATCCATAGTTTGTTATGATCCACACAGTCAAATGCCTTTGCATAATCAATAAAACACAGTTAAACATCCTTCTGGTATTCTCTGCTTTCAGCCAGTATCCATCTCACATCAGCAATGATATCCCTGGTTCCACATGCTCTTCTGAAAGCGGCCTGAATTTCTGGCAGTTTCCTGTCGATATACTGCTGCAGCCATTTTTGAATGATCTTCAGCAGAATTTTGCTTGCATGTGATATTAATGATATTGTTCTATAATTTCCATGTTTGGTTGGATCAGCTTTCTTGGGAATAGGCATAAATATGGATCTCTTCCAATCAGTTGACCAGGAAGCTGTCTTCCATATTTCTTGGCATTGATGAGTGAGTACCTCCAGTGCTGCATCTGTTTGTTGAAACATCTCAATTGATATTCCATCAATTCCTGGAGCCTTGTTTTTTGCCAATGCCTTCAGAGCAGCTTGGACTTCTTCCTTCAATACCATCGGTTCCTGATCATATGCCACCTCTTGAAATCGTTGAATATCAACTAATTCTTTTTGGTATAATGACTCTGTGTATTCCTTCCAACTTCTTTTGATGCTTCCTGCATCATTTAATATTTTCCCTATGGAATCCTTCACTATTGCAACTCGAGCCTTGAATTTTTTCTTCAGTTCTTTCAGCTTGAGAAACGCTGAGTGTGTTCTTCCTTTTTGGTTTTCCATCTCCAGCTCTTTGCACATGTCATTATAATACTTTATTTTGTCTTCTCGAGAGGCCCTTTGAAATCTTCTGTTCAGTTCTTTTACTTCATCAATTCTTCCTTTTGCTTTAGCTGCTCGACACTCAAGAGCAAGTTTCAGAGTCTCCTCTGACATCCATCTTGGTCTTTTCTTTCTTTCCTGTCTCTTCAGTGACCTCTTGCTTTCTTCATGGATGATGTCCTTGATGTCATTCCACAACTCGTCTGGTCTTCGGTCACTAGTGTTCAATGCGTCAAATCTATTCTTCAGATGGTCTCTAAATTCAGGTGGGATATATTCAAGGTCATATTTTGGCTCTCGTGGACTTGCTCTGATTTTCTTCAGTTTCACCTTGAACTTGTATATAAGCAATTGATGGTCTGTTCCACGGTTGGCCCCTGGCCTTGTTCTGACTGATGATATTGAGCTTTTCCATCATCTCTTTCCACAGATGTAGTCAGTTTGATTTCTGTGTGTTCCATCTGGCGAGGTCCATGTGTATAGTCACGTTTATGTTGGCAAAAGAATGTATTTGCAGTGAAGAAGTCGTTGGTCTTGCAAAATTCTATCATTCGATCTCCGGCATTGTTTCTATCACCAAGGCCATATTTTCCAACTACTGATCCTTCTTCTTTGTTTCCAACTTTCGCATTCCAATTGCCAGTAATTATCACTGCATCTTGATTGCATGTTCAATCAATTTCAGACTGTAGCAGCTGATAAAAATCTTCTATTTCTTCATCTTTGACCCTAGCGGTTGGTGCGTAAATTTAAATAATAGTCATATTAACTGGTCTTCCTTGCAGGCGTATGGATATTATCCTATCACTGACAGCGCTGTACTTCAGGATAGATCTTGAAACGTTCTTTTTGACGATGAATACAACACCAATCCTCTTCGAGTTGTCATTCCCAGCGTAGTGGACTATACGATTGTCTGATTCAAAATGGCCAATACCAGTCCATATCAGCTCACTAATGCCTAGGATATCTATGTTCATGCATTCCATTTCATTTTTGACGATTTCCAATTTTCCTAGATTCATACTTTGTACATTCCAGGTTCTGATTATTAATGGATGTTTGCAGCCATTTCTTCTCATTTTGAGTTGTGCCACATCAGCAAATGAAGGTCCTGAAAGCTTTACTCCATCCACGTCATTAAGGTTGACTCTACTTTGAGGAGGCAGCTCTTCCCTAGTCATCTTTTGAGTGCCTTCCAACCTGGGGGGCTCATCTTCCAGCACTATATCAGACAATGTTCCACTGCTATTCATAAGGTTTCCACCGGCTAATGCTTTTCAGAAGTAGACTGCCAGGTCCTTCTTTCTAGTCTGTCTTAGTCTGGAAACTTTGCTGAAACTGATAAGTGCCTGGAGGCACCCAACGCCACCAGGAAGCCTCCTTCCCAAAGGCGCTCAGCTCTCTTACTCCATGGGTCAGCATGACCACTGTAGCCACCTCATTTCATGGGCCAGGAAGCCCACTATGTCGTCTCCCACCCGTCTCCTGGTTCTGCTGTTGTCATTTCTGTGCCACTGGACTCTGCCATGCTCGCTACCAGTCCTCGCTGTCTCCAGTGTTACAGCTCTCTCTGGCTCCTGTGTCTAGGAGGTTCTCAGCTGAGGGACTCTGGGTCCAAAGGACATGCTCCACTCTTGGCTATTCTTGATGGTAGTGAGGACCCCTTTTCTGTTTCTGGGATTGGCTCCCTTTAAGCCTAGCAGGATGGCAAAAGTGACCCACCCCTCTGTTAGGGTTTCATGCACTTTATTTGCATTATTAGCAGGCTGTCCAATTCCCTTGGTGGGCCACAAACACCTTACTCACATAGTCCCACCCAATCATTTTGTGGGAGTCACAAGACCATGCATGGCTGGAAGGGCCATATTAAGTAATTCACTGCACCACAATACATTCTTAAATTTTTCGGCAGGACCTATCTAACCTATAACTCTATAACCATATTTATAAATATATTTGTAATTGAATTCTTCACCATGCCACTACTAATAGAACATTTGTTGAGATTTCATTTCTTAAAATTAAACTGCTTCATTAATTCATTCTTTCTTTCTTCATTTACTTCTTTACATGTTTACTTCAGCTGTGTGAACTGCTTGGCAAAGGTGGTAGGATGAATATGAATCTAAGAGGCATACGAGAAAACCACAAGATATTATAACAAGGTCCCACTTTAGGACAAACCCACAGAGGAGAAATGAAATGGGTGTGATGTATAGAGAAGGCCACTAAAGAATTGGCCCATCAGCCTTTTCAACCACACTCAGTCTCATAAGCAAAAGTCATGTAAGAGCCACCCATTAAGTGACTATTGAATGACCCCTGTGTGTTTGGCACTCAACTAGATTTGGAGGTCACAATGCCTGCCTGATAGAAGATTAGAGGCTGATCAGGAGAGAGACATGCAAACCAACTATTGCAGAACCATTTAGGAAGAAAGACCTGGAGATTTAGTTCTGAAAATTAGTCAGTGGAAATCTTACGCATCACAGAATATTGTCCAAGGCTTCTACTCACTTACTTTGGTGTGTCATCAAGAGGGACCAATCGCTGAAGAAAGACATATGTTTGGTGATGTGGAGGGTCAGCTTAGGCGAGGAAAACTCTCAATGAGCTAGACTGACACAATTGCATCAACAATGGATGCAAACATACCAATGATCAAGAAGATGGCACAGGACCAGGCCATGTTTCCTTCTGTTACACATGAGGTCACCATGAGTTGGAGCTGCCTCAACGGCAACTAAGGACAACGTAATTGTAGCACACACAAAATGCACTGCCTATGGAAGTGTGTTCATCCTCGAATACAAAGGACAGTCTTAATCTGGTATATTAATATTAACCTGTGCAACATATAAATATTTGCTAACATACAGTACACATTACAAAGGATCATGCTGAGATCTAATAAAAACTAATAATTTCACTGAATCCATAGACTATACCAAGACAATTTTTCCCAGCTCTGTATCCTCCAACCCAGTGCCGTCGAGTCAATCTTGTGAGCCTTTATTTATCAAGTGCTCATCCCATGCCCTGTAATTTTTAATCTCTTTTTCCACCTTGAGTTTCTAAACCTACTTGGACTTTGTCATCCACCTTCCAGTTTGGGGTGAAGGTTATCACCTGGTCATTTATATTGCTGTGCTCTCTATATAATAGAGACATACGGCTAATGTGTCCTTAATTGTGTTATTTTGTTGTGCTCTGTTGCTATTGCATCTCCTGAATTTTCTTCAGCCAATTACTGTCAAGTGCATTTAATTTCTTCTATTTCATGTTAGCCCATTGCCAAAATTCTCATCTCCACAGAGGCAATATTCTGCTGGCCAAATACTGGGTTTTTATTTTACACTGACACAGAGAAGCTCAGGTGACTCACTCAGGAATAGTTGAGAGTTTCTTAAAAGTTAAGCTGTTGTTTTCTGGAAGGTCTAGAGAGCCACCATTAGAGCTAGCTTCTTTTAGTCTTTCAGTTTATGTCCACATTCTTTCTTTAGTACGTCACCGTTCCGATGTTACACTTAATTATGAGATAACGCACAGAGTACCACAGCATTCTGAGAAAACAGTCTGAATTACTCTGGATGTCAACAACAAATGGCCAAGCTCACAGACAATGCCATTTATTCACCCTCTGCTCAATGAAAAACACAACTGAAATCTCAGGGGAAAGATCCAAAGGCAGAAATGAAAGATCCCAAATCTCTGTACTCCTGTGAAATAAAGTGGCTTTTTCCCTACATTTACTGTTTTTACCGTAGTTTCAAGTTTCCTGTTTCTTCTCAGAAAATGGTGTTAGGACTGTCATTTGTAATGTCCTCAGTCTACAAAACAATAGAAATACTTCAGAGAAACTGAAAAATACTGTGTTTGTACTTAGTTTATGTATATCTTTCTTACATTATAGGGGTTTGGTTTTTTGTTTGTTTGCTTTGCTTTGCTTTTGTTTTTTCCCGTAGAAACTGAGTGGGTTGCCTCCTACCTCCAGGAGACAATTTAAATTTCTTTATATTTTTAAATTTTTTTTAAGTGCTTTGTTTTCACCACTTCAGAGAGTTGGTTACAAGATAGGATTTGCAATTTGCATCTTTTAGGTTAGATTACATCTACATGTTTTAGCTTCTATCCTAAATGTACTAAAAAATGAAACTTTTTTAAACTCAACATAATAGCTTAGTCAGATCATGATTTTCATAGTTTTAGCTATTTAGGGAAAACATTAACAATTATTTTAAATCAGCACAACATTTCATCATGAAATTTGCAGTGCGTGGATACCAAATTTCCCCACAAAGATTTTTCAAAGGTGTATAGGCACCTAATATCTCCACAAAGATTTTCAAGGACATTAGAAGTGGACTTAGAATGCTGGGTGGCAGCTGGTCTGACATGACAGACATGAACAAATGTGCCAACAAAGCCCTTATGGTTTATTGGGTAATTATGGGAAGTGGCATTGGTGCCAGCCAATCAGATTCCTGCACAACTACTTCGAAACCCACTTACTCTTAAAGTAGATGATTAAAAATGCACTTTGGTGGAGAAGCTTTGCTCCTACTCGACATAAATAGTCTATTTGCAAAGTTAGTCATTTGGTCACAATGCAGCACATCAGTGATGGTACAGTGAACAACCACCTCTATATTACACGAGCATCTTCCATTAAAAGCATTTCAGAGTGAGCTTTCAAACATGAGAGGAACGAATGGCCCTGCAGTGGGCATGTGCCCATCCAGACCCGTCCATAAAACCCCATATTGACACACAGAAGCGAGTTTACTCCATTTGTTTGCAGGGCTCTGAAAATTTAACTCTAGAGCTTATGTGTACAGTAAAAATTGAATCACATTTTTTAAAATGCCAAACACAGGACAAGTTTTTTTTTAACTAGAAAAGACAAATCTTAATTCCTGGAAGCTGGAATAAATCCATCTCCTCCTGTCCAACCATTAAACAAAGAGGTAAAAAGTGAAAATGTTACAAAAATTCTCTCAGGAAGATGAGGTCTTTTTCTTAGTGACACGGAGGTGCTTATTCTTAAATATGCAATTGCTTATTGTCCAAAACTCCAAAAGCCAAGTTGACTCCAGATAATATAATGGGGAAAGGGATGTTGAAATAATATCAGGGAAATTATGAAGACTTCAGCCTAGCTCTAGGATATGGTTTTAAAGTTTATGTAGGATCGACCCCGGTAGTGTAGTGGTTAAGAGCTATGGCTGCTCCAGTCTGGAGGTAAGATGTGAAGGCAGAGGGGGACAGAAGCTGGCTGAATGGACACAGGGAATACAGAGTGGAGAGAAGGAGTGTGCTGACTCGTTGCGGGGGAGCAACTAGGAGTATATTGCAAGGTGTATATAAATTTTTGTATAAGAGGCTGACTTGATTTGTAAACTTTGACTTAAAGCACAATAAAAGAGCTATGGTTACTAACCAAAAGATTGGCAGTTCCAATCTACCAGGAGCTCCTTGGAAACTCTATAGGGCAGTTCTACTCTGTCCTATAGGATCAATATGAGTTGGAATTGACTCAACGGCAATGGGTTTGGGTTTTCTTTTTTTTTTTTTAATGGGATCCACCACAGTATGATGTTTATTTTCTAACATGGCTTTCACCTTCATTCCCAGAAGGGTATAGAGAGCTAATCTTGGAAATCAAGCTTCTCAATAAACTAGTCCCCAGAAGATGTATAAATGTTAAGGCCTAGGAAGCTTCATCAATAAATTCTGTTTGACTCATAACCAGGTGCAATGCTCAAAAATACTTAATAACTGGTTGGCATGGGCACTGACCAATCAAAATGAACTCCTGGATGCCACTGCACTGGAGCAGGATCCTAGAGGCATATTATTGGGGAGTTCTAAGGAATGGGTTCCCAGAGAGGGGCCAAAGAAGCCAAGGTAGAAGGAGGGCGCCCAGGGTCTCAAGAAACTGGCTATTTACTGACCAGTTCAGATATATTTCAATGTTTTAACAAGTTCAGCCATACCTGTGCCACCAGCTGCACATTAACCTTACTCCTAACTGTATGAAAATATCCATCACAATGAGGCTAGGCTCAGACTAGTAGCATTTAAAAAAAAAAGGAAACTGGTGACTTGCATTTAAAATATAGATGCTGTAGAAAATAATGGAATGCTACCTAACTCATTCTATGAAGCCAGCATATCCCTGATACCAAAACCAGGTAAAGACACCACCAAAAAAGAAAATTACAGACCTATATTCCTCATGAACATAAATGCAAAAATCCTCAACAAAATTCTAGCCAAGAAAATTCAACAATATATCAAAAAAATAATCCACCATGATCAAGTGGGATTTATATCAGGTATGCAAGGTTGGTTCAATATTAGAAAAACCAGTAATGTAATCTACCATACAAATAAAACAAAAGACAAAAACCACATGATCTTATCAATTGATGCAGAAAAGGCATTTGACAAAGTCCAACACCAATTCATGATAAAAACTCTCAGCAAAATAGGAATTGAAGGAAAATTCCTCAACATAATAAAGGGCATCTATACAAAGCCAACAGCCAACATCATTCTAAATGGAGAGAGCCTGAAAGCATTTCCCTTGAGAACAGGAACCAGACAAGGATGCCCTTTATCACTGCTCTTATTCAACATTGTGCTGGAGGTCCTAGCCAGAGCAATTAGGCTAGACAAAGAAATAAAGGGCATCTGGATTAGCAAGGAGGAAGTAAAATTATCCCTGTTCGCAGATGACATGATCTTACACACAGAAAACCCTAAGGAATCCTCCAGGAAACTACTGAAACTAATAGAAGAGTTTGGCAGAGTTTCAGGTTACAAGATAAACACAAAAATCACTTGGATTCCTCTACATCAACAAAAAGAACATCGAAGAGGAAATCACCAAATCAATACCATTCACGGTAGCCCCCAAGAAGATAAAATACTTAGGAATAAATCTTACCAAAGATGTAAAAGACCTATACAAAGAAAACTACAAAGTACTAGTGCAAGAAACTAAAAGGGACCTACGTAAGTGGAAAGACATACCTTGCTCATGGATAGGAAGACTTAACATAGTAAAAATGTCTATTCTACCAAAAGCCATCTATACATACAATGCACTTCCAATCCAAATTCCAATGACATTTTTTAACGTGATGGAGAAACAAATCACCGACTTCATATGGAAGGGAAAGAAGCCTCAGATAAGTAAAGCATTACTGAAAAAGAAGAACAAAGCGGGAGGCCTCAGTCTACCTGATTTTAGAACATATTATACAGCCACAGTAGTCAAAACAGCCTGGTACTGGTACAACAACAGGCACATAGACCAATGGAACAGAATTGAGAACCCAGATATAAATCTATCCACATATGAGCAGCTGATATTTGGCAAAGGACCAGTGTCAGTTAACTGGGGAAAAGATAGTCTCTTTAACAAATGGTGCTGGCATAACTGGATATCCATTTCCAAAAAAATGAAACAGGACCCATACCTCACACCATGCACAAAAACTAACTCCAAGGGATCAAAGACCTAAACATAAAGACTAAAACGATAAAGATCATGGAAGAAAAAATAGGGACAACGTTAAGAGCCCTAATACAAGGCATAAACAGAATACAAAACATTATTAAAAATGACAAAGAGAAACCAGATAACTGGGAGCTCCTAAAAACTAAACACCCATGCTCATCTAAAGACTCACCATGAGAGTAAAAAGACCACCTACAGATTGGGAAAAAATTTTCGGCTACAGCATCTCCAACCAGCGCCTGATCTCTAAAATCTATATGATTCTGTTAAAACTCAACCACAAAAAGATAAACAACCCAATTAAAAATTGGGCAAAGGATATGAACACGCACTTCACTAAAGAAGATATTCAGGTAGCTAACAGATACATGAGAAAATGCTTTCGATCATTAGCCATTAGAGAAATGCAAATTAAAACTACGATGAGCTTCCACGTCACTCCAACAAGGCTGGCATTAATCCAAAAAACACAAAATAATAAATGTTGGAGAGGCTGCAGAGAGATTGGAACTCTTATATACTGCTGGTAGGAATGTAAAATGGTACAACCACTTTGGAAATCGACCTGGCGTTTCCTTAAAAATTTAGAAATAGAACTACCATACAACCCAGAAATCCCACTCCTCGGAATATATCCTAGAGAAATAAGAGCTTTTACACGAACAGATATATGCACACCCATGTTTATTGCAGCACTGTTTACAATAGCAAAAAGCGGGAAGCAACCAAGGTGTCCATCAATGGATGAATGGATAAATAAATTGTGGTATATTCACACAATGGGATACCACACATCAATAAAGAACCATGATGAATCTGTGAAACATTTCATAACATGGAGGAACCTGGAAGGCCTTATGCTGAGTGAAATTAATCAGAGGCAAAAGGACAAATATTGTATAAGACCACTATTATAAGATCTTGAGAAATAGTTTAAACTGAGAAGAACACATTCTTTTGTGGTTACGAGAAGGGGGAGGGAGGGTGGGAGAGGGTTATTTACTGATTAGATAGTAGATAAGAACTACTTTAGGCGAAGGGAAGGACAACACTCAATACAGGGAAGGTCACCTCAACTGGACTGGACCAAAAGCAAAGAAGTTTCCTGAATAAACTGAATGCTTCAAAGATCAGCAGAGCAAGGGCGGGGATTTGGGGACTATGGCCTCAGGAGACATCTAAGTCAATTGGCAAAATAAATTCTATTAAGAAAACATTCTGCATCCCACTTTGAAGTGTGGCGTCTGGGATCTTAAATGCTAACAAGCGGCCATCTAAGATGCATCAATTGGTCTCAACCCACCTGGAGCAAAGAAGAATGAAGAACACCAAGGTCACATGGTAACTATGAGCCCAAGAGACAGAAATGGCCACGTGAATTAGAGACTTACATAATCCCGAGACCAGAAGAATTAGATGGTGCCCGGCCACAACCGTTGACTGCCCTGACAGGGAGCACAACAAAGAACCCCTGAGGGAGCAGGAGAACAGTGGGATGCAGACCCCAAATTCTCATAAAAAGACCAGACTTAATGGTCTGGCTAAGGCTAGAAGAATCCCGGCAGTCATGGTCCCCAAACCTTCTGTTGGCCCAGGACAAGAACCATTCCAGAAGACAACTCATCAGACATGGATTGGACTGGACAATGGGTTGGAGAGAGATGCTGATGAGGAGTGAGCTACTTGTATCAGGTGAACACTTGAGACTATGTTGGCATCTCCTGCCTAGAGGGGAGATGGGAGGGTAGAGGGGGTTAGAAACTGGCAAAATGGTTATGAAAGGAGAGACTGGAAGGACGGAGCAGGCTGAATCATTAGGGGGAGAGTAAGTGGGAGTATGTAGTAAGGTGTATATAAGTTTATATGTGAGAGACTGACTTGATTTGTAAACTTTCACTTAAAGCACAATAAAAATTATTAAAAAATATATATATATAGATGCTGACTGTGAGCGGCCATCTAGGACACTCCACTGGTCTCACCCCTTCAGGAGCAAGGAAGAATGAAGAAAACTAAAGATACAAGGGAAAGAGTACCCCAAAGGACTAATGGCCTCCACCAGACTGAGTCCAGTACAACTAGGTGGTGGCCAGCTACCACCACTGACTGCTGTGACAGGGATCACAATAGAGGGTCCCGGACAGAACTGGAGAAAAATGGAGAACAAAATTCTAACTCAAAAAGAAAGACCAGACTTGCTCGCCTGACAGAGACTGGAAAAACCCTGAGAGTATGGCCCCCGGACACGCTTTCAGTTCAGTAATGAAGTCACTCCTGAGGTTCACCCTTCAGCCAAAGATTGACCAGGCCCATTAAAAAAAAAAAAATGAGACTAAAGGGGCACACCAACCCTGGGGCAAGGACTAGAAGGCAGGAGGAGACAGGAAAGCTGGTAATAGCAAACCTAAGGTTGAGAACGGAGAATGTCGACATGTCATGGGGTGGTTAACCAATGCCATAAAACCATAAGTGTACTAACTTTAATGAGAAATTTGTCCTGAAAACCTTCACCTAATATACAATAATAAAATAAAACATAGATGCTAATCAAATGTACCATAAGTCTCCCCATCAGAACATAATGGGAAAAGTGGGAGGGGAAGAAAGGAAAAGAAAGAAGGAAAGAGGACCTCAGAGATAGAACTTACCTATAACAGTGGCAAAAAAACCTTAAAACTGTGGACCATAAGGAAAGCAATGCTGATAGAAGGCAAATCTTAAACAAAAAGAGAATCACGGAGGTAAAAGTTAAACTTTTCTCTGGCTGAAAAGAACGACAAGGGTGAAGGCCACCCAGAGTAATGAGGCACTAGTTTCCATCAACATCCTAAATCCAATTTGAAGTCATCATTCCATCTTCAAAGTTATAGACGAAAAAGTTCACACTGAAGACAGAGCACCTGAAGTTGAACCACATCATCAACCTGGGGCTGATGAGACACTGAATGGATTTTCTATTACATTTCTACAGACGGAACATCTGTCTTAGAGTGAGCTTATTCAGCCTCAGCCAAAAGCTTTCATATCCAGGAATACTCATCATAATCAAGGGTAGTGAACTGAAAGATACTCTGAGGAGACAAGACAGACCATTGGGAAATAGTTTAACTTATGAAAGCTTGTCCTGAATAAGAAAGGACACTCGAGATGAAGCAGCATAAGCAAATACCTATGGTCAAGCAACCAGAGACTTTTAAACGATGAGCCCTCACACTGTCGCTCTGAGGAACATGACCTTTCACTCTCAGAAGAGGAACCAGGCACCAGTGGGTGTGTGATGTATTATTAAAAGCAGAAAACGTTCTATCGCTTAGGCAAAAGAAAATTCATGTACTTCTATTTCACACAATAACCCACTAAAAAACCACTGCTGGCATCAATAAATGTTGACAAAAAGAATAAGGGGATGAATATACCCAGCTGAATTCATTGTGTTAAATACAGAGTCACGACTCAAAATTCCTTCTCTGAAAACAGTGGCGAAGGTGAAATGTGGAGATGAGAGAGCGGGCAGAGATTACGTATCAGCCAGCCCAACTTTCCTTGAAGAAACATTTAGAGAGGTTTCATGGGATTCTGAAACTCAACAGAGTGAATTCGGAACCATGATACCATACCACAGTATGTATCAGCCTCTTCCATTTCAATGTGTAAACTTTTGTTTAGGCTTTTCCAGAAGGAGGTAACAATTGGTAAAATTTGCTGCAAGTAAGCAAATTTAATTCTGTTTCTTAGTTCTTCCCCACTGAGTTCTAGCAGAAGACCTGTGCATCAAAGAAGTAACACTTTGGAGCAAGCACAAGTTAAAACTGAGCCTTCTTTCTCTATGGAAAATTGATACATAAACTCCCAGATCTTAAGTTCTGAAATACATTTGCAAATCGGTGGATGTGGAAGAAAATCTGTTGGACATTCTCACTTACCCTTTTAAAGCTCTGCTTCCAGCCACTTGATCATAATCATCAGCTCCTTGAGATGCTGATAGACATCTCTCAAAACAGTGGCATGGTGCTTAACAGAAAACCTCTTCCTGGAAGGCAAAGCTCCTTGGAATGGTACCACTTTGGCGAGAAACCATTATTTCTTGCAGTACAGCATCCATCCAAGAAATACTCTCTCCAGGACCAATATTGCCAAGAATAATACAGAAAAACATCTTGGCATTCACCAACTTTGAAGGTAGCCCAGAAACTGTGATGCTCAGTCCACTCACTGCAGAGAAAGACACACATCCCCACTTCTTTGTCTAGATAATCTACCACATGCCTAAGAGGTTTAGCTAATCCACTACGGGTGAGCAACGACTGGCTCTAGGAATGGCAAATTCTTTGGAGAAAGCATCTCATATCCAATAGTTGGACACTTGGGCAAAATCTGATTCTATTTATAACAGTACCTTTCCATGATGTTGGACTAGATCCTACCAGTGTCTCTATTCTACTTCATGATTGAAGTTAGGCTCTAAACACAAAGGTCCCCAACAGGTCAACTAAACCAAATTAACTGACTTCAGCCCCCTAATTGAGTAGAACACATATATTTGGTAAAAATTGACTTGAAGTATCTCTCACCAGCCTTTCAAATGCCCTTAGGATAGAAAGTGTGAGGATCTGACTAGAGGTGACTATCATGGGCCCCTTCGTGAAGCCATTTTAACAAGGAAAGGGCAATGTGGACAGAAGCTATAAGATATTCAAATACTGACAGGCACTGTTATCATATGCTCCTTCAATTTGATGGTAGTATATCCTAGCCAAAACTTTCTAAACCCCTTTCCCATAAAAGCCTTACAACCTCACTAATATGCATAGCCTCTTCTGTCTAAAATAACTCCTTACTATTAAAAAGATAATTTTATTTCAGAACATTTTATCGTTTAATCTATCATTATTCCCTAAATAATAAGCGTTTTAGCACACTGGACTAATAATTTAGCTTATGAATCTATTAGTTACTGAGTTAATGTAATTTCGTAAGTGGGCAATTTATATTCTAGGAAGAGTTTACTGTCCTGGACTAATCTAGACAACTGTATTCCCATACACTAGGCTGAGTTTCATAAGCCAAATTTGCAGCTATTTTATAGCAAGGTTTGAGTTAAAGACGACTGGCAAACACCCTGGAGAAAAAATAATACTATACATTGGAATCACAGGGCCGTCAAGAGAGGCAAAGGAAAATTAAGACAGATGGGCAAGGAGAAAATATCTAAATACCTTTTCAATGACATTTGAAAAAGAGAGGGAGGAGCAATGAGGTGTAAAAATAAGACAAAGGCAAACTCTCAGATTTCCAGATAAACAAGCAGACATCATTCACACCCAGTGACCAGGTGGCACAGAGAGGCCATCAAGCCTCACAAGGAGCACTGCTCCTACCTCATATGTTAATTATAGGAGGAAGTTGAGTCCTTGTCTGGCATACAGCAAGTTAAATTTCTGGTTTTCCATTTCACTGCTCTAAGGAATCATTTATGTTGGCTCAAGCCACCAGAGACTAATGGATATTCCCCACTCCATAAACCAGAGGCCACTTTCATGCGTTTCAGTGGAGAAGCTCAGGAGGAGAACACTTACGTAAGGTGTTCTACATACCCAAATCTATCATTCACCACCCACACTGATGGAAATACACTCTCAAGTGTAAAGCAAGTGGACCTACATATTTCCAAGGTGCTGGTCGCCTTAATGGAAACACTGGTGGCGTAGTGGTTAACCACTACAGCTGCTAACCAAAGGGTCAGCAGTTCGAATCCACCAGGTGCTCCTTGGTAACTCTATGGGGCAGTTCTACTCTGTCCTATAGGGTCACTATGAGTCGGAATCGACTCAACGGCACTGGGCTTGGTTTTTTTTTGGTTTTGGTCACCTTAATACCTAGGCAAATATTTAGTGGGTCTGGTATTGAGTACAAAGCAGCACCAAATATGATAAAGAAACTCCAAACTGCACTGGGACTAATCCCTGTGTGACGATATGTTTAAGCAAACTACCTGGACCTCTAGGTCTGCTAAGGTTCCCAGGGCAAGGAAGCATGACCAGCTGCCCTGGACTCAGGTCTGATTAGATAGTTGTAAACCACTAGCATTAGATCTCATATACATTCAGGAGGAGGGATGAGAATCACCATTAGCCCAAAGCTGATTCCTTTGAGGTGGAGGTCAGACATACCTCCACTCTCCAACTTTTTCATCATTTCTGACACCAACCTTCCTCCCCACACCACATTCTATTTCTCTGCTATGTTCGATAATTCATTGCAATGGCCACAAAAAACTCACAGATCATACTCACAATTATATGGTTTATTAGGGAAGTAATACCTACAGCTCAGGATCAGGATAAACTTGGAAATAACAGCATACAACTCAGGAGACAAGATACAGTTCTTCAGTCAGGACAGCTTCCAACTGAGACAATTTTCAGCTTTTTTTCTTTTGGCCGTGCCTACTGTCGAGCCTTCTCTCAGCCTCTGCCCTGCTCAGGCAAGTGTTACAGCTCTTTGGTTCCACCAACAAGCGCCCAGAGGCACCCCACTCTACTAGCAAACCTCCTGCCCAAACGTACTCAGTTCTCTCTCACTCCATGCGTTGGCAAGCCCACTGCAACCACCTCACACTGGCCTCCTGGGTCCTACCTCTTGTATTGCTACCACCATTTCTCTGCTGCTGGGCTCTACTGTGGTTGCCACCAATTCTCATCTTATTGCGTTGTTGCCAGTGTTACAACTCTCCCTTGTGTCTAGGAAGTTCTCAGAGCAGCAATCCTGGGTCCAAAGATGCACCATTCCAGGATCTTCTTGATAGCGGTAAGTTTCTCCTCAACTTCTGTGGAATTGGCCCTTACGTAAGCCTACTCCTTGTCAATTTTAAGGCACAGTCCTCCCACCATGGAATCCCCAATCCCCTCAGTAGACCACAGTCACTTAATTTGCATGGTCATCTACCAATTCTCACAAGGTCACTTAGTCCTCTTGGGTAGCTTTACACACCCTATTTGCATAGTAGACTGACCAATCCCTTGTAAGATTGTAGTCTAGCAAATCATCTTGGCAGAACTACAAATCCAAGGCCAGAAAGGCCATATATAAGAAAAACTCATTTGCAATAGCTGTAGATTGTTTTTGGCTCCTTCTTCCTACCAAAAATACCAACCTTCTGATCATTTTATTTATCAATACCTCCATGAAGAAAAATTTTATTAATACTCAGACTTTAGCCTATAAATATTTAAAGCAGCACCAAAAGGATAGGGGAAAAAAAGGGAATCAAAACAACCAGTTTATTCTTCTCATGTTTAAAAACGACTTAAGGAGTATTGCAATTATGAATAACTTTTCATTTGACTGACTAAAAATTTTAATCACTGATTCTCCTCCTGGCTTTAAGGCTCAGCATATCAAATTCAAACCAAAATAGCATATACTCAATAATAGTTTCATCTAACCAACTGAGCAGACAAATCACACTAAAATAATTAAAAAAAAAAAAGATAAAAATCCCAATCATACTATTTTGTATTAAATCTCAAGCACCGCCGAATTAGCACCAAAATAAAATGAATTGTTGTTGAATCTAGTTTCATCTCAATAAAGTTTTTTTTCTAGTTTCATCTCAATAAAGTTCATATTCATTTATTTGTGGCTTTTTGTTTTTATGTTTGTTTGTTGTGTGTTTCTTTGTTATCCGCTGAGTTCAGTAAATTCAAGGGTGACGTTGATTGGAAACTTAACTCTGTTGCCTAGAACCTAGAGGTTAGCTGAACCAAATTTATTTGGCAATAACACCAGAAGTCCAGTTTTTGTGACCCTCTTACATCCTCAGGCTATTCCTGTGGTATTTTTCAATGCAAGAACAGGAAGTCAATCCCTAGTGAGTGCATTTAACTCTTCTATGCAGAGCAAACCTAAGTGCTCCTATGAGATGGTAGAGTCTAGACTATCCCTGTGCCTGAATCAACATTGAGAGAGACAGATCTGCCCGAACAAAGACGCTCTGCAATTTTTGGAGAGTCATTTACCCAGCACTGTGGAGAAATTGTCTTTGTTTTGGTAGTGGGTGGAAGTGACAGATGGCACTTAATTTTTCTTTTTTTAATAAATGCTTTGTGAATCAGGGTAGTCATCATTTTTAAAGAGCCATTATTATCGTTTTTCTTTCTTATCATAATAAATGACAACTTCACTTTTTATCCTCTCTATAGCTCTGAAATAAATCTGCAATATGGAAACCATAAGAATGAAAGCTCTACGAAAGCAGGGACTTTGCCTTATTCACTACTATATTGACACCCTTTGAGATATAAATTTTTGTTGAATGAATAAATGAATTAAAGAAACTTGGTTACACAGTGATGTTTAACAGCTACAGTATGGTCCTTGTCAGTCAGAAGGCCAGAGACTCAGAACAGAAAATCTAGATCCTTCCTTATTCATTCTTAATTTTTTTTTTCCAATCAGAAGTTTATGTGGAAATGTGTGAGTACTCACATATTTTGGTAGTGTTAAAAAGTCATTTCTGAGAATGTTGACACATTGTGAAAACTGTAACCAATATCACCGAATAATTTGTGTAAAAATTGTTAAATGGGAACCTAATTTTCTATATAAACTTTCACCTAAAACACAATCAAATATTTTTTAAAAGTCATTTCTGGGTTCCAATTTTCAGAATGGAAATCTGCTCCTTCATAAAAGCAACAAGAATGCTGCAAAAACTGCCAAAATCAATTTTACAGAAATCTGGAAAATAACTAAAGGTTTGTAAAGATCTCAGGAGTGTTATTCAAGGAGAATAGTTAAATCTTGATAAGAACAGTGAGCTCTGTGGAGTTTTAACTTGCCCTGATCCTATCTCCACTTCCCCAGCTCCAAGGTACCCTTGAAAAAAACACCCACACAACTACAAAAAGCAGCTGTGAAAATCAGAAGCCTAGCAGCCACTGGGAGGAAAAAAAATAGGTTTGTAGTTCCTATAAAAGCTCCATCCCTAGAGAATTGTCACTATTTAGCCTGTCTGGCAGCTCACTGAAAATCTCCATTCTCAGGTTATGTTTTTATTTGACCTGGCTCAGAGTTCACTCTATTCAAAGAACCCTATCTACAGGGCATTTGTCAAAAACAATAGATGGCAACTGTTTAATATTGCTGCTGTCTGCAGCAGTGTTAACAATTGAGGCTAACAGGAGACTGACAAAAAAAAAAAAAAGTTATAAGGACAAACTGGGAAACGAAAGGTTCATATGCAGTTTTGAAAAGCCCTGAAATATACCTGGTAATCTGGAAGGGCTATATGCATGCCTGGGGCTGGGAACACGCCCAGAAAACATTTAAGAAGGCCCTAATCTTTCACCTATGGCTGATCTTGAGGCTCTGCACAAGTGGAAAGCGAAGGCTAAGGCAGAGTTGTACGTAAGTTGCTTGAGTGAATGTTGAAAGCATGCCCCAACACACACTCAGAGCTCCTCAGCAAAGATAGGGAGACTTATTGGTTCAAGACGTTTAAGGAAACCTCAGCCCAATTAGTACCTGACCAATAAGTAACCAAACAGAGACTTCAGTAGCCACACATGTCAAAGAACACAGACTTTGCATAATTAGTCTAGCAAAATCACTAAACAAACAGCAACCAAAACAAACCAGAGGTGGTAGGGGGGAGGGCAAGGATTTGATACACAAAGTTGCCACATTATATTATTTCAGTATCTTTTTTAAATAATTTTATTTATTTTGTTGTTGCTGAGAATATACAAGCAAAACATACACCATTTCAAGTTTCTACATGGACTGTTTAGTGACATTGATTACATTCTTCACATTTTTAACCATTCTCGCCCTCCTTTTCTGTGTTGTTCCTCTCCCATTAACATAAATTTGCTGCTCCCTAAGGTTGCTAACTAATCTTTCGAGTTGCTGTTGTCAATTTGATCCCACATACATAGTTCTTAAAAGAGCATAATGCTCAAGGCAGACATTTTTCACTCGTTAAGTTAAACTATTGTCTGCCAAAAGAATGAACAAATCTGTCTTGGAAGAAGTACAACAAGAATGTTCCTTAAAAGCAAAGATGACAAGACTATGTCTTACATACTTTGGACATGTTATCAAAACGGATCAGTCCCTGGAGAAGGACATCATGCACGATAAAGTAGAGGGGCATCAAAGAAGAGGAAGACCCTCAACAAGATGGATTGACACAGTGGTTGCAACAATTGGCTCAAGCATAACAATGATTGTGAGCATGGTGCAGGACTGGGTAGTGTTTCATTCTGTAGTACATAGGCTTGCTATGAGTTGGAATCAACTCGCCGGCACCTAACAACAACAACAACATTGTCTGGTTTTAAGAGGACTTCAGGGGATATTTTTGGTTTAAGGTTTAAAGGTTATATCAGGGCAATACTTTCAGAGATTTATCTAACCTTTATGGCTCCATAAAGCCTAGATTCAATGAAATTTGAAACTCTGTTCTGCATTTTCCACCTTTTGACATTATATTATTTTAAATGTCCAGATTTCAACAAAAAAAAAAAAAATTGAGACACACAAAGAAACAGTAAATCATGACCCATACACAAGAAATCATCAGTCAGTAGAAAGTATCCCTAAGTAAGCTCCACTGTTGAACTTAATCAACAAAGACTTTAAATTACCTTTTTTTTTAATTACAAATATGAAGGCCTGGTGGCACAGTAGTTAAGCTGTTGTTTGCTAACCAAAAGGTCAGTGGTTCAGACACACCAACTGCTCCATGAAAGACATGGTAGTCTGCCTCCATAAAAATTTATGGCCTTTGGAAATGAGGCAGTTCTACTCTGTCCTATGGGGTCACTATGAGTTGGAACCTACTTGACAGCAGTGGGTTTGGTTTTGGGTACTGTAAACATGTTCAAAGAACTGAAGAAAGCCACATATAAAGATTTAAAGGGCATTATGAGAATGGATTCTTACCAAATAATTTTTTCTTTTTTAGAACCAAATAGAGATTCTGGAGTTAAAAAGTAAAATAACTGAAGTGAAAAATTCACTAAAGGAGTCCATCAGCAGATTTGAACTGGCAAAAGAGAATCAGCTACTTGAAGACATGTCCACTGAGATTATCCAAGCTGCGCAATAGAAAGAAAAATCAGTGAAGAAAAATGAACAAAGCCTCAGAGACCTGCAGAACACCATTTAAGCATGCCATCATACCAATAATGGGCATCCCAGAAAGAGAAAGAGCCAGAAAGAATATTTGAAGAAACAATGACTGAAAATTTCCCGAGTTTAATGAAAAACATTAATTAGTATACCCAAGAAGCTCAACAAACTACAAATAGAATAAACTCAAAGAGATACATACCTAGACATATCACACTCAAACTCTCAAAAAACAAAGAGAAAATCTTGAAAACAGCAAGAAAGAAGTGACTCGTCACATACAAATCATATAAGTTGATTTCTTATCAGAAACAATGGAGGCCAGAATGCAATAGGATGACATATTAAAAGTACTGACAGAAAAAGACTGTCAACTAAGTCTTCTTTACTCAGCAAAACTGTCTTTCAAAAATGAGAAAGAAAGTAGGACATCCTTAGATAAACAAAAAATAAGAGAATTTCTCACTAGCAGACAAGCCCTACAAGAAGTACTAAAGGTTGAAATGAAAGGACACTAGACAGTAACTCAAATTCATTATGAAAAAATAAAGATCACAAGATAAATACATAGGAAAATATAAAATATATTTTTGTTTGTAGTTCTCTTCTCCTATCTAATTTAAAAAGACAAATGCATAAAGCAATAATTAAAAACTGTATTTATGGATAATAATGTATAAAGATACAATTGCATGACAATAACAATACAAAGGAAGGATGAGGGAACAGAGTCATATAGGAGCAAAAAAAAAATTGTATGCTATGAAATTAAGTTGGTATTAATATGAACTAGATATTTTAATTCAGATACTAATTGTAATCCCCAAGGCAACCACTAGGAAAATAACTGAAAAATGTAGAGTAAAGGAAACAGCAAAGGAATTGAAATGACATACTAGAAATCTATTTAACGCAAAAGGCGGCAGTAATAGAGGAATCAAACTCGTTGCTGAGTTGATTCCGACTCCTCGTGACCCTAAGAAAAAAGAAGACATAAAACATATAGAAAAAAGTAGTGAAATGATAGGCATAAATGCTACCTTGTCAGGAATTACCTCAGATGTAAACACTACGATCAAAAGCAGAGATCAAAGAATGGATTAAAAAGAAAATATGACTCAAATATATGCTGTCTACAAGAGACTCACGTTAGATCCAAAGACACAAGATGAAAGTAGAAGTATAAAAGATATATACCATGCAAATAGTAATCAAAGAGATCTGGGATGCCTATCCTAATATCAGATAAAGCAGACATGAAGGTGAAAATAGTTACAAGAAAAAAATAAGCACATTTTGTAATGATTAAAAGATCAACACATCAGGAAGATATAACTATTATAAACATATATGCACTTAACAGCATGGTGCAAAACATAAAGCAGGAGCAGACAGAACTAAAGGGAGAAATACACGATTTAAAAATAATAGAGACTTCAATACCCTACTTTCAGTAGGGATAGGGCAATGAGGCAGAAGATCTACAAGAAAACAGAAGACTTGGACAATACTGTAAACCAACTAGAACTAACAGCCATCTATTGAACACTCCACCTAACAATAGCAGAATACACAATCTTCTCAAGCGCACGTGGACCATTCTTCAGGATAGGCCATAAAATATATCTCAATAATTTAAATGCACTGAAATCTCACAAAATGTCTTCTCTGATTACAATGAAATTCTACTAGAAATCAATAACAGAAGGAAGTTTGGGAAATCTGCAAATATGTGGAAATTAAACAACATACTCATGAATCTTTGATCTTCATTAGTAAGTGCTAATGAAGATCAAAGATCATAGCCTTCAGTATGGATTGCACCTCAACATAAAGAAAACTAAAATCCTCACAACTGGACCAATGAGCAACATCATGATAAACGGAGAAAAGATTGACGTCGTCAAGGATTTCATTTTACTTGGATCCACAATCAACACCCATGGAAGCGGCAGTCAAGAAATCAAAAGACGCATTGCATTGGGTAAATCTGCTGCAAAAGACCTCTTCAAAGTGTTGAAAAGCAAAGATGTCACCTTGAAGACTAAGGTGCGCCTGACCCAAGCCATGGTATTTTCAATCACATCATATGCATGTGAAAGCTGGACAATGAATAAGGAAGGCCGAAAAAGAATTGACACCTTTGAATTGCGGTGTTGGTGAAGAATATTGAATATACCATGGACTGCCAAAGGAATGAACAAATCTGTCTTGGAAGAAGTACATCCAGAATGCTCCTTAGGAGCAAGGATAGTGACACTGCGTCTTACACACTTTGGACATGTTGTCAGGAGGGATCAGCCCCTGGAGAAGGACATTACGCTTGGCAAAGTACAGGGTCAGCAGAAAAGAGGAAGATCCTCAACGAGGTGGACTGACACAGTGGCTGCAACAATGAGCTCAAGCATAACAATGATTGTAAGGATGGCACAGGACCAGGCAGTGTTTTGTTCTGTCGTGCATAGGGTCGCTGTGAGTCGGAACCGACTCAACGGCACCTAACAACAACTACACTCAGGAATAACCAATGAGTCAAAGAAGAAATAAGTAAAATTAGAAAATACTTTATATGAATGAAAACAAAAACACAAAATACCAAAACATATGAGATGCAATGAAGGCAATACTTAGAAATTTATAATTGCAAACATCTACATTAAAATGATCCCAAATTAATAATCTAGTCTTCCACTTTAAGAAACTAGAAAAATAAAACCAAACTAAAGCCAAAGCAAGCAGAAGAAAGGAAATAATAAAGACTGGAGCAGAAACAAAATGAAATAGAAAGTAGAAAAACAGCAGGAGAAATCAATAGAACCAAAAGTTGGTTCTTTTTAATAGATGAACAAAGTTTACAAATTTTTAGATAGTCTGCAAGGAAAAGAGGAAGACTCAAATTACTAAACTAAAAAATGAAAGAGGGGATATCATTACCAACCTTACAGGAAGGATTATAAGGGAATACTATCAACAGTTGTAGACCAGCAAATTATTTAACCTAGATGAAATGGACAAATTCCTAGCCAGACACAAAATACCAAACTGGCTCAAAAAGAAATAGAAACTCTGAATAAACCTATAACAACTGAAGAGATTGAATCAACGTGGTAGGCAAAATAATGCCCCCAAGAATGTCCATATCCTAATCTCTTGAACCTCTGAATATGATAGGTTACATGGCAAAGAAGAATTATAGTTGCACTGGAATTAAGGTTGGTAATCATTTGACCTTAAAATCGGGAGATTATCTTATATCATCTGGGTGGGCCCAGTGTAATCACAAGAGTCCTTAAAAGTATAAGATGGAGGCAGAGGGGGAAGTTACAGTGATGCAATGTGAGAAGGCCTCAGCCCATTGTTGCTGGCTTTTAACATGGAGGAAGGAGAACATAAATCAAGAAATGTGAGCACTGGAAAAGACAAGGAAACAGGCTCTCCAACAGAGCTTCCAGAATGGTGTTTATCCCTGCAGACGCCTAGATTTTAGCCCAGCGAAATCTATGTCAAAATATTCAGAACTGCAAGATGATAAATTTTTACTCTTTTACACTACTGTTTGTGGTAACTTGCTACAGTAGCAATAGAAAACTAATACAAATTTGGGTATCATAAATGGGGTGCTGCTGTAACAAATACCTAAAAATGTGGAAGTGGATTTTGAATGTGGCAGTGGGCAGAGGCTGAAAGAATTTTAGTAGCATGATAGAAAAAGTGTAGATCACCTTGAATAGACTGCTAGAAGAAATATGGACATTAATGACTCTGCTAGTGAGGACTCAAAAGAAGCAAGGAGCATGGTAGAGAAAATATGTATTGCCTTATAGAATACCTATGTCATCATGAACAGACTGTTGGTAGAAATATGGAAGTTAAAGATGCTGCTGGTGAGGGCTCACTAGGAAAAGAGAAACATGTTATTGAAAACTGGTGGAAAGGGAATCTTTATTATATGGTAACAGGAAGCTTATCATAATTGTGCCCTGCAGTTATGTGGAAAGAAAAGTTGTAAAGGATGGAACTGAATATTTAGCTGAGAAGATTTCCAAACAAAGTGTTAAAGGTGCAGTCTGGTTTCTTCTTGCTGCAGATAGCAAAATGCAAGAGTAGAGAGAGATTTAGAGAAAAACTGTTAAACAAAGAGGAACTAGAACTTGATTTTCAGCTTTTCTAGACTGCGAAGATGCTAAAATTAAGAAGCTCATTATCAGGAGAGAAAAATCCAAGTATGTGTTGCATAAACTTTTGCTAATACCTCAGAAAAATCAAAATGTTGGTGTATTTGAATACACATCACACAAAAGGCTCTTTGAAAAGATTAAGCTTGTGACTCAGATTCTTTCAGCCATCTCAGCATAAGTCAAAAATAAAGCCAAAAAAAAAAAAAACCCTAAATTCATTGCCATCAAGTTGATTCCGACTCATAGGGGCCCTATAGAACAGAGCAGAATTGCCCCATAAGGTTTCCAAGGAGCACTTAGTGGATTCAAACTACTGAATTTTTGGTTAGCAGCTATAGCTCTTAACCACTACAGGGTTTCCAAGTCAAAAATAGAGATACGGTTATCTAAGAAAGATCTTTGGAGTAGACTGTTGTCTAATGGAGTGAATCCCTATAAGATACATAGGAGACCCACAAGGTTCTTGAGAATTTTAGATGAGTGGAAACATGGCCAGTTTAGACCAAAAAAGACAGAGTACAAAAGGAAGGATTATTGGACACCAAAACGTTATGGGCAGGAAACAAGCTGATAAAACTTTCCCAATGCAAACATGTGCTATATTTTATAAAAAAGAAAGGATGACTCAGAGGGTAGAGCTGAGATCCCAGCCCAGAGGGCAGATCTCAAGCTACAGAGAAGTTTTCCCAGCTGTATTTTGAAATTTCTTGAGGATGGTGACTCCTTTTTTCCTTCTATAATCTCCCTTTTTGAATGTGAGTGTTGCTAACTGTTATCCTAGCATGTCCCACCATTGTATTTTTGGAGCAGATAACTTGTTCTCTAGTTTCATAGGCACACAGATGGAGAGTAATTTTGCCCCAGGATGGATTATACCCAGAGCCTCACCCATGTGTATTTTAGAGATTTAGATGATGAAATTTGGAACTTTTGTGTTGATAACGATTATGTGAGATTTTTGGAGTTTGAGTTGATATGGTGATGTATCGAGAATTGAACACATATGTCCACACAAATACTTATATATGAATATTAATTATAATAGCCAAAAAGTGGAAACAACTCAAATGTTCATCAACTGATGAATACATAAACCAAATACTGTATATCCATACAATGGAATATTGTTTGCTCATAAAAAGGATGAAATTCTGATACATGCTACAATATGGATGAACCTTGAAAATATTATGCTAAGTGAAAGGAGCCAGACATAAATGGTCACATATTGCATGATTTTTTTTTTAAGCCTGTTGTATCTGAAAGGGATCTTTAAACTTTCTGTGTTATCAGGGTGAAAAAAGAACCAAACACTATTATCAGTGAGTCATGCAAATTACTTAACTATACGTTTTGAGGGAAAAGAAATATATAATGCTGTGAAGTAGAAGCTAAGGTTAGTTTTCCACATTATCCTTCCAAAGAAGGAGTGCCCCAAACCTCTCTTCTTTATCCCCCTTCTAAAATCATAGGGGCAACGTGTCTATTTTCAAACAAAAAGTAAATGTATAAAGTCCTTTTGAGAAAAGCCTTTCCAATAAAATTTTATTAATAATAAATTATAGACCAAACACTGGCAACCATGTATAGACATGTCTGCTATGTACAAACTGAGATCATAAGGCCATACTTTCAAATACAATTTCAGAATTAGCTGTAATAAATCAATGTATTTACTTGGAAATTGCATAATTTTCTTCAGCTTACAATCCATGGTATGGATAGTTTAATATAATGTTAAATAACTTACCATCTACCTAAAAGTAAGCTATAGAACAGTAACTATTGGGATTGAATAATAACAAGGTTTTGTTGGCTCAGTAGTTTTTCTTAAGTTTATATATATATGAGTATATATAATTATATATTATATGCGTACATATACACACACATACATACACACATATACATATACATACACATATATATAGACACACACACATACATACATGGAGCACTGGTGGCACAGAGGTTAAGAGATCAACTGCTAACCAAAGGAAGGGCTGGCAGTTCAAATCCACCAGTCACCCTTCAGAAACTCTATGGGCCAGTTCTATAGTGCTGCTATAAGTCGGAATTGACTGGATGGCAATGGATAGGTATATGTAGCCCTGGTAGCACAGTGGTTAAGACCTACGGTTGCTAACCAAAAGATAGGCAGTTCGAACCCACCAGGCGCTCCTTGAAAACTCTATGGGGCAGTTCTACTCTGTCCTATAGTGTTGCTATGAGTCAGAACGGACTCTACAGCAACTGGCTTCGTTTTTTTCCTTTTGTAACAACAACTTAAAGAACCGTGGTTACACAATGGTTAAAATGCTTGGCTGCTAACCAGAAGGTAAGTGGTTCAAATCTACTAGCTGCTCTGCAGGAGAAAGATGTGGCAGTCGGCTTCCTTAAAGATTTACAGCCTCGGAAACCCTATGGAGAGTTCTACTCTCTCCTATAGGGTCACTATGAGTGGGAATCCACTGGACGGGAGTGAGTTTGTTTTTTGTGTTTTTGTTTTTTTTTTAACAGCTTCCTAACATCATGGGAAAAGACAAAATAAAAAAAAAATTAGAGTTCCATTTTATTTGTTTCTTATGATGCTTAAAATCTATTTTTAGTTTATGTATATCCAAAGCCATAAAGATTAGTGTTTTCATTTTCACTCGCTCATTTAAGAAATATTTATTGAGTGACTAGGAGTAATAGTTTTTGTCTTCAAGCAGGTTCATAAATGAGTCAAAGAAATAAACCAAATAAACACTAAAATCTGTTGATATAATTACATGCAAACTCTCACCAGCAGGTCTTCCCACTTACCTTCAAGTATGTATACATACTCTACCCTCTCACTTCTAAAAAAAAAAAAATGCAAACCCGTTGCCATTGAGTCAAATCCAACTCATAGTGACCCTATAGCACAGGGTAGAACTGCCCCATAGGGTTTCCAGGGGGCACCTGGTGGATTCAAACTTCTAACCTTTTGGTTACGGCGGAAGTACTTAACTACCACGCCACCAGGGTTTCCAAGCCCCACCAGGGCTGTCCCTTCAAGGATGTACATATATTCTAGTCTCCGTAAGTTAATTTAGATTATGACAACCATTCCCTAAATCCAATTCCCTCTTTCATACAAGGATATTTCTCAAACATCTCTCTCTCCTGCATCATCAATGGTTCCTTCTCTACTGGATTATTACCATCAGCATACCCCCAAAAAAACCCTATAGAACAGAGTAGAACTGCCCCATAGAGTTTCCAAGGAGCACCTGGCAGACTTGAACTGCTGACCCTTTGGTTAGCAGCCGTAGCACTTAACCACTAGCCACCAGGGTTTCCTACCATCAGCATACAAACCTGCAAAACCCATATTAATTTTTAAACACTTTCCTTGACCTCACATCTCTACTCCAGCTATTGCTTTTTATTCTTTCCTTCCCTTTACATCAAAAACCTTGAAACAGTGTTTGGTACTCTGCCAATTCCAATTTCTTCACTCCTATTTTCTCTTAAACACATGCCAAGTAGGTTTTCATCCCCCCGCTTCACTGAAACTATTCTTTTCAATGTCACCAGTGATCCAAGCACCACACACACATTCCAGGTTTTATCCCTACTTTCCCCTTGCTCCTTCTAAGTCTATTTTCCTCATTTCTGTCTTCTTCCTAATCTCTAAGTGTTGGAAAGGTCTGTCTACATTCCTTCCTTATGTGATCTCATCCAATCACATGACTTTAAATACACCCTTATGACCCAAACTTGTATCTATAACCTGAACCTTTCCTCTAAACTTCAAATCTTTATATCCAACTTCCTACGTGATATCACCACATGGATACCTAACAGGCATCTCAAATTAATATGCACAAAATGAGCTCCCGATATTCTGCCGAAAAAACTCCTCCTGCAGTCTTCTCCTCCTCATCCAAATCAACTATATCCTTCTAGTTGCTCAAGCCAAAACCTCAATTCCTTTCTCTTTCACATCCTAAATCCAGTGCATCAGCAAAACCTACCAGCTTTTCAAAACTTATCAAGAATTTCATCACATCTCATCATCCCCCATCACCACCATAATTCAAAGATCATCTCCATTCTAGATTACTCCAGTACCCTCCTAACTAGCCTCTCTGCTTCATTCACTTTCAAACTAGTCTATTTTCATGTTACTTTTGCTCAAACCCTGCAAATATACACATCTCACTCTTTACTAGGACCTAAAAGACCCTATATAACTGGGATCTCCATTACCTTATGTATCTCATCTTCTAACTCTTGCCCCTCTCCTCACTCCAGCCACATCGTCTCTGCAGTTCCTTGAATGCACCAGGCACACTTCCACATCATGACCTGTACACTTGTTGGACCCTCCCTCTGCCCGGGAGGGTCTTCCCCCAGATACATCCCTCATTGGTTCACTTCTTTATTCAAAATGTGCCTTCTCAGTGAGGCCTTCCTGAGCCACTCTATAATATCCCAAAACTCCCCAACATTTTACACCTTTTTTCTTCATGCATCGTTTCAGAAGTTATCATTATAACTATATTTTACTCATGTATCTTATCTGTCACCTGTCTCCGTCACTAGAATGTAAGCTTCCTGGGGGCAGAGATTTGTCTATTGTGTTCACAGTGCACCTCAGTGCATGGACTAGAGTCAGGCTGCTCAACAGAGAGAGAAAGTAGAGTTATGCTAAGGAAGAAAAGGATCATTTGTCCTTAAAAAAAAAAAAAACCCAATGCCGTCCTTAGATATAATAATAATGTGCCTGTCATATTGTGATGATTTCTACAACAATCTATTATTCATCCTACAAGCTCCAACTCGTGTCTCACCTTCTTCATGAATCTTTTCTGATAGACCTAGCTGTCAGAGATTCTCTCCCTTGCCCATCTTCTAAACCCTTACGATCAACATTAATCACTTAGAACTTAGAGGCCATGTGGAGTTAATTAGCTGTGTGTTCATCTGCATACCCTTTCTACAACCTAATTGTCATCTTGTTGGGAACATGACACTTATCTGATACTTCTCTGTATGCCCACCTCCTCCCTACTGAGAATTCATCTAGTTCTGTGTATGTCTGATTGTTTTTTACTGGATATGGGAGCCCTGAGCATTAAGATGTTTCGCAAAGCCAAGATTCATCAGTGCTCAGAGCTCTGGGCAACCCGGGAGGGTCTCCCAGGAAAAACATTTCTGAATAGAAGGGAGAGGTCACAATGGCAAGATTACATAACCTTTTTCAACGTCCATTCCAAAAGCTGGTGAAAGATGCTCATGGTCTGCCTTACATGGTATCATTACACCAATTTAAAAAAAAAACATTACATCAATAGCATTCCCAAAATTCCCGGGACGGCCTTAGATTTTTTAAGTTACCCCAGCTAAGGGGTCACAATCACTGAAGAAGGGTTTTGGCACTGTAACTAGCATCAAGGGCTAGATTTTTGTTTTTAACTGCCATTGAGTCAGTCCCCGACTCATGGTGACCTCATGCACAAGGGAACAAAATGCTGCCCGGGCCTGCACCATCCCCATAACCAGTTGCAGATCAGACCACTGTGATCTGTCATGCATTGAATTGTGTCCCCCAAAAATGTGTCCATTTGGCTAGGTCATGATTTCCAGTATTGTGTGATTATCCACCACTTTGTCATCTGATGTGATTTTCCTACATGTTGTAAATCTTACCTCTACGATGTTAATGAGGTAGGATCATCGGCAGTTATGTTAATGAGGCAGGACTCAATCTACAAGATTAGATTGTGTCTTGAGTCTATCTCTTTTCAGATATAAAAGAGAGAAGCAAGCAGAGAGATAGGTGACCTAAGAAAGTAGTGCCAGGACTTCCACCAGACTGAGTTCAGTACAACTAGATGGTGCCTGGTTACCACCACTGACTGCTCTGACAGGGATCACAACAGAGGGTCCCGTTCAGAGCTGGAGAAAAAAGGAGAACAAAATTCTAACTCAAAAAGAAAGATCAGACTTGCTGGCCTGACAGAGACTGGAGAAACTCTGAGAGTATGGCCCCCAGACACCCTTTCAGCTCAGCAATGAAGTCACTCCTGAGGTTCACCTTCAGCCAAAGATTGGACAGGCCCATAAAACAAAATGAGACTAAAGGGGCACACCAGCCCTGGGGCAAGGACTAGAAGCAGGAGGGGACAGGAAAGCGGTAATAGGGAACCTAAGGTTGAGAAGGGAGAGTGTTGGTATGTCATGGGGTGGTTAACCAGTGTCATAAAACAATATGTGTACTAACTGTTCAATAAGAAACTAGTTTGTTCTGTAAACCTTCATCTAAAGTACAATTTTTTAAAAAAAGAAAAGAAAGTAGTGCCAAGAGAAGAGCTCGTCCCTTGGACCTGGGGTCCCTGAGTTTAGAAGCTCTTAGGCCAGAGGAAGATTGATGACAAGGACTTCCCCCCAGACCTCACAGAGAAAGAAAGCCTTCCCCTGGAGTTGGCACCCTGAATACAGACTTCTAGCCTTCTAGACTGGGAGGGAATAAATTTCTGTTGTTAAAGCCATCCCCTTGTGGTATTTCTGTTATAGCAGTACTAGATAATGAAGACATGATCCATAGAATTTTCATTGGCTGATTTCCTGAAATAGATCGCCAGGCCTTCCTTCTTAGTCTGTCTTATTCTGGAAGCTTCATTGAAACCTGCTCGACATCATCAATGCACAAGCTTCCACTGACAGACAGGTGGTGGCTGTGCATGAGGTACATTGGCCAGGAATCAAACTCAGGTTTCCGGCATGGAAGGCAAGAATTCTGCCACTGGAGCACTGCTGCCCTCAAAAGCTAGACAGGAATAGGCAAACGTAGAAAAACACAGAAAAGTCATCAAGTAACAGCAAATTTGGCAAACAACTTTTAAAATTGTTTCAAATAAAGCTAAAAATACAAGTAATTCTACATTACCAAAAAAGCTTCATCTCAACCAAGTTTGTTTTCATTAGCCAAAGGTTTCTCTAGAACTCTACTTATTACAACTACTTCACCATAAATACTCTGGTGGAACAGATGTTTCCCCCTCGTCCATGTCCATTGAACAGTCGCCCTGTACAAGAAGCTGCCTGCATGCCAGATGAATGGAGTCAGCTGAAGAGCATTGTAACCAAGCTCTTCGCATCTCCGCAGGTCCCCGGCAAGCAGCATTTTCCCTTTAATCATACTTTTATCCCTCTGCCCCAAACCACCCCAGTAGTTTTCTGTTTTTTTAAAAAATACTAACTCCTAAATGGAGCCCTGGTAACATAATGGTTAAGAGCTTGGCTGCTAATCAAAAGGCTGGCAGTTCAAATCCACCAGCCACCCCTTGGAAACCCTATAGGGCAGTTCTACTCTGTCCTGTAGGGTTGCTATGAGTCAGAGCCAAATCGATGGCAACCAACAACAACAACTCCTAAATCATCTATTAAATACATGCACATACTTTCAGAAGAAGATATTGTAGCAGGTGTTCTCTGCATGGTAGGAATGCCCAGTGCACTCTTGCCCGGGAGGTCATATGATCGAGCAGTTAAAAGCAGAGGTGTTGAGTCACACAGGCTTAGATTCTGTTCCTAGGTCCTCCATGTTTGAGCTGCCAACTCAGGAAAGTCCCCAAAGGTCTAAGCTTCTGCTCCAGCCTCTGGAAAATGGAGGGAGACAGCAGTATGTACTTCACATGGGGAGTACCTGGGTGCCGTAAACAGTTAGTGCACTTGGCTGCTACCCAAAGGGTTGGCGCGTTGAGTCCATCCAGAGGTGTCTCAGAAGAAAGGCCTAGTGATCTACTTTTGAAAAATCAGCCATATAAATCCTGATGGATCACAGTTCTTCTGGTTTAGAACATATGCTGAAGAAAAATATGACCCCAGCAAGCTGGGAGACTTGGGGATGCTCTGATTACAGCTAGTAAATCAGACATCTGTTTTCACTTCAAATTATAAGGAACTATCTAAGGATCGGGAATTAGGAAGGCTATTACAAGGTTATTTGATTTAAATATGTAGAAATGGTGATTATTTTATCAAAATGCTTACATTTAAATAAATGTAAGAGTATAAATCAGGAACAAAGAAATACCTTAAAAGATTGTATAATGTATTGAAAGCAATATTTAAAGAGGAAGCAGAAGTAAATGAAAATTTCTGTCTTGCCTCTTACTGTGTGACTTGAAAAATGCATTTAAGTTCTCAAAGTTACAGGTGTTTCCTCTGCTAAAAATGAGGATTATGGGACAGTGGTCTGTTAACTAGATGTCTACACTCCTCTCACCTGCACCCACCATTTGGTCTCCGCTCTTTTACAGTTGGGCTCCCTCCATACCTGATGCTGTCTGTTCCTACAGCCTCCTTGGGGTTCGAGGACCCTCCAAAATACCTTACGGGCTGTTTTGGCCATTAACAGACCTTAAGAGTTTCATTCCGTTTCGGCAGCACCTTCACCCTGCCCTCCCCGTTGCCTTGGTTGTGAGCCTTCTCTCCAGCCACCATTCCCACCACTGCATCCACTAACGCCCAGTAAGACCACAAGCGCAGCCTCTATGAACCAGAAAAGACTGAAGCCATAATATCTCCCACTGCTGGTGTCCCATGACAATCAGATGAGACAATGTCTGCAAATGCTTTGTACAAACATAAGACATCATTTGATTTTCTGTTTGTAGTCATGGAAAGATGCCTATGTAACTGTCATGGATTGAATTGTGTCCCCCCCAAAATCTGTGTATCAATTTTGCTGGGCCATGATTCCCAGTATTGTGTGGTTGTCCTCCATTTTGTGATTCTAATTTTATATTAAAGAGGATTAGGGTGGGATTGTAACACCCTTACTAAGGTCAGAGCCCTCATGCAATGCAAAGGGAGTTTCCCTGGGGTGTGGCCTGAATCACCTTTTATCTTACAAGAGAGAAAAGGGAAGGAAGCAGAGAGTTGGGGACCTCATACCACCTAAAAAGCAGCACCGGGAACAGAGTGCATCCTTTGGACCCGGGGTCCCTGCACCTGAAAAACTTGTTGACCAGGGGAAAATTGAGGACAAGGACTTACCTCCAGAAGCAAGAAAGGGAAAGCCTTCCACTGGAGCCTATGCCCTGAATATGGACTTTTAGCCTACTTTACTGTGAGGAAATAAATTCCTCTTTGTTGAAGCCATCTACTTGTGGTATTTCTGTTACAGCAGCACTAGATAACTAAGACAGTAATGCCTATCATTGCATTGGATTAAGACTCGCCAGCTTGTACTTTTTAAAATTTTATGCTCACCTATGTGTTTTGCTTTCTATTGCCATTTCTCTTGTGATGGCATTGGGATCTGCCCCCAAAAGAGTAGGCAAAGCTTTATTTGTCTTTATTTACAAACCTTATGCAAGTGCCAATGTACAGGGAACATGCTTACACATGTTATCGCTACTGCAGACTACTAGAGATACTGAAGATATGAACATTTAGGGTATCCTTAATTTAACTGCCTCCTATAGATGAGGATAACTGACAAAGTGCATCTGTGAGTCACTCTCAGATTCCCTCCATAACACACAGCGACGGCACAGATCCCGCAGGAGCTCTGAGAACCCTCTCAGTGCGTCCTAGGGTTCCTCTGTGCTCAGGCTGCAGGCTCCCCAACCTGAGGTGGGAGAGGGGTTACCATTCTAAGGCCCAGATACGCTACGCCTCAGCTGCCTTTATCCTTCCCAAGGTGGCACTTACCTATACAACATTCCTTTTCCTTCCCTTTCTTTTCCTAACCTCCAATTCACCTTTTTTTATAATTATTCTCCACAGAACCTCCTTAACTAAGCTTTTAGCACTTTAGCCCAAGACATGAAGTTCTACTAGATGATTCTAACTAAACCAGTTGTCATCGAGTCAGCTTCAACTCATGGCAACCCCATGTGTGTCAGAGTAGAACTGTGCTCCATAGGGTTTTCAGTGGCTGATTTTTTTTGGAAGTAGATCATCAGCCCTTTCTTATAAGGCACTTCTGAGTGGACTCAAACTGCCAACTTTTCACTTAGCAGCCAAGCTTCTTAACTGTTTGCAGCACTCAGGAATTCCACTACATGATTTTAGGTTCTAGTAATTTGGTAGTTGAAACTGAACAAACTAGCATCCCTGAGATTCATATAAAGGTGATATATGGAGATAATGTAAATAAACAAACAAAAAAAACAGAATTCTGTCATTTATTAAAAGTCAAATCATTATTTTAAAACCAACAAGATTCTTAGTTCAAAAAAAAAACCAATCCTGTTGCCGTCAAGTCAATTCCTACTCATAATATATAGCGACCTTGTAGAACAGAGTAGAACTGCCCCATAGAGTTTCCAAGGAGCACCTGGTGGATTTGAACTGCTGACCTTTTGGTTAGCAGCCATAGCACTTAACCAGTACACCACCAGGATTTCCAGAAACTTATAGTAAATTAAATACTAGAATAACAGATAGTCAACATAGCAATTGTGGAGGAAAATCGCGAAGGCCTTATGCTAAGTCTCTTCTCATGACTCTAGGTAGCTGGTTTCTTTAAAACTGCCTTTTCTACCCAAACACTGTCATGTCCATCAGTTACAGTCACTTTCTGGCTCAGTCCCAAACGCTCCTGTCATCTCTGGATAGGATTCTGACAGCTTATGGAGCATCGGTTCTGTCACTAACACTTATTTCTTTTCAACCTACATAAAATTACATTAACTTAACCAAGCTAGAGACATTCTTTTTCTGTTAAGATCAACCTTTAGGCCAAACCTGTCCTCACTCTGAGTTTTTCTGCAGGGTCAATTTCAAGGGCTCCTCTCCCTTTCTCCTTCAGCAGCCTTAGTCAGTGACTCAGTTAGTGGCAGCCATACTCAGGAACACAAAAACTGTTTCCCTCAGTGAATACCCCATTAACTTTGGAAGTGAATGACTTCAGAGGTGTGCTTCTGCTAAATTATAACCGGCACATTCAGGTCAATTATTTCTTCACTATCCGTTCTGACATGTTTCTCTCTCAGGCACTGAGAACTGCCACCTCTCTTGGAGTACAGGCTTCTCAGAGAACACCTCAGCCAGATGACCACCTGAACTGTTCAGGTGGGGGAGCATTTCAAGCTATCTCCCTTGAAGAACCCCACAAGTTCTTCTTTTCTTCATCATTTCTCACTTATATGATAAAAACTGCACAGCATTGAAGGTGTATCCTGGTTATTTTCACACATAGGATACTATGAGACTTTTCATTTATTTATATAGAGATGACATGATATGCATTAGTATTTGCTGACAATATTTAAGCTCAACTGACCAGTCCATGTGGGACAACACCTGAAACTGACTGGACTCAGTGACCATTATGGATTGAATTTTGTCTCCCAAAAAGACATGTCGAAGTCCTAACCCCTGTACCTGTGAACGTGTCTCTGTTTAGAAATAGGGTTTTCCTTTTGTTATGCTAAGTTACACCAGAGTTAGTGTGGGTTCTAAACCTAATCCCTTCTGAATGGTTTCTTATAAAAAGGGAAAACAGACATACACGGGAGAAGACAGATACCATGTGACAATAAAGGCAGATGTATCTACAAGCCCAGAAAAGCCAAGGATTGTCAGCAGCTAGGAGAAGCTGAAAGAGAAAAAGAAGGGCCTTCCCCTACAGCTGATACCCTGACTTCGACTCTATACTCCAGAACTGCAATGACTGACTTGGTCCAAAATTAACTCATCTCAGAGCAACTACAAGAAATAAAAGTTTAAAAAACCTAAGAAACACTGCTTGCACCTTCAGTGGAGTAAATTAATCTCTCTTGAGGTATTTTACATCTAGGACTGTGTTCCTGTATAAATCACAAATACTTCATTCACTCCACAAATACGTATTGAGCACATGCTATGTGCCACACAGCGTGGTAAGCCCTGGAAACGACGCAGTGACAGATAGACACAGCCCTTGCCGTGCGGAATTCATAGCAATGTGGGTGGCAGACACAGCACCAATAGACACACAGCTGAATCTATGATTATAGACTATCATGAAGGCTATTGGGTAAAGTTAAAGGGTTTGATGCACATTTTCAGAGCGGAGTAATTTAGCTTGAGGAAGACATTTAAGCCCAAAACGAATACAAATAGGGCTGCAAAGTGATAGAAAATGAGAATGGTGGTGGGCCGTTGAATGTAGGGAGGATGAGATTAGATGATCATGGCCAAGGAAGGGGATCCATGCTCCTGGGTAAACAGGGACAGCGAGGTTACCTGTATTCTGTAGAACACTGGGGTGATACAAACAGTTAACGCACTCAGCTGCTACGGGAAGGTTGCCAGTTCGTCTACCCAGAGATTCCTCGGAAAAAAAACCTGGTGACCTACTTCTGAAAAAAAAGCTATTGAAAACCCTGTAGGGCACGGTTCTACTCTTTCACACATGTGGTTGCCATGAGTTGGAACTGCCTCACATGCTCCCCGTGGTGATGGTGGCAGTATCCTTTGCCCCCTTGGCTACAGCAAGGCAAGAGGGTCATAAAACTTCTCTTAACCCTGGTGGCTAGGCCTTCGATGTTAAGTTATTTTCTGTATTCAGGGTCAAGATAGGAAGGAAGAAGCTGCAAATGGTTTCAATTTTGGCTGCTGAGGTTGTCATTAAATTAATCCTTGAACTCTACTGGTACTAAGTACTTTGTATTCACATAATACTTTGACCGTAACTTCACTGTATCACTACTGTTGTGTTGTAATTAGGTCTTTATAAATTTTTCTCCTCTTCTAGTTTTTGAGGTTATAGGGTGCAAAACCAGAAACTAAAGCCAATCTTATTGCCATCAAGTCGATTCTGATTCATAGCGACCCGATAGGACAGAGTAGAACTGCCCCATAGGGTTTCTAAGGAGCACCTGGTGGATTCGAAATGGCGACCTTTTGGTTAGCACCTGTAGCTCTTAACCGCTAGGCCACAACGGTTTCCTTATAGAGCACAGGAAGGTTTTATTTTTTCTTTATATCTCTGGAGACTACCACTTGCCTGGAAAAGAGTATCTATTTCATATATGTATAATAAATACAGAGCTCTGCTGGTGCCATGGTTAAGCGTTGAGCTGCTAACCAAAAGGCCGGCAGTTCAAGTCCACCAGCCTCTCCTTGGAAAGCCTATGAGGCAGTTTTACTCTGTCCTACAGGGTCAATATGAGTCAGAATCAGCTCGATGGCAATGGGCTTGGTTTTGTTGTTGTTGTTTTAATAAATACATGAAAAAAAAAAGTCAGCCATTAGGTTCTGTAGAGTTCTCTGGCAGTTCAAGTAGATACAGGTTTACATATATCACATACATTGCAGTTTCACATTAGTATTTTTGTGTCTAAAGGTAATAGTTTGATGAAAAATAGCTATTTTATTAGATGATTATTCTTTAACTTTTTATAATTTATCTTTGTTGGTTTCATTGAGAACATACACAGGAGAACATACACCAATTCAGCAGTTTCTACTTGTACAATTCACTGACTTTGATTACATTCTTCGAGCTAAGCAACATTCTCAGCCCTGCTTTTCGAGTTGTTCCTCCCCAATTAACATAAACTCACTGCCCCCTAAGTTTCCTATCTAACCTTCCAGATTGCTGTTGTCATTTCGATCCCTTGCAGATAGATCTTAAAAGAGCACAATGCTCAAGGCAGACATTCTTTACTAGTTAAGCTTAAACTATTGTTTGGTTTTAAGAATCTGAATTAAAGAAAAAAAGTGGAAAAATAAGCAGACCCAGGCATAAGGTCATTTTCTTATAAAAATATTAGGGTATTATGAGGATTAGCCGATAGAAGATATAAAGACTGATCACTCCTTGACTTCAAAAATAAACACAACCAGCCTCAAAAACAAGTCAGCACTGAGTTCTTTTGCACTCATTGAAAATTCGATTGTTTCAACTAAAAAAAAAAAAAAAGACCTCTATATTCCAAGCTATTTTTTTTTTTAATATCATATGAATATCATTATTCTCCAAATGTCGTATTTGGAATCATTACATTTTGCACAACAATGCCAGCCAGCCAGTTTCAGAAGCTCTTTCACCCCTCGACAACGGCCAGGTATCAAGTGTAATAGGACCAGACGCAGCAAACAAATTAAAATGTGTGTCTTTGTCGAATGATACTGTTTCCAGGCGTATAAGTGACACAGCAATTAATGTCTTTGAACAGCTGGTTTTAAAGATTAAAGAAAGTGATTATTTTGCCAACGGACAGATCCACCTGAATGTGCTGGGATCTTGGCATTTCAAGATACATTTAAAAGAGTTACTATGGACAAAAGGAGGCTATTTAGAAAAATATAGCCCAATAATACAACAGGAAAAAACCATTTTGAAATATTTCAAGGGGCAACCCAAAATTTCAACTTAAAAAGCAGGAAATTGTACATTGCTGTTTACATATTTAGAGAAGAATCACAGATTTATCCAAGAAGGAAATCATTTGGCTACAAGGAATGATTCAGATTCTTCCTGGATATACTTCTTTCTTTATTCCCATATTAATGATCTTTAAAGGGAAGAAACAGAGAAAGAATGGGTGCAAGAGAGAGAATTTTCCTGTACATCTGGAGGACTCTATATAGCCAAGGAGCCCTGGTGGTGCAGTGGTTAAGAGCTTGGTGCTAACCAAAAGATTGGCAGTTCCAATCCTTGGAAACCCTACAAGGCAGTTTTACTCTGTCCTACAGGGTCTCTATGAGTCAGAATGGACTTGACCGGTATAGGTTTGAGTTTGTTTTTGTTTTTGTTTTTGTATACAGCAAAAACATACACCAATTCAAGTTTCTATATGTACAATTCAGTGACATTGATTACATTCTTCAAGCTGTGCAACCATTTTCACCCTCCTTTTCTGAGCTGTTCCTCCTGCATTAACATAAGCTCACTGCCCCCTAAGTCTTCTATTTAAGCTTTCAAGTTGCTACTGTCAATTTGATTCTCTTCTAGATAGCTCTTAAAAGAACATAATGGTCAAGGCAGACATTTTTTACTAGTTAAGTTGAACTATTGTTTGGTTTTAAGAAGAATTCAGGGGATATTTTTGGTTTAAGGTTTAAAGATCATCTTAGGACCATAGTTTCAGGAGTTCATCCAGCCCCCTTGGCTTCAGAAAATCTGGAGTCTGAGAGAATCTGAAATTCTGTTCTGTATTTTCTCCCTTTTGATTAAGATTCTTCTGTAGAATCTTTTACCAAAATGTTCAGTAATGGTAATTGGGCGCCATCTAGTTCTTCTGGTCTCATGGCAAAGGAGGCAGCTGTTCATGGAGGCAATTAGCCACATGTAAAATAGTGTGGTGGAGGTGTTGACCTCCTCTATCTTCACAAGGGGGAAGGAGAATCATCAACATGAACAGCTGGAGGCTGATTCCTGTGAGGTGGTCAGACATACCTCCTCTTTCCAACCTTTTTACCAATTTTGACATCAATCATCCCTCCCACAGCACTCTCTTCTTCTCTGCTGGGTTCAATAATTCATTGCAATGGCCACACAGAATTCACAGACCATACACACAGTTGTGGGGTTTACAAGGGAAGTAACAGTTTACAATTCAGGTTCAGGAATGGTCAGGATACACTTCTTTGACCAGGAGAGACTCTTCTCAGCAGTGTCGCAAGCAGGCCTCTCTCTGGCCCTCAACCCCTCAGGCCTCTTGGGCCAGCCCAGCCTCTGCCCTGCTCAGGCAAGTTTTACAAAGCTCTTTTAGCTCTGCCACCAAGTGCCCAGAGGTACCCCACTCCACAAAGGAACCTCATGCCGGAAGGTACTCAGCTTTCCTGCTCCATGGGTCAGTAAGCCCACTTTGCTGTCTCCTGCCAGTCTCATGGATCTGCTGGCTCTGCTGCTGCCACTTACCTGCTGCTGCTTCTCGCCATCTCTTGTCATCTTCAGCGTTCTCTGTCTTCTGGGTCCAGGAGGTCTCAGCACAGGGATCGTGGATCCGATGAGTACCCTGAACTCCAAGCTCTTCTTCTTGAAGGTAGTAAGGTCCCCCTTTGTTCTGGAATTGGCTCTCCTTTAAGCTTAGCAGGATAGCAAAACTGACCAATCCCTTGATCAGAGTTCCACACACTTTATTTGCATGGTCCCACCCCCACAATGGCTCCATGCACTTTATTTACATTACCCATTATCGTCAAGTTGGCTCTGACTCATAGCAACCCCATAAGACAGAGTACAACTGCCCCATACGGTTTCCAAGGAGCAGCTGGAGGATTAGAACTGCTGACCCATTGGTTAGTAGTCGATCTCTTAAATGCTGCGTCATCAGGGCACCCTATTATTAGCAAGGTATCCAGTCCCATTGGTGGGCGACAAGTACCTCATTTGTATAATCCCACCCAGTCATTTGGTGGGAGTTACAAAGACTTTGGAAAGAGTCACATTAAGTAAGTCACTGTACCACACCATACATGCCATTTCCTCCTCCTATTCCTGACTCTCCTTCTTCCATTGTTGCTTCAGGTGAATAGACACCGATTATTGTGCCTTGGAGGGCCAATTATAAGCTTTTAAAAACCCAGACACTACACAATGAACTAGGAGGTAGAACAGAAGCATTAAACATATTATTAGTTCAACAAGGGTGTCTCATGAAACCATGACCCTAAAACTCCAAACCAAGGAATCAAAACCCATGAGGTGTTTGGTTGTACATAAGCAGCCTCAGTGCTACTTTTTTTTTTTTTTTTGTCATTGTAAATATGCCTATCACACAACTTTTGACAGCAATTACATTAATAGGCTGTGCAACCCCACCCTTAATCAAAGTGGTTTTTCCATAGCCATAAATTGAAACTCAGTACTCCATAAACAATAAGCCCTGCTTCCCCCTCCCTCCTGCCCCTTGTAACCACTAAGAAAGCTTGGTGTCTATACATTTGTGTGTTCTTGTCTCTTTATATAAGTGAGGTCATACAATATTTGTCCTTTTGTGATTGTACATCATCAATTTTAACAGAAGCCAGCCTCAAAATGGTTGTGTGATAAGGAAATTCCATGACCATCAGTACAAAGTATGTCCAAAATCAAAGCATCAGCCTCTCCTTACACAAAAATGTCTCCACTAGCAAATTGGCATAGTGACCCCTGGTGACAAAATGCATCATAGTAGAGCCTTGACATTCCTTCCAAATTTCTAGACCATTCAAGAACCATAACACCACATGGACAATTGGCTATAGTTTTCACAAATTAACAATACTCTTATCACTGCAAGAGATTTACTCCTTAGGAAATGAGGCCAATTTATTTGTATAACAGATATTTCTTTCATAACTTAAATACTCACCTCCAAACTACAGTTTCACAATGCCCTTGATTCCAATTCATACATCAACAAATCTACAAATTTGGGAGTTGCTTCAGCATACCCCATATAAAAATGTAAATCTGTCAGTGCCAATATTATACTTTATTTAATACACAAAAAAGTTTATAGAAGATTTTAAAAGAGAGGGAGAGAGAAAGATGATAACACTCTAAACTCTTTTGAATTTTATCCCTTATTTGGGAAAATATGACAAATGCCTTGCCCTGGGGCCTGTCAAGACCTAATTTAATACAGAGCACCTGACCTTAAACAACCCCTTTTCTTGCTAGGACAGAACCTTAAAAAAAGAAAAAAAATTAAGAAAAAAAAATCTTTCTTCTCCTCTTTATAGAGATATGTTTATCCCAATATCTCAGGGGCTCAATAATTAAGTCCAAAACTTCTCTTCACCACATCCTCAAGAGACCTTGGCCCCTTGTAGAAATGTTTTCTGGTATCTACATTTTTATCCCAGAGTTTTCAAGGCAAGCTTGCTGATTAGGCTCCACTCATGACTCTTGTTGCATAAAAGCGAGCTAAAGAATACAATAATAAATCATGTAAGTGTTATGGCCTGTGAAGTTTGAAAAAAAAAAATCCCATGGAAGTGGGTTAATTGGGAATTAAGTCTTCACAACAAATTAGCCACATATTCCATTTCCTCCTCCTATTCCTGACTCTCCTTCTTACCCTGTTGCTCCAGGTGAATACAGGCCGATCACAGTGCCTTGGCTGATCGCCTGTAAGCTTTTAAGACCCCAGGCACTGTGCAACGAACTAGGAGGTATAATAAGAGCAACAAATGCCATTTTTGAAAGAAGAGGCATTGACAGGGCAACACCATGAACAAAGTGGCAACATGTACTTCTTTAAGATCTGCCTGTCAAGGAAAGACTATAATGAGGAAATCCAACCAGGGCAGAGAAGAACTAGAAAGAAGACAACATGATTCATGTTCCTGAATTTCAAGCAAAGGAATTTGATCAGGCAGGTAAGTAGAAAAATAGCAGACTAAGAAATTGGAAGTAAATGAACCAGAGGGAAACTGAGCTCCACTATTGTTCTGATCACTTAGACACAAAGTGATGAAGGACTGGATGAAGTCTGTAGTTGTGAAAATGATGAGAAGGAGCCCAATCCAAGAGGCATTGTAGACAGTGAATTGGCAGGACCTAGAAACCCTGGTGGGGTAGTGGTTAAGAGTACAGCTGCTAACCAAAAGGTCAGAAGTTCAAATCCACAAGGCGCTCCTTGGAAACCTTATGGGGCAGTTCTACAGGGTTGCTATGAGTCAGAATCAACTTAATGTCAATTGGTTTTGTTTTTGGTTTGGAAACTGATTGGATAGGAGACCTGAAGTAGGAGCTATCACAGTAATGTCACTAGAGTTGCTGTCACCCAGTATGGTAACTCATGGTGTCAATGCCCTCCTAACTGGCCCTTTCCTGTACCAGACCATACAGAATCCTTAGTAGTTTTTTGTACTAATGTTACTTGTAAGTCATAATTCCCATATATCACTCCTTCTTTTCCTTTAATTGCTACTTCATTCTCAAAAAACTTATTGCTATAGGTTCACAAATACTAATTACCGCAGTATTGTAGCTAAAACACCAGAAAATTTGACAAAATCGGTGACTATGAAAATGCTGGCAGCAATGACAACAACAATGTGTGCTTGTAGCCGTGCAGGCGAAACTCCCTGATTCAAAACATCACTGTAATTGGGTAATAATGACAACTCTGACCGGAGCACATTAGAAGGTTCAAAAAGTAAATTAGCATAGAGTTTTACTCTTGTAGTCACATTGATACATTAAAGCTGTGCTTACAAAAAATGTTTTTGTTGGTATAACTAACTACAGGGATATTTTTATGAAAAACAGTGAATTTCCACTGAAACTGCACAAAAATGTTACAGACAGTCACTTTGGTGTCACCTCCTCTGACAGTGTCACCCAGTGTGGTCCACACCCCCCACACCCTCCCTAGTGGTGCTACCGAGCTATCGTCAAAATAATTCCCAAGTGTTGAACCAGGAGCACACTACAGAATTAGAGAAAAAGAGAGGTTGAACCAGATAATCTCTGAAGTCCCTTCCAACCCTTTCTGTTAGACCTCACTTTTTGTATATATATATATATGTATGTCACCACACTTTCTTCATTCTAAAAGTATTTATTGGGGGCATACTATGTGCCAGGCACTATCCAAACCCTAAAGATATAATGATGAACAAGACAAGTCCTTGTCTCATAGGGTCTATATCCTAAAGGGAGTACGCACATAAATGTTATTGAAGGACTTCAGCAGAGCTTGATCTGCTACCATTTATGTTTAAACAGAATCATTTTGCTCTCCTGTAGAAAAGGGATTGAAGGGGCACAAATGCTAGAGAGGGACAATGCACTTTAAAGTTTAAGAGGTTAAGGTGGTCACACTGGAAATTAAAAAAGAGGTTACCCGTTACCATCGAGTTGATTCCAACTCATAGCAACCCTGTAGGACAGAGGAGAACTGCCCCATAGGGTTTCCAAAGAGTGCCTGGTGGATTCCAACTGCAGACTTTTTGGTTAGCAGCTTACCTTAAGATATTTGAAGACAAGGTTTTCTGATTGGACTGGATTTGGTGGCTGGGGTAATGGCAGAGTCATGGATGACTGCTATGTTTCTGCCTGAAGTAATAAGAGGTATACATACGATGCCTTTTACTGGGATAGGAAAAATCTTGAGGGGATGGTAGTTTAAAGGAGAAAGCAAAGCTCTTATTGAAGAAGATATCATTTTCAGGAAACGTGTAAGTGAGAAAAGGTGTGTCCAATATCACAGCTGCACCAAAAGTTCTCCAGATGTGTGAGAGAGGTGACCCTATGAAGGGTATGAACATTTAAGGCTTAGCCTATTGGCTTTTTGAGCATCCAATGGCTTTTTGAACACCCAAGTGCAAGAACTGGGGGTTTCGATGAGCAAAGAGTAAAGCTTACAGATAGCAACTGAGAAGATTCTTTTATATGCAAGTCAGAAAAAAAATTTACAAAATATTTACCCATCATCAAGTAGTTTATTAGCACTGTCACACCACACATCACTGACAGTGAAGAGTCTAGGCAGGGATGTTCTTTACTGTCTGAGTGCCACAGGCAAGACTCAAAGGCAAACAGAAACATTTTAGGGAGAAAATGAAATGGCTTCAGTGTAATATGTGAAGCTGAATGGCAAAGTCAACATCTTCTCCCATGATCTCAGGTAATAGAAAACCTTTACTCGGCAGATAAATGGACTTTCTGTCTCAGCTCTCTAATCAATAGGTCAATTGGTTCTGTCTCCAAGTATTCACATATGTTTAACCTAAAAATAATACTCTTCTGGCCTGGTTTTATGAATCTCTCTTTACAAGTAAGCTATAAATTATAAATCTATAATTTATAAGTCTATAAATTATTGGGAAAAGACTAAAAAATAATTGACAGGATAATTCAATTAAAAGGCAGGGAATAACTTTTATATACAGTAAAACCTATGAAAGCTGGAACCTGTGTAAGGCGGAAACCTGTCAGAGAAGGAAAACTCAAATATTTTCTGCTAAAAACAGCATCAGAAAAGTGATAAGACTGCACCCTGTCAAAGGCAGAAAACTTGCAAGGCAGTCCTGTCAAGTTCCAGCTCTTCCAGGTTTCACAGTAAAGCCTGTGAGAGGGTATGTTTCAGTACTAGACAAGCCGGACTCAGTGAAATCTGTGAGGGCTGGAACTCAACAGCCTTGTTTTTCTGGGTCTTGCAAGTTTTCCGCCTTTGACAGGATGAAGTCTTACCACTTTTCTATCACTCTCCATTAGTGGAAAATATTTTTGTTTTCCTTCTCCGACAGGTTTCTGCCTTACACGGGTCCTGGCTTTCACAGGTTTTACTGTAGTATCTCAGAGACATCACTGGACCATCATTTCTCTAAGTCTTATAGATTCAATCCCTGTGATAACTCTCAGATCTTTCTCCCCTCTCTTTTACCCTTCCCGACTTTCATTATCTCAGCCTTCAAGGCAAGAGTCTCCAAACTCTCCAGTACTATTTACATCAAAACTATTTTTGTTAATGTTAATCACATATCCTACCCATCCCCACCTCTTTATATGTACTAATATCCTACAGATTGATTGGCCACATCTAGAAGACCTGGAAGGTAGGAAAGTGTTCATAGCCTTTTCTTATTTGCGAAGCCTCAAAATAAGTGAACGTGATTGACAAAATGGCATTAGAATGACGGCCTAGGAAGAGTCTGCCATCCTTCTAAATGGCAATAGGGATGAGAGTTCAGACCCATAAACAACAACTTGGAAATTCTCATCACATTTTGCTCCAGATAATAAAACTATATAATATAATAAAACTCCAGATAAAAACTCTAATATTGTCTCTTTGTCCCAGCCATTTAATATACCTGTCCCTTAATTTCTATTTCTCAGACATGGTAGCCTGTTTTTCCTCATACTGAAATCAGTGCATTATCATTTTAATCTCTGCCTTCCCAAACTGCCTTCTCTTGCTCACATCCGAATCACAAAGAGTTAACTTTTGAACCTGACCTTACACTTGTGCCTAGAAATTCGAACCAGAAAAGCTTTCCTAAGTAAGCCTTCGGTGTCTTTATTTTATATCCAAGCCATCTTCCCAGTCAATGAACCTCCCTAAAAGATTAATGTAGTTTGAACTTTTATAGAGGAATATCATTTGCGCGCTGTCATATTTAGCACAAATGGTGCTTCAGTCACAGCTCAGTAATATTCCAGCATATTATTTCCAAGGCATTTGAGAGTTTAAAGAATTATTGAAGGGCACACTGTACTCATCTGGTAATAAGGCAGAGAGGACAGCGTCTACGTATGATTTCAACAAATGGAATCGCTGCTAATTTCATTGCATGTAGCAAAATAGTTGTGATAATAACCCAGGTAAAATATCTCACTGGAGGAAATACATAAGGTATAGTCTTTTGTAAGACCTCCAAGAAGTATTGAAGAGGAAATTTTAGGAGTTGAGAGCAACACATTAGGACATAATCTTCTCACATTGACTACGTACCCCCTTAACACTTGTGTTTTGTCAGCCATGAGTGTGAGGCTACAGCCCTTACTTAGCCATTGTTTGTCTGCAGAAGCTGTTGAGCTGCACACACCCTGGGTACTGGCGAGGAATGAAGAATTAGGGGGAAAACTGAACCCCTCCAAAGCCCAGGTATTTTGTGAGAAAATTTCCTGACTCCTGCAGCTTTGTAAAAAGTATAGGAGAAACAAATTTGACCTAAAAAAATTTTTTTTTGAATTCACAGATATGTTTTAGAGGAAGAAAAGATCTTGCTCACTCTCAGACATTACTAAACAGCAGTTTAAAGGTTTGCAGATGTGTGCTAATCAGAAAGAAAGAGAAACCTGCTGTCCTGAAAAGTCCTCGTCACAGACATCAACTCTGGGGTTTTGACCTTAATTTTTTGCATTGAGTGATCCATTCTAAGCAATTACAGCATTTAAATCACATATGGCAATGACATTATGATTATATATAAATCTCATATTATGTTAAGAAAGTCCTGAGAACAGAGATGGACTCATTTTCCATTTCTAGATCAAGGAGAGCATAATTTTGCCATTTGGGGAGCTAGCTAATTCAAAACACATGCCAGTTTTTTCTGCTTACTAAAAGCTACTCTCTGGTATTAGAATTAACTTAGACATTTTAAGACTACTCAGTTACTTGTATTAGATTAAAAAAAAAAATCCTTAATTTAGAGAGCAAACACCTCCCCTTCGAAACCCCTCTCCTCTAGCTTCCCATCAACTTCAAGCCCCTCCACGCCACCTGCTATGTTTTTGCATATAGCAACCAAAGGAATTTCAGGCTTTTAAGAGACCCCTTGTCAAATACTTCGTGGGCAGCATCTACATATTACTTAGTGTGATGGTTAAAGTTGTGTGTCAACTTGACTGGTCCATGATCCTCAGTGTTTTCGTAGCTATGATGTAGTTTGGCAGCTTTTTAATGATGTTACCACCTCTATGATGAAATCTGATCTAATGTGATCACCTCCATGATGAGATCTGTTGTGAGCAGCCAATCAGTGGAAAGGAATTTTCCTGGGGGGTGTGGACCGCATCCAATATAGGCGGCCTTTCTGGCAAGGCTCGTAGGCTTTTGCTTGCTCGGGATGCTGCAGCTGGCTCCTGTTATCTGACCTTTGGTTCTTGGGACGTCAGCTAGCAACTTACCTGCCGATTTTGGAATTCACTGGTCTCCACGGCCTGTGAGCCAGAGGCCTGCCACCTGGCCTGCCGATCTTCGCCAGCCCCTGTGACTACATGAGTCAAGAGAAGCCTCCAGCCTGACCCACAGGCTTGGGACTTTCCAGCCTCTACAACCTCATGAGTCATTCCCTTTATATAAATCTCTCTCTATATTTATCCACTGCACTGGTTTTGCTTCTCTAGTGAACCCAGCCTTAGACCCTAGTAAGGGAAAGTAAAATTATTTCAGCAACACTTTGGTATCTCCCAACTCTTAGAAAAAAAAAAAATGATCAGAAGTACAGGTAGCACATTAAGTTCCTTGAAATTCTAAACTAAATATAAACTAGATGGAAACCACAGAAAGTATACAAATGCCAGTAAATGGCTCCTCTGAACATTACTTAGGTGACGATCTGTTGTTGTTGTTGGGTGCCACTGAGTGGATTCCAGCTCACGGCGACCCCATATAAAAAAATACCAGAGTAAAACTGTTCCATGGGGTTTTCGAGGCTGGAATCCCTATGGGAGGAAATCGTCAGGTCGTTCTCCCACAGAGCCACTGGGTGGGATTGAATCTCTGACCTTTTGGTTAGCATTTGAACGATTAACTATTGCGGCTCCAGGACTGCCTGCTAGAATACTTAACAGAGTAAAAGGATGCTTTTTACTGATTTCTTAAAACACAGAGATTGTATTTTATGTTTAAAAACCAGCTGCTGTCACCTCGATTCTGACTCACGGCCCCCCCCGTGCGTCAGAGTAGAACTGCGCTCCATACGTTTTCAATGGCTGGTTTTTCAGAAGTAGACCTCCAGGCCTTTCTTCCAAGGCATCTCTGGGAGAACTTGAACCACCAACCTTTTGGTTAGCAGCTGAATGGGTTAACCATTTTCACCACCCTGGGACTCCTTAGCTAATAGATAACGTCAAGGTTTGTTTTTAGGTATCTTCTTCCTTCACAGACAGCCTGTGTTAACGTCAACCAGCCAACACATTCTGTTTCCCTGGCTACATCATTGTTCACGGCAGGCCACGGATCTTAACAAAACCCAGGAAAGATGAAATTCAGAACATGGGTTCACACATGTCCTTTCTCTCACCGAGAGCATGATACAAATGAAGAAAGTGCACAGCACTGTGAGTTATAGAAAGTCACCTTGCAACCACTAGGGGAAGTAAGACTTGGGATAAACCGACACATTGAACAGAAAAGTATGAAAAAAAAAATGTATAGAGAAGGAAAAACATTATTGAGCCTCTAAATCAAACCCTTATCCTGGATTTAGTTTGTGCTTTTCAGCTACGTAAACTAATCAACCTCTTTGATTTTATGGTAGTTAGATATAGGTTTTCAGTTATGTGCAACAACAACAATAAAAAAAAGAGTACTAACTGATACGTAGATCCAGAAAAAAATTTAAATCTAAATGAAAAAATACCTTGTGAAAGACTAAGAACTCTTGGCCTATAATTTTATATAAGACTCATCTCCAGGCCACCAAGTCTCTGCGACAAGTGAGCAAGTGTGATGATTTACAACAAACCCCATACCACCATTTGTCTCCAAACAAAACTGGAACTGCAGATTAGATGCAATTTTCTCTTTCATTCCGGGCCCAGATGGCAGACTGCAAAAAAACTTAATTTCTAGTCTCTTGGTAGAAATTTGAGGACTGTCAGCTCTTAAGTTTTTAAGTAATTCAGTCAAGTGACTATCTGCACTGTAGGTTTGGGAATTGTGCTATCTTAAGTTTTCTTGTTGCTGTTGTTTGGTTTTTAATAATTGTAGCATATCTTAATATTCACCAGCCTTTCTTGGAGAAAACCAGCAGGGTGCTCCCCCATGTCTGGCAACATAGATTTGTTTACAGGCCAAGGATCCCCAAGGATCTAACTTTGAGCAGCTGGAGCTTCTGAGGACTGGTGTGATAGAGCTCAGGGAACATTTGGGAACATTTGGGAACATTTGGGGAATTGTGCCATGAGATGCTGCCTTGAGGGAGGGTTGACAATAACAGAGTGATGGCATGTGCCTCAGAGGCAGACTGGGATATAAAGAAATCTAGGTTGTCCACGGTACACTGGAGACGGCTTGTAAAGCCTACAAACTTGATGCATCATAGGGCTTTAGAGAGGAGAGGGGTGTTGTGGTAGGCAGGATTCTAAGAGGTCCCCAAATTTCCTGCCCCCCACTACCACTGTCATACACACCCTGCATAATCTTCAGTACTATGACGTTGATGGATTTTACCCCCCAAATATGTTAATTTGGACATTTGCTTTAAAAAGGGGAAACGATCCAGATGGATGTGACCAATGAAATAAGCCCTTTAAAAGCAAAGAGTTTTCTCCGGCAAGTGGCAGAAGAGAAAATCAGAGATTTGAAGCACAAGAAAAATTGGATTCACCATTGCTGGCTTAAAGAGGGAGGAGACCATATGGCAAGGAATGCCGTTGGGATCTAGGGGCTGAGAAGGGGCCCAGCTGATAACCAGCAAAGAAACTGGAAACAGTCCTACAACTGCATATGACTGAAAGTGGATTCCTGCAGAGCCTCCAGACAATGGCTCGGCCTCACCGACACCTTGATTTTGGCCTTGGATTTGGCCTGAACAGAGAACACAGCCATGCTATGCCAGATATTTGGCTAACAGGACTGTGGACTAATAAATAGGTATTGTTTTAAGCCTCTAAGTTTATGGGAATTTGTTATACAGCAATAAACCCTCAAACCCTCATAGATCATACAAATACATTTGTCAAATCAAAATAGTAAGCAGAGAAAATTATCTTGCCAGGAGGAATACAGAACGACTGTACAGAAGTGGAGCTGAATGCAAGAAACCTGGTGAAGAAAACGTTAATGCATGTTAGGGGGAAGCGGCAAACAGTAACAGCTCCAGATTTGCACATCTCGATACTAATCACGTTATTGAATTTTGGATACCACAGTTTATCAACACAAAAGATATATAAAATCACACAAGAATGGATTTAGACTTCATAACTTCTAAAGCCCAGTCCTTCTGGAATACTGGTAGCAATGTTTGGGAATGAATAACAGTAATTTGTCATTGCATTCCACCACCCATCTGTTTCTTCTACTGTGGTGGCTTGTGTATTGCTGTGATGCTGGAAGCTATTCCACCAGATTCTCAAATACCAGCAGGGTCACCCATGGTGGACAGGTTACAGCAGAGCTACTAGACTAAGACAGGCTGGGAAGAAAAGCCTGGCAGTCTACTTTGGAAAATTAGCCAATGAAAATCTTAGGGATCACAACAGAACATTGTCCAATTAGCTTGCTTTGGACAAGTCATCAGGAGGGATCCATCTGGAGGAATAGATCATGTTTGGTGAAGTGTAGGGCCAACAAAGGTGTGGAAGACCCTCAGTGAGACGGATTGGCACAAGAGCTACAAAGGTGCACTCAAACACGCTGGCAATTGTGAGGATGACAAAGGACGAGGCAACGTTTCATTTTGTTGTACATGAGGTTGCCACGAGTAAGAGTCAACTAAACAGCAGGTATCGATCTCTAACTAGAATTGCATTTATGATTCAACTAATTCATTATGAATTTATTGGCAATGTATATGATTTTCAATATTTGCTGGAAATTACTAGCTCAGAAAATAGTACAACACATGTGTGTTAAGAAATCTGAGATAAAATAAGCTAATATCTATGTTCTTAGTTTTCACATTAATCCCTTTATTAACTATTTTTTTTTTCATTTTCATTGAACGATTTTGTACTATTTCTACCAACTAGAGATTGACAGATAAGTGACAGAAAAATACCTAGATGGATAATATATAGTTTCGTCATTTACTGAAGGATTGTATCTGGTTATGTACAGCTTTGTATGTGTGAATCTTGAAGTCCTTATTTTAAAGAATAATGGAAGCTACTGCTCACAAAGAATGTTTCATTTCCTTACCAACTGTTATTGAAAGCGTGGCCCGTTACAGTGTTGACTATAACATATCTTAACATGCTACATTCATTTCTAACAACTATAATAACATTAAAAAAAACAAAATTTTTTTTTTTTTTTTTTTTTTTTTTACTCTCCCTAAAATCTAGGATGCAGGCATTTCATTACGAAGACCAAGCAATGGTGTTGCTTTCATTCATTTCTCTTACAACTACTCTGTGGGTTGGGTTAGCGTTGTAACCTCATTTTACAAATAGAAAAGCTGACAGAGAAAAAGAGAGAGACAGCAAGAAGGAGGCTGAGGGAGGGAGAGATGGAGGGAAGGAAAGGGTTGCTTGTGCTTTCGGTATCATACCTAAGAATTCATTGTGAAAAACAAGGGCTTGAAGTTTTACCCCTATTTTTTCTTTTTTTAAGAGTTTTAGTTTGAGACTTTTGTTTTTATACTTAAGTCATTGATCTAATTTGAGTTAATTTTTCTATGTGCTGAGGGACTTTGGACCAGTTGGCTCACATGAGTCCCTGCCCTGCAGGGTTTGTGGGAGGGTTAAATGCAAAACAATACATGTGGAATTGATAAGTATTCTATTTCTGTCAAGTCATTTAGCTGTCTCAGCTTTCTCATCTTTAAAACGGCAGTGATAACACCTGGAGTAGCTGCGCAGCGGAAGTGAGGCTAAGTATGCTGACTACCTGGTAGGCAATGGGCACTCAGTGGCCATCAGTCCTCCATCCATGGTCTGCACAGAGCTGACCATCTGGATAGAAGTTTGATGATTCTATGACTCTTAAGACCCACAATTTTCTAATGGACTCTCTTGGCTAGAAAATCCTGTCACCTGTGTGTCTCCTGTGATCTGATATGTCATAACGAGTTCATGTAATTGCAGAGTTCCCCACTCATGTACTGGTACCTCCTAAATTAAGGAATATTTAAATGCGGTCATTACTATCTCTATTTTTCTAGATTAGTGTTTCCTCAAGTGTGCTCTGAAGAGCACTCATTGCCTGGAATATTTAGTTAGTATTCTGTGAAAGGGCAGTTAATTGGTCACATAAATTTGGAGAACAGAGGTTAAGCAGGCTTATGCAGATTCTTTTAATCTAGGATATCTTAGAGCTTTTAATGTGCAAATATCCTCGTGAACCTCCAAAAAGGTAATGTACTGTTGTTTTCCAAAGTTCATGGACCTGGTTTTGGTGTGCTACCCCAGGGAATGTGTATTCTTAAGAACACACACTGGAAAGCATTGCTCACGGTGTGCTTACTAGAAGGCCACCTTGTGAATTGAAGAGCGAGTAGTCACACTGCGGGGGCTAGCGTGTTGCTATGATGCCGGACGCTGTGCCACCGGTATTTCAAATACCTGCAGAGCCACCCATGGTGTGCAGGTTTCAGTGAAGCTTCCAGACTAAGACGGACTAAGAGGAAAGGGCTGGTGATCCACTTCTGAAAATTAGCCAGTGAAACCCCTGTGGATCACAACAGAATATTGTTCAATATCGTGCTGGAAGAGGAGCCCCCTAGGCTGGAAAAAAAATTCACAGTGGCCACAACAAATTCACAGTGGCTGCAACAACAAAAGTCCTAATTAACAGCACATGTCACCTTGAGGCACTACAGTCACCCAAGACTTTTTAAAAACAGAGATTCCCAGGCCCTTCCCCAGATCTGGAGTCCTGGTGGCACAGCGGTTAAGAGCTCAGGCTGCTAATCAAAAGGCTGGCAGTTCAAATCCACCAGCCGCTCCTTGGAAACTGTATGGGGCAGCTCTACTATGTCTTATAGGTTCACCATGAGTCGGAGTTGGCTTGACAACAACCCCAGACCTACTGAGGCAGAATCTGCATGGAGAAGGACGATGAGCCAACGATTTCTCAAATTACCTAAAATATGTACTGATGAGCTGACTGCCTAAAATGTACAGGGCATCCTTGGGTGCTCTCTGGGATGATAAGGCTAATGAGATCACGTCCCTAATCTTAAGAAATTTATGATACAATAGGGTAAATAAGATAAATTCATAAATGATTTTCAGTTCAAAGATTCACATAGGCCAGAAAAAGGGACAGAACAATATGGTCTCTCAGAGCCAAACACAGGAAATTAAGTAGGACACTAAATTCAGAAAGTGCCAAAAGTTAAGGTTGTCATGGCAACATGAACTCAGCGATACAGCAAAACCTGTACATCAAAAGTATACACTTAACAGCTTAGCACAATTATGGTCTGCTGAAAAAGCAGCTTTCATTCAACGATCCAGAGCCCTTTACAACTGGGGATTAGCTCTTATTCTGTGGCAGTACGATGAGAAATGGCTTGCCTTGCTAAATTCAATTTGACAAATATTTAGAAGTCATTTACTACATGCAAGATGTGGAGCTAGGTACTGAGGGGCCACAAAGCTGAGTAAGACGTCACTCCTGATCCTAAGGGGCTTTCATCCAGGGCTAAAAACATCCCACTTCCAGTTGCCACTGAGTCAATTTTGATGAGTAGAGCTGTGCACCATAGGGTTTTCAATGGCTGATTTTTCAGAAGTATATCGCCAGGCCTTTCTTCCGAGGTGCCTCTGTGAGGGCTCAAACCTAAAACCTTCAGGCTAGCAGCCGAGTGTGTTAACCATTTGTACCACCCAGGGACTCCGCTGAAAGCATACAGGAGTGCAAATGACAATGAGGAAAGTACAGTAAGCTACAAGAATGCTATGAGTGGTCACAGAGGTGAAAGGGCTTATACAGCTCAGAGTGATGGAAGGTCTCTTAAGAATGGATGGACCAATGGACCACAACTTCCACAGCCTCCACCAGACTGAGTTCAGCACAACTAGATGGTGCCCGGCTACCACCACCGACGGCTCTGACCGGGACCACAACTGGGGATCCCGCAAATTGCTGGAGAAAAATGTGGAACAAAATTCTAACTCACAAAAAAAAGACCAGCCTTACTGGTCTGACAAAGACAGGAGAATCTCCGAGAATATGACCTTCAGATACCCTTATAGCTCAGCACTAAAGTCACTCCTCAGGTTCACCCTTCAGCCAAAGATTAGACAGGCCCATAAAATAAAATGAGACTAAAGAGGCACACCAGCCCAGGGGCAAGGACTATAAGACAGGAGGGGACAGGAAAGCTGGTAATAGGGAACTCAAGGTCAAGAAGCGGAGAGGGTTGACATGTCATGGGGTTGGCAACCAATGTCACAAAACAATATGTGTACTGTTTAATGAGAAGCTAGTTCTGTAAATCATCTTCTAAAGCACAATTTTTTAAAAATGGATGAGATATTTATAAGAAAGTGCTAAGACAGAGACACCCAAATAAAGGCCCAGACACTGAAAAGGACAGGATTAATATGGGAACAATAACAGTTTGGCTGAAATAAAAATTATGTGAAAAGACCAAGTTGCTTGAAAAAGCCAGATTCCTACTTGTGCTACAAAGCAATGATCTAGGAATGGTAGGTGATCAGGTACTTAGCAGATAACAGTACTTTCAACAAGGACATTACACAAATTTAAAAGGTTGAAGGTCTCTTTCCTGTCTCTACTGTACCCGATCCCCAGCTAAGAAGCCCTCATGGCACAGTAGTTAAGTGCTTGGCTGCTAACTGAAAGGTTAATAGGAGAAATATGTGACAGTCTGCTTCCAGAAAGATTACAGCCTTGGAAACCCTAGGGGGCAGTTCTACTCTGTCCTATAGGGTTGCTATGACTTGGAATCGGCTTGATGGCAACAGGTTTCTAGCAAACTACTTTGTTCTTCAGGAACCAGATCAAGACCCTCTGTGAAGCCTTTCCTAACCCCTCTGTGTGCCCACATGGGCTAGTTATGGCAACTCCTGTGGCTCATCTACCATGTCACCTGCCATTTGCCAGTCCCTGCTTTGTGCCTTGCACTCACTGAACCCCATGGCAACGCTGCAAGGCAGAGATCATTATATCAGTTTTACAGCTAAGGAGATTGAGCTCAGGGATAAATTTCCCAAGGTCAAACAAGTAAGGAAATGGTGAAGCAGGGGTTTAAATGCTGTCTGTCTGACTACAGAGCCCATGTAATTTTCTTCTATTACTGAACTTACCACGCTACATTGCAATTACTTGTTTGAAGGTCTCTCCCTGTAATTAAACTGTGAATATGTTGAGGACAGGGTTCTGGCTCAATTTTGTACCCTCAGAATCAAGTTCAATGACTGACACATAGCAGAATCTAAGTAAATTTTGTTGAATGAGTGAATAAATGTGTTTTCAGCAAGCAGTTATGGAGGCAAGGCTTGCTTTTCTCTGTGAAGGTAAAGTCCTTTTCCATATAACAGTGATGACAATTTTTATGTTATCATTGACGGCAAACACTTGGTGGGTTTTAATTATCACCTAAAAAAAAATAGATATTTATAATTAAAAAATAGATACGAAATTCATGCCCATCCCTTCTCTCATCTTAATTTATGTTTGTGCCTTTCCATTTTTCTGTTCTGCCCCATACTTATTCCCAAGCATGTTTAAAAACTAATCTCAAATCATGTTGGTGTCCTTGGAAGATAACATTCTGGCATCCTTGCCAGTTGCGTTCTTGTCTCCTGTGATGCAGAGACACCACATAGGATGTCTATATGACTTCTGGTTTCACAGGACACCACTGGCTTCTCAGCATCCTATCACCCTTTTTTCCAGGAGGACTTTGGCCTGGCTGTGGTCTCCTTCCCTTCTGTCCTGGTGGCTCTTCACCCAACGGCACCGTGATGATCCTTGACGTTTTCTGACTACAAGGGCAAGTCAGTGGCTCTTTGGCTATGAGTTCACCTAAGTCAACCACTGAAAACTCTGTGGGGTACAGCTCTCCTCTGCCCCACACGGGGTCGCCACGAGTCAGAGCGGATACCACAGCAACTGGTTAAACTGATTGTTAAGTTGACTGTCTTCGTACCCCCAGCCTACTCTTCCTGTGCATTTTCATCCTCTGAGTTCATGTTCTCTGCTTCAAGCTTTCTGTTGCTGTTGTTACTGTACTTCAGATGAAAGTTTAGAGAGCAATTTAGTTTCTCGTTAAACAATAGATATATTGCTTTGTGACACTGGTTGCCAACCCCACAACATGTCACCCCTCTCCCCTTCTCGACTTCAGGTTCCCCATTACCAGCTTTCCTGTCCACTCCAGCCTTCCAGTCCCTGCTCCTGGGCTTGTACGCCCCTTTAGTCTCATATTGTTTTTTGGGCGTGTCTAATCGTTGGTTGAAGGGTGAACATCAGGAGTGACTTCAGTACTGAGTTAAAAGGGTAACTGGCGGCCATGCTCTCAGGGTTTCTTCAGTCTCTTTTAGACCAATAAGTCTGGTCTTTCTTTGTGAGTTAGAATTTTGTTCTACATTTTTCTCCAGCTCTGTCCCGGACCCTCTATTGTGATCCCTGTCAGAGCAGTCGGTGGTGGTAGCTGGGCACTATCTAGTTGTGCTGGACTCAGTCTGGTGGAGGCTGTGGTAGTTGTAGTTCATTAATCCTTTGAGCTAATCTTTTTCTTGTGTCTTTGGTTTTCTTCATTCTCCCTTGCTTCAGACAGGGTAGGACCAGTGGAGTATCTTAGATGGCTGCTCACAAGCTTTTAAGATTCCATTCGCTACTCACCAAAGTAGGATGTAGAACATTTCTTTATAAACTGTGTTATGCCAATTGAGCTAATATCCCCCAAGACCATGGTCCCCAGCCCTCAACCTAGTAATTTGGTCCCTCGAAGAGTTTGGATATGTCTATGGAGCTTCCTTGACCTTGCCTTGGTCAAGTTGTGCTGACTTTCCCAGTATTGTGTACTGTCTTACTGTCTTACCCTTCACCAAAGTTATCTGTTGTCTATTTAGTGTTTTTCCCTCCCTATCCTCCCCCTGAAACCCTGGTAGTGTAGTGGTTAAGAGCTCAGCTGCTAACCAAAAGGTTGGCAGTTCAAATCCACCAGGTGTTCCTTGGAAACCCTATGGGCCAGTTCTACTCTGTCCTAGAGGATTGCTACAACTCAAAATCTATTCAACAGCAATGGGTTTTGTCCTCCCTCTCCGTAGTAACCATCAAAGATTATTTCTTTCTATGTGTAAACCTTTTCATGAGTTTCTATAATAGTGGTCTCATACAGTATTTGTCCTTTTGTGATTGACATTTCACTCAGTGTTATGCCCTCCAGAGTCACCCATATTGTGAGATGCTTCATGCTCTTTCTACCAGATCTGTTATATTAAATGTTTCTCTTCGTGCTTGACCCTTCCCTGGTTCTAATTCCCACTGTTGGAAAGACTGCCATCGTATCTTCAAAACTACATACTAAAAATTTTGGAGACATATTGAACTCATCTTCTGTCCCATACTCAGAACACTAAATTGGTGACCAAATCCTGCCAATGTTTTCTGTACCAAATCTTTCATAACCCTTTCTTCACCTCTATGATCACCTGAATTCTTGAGCCTTCTCAAAAACCTGTTTGATATTTTCTCTGACTTTCCAAAGTCTCCCTCTTTTGTCAGGTTTATCTCCATCATTGACCCCACTCTGCTCTATAAGCCTCCTGTTCTTCCCTGTTCATTTAAATCATTTTAGAAATCCATTCCCCACCCTTGGAACCTTACTAGGTAGACTCTGTACTCTCAGAAATCCTGTCAGCACTACCCTCAAAATGCATGCAGAATCTCCATTTCCACTGCTGCTGCCTGGAGGGGGTCACGCAATCTCTTTCTCGGACTAGGGCAATCGCCTCTGAACAGTTCAGTCCACTGCAGTCTGTTCCCAGCACACAGCTCCAGATAACCCTTAAAAGTCTAATCACATCACTTCACTCCCCTGCTCAAAGCCCTCTTATGGCTCCCCCAAGTCACCTCTGTCGTTGTTGTTGTTAGTTGCCATCAAGTCATCTCTGATTCATGGAGCTGACCTTATGTATAACAGAACAAAAAGTTGCCCAGTCCTGTGCCATCTTCATGGTCCTTGGTATGTTTGAGTCCATTGTTACAGCCATTCTGTAGTGTCTTCCAACCTAGGGGACTCATCTTCCAGCACTGTATGGGACAATATTCCATTGTAATCCCTGAGATGTTCCATGGCTAATTTTCACAAGTAGATTACCAGCCCTTTTTTCCTAGTCTGTCTTAGTCTGGAAGCCCACTGAAACCTGTCCACCATGGGTGACCCTGGGTATTTGAAATACAGGTGGCATAGCTTCCAGCATCACAGCAATAGGCAAGCGACCAAAGTACAACAAACTGACAGATGGTGGCAGCAAGCCACCCCTATTCAAAACAAAGTCCTCAGTGGCCTACAAGGGCTCATACATTCTGGACCTCTTCCTTTCTGACTACATATCAATCACACCACTCTCCCTCTTGCCCAATCCACTGGGACCACAGAGTCCTGGGCCTCTCACCGTCCAGGCTGACTACTGCCTTGAGGTCTTTGCATTTGCTGTTCCTCATGGTGGGAACACTCTTTTCCCTGTTATCCACTCCTTCAGGTCACCGCTGAAATATCACCTTATATATCTTATGAGTAGGCCTACCCCAGCCATCCTATTCAAAAATACAACTCACCCTGGCTTTCTCTAGCCCCTCTCCCTACTTTATTTTTCTCCTTGGCACTGATCACATCTAATATACTGATTTGGTTTTTTTGCTTATCATCTGTCTCTACCCACTAAAAATTTAGCACCCTGTGGGCACAAATTTTTGTCTGTCTTGTTCACGGAACAGTGACAAGAACAGTGCTGGCACACAGCATGTTCCCAGGACAAAGCTGTAGACTGAATGAACTCAAGCACTCACCACCACACGTTTTATATTTCTGCACTTGTCATGAAAACTTCATCAAGGCACCATGCAGGAAGTAGAAGACACAGCCTCTGCCATGCAGAAGTGTACTTTCAAAGGTTTTACCTTTTTCTACTTTTTACTTATAAGCATCACAGCCAAAATATTTTGTTGGTAAAGTCACAAATGATGATGCATTCAGAGCCTAAAAAGGGCCTAGGAGCGACCAGACACACAGCTAGGTGTCCAGACTACAAAACAAGACACATTTCAAAATGGGAACAAGAAGAGAAATGACAGTCCAAGCATAGTGAGCAACTGGTGGCCTTTTATATACTAAGGAAACCTTGTTTCTAATGGCCTTATAGACAACTCTTACCACCTTACACAGAACCAGGAAGGCTCCCCACAGTTAGTACAATCCCAGAGATACCCCAAAAAGCCAGATCCTCAGCTTATATGCACACTGAGATACCGGATCCAATAAATAGTGAAATAATCACGGGCTTGACAAAGAGCTCTGAATTCACCATGTTACACCTGTTGTCTTACCTTTGCATTTGTACCATTTGTATCAAGTGTGTCTCCTCTGTCACAGGGAGTAAATAAGAGTCTGAGTCTGCTGGCTGAGCAGCCGTACTATAAAAGGGTACTTTGCCAGCGTTGGCCCCTTGATGTGAAGTGGCCGAGAGGACCAGATCGCGGCTGCCACGCCGGCTCGTGGGTGAGGGAGCCGCCAGAAGGCCTGAGCCCGGAGGAGCGCTCCAGTAAACAGATGGGACTTGCGCTGTGCCCTGAAGGCAGACAGACTCCGCGCTGCTGGACCGCCGGGATCGCGTGCATTCCAGAGCCGCTTCGCTCTTTGAGAAGGCCCTGCCCCTGGGTCCCCAGACTTCAAACCTGCAGCGCCTTGATCTCCGGCACCATGGAGGAATCGGGGGAAGGAAGCTCTCCAGGGAAAACACACGTCAGTTCTGCACAGCTGCATAGCTAACAGTGCAGCGCCGGTGCGAACACACGCCCAGGGAAGGGAAGGGGGGGCTGCCACAAACATCACTGCGACAGAACACGTTTTAAAACTTCGGAACGGAAAGCACTTCCTACGTCCTTCACTGCTACGTGAAAGTGCAGGCGTCAGCCTAATACTTTTTTTAAAAAAGGAGTTGAATTGACAAATGTTATATATATATTTTATCACAAGAAAAAAGAAAAGGAGCACTTTGTCAGCATGTTCACGTGTTTAATGTTCAAGCTCTGACCATTCTGGCCACAATGCGATCGTAGGATTTCATTACTATTCTCACTGGTGGTGGTCCAGTTTTGAAACTGTTAGTTGGTGAACAGTTTAGATGTTATGCCCTCAAAACGAACACACAAAATTGTTTAGTGTGGCGTTGCTATTATAGAAAATAAAAAAAGCATGGAAAACAACATCCATCCATAGACTTTAAAATATTATGTCTTGATCATACAATGGAATAATGTGTAGCTTACATAAAATTAAAACATGGAAAAAGTAAATAAGTAATTAAAACATAGAAAGATTCCATGATAGGGTAAATTTCATAAATTGCAAAGCAGTATCAGTGTTGTATGATCTCATTTTGTTTGTTAATTATGTTTATCTTTACATAAAGAAATATCTAGAAGGATACTAACAAACTACCTTGGGGATTATAGGGAACTTCATTTTCTCTTTCATATGCTCCTATTCGCAACAAACATCCATTGCTTCTGTAAACAAGAAACACATACAGGTGTACATGTGTGTAATTAAGTTCTTTGAGGAAGCTTCAGGAAGGAGCCCTGGTGGCAGAGTGGTTAAAGTGCTTGTCCAATAACCACAAGGTTGGCAGTTCAAACCTGCCAGCCGCCCCTCTGGAGAAAGATGAGAGGAGAAACATGTGGCAGTCTGTTTCCGTAAAGATTTCAGCCTTGGAAACCCTGTGTGGCAGTTCTATTCTGTCCTGTAGGGTCACTATGAGTCTGAATCAATTCAACAGCAATGGGTTTGGTTTTTATTTTTTCCGTACCATTTATTACTTTGGATTTCACCATGCCTGAAGCTTAAAACCGAACCAAACCTGTTGCCATCGAGTTGATTCTGACTCACAGTGACCCTATAGAACAGAACAGAAATGCCCCATAGAGTTCCCAAGGAACGCCTGGTGAATTCCAACTGCCAACCTTTTGGTTAACAGCTGAACTCTTAACCACTACACCACCAGGGTTTCCAAACGGTACAGGGTAATGGTAATTAGTTTGTTACTAATTCTGTCTATCTATAGGAAAGACTTATCTTCTACCTTTTATCACTTCATAAGAAATACCTGACTAAAAATTACAAAACTGAGGTCATTCACAGGAAAACAATTTCCTCTTTTCTTCTGACTAAAAAGCACCTGCAACTATCAATAGTCAACTTCAATTACTCCAACAAATAGGTGAAGATTGAGCTAAAAATGTAAAAGTAATATAAATGTAACTGAAAACTGCAGATTACGTCAACATCCTTTTTTTCTCATGCATTCTTTTCTTACTCCAGCCACCACCCACTCCCCTAGACAAACCCAGACTCCAATACCGAAAAACCACTTCCTTCACCTTCCTGCTTGTTCCTCACCGGTGGTAGAACGGTCGGTAAATCACCTCAGAGAACACACTAAGGAAGACTCCAAGTTTACCTCTCTCAGACCTTATAAAACTACTTAGGAGTATGCCGTGACACAGACACACAGACCCGGGGTTCCACAGCCGCCCATGGGAACCTGGCTCCCCTGCAAAATATGCTAAACAAGGAAAACAACTTTAAGATCAATAAAGAAAATAAAGCCCTCATTATGTGTCTCATAAAAGGCCAGAGAAATCATTTTAAAGCTTTTACTGGCCATACTATTAGAAAGGACCAAATTACAAATGTTTAGTCTTGTTAAAGACAGTATTTCTTGTTAAGTGCCTACAACTTCGCTAAACCCAAAAAAACATGATAAATTTGCAAGAACATTTCTCTGCTGCCATCTCGTGGATTATCTGGGTAATGCAGACAAAGCTCAAGGGCCGGCAAAGCTGTCTTTCCCAATAAAATTACACCAAACCAAAAACCCACTGCCATCGAGTCTATTCCAACTCATAGCGACCCTATAGGACAGAGTAGAACTGCCCCACAGAGTTTCCAAGGAGCACCTGGCAGATTCGAACTGCTGACCTCTTGGTTAGCAGCCTAGTACTTAACCACTACGCCACCAGGGTTTCCAAAATTACACCGGATATAAGAAAATGTATTGATCATTTAAAGCCATTTCTTTGACAGAACAAAATACAACATAATGTATGTCACACTACTTCTCTTGTAACATATTAAGCCTCTTCTTAAGAACCAGGTCTATTTTTGGTTTAAAAACTTTTAAATTTTAAATGTTACCTTTCCACTCCCCAAAACAAAACCAAACCTGTTGCCATTGAGTCAATTCCTGCTCCTAGCGACCCTATAGGACCCAATAGTACTGCCCATAGGGTCTCCCAGGCTGTCATCTTTACGGAAGCAGACTGCCACATCCTTCTCCTGCGGAGCTGCTGGTGGGTTCCATCTGCCGACCTCTGGGTTAGCAGCCCCACACTTTAACCACTGTGCCACCAGGGCTCCTCTGTTACTTATTAGAGAAAACAAAATGCTTTTGCCCTGGCTTAGGAACTACTATAAAAGACAATATAAATATCTCTGTTAAAGGTGATCAATGATCACTAAGAAAACCTGTGTTCTAATGTACACCTTGGGTGTTATCTCTATCACCTGACACTAAAACTGAGAAAAGAAAGTTAAAATTCCTCATTGGAAATTAAACGCATAGCATGTTAGACTAATTCCAGGCCTAATCCTCCAAACCCCCATGCCACTGAGAAATTACTTCCACCTCCATGGCCAATCATCTCCAAAGTGATGGGAAGCACCCCTTGGGGAGGACAAATGAACCCACCTGGTGTGACTGTTCAGTAGAGAAAGTCAACGAATAATTTATCTTATCAGGATCAGCACAAAGCTGGTTCCTATGAGGTGGAGGTTAAAGACGTCCCTAATGTCCAACGTTTCCAAGCTGCTGTCCCACTCTGTCATCTCTAACACCAGCCGCTCCCCTCCCCTCACTACTCTCCCTCCCGACTTTGGGTTCCATAATTCACTGTAACAGCTCACAAAACTCACAAACTGTACTTACAGTTAAGGGAAGTAACCAGGAAAGATTTGGGATCTGGGTCAACCTGGAAGTAACAGGAACAGCAGCTCAGGATGCAGTTCCTTGATCAGGACGGCTTCTTCTTGCCTTCCACCCCTGGGCCTTGCTGGGGCCTTCTGGGACAAGTGTTACGCCTCTTAGCTCCATAGGTCAGCAAGCCCCACTGCAGCAGTTTCGGGCTGGACTCCTGGTTCCTGCCATCTCACACCACCATCTCTCGCTGTCTTCTGTGTTACAGCTCTTTTCCCTCTCTCTCTGTGTCTCCCTTTAAGCCTAGTGAGATGGCAAAACTGACCAATCCCCTGGTTAGGGTTCTATACATCTTATTTGCATGGTCCCACCCCCACAAGGATGCTGTGCACCTTATTTGCATTATTAACAAGCTATCCAGTCCCTTGGGTAGGCCACAAGCACCTTTGCACAATCCACCCAATCATTTGGTGGGCATTACAAGGCCATGGCAAGAAAGGCCATATAAAACTATCCACCACACCACAGAAAGGGATAGCCCCCTTAAGTATCCCAGCCTGATTCCCACTAGGTTAACTACCAGCACCAAAAAAGAAACCTAAAAACCAAACCCGTTGCTGTTGAGCCAATTCCGACTCATAGGGACCCTACAGGACAGAGTAGAACTGCCCCATGAGGCCTCCCAAGAGCTCCTAGTGGATTCGAAATGCCAATCGACCTTTTGGTTAGCAGCCGTAGCTCTTAACCACTACACCACCAGTACCAGTTACTGTCAAATCTGCTCCAACTCATGGCAACCCCATGTGTGTCAGAGCAGAACTGTGCTCCATAAAGCTTCCTGTGGCCGATTTTTCAGAAGTAGATTGCCAGGCCTTTCTTCTAAGTTGCCTCTGAGTGGACTGAAACTTCTAACTTTTTGGTTAGCAGCCAAGGCCGTTAACCACTTGTACTACTCAGGGACTCCGTTGGGTCAACTAGGAGTACGATAACTCCAGAGCTGCTGCCCTCCACAAAGGCTGGGAGCAGGGAGCAGCATCCTCAGCCCTTGTCAGATGCTGGAAGCGGTTCCAGTGTGTAGATGCTCCTGTGAGGTACAAGAATGTGTTTGCTGTGTGGCTGCCAATACACTGTCCAGAGTCACTGCTGCTTCATGCTGCACAGCCCAGGCCAGTCCTACACCTGCAGGCATGCCTTGGAGCACCCAAGTTTTAGGGTCACCCTTAAACCCAGAAAAAAGCAGAGGGGGGAAAAAAATCGAAATCCTTGTCAGCTGTAACATATGTGTCAGAGAACTGAAGAAGGAACTGGAGGAAAATTCGTCTGCCTTCTCCTCACTTGCCGAGTAAACCTGAGAAAGTAGAATTTTTCCACGAGGGAAAAATTTAAAAGGATGTATTAGAAGAGGCTTTATGAGCCCTGGGCACTCTGTTAACCCAGAAATGAAACCACTCCCGAAGCCCACTCTTCAGACAAAGATTAGACTGGACTATAAAACATAAAACAATACTCGTGAAGAGTGTGCTTCTTAGTTCAAGTAGATACACGAGACCAAATGGGCAGCTCCTGTCCAGAGGCAGGATGAGATGGCAGGGAGGGACAGGAGCTGGTTGAATGGACACAAGAAACACAGGGTGGAAGGGGTAGTGTGCTGTCACATCATAGGGATTGCAGCTATTGTCACATAACAATATGTGTATAAATTTTTGTATGAGAAATTGAGCCGTAACCTTCCACCTACAGCACAATTAAGAAAAAAAAAAAAAAAAGATTGAACCAAAAAAGGGGGGAAAAAAAAAAAAAAAGAAGAATCTTTATGAGAAGCTTCAAATTTGTTTTTCAGAATCCCATGAACACAGTCCAGGACTGGCATTTCTGTATTCACTGGCAGACACCACCGTCAGGCAGCTTGGTAGTCCAAGGGTAATATATACAGTAAATCAGTTTTAAAGGAACGTAGGAAAGCAGGATGCCTGTATGTGCTGTCAGTGGGCTAAGCCCTGGTGGCACAGTGGTTAAGAGCTCGGCTGCTAACCAAAAGTTGGACAGTTTGAATCCACCAGCCAGCCGCAACTTGAGAACCCAAAGGGCCAGTTCTCTCTGCCCTAGAGGGCCACCATGAGTGGGAATCGACTCAACTGCAACGAGTTTGTTTTTTGTTTTTGGTTTATAGGAAGTGAAGGGTCCTGATCTGATAGACTCTGCCTTCTGAGTTAGATTCTGGTCTCCAGAATCCTACTTTTCCAAAGGTTTCATAGAACCAAAGTCTGGGAACCTTCAAGAGAGAGTATAAATGCATTTTCTAGGCCTAGGGAAGCTAGATTTACCAAAAATATATATATATATAGGACACTCATTTAAATTTGGATTTCAGACAAAAACAATAAGTACTTGAATATACTTATATTAAAAATTATTCATTGTTTACCTGAAATTCAAATTTTTAATGGGCATCCTGTGTTTTATTTGGCAGTCCTAATGTTCCCCCTGCCAAAGTATCATTGAAGCCAATTGAAGAAAATTGCCATCTCAGTAGAGAAAAAGAAATACACTGTCACAAGCCTGTAATTTCTTTTTAACATAAAGCTGTTATTTACTTAGGAGTCCTTGAGTGGTGCGAACCATTACACTTTCAGCTGCTAACTGAATGGTTGGAGTTGAAGTCCACCCAGAGGCTCCTTGGATAAACAGCCTGGTGATCTACTTCCAAAATATCAGTTCTGTTCTGACACACATGTGGTCTCCATGAGTCAGAGTGACTTCACAACAACTGGTAAGTTAAAAAAAAAAAAAAAAAAAAAGCCCATTGCCGTCAAGTCAATTTCAACTCATAGTTACCCTAAAGGACAGAGTAGAACTGCCCCCTACAGTTTTCAAGGAGCGCCTGGTAGAGGCGAACTGCCAACCTTTATGGTTAGCAGCTGTAGCCACCAGGGTTTCCACTGGTAAGTTAGTGGATATTAAATCAGTTGGGTGGGTGGTGAAGTAGAACTGAATTACTACCATTCCTTTCAATTGTGAGGTTTTTATAAAGAAGATGCTTCCCAAAGAGTGGATTTTCCCTCCGAAATTTATACTGGGAAAGTAAAGACTTGGGAAATATTTTTTGATTCAATATTTGACCCATTATGGACAGTAGAAATTGTCCATGCTGCCACATATTGTTAGAGGAAACGAGTTAGCCTAGCAAGCCTCCCCAGGCTCTAGGATCAATCTGACATTCATTTTTAAATCCAGTGAACCATCTAGAGAGTGGCCGTTTTTATTCAGGCCCCCTTATGGATTGTAAGCCTGTCACATCCCACTTATTTCATGAGCACCATCTACAAGTCACACTAAAAATTAATTAGCAAAACAGAATCATCACTGCGATTATAGGACACAGACAGTCTAGAATTGGGAATGTAATGTTTGCCATAGAACTCTCTGGCCAGGCCACAGACAGGACGAGTGCCTGGCCGTAAGAGGAAGATTAATCAAAGTTACCCCAAGCAACTCATCCACGTTGATGCGTCAACAGTAAAAGAGGGGCTGCAGGGCATGGTCACAGGAAAGTCAGCTTCCAAACAATGCAATGAAGCTGGAAGAACAGGGTAGAGAGGCCAATCTGATACATCAATCAGAAATAGAGCAGCATGACGCCAAAAGCACAAGCAGCAACAGAAAAAATCGATAAATGGGACCTCATAAAAATTAAAGCCTTTTGTTCATCAAAGGACTTTATCAACAAAATGAAGAGACAGCCTTCAGACTGGGAGGAAATTTGGAAAAACCATGTATCTGATCCCACCCTCTTGCCATCAAGTCAGCCCTATAGGACAGGGTAGAACTACCCTACAGGGTTCCCAAGGAGCAACTGGTGGATTCAAACTGCTAACCTTTTGGTTAGCTGCCGAAATCTTACCACTGCATCACCAGGGCTCACATATATTCGAAAAGGATTTAATATCCAGAATATATAAGGAGTTCCTACAACTTAACAATAAAAAGACAAACAACCCAATCAAATATGGAAAAGGACCTGAATAGACATTTTACCAAAGAGGATATTCAAATGGTCAACAAGCAAATGAAAAGATGCTTAGCATTAATTGCTTCACGTTAATTAGGGAGATACAAATCCAAACCACAATGAGATGCCACCTCACCTACGTGTGAATTCCTGTGATAGGAAAGAGAGAGAGGGAGGGAAAGAAAATAACAGGTGTTGGTTAGGATGTAGATAAACTGGAGCTCTCATCCATCGCTGGTGGGAATAAAAAATGGTACAGCCACTATGGAAAACAGTTTGACCCTTCCTCAAAAAGCTAAAAATAGAACTATGACTTAAATAGACCCTATGACTTAGCATTCCCAATCCTAGATGTATACCCAAAAGAATTGAAAGCAGGAATGCAAACAGAAATCCATACACCAATGCACTATCGCAATAGCCAAGAGGTGGAAACAATCTAAACGTCCATCAACAGATGAATGGATGAATAAAATGTGGCCCGTGTATACAGTGGAATATTACTCAACCACAAAGAGAAATGCAGTCCTGATTCATGCTACAACATGGATTAACCTTGAAAACATTATGCTGAGTGAAGTAAGCCAACCACAAAAGGACAAATATTATATGACCTCACTTATATGAAATAGGCAAACGTATAGAGACCAAGTCTATTAGTGGTTACCAGGAGTGTGGGGGAGGGGGAAGGGGGAGTCGTTGCTTAGGGGGCACTGAGTTTCTGCTAATGGCGGTGGAACAATCTGGAAATGGACAGTGGTGATGTTTGCACAATATGATAAACGTAATCAACATCGATAAATGATACATGTAAGAATTGTTGAATTGGCCAGTGTTTTTTTTTTTTTGTTGTTGTTATATATATTTTTACCACAATAAAGAAGGAAAGAAAGCAGCTAATTTTACATACATAAAAATTATATAGGCTTAAAGCCTCAACTATAAACATTGACAATACCTAAAAATCCCATGCTTCAACGCAAACTGGGGCAGCTGCCAATGCTAACCTAGGGTCACCTTTGTTTTGCTGTTTTTCACTGCCCTCTGCTAACAGGTCTGACCCTTCCCAGGCCCCAGAGATGGGCACAGGGCTGGTTAATCACAGGGCCTCTCTCCCACCCTGGCCACAATGCTGGTCCAGGGTTGGACACCTAGCCAAACCTGCAGTGAGGAACAAGACCCCATGTTGCCTCTTGGATTGCAGCACCGGGTGAGGATTCTGCAGTGGCCTGAGCCTTGTTCCCCACCATTTGAAAAAAGCCCTTCTACATTAGTCTGTGGAAACCCTGGTGGCGCAGTGGTTAAGTGCTGCAGCTGCTAACCAAAGGGTTGGCAGTTCGAATCCACCAGGCACTCCTTAGAAACTCTATGGGGCAGTTCTACTCTGTCCTATAGGGTTGCTATGAGTCGGAATCAACTCGACGGCACCGGGTTTGGTTTGGTTTGACATTAGTCTGCAAAGGCAGAAATGAAGCCGGCCTGGGACTGACTCCATACCTGGCCTTCCTGCAGTTTCTCTCTGTGAGCCAGTACATTCTTTTTAGCATTCATTAAAGTTGAGTTTCTGTGACTTGTCACTTGAAACTGGCCTAACGCTAATTGTATGTGCAAACACTTTATTAAACCAGCCTCACCTCTGGTGTATGTTTTGCTGGGTATACTCTCAACAACAACAAAATAAATACTCAAAAGTAAAGAAAAAAATCTCACCTTTTTTTTTTTCATTGGAGCTATAAATACAAAACAATCTTTTTTTTTCCTTTCTTTCTACTTGCTGCTTCGAGTTGCATTCCATTGAGTCGCCTTCTCTTATCTTTTAAAGATATGCACAGATAAAATGTTTTTCAGTTTTTATAGGGGTCAGTAAACTTTTTCGGTAAAGGTCCAGATAGTAAATATTTTATTTAGGTGTTTGTTGTGGGCCACATACAGTCTCTGCTGCCGTTCTCCTTTGTTTATTTTACAACCCTTTAAAAATGTCAAAACCACAGCCTGGGGCTGGATCTGGCCTGTGGGATATTAAAACAGTTCAGATTAGAACTTCAATGTCACCGTTGGGAGAGGCAGTCCACTTTGGGCCCTGAGTGTCCCCACACTTTCTTGCTGAGTGTGCCTGACTGCAAGGCTTATCTGTCCTCTGATACTGAGCACTTTGTGCAGCTGGTCACATAGACAACTAAGTAAGTCAAGGTGATCACCAGGTAGTTAAGCATGACTACCAGGGCTGAGACAAGAGTAAAGCAAACAAGAAGCCCAGGATGCAAAATTTACAGAAGCACTCACTCTCGGGTGCCAGTTCTGCACTAGCACAAACCTAAGAGTGAGTTCCTCTCTAAATCTTGCACTGTGGGTATCTCCCTTGCCTTATCCCAACCCCAGCCCTGATGACTGCCGTGTAACTGCTCATTCTTGGAGGAAGGGAGCCGACTTGCTTGCTGTTTACTACAACGTTTGCTGCTTGCTCAAAAAAAAAAAAAAAGCACTGAGCTCTTGTCCCTGGCTGCTTCTCCTGGAACATAACTCATTGTATGTGTTGGTGTCATCTGGGCCCATGGACTCCACCCCATGGAATGTGAGGGCAAGTGGAACCAACACAAATATGCTGCTAGTTATGCTTTTATTATGCTTTGAGTAATAAAAGGCATTTATCTCTGATCTAGAAGCCTCATTTCTTCTGCCAGCATCCATGAAACAGTGCTTGGCTAATAATGTAGAGTACAATCAGACCCTTCACAGTTCTTGGCAAAACCCTTACCCATCCCTACTCCTATTTCCATCTCAATCACAGGCTGGATAACAACTTTAGGGAATTCTAACAGTGTGGTATGTCTCTGCGATACCTTCTCCCCTTCCTTCTTTAAAGCTGGAGTTGGGGTCAGGAAGGAAGAGTTAGGAAGGCAGAAATTTTATGTGGTGGTGGCAATGGTAGGAAGGGTCCCTCATTTCTACTGATTGGACTTAGTTCTGCTTCATGATGGTGGTCTCCAAATAGGCTATATGTGTGTTTCTCTTGGGTTACTGTCAGTTTCATACTAGCTCCTCAGGGAGGAGCAGACTCGTCCCCTTTGACCCAGCCAGTGATAAACGTCCCTCGAGGTAGGTTGTCTTCTCACTTGATTTAGGTCATAGTACAGTTCCTGCCCTTGCTTTAATCCTCCAGCTCCTTCACAAGGAATCCAAAGAAACTCTAGGTAGCTGTTCTTTAGTCTCTGAAGGTTGTGGACACCCCGGGTGGTGTAACAGTTCCCACTGTCTTCTATCTACGCACACCATATCAAGGTGCGCTAACACAGACTGCTCTTGTGGGTCTCCCACTTTCAGAAATCTCTAGAAAGAAACGGATACACATATTGCTCCAAAATTCCATGAGAAATATTTCAAGCTCTCTCTAGGCTGTGTCCATGTCCCACTAAAGAGACAATACAAAAAGACGTGTAGGCATTCTTAGTCTCAGCTTGATTCTCTTGAAGCAACCCAATTCACTCCCTGAGCTTGGAAGAAATCACCTCTTCTTCTTCCCCCATGAGAAGGAGAGGATGTGGCCTCTTGCTGCAAACACTGCTTCTCCTTAAACAACAACAACAACAAAAAAACCATTGCCGTCGAGTCAATTCCAACTCATAGCAGCCCTATAGGACAGAGTAGAACTCCCCCACAAGGTTGCCAAGGAGCACCTGATGGATTTGAACTGCTGACCTTTTGGTTAGCAGCAGAGCTCTTAACCACTGTGCCACCAGGGTTTTCGCTTCTCCTTAAGGTCAAGTTTTCACTATCCCTTCCCAAGCCTCTCCTCGGGGTGAAGGAAGTGGTTGATAGAGTAAATCCGGAATCCGGCAGTGCTGAGCAATAGAATATGAAAGAATTTAGCATCTTTTGCTCTCAGCTTTGGGCAACAATTCCAGAATAATAGAAAAGGCTCCACTGAACATCCTGACACAGGTAAGACTCACACTCAAAAGAGCATACGCAACAACGCTGCATCATGAGGTTCCTCTCTAAACTGGATCCCACACAAGAAACTTCATCCATTTGCACAGATTTTAGTATGTATGATGATAGCACACATGAAAGCTGGTCTTAAATTTAAGGGGAAATTTTTTCCAAGAGAGATTTAGAATATATCCAAACATATTAAGCAAAAAAGACAACTTCAAAAATTGGAAAAACAAATATTTTCTCACTAGAAGTCTAAAACTATTTTCTGACTCAATATAGTACATACAGTTATTTCAACGTTCAAATCTCTGCACTGTGCACCAATGGTACTGTTACCAAAAGTATCTGTTGTTGTTAGTTGCTGTCGAGCCAGCTCTGACACTGCGCGGTCCTGCGCCATCTTCATGACCGTTGGTATGTTTGAGTCCATTGTTGAGGCTATTGTGTCAATCCATCTTATTGAGGATTTCCCTTGCCTTCACTGACCCTCTATTTTACCAAGTATGGTGTCCTTTTCCAGTAATTGGTCTTTCCTGATGATGTGTTGAAAGTAAACAAGCCAAAGTCAAAAATTTCTATTTGTGTAGTTTTAAAATTTGCCTCAGAAGAGTCTAGATCTTTATAGCAGTGGTTCTTAAACGTCAACATGCCACAGAATCCTCTGAAGGACTTGTTAAAACGCAAATTGCTGGGCCCAGCCCCAGAGTTTTTTGATTCAGTAGGTCTGGGTTGGGGTTCAAGAATGTACATCGCTAACAAGTTTCCAGTTATGCTGGTGCTGCTGTTCTGGAAATCACACTTTGACAATGGCTGCCTAGGGCATCACCTTCTAGCTCAGATCAGCCAGTGAGCCAAATCCAACCTGTGGTCTGTTTATATAAATAAAGTTTTATTGGAACACAGCCACACACATTTGCTTACGTATTGTCTATGGCTGCTTTCTTTCTACAACTGCAGAGTTGAGTAGTTGCAACAGAGACAGTGTGACCTGCAAACCTAAAATATTTACTACTTGTTTCTTTACAGAAGAAGGTCGTTGATCCCTCTTTGCTCTAAATCATCATCTTCTAGCCCATATCCAACCCTACCAACATAGCCTTCCTGACTGGCCAGAGGATGATTACAGAGGATAACCCTTTAAGGCTGCTGCCATGACTAGGGTTTATTTCATTAAATATTCAATTTGATACAATGCTATAATAGCCTTGACTTTGTAAAAGTCACATATATCTATATGTAAAGCTTAAAAAAGTTTGCTCAAAACCCTGCCTTATATCCAGATCACTGTTTTAATGCTCTTAATGAAAAGATTTTTCAAAGATCTCCACAGAGTTTGGAAGATTCAAAAAAAAAAAAAAACTGCAATTACTTACATATTATCTAGTAACAAAACTGGAAGAATGTAGCTTCTATTATAGTGGAGTTGCATTTCACACAGAGATGTACACATAAGACAAAAAATCTCATGTAGCCAAAATTATGCTTGAAAATCGAAGTCACCTTTAAAATACAGTATACAACATTTAGAGACCATGTTGGAGGCAGAATCTCAATATGCCCAACACAGGCAATTTTTCCTTCAGTGTTCAAACAGATGGCTCTTTCTTTGGGTGAGCACCAGATGAAGTAGTTGGCTTGCATTTGAAGCCATCTTGTGTAAAAAATACTTATCTTTAAACACTAGAATCGTACACTGCACTGTGAGAAGCTCACACTATAAGGCACAAAGAAACCACAACCAAGTGAGGGAGCATCAGACTGATGTCTCCCTTTTCACACTTACTCTGGGGAATACTCTCAAGAAAAATGGCAGGCAGATGTGACTGCACTACTTAAATTCTCTCTCTCTCTTTGGCTCAGTTCATATAATCGGATTCATAAGACTTAAACGTGCCCTTGATGGAATTCCCCAGTTTATATTCATGAAGATACTGATAACAAAATAAAGGTCTTTGAATGGCAGTTCATATCCTACTCCCAGTACCAATATCTGTTATTGCTAAATTCAGCTGGCAACAGAGAGACATGCCCAGGTGAACTGAAGCAAAGAAATTTAAGGATATATTAGCATCACTAGTGGCACTAGTACTTTGACATCATCATCTCTGTTTATCTCAGGATTTTTCAGCTCCAAACAATCCAAACTGAAAGGTCTGAGTGGGTCAGTTAGTCAACATTCAATATGGAGAATGTCTCATTGCTGAAGAGTGGGGGCCAAGGCCCTAATGGACACCATGGCAAAACACAAAGACACCTACTCAATGTAGGAAAAGCTGCCGTTGGCTGCTTTCCTTTGACACAGGAAACTTAACGGGCTATAACTTTAGCACTAAATGCCCCATTCTTATGTAGTGCAAACACCAAATACTAACCCCTTACAAATGATCACAAAGATTCTTTCAAACAATATTTATTCTTCAAGGTAAATTCAAATGAAATTCTCCACATCATTTTAGGAAGATGATGCCTGGTTAAATTTTTGTTTGTTTAAGATTTTTAAGCCAGAGTTTATACTGATTTCAACCAAAATGAAAATTTTCTAAGTTTAGCCTTACAAAAGTCCTGTAAAATCCAATAAATGGGTATTAACCTTATTTTACGTATGAGAAATTGAAAACACAATTAAGTTACATAGCTTTTAGTCTATGGCTGCACTCTGAACCCAAATCTACTGATTCCAAGAAACCACATTAGTGGAAGGTTTTGATCATTTCTTGGAAAGTATATCATGAGCTGAGTTGGCATAATCATTATGGGAACAAAAAATATATATAAAATACTACATAATTATCTTAATTGATGAATGTCTTAAGTCCAAAATAGAAGGAGGTAAGACAGTCTGTGATGTGGATAATAGCCTGAGAATTGTGAGTTTTACAGTTTTAGCAACATGTTTTGCAGGGCTAGTGAAAACTGTGAATTCCATTCATACCCACCTTGCTAAAATAGGAAAACAAGAGAAAAGTTTAAAGCATTCTTGTTCCTAGTAAAGCCAACTTTCTCTTAGCAAATTACTTATGTACTCAGAGCAAAAAGATCAAGTAAACAATAATCTGAACTACCTTCTTATTTTCGCATAAAAATCAGAAATACAGTTGTAAGGAAGCTAGCAAGAATCATTTGAGAGATGATTGTTTAAAATTTTCAAAACTAATGTATTCAGTATATTTACTCATAAATCTTTATTTGACCCATGATTTAATAAAATGTAATTGTCTCTTCCATTTAGTGATTATGCATAAAGATTTTTTATGTTGGCCAACCTACCTTGCATTATATCATCTGTCGATGATTAGATTAAAGAAACATCTCACCATTCTGATTTAGCACTTCATGACTTCTTAATGGCGGCCGTAATTTTCCTTTGAGATTTAATGAACACGTAACACAGCAAATCTTCTGTACCAATTTGTTTTAAAATCTGAGTCAGCTACTGATTTATACCCAGATAAGATGTAAAATATCTGATCTAAATTTACTTAATGCTATTTTACTATATTTTTACTCAAATAACGCACACAAACTGCACCCTCCCCCCATGAGGTATTTCCTAAGCGTTGCTATGCTAGTCTTTTTTAAGCAATGTATAAAAAATTTGCATAGCGGCATTCATGAAAATACCTTTTGGGGGGAGGGCACAAATGGCAAACAAACAGAAGGCACACGTTATTTGTGCAAAAATACGGTATTAATCAGTAAAGTTATAGTACTATTACTTGTGTGTAGTCAATGTATTACCAGTATTTCTCTAGCTGCATTTTGGACAGGACAATCTTCAGCATTTAGGACTCTGCTGACCATTGGAGGATGTCATGGATTGAATTGTGTCCCCCCAAAATATGTGTAAACTTGGCTGGGCCATGATTTCCAGTATTGTGTGACTGGCCACCATTTTGTCAACTGAAGTGATTTTCCTATGTGTTGTAAATCCTGCCTCTATGATGTTAATGAATCAGGATTAGAGGCAGTTATGCTAATGAAGCAGGACTCTACAGGATTAGATTTTGTCTTAAATCAATCTATTTTGAGATACAAAAGAGAGAAGCAAGCAGAGAGGGGGGCCTCCTACCACCAAGAAACAAGAGTCAGAAGAATACCGTGTCCTTTGGACCCGGGGTCGCTGTGGTGAGAAGCTCCTAGACCAGGGAAAGATTGATGACAAGGACCTTCCCCAAGAGCCAGCAGAGAAAGAAGGCCTTCTCCTGAAGCTGGCACCCTGAATTCAGAATTCTAGCCTCCTAGACTGTGAGAGAATACATTTCTGTTTGTTAAAGCCATCCACATGTGGTATGTCTGTTGTAGCAGCACAGGATAACTAAGACAGAGCACTTTTAGCATCCCTGGTGCCAGCACACTAAGTGCTAGTAATTCCTTATAGTTACTGTTGTTATTTTTAGCTGCTGTCAAGTCAGCCCCCAAATTACGGCAACCCCGTGCACAATGTGATCATGTCCTTGTGATCCATACGGTTCTCACTGGCTGATTTCTTCATAAGTATGTCTCCAGGCCTTCCTTCTTTTAGCCTGGAAGGTCCACTAAAACTTGTTCAGTCTCTATGACCATAGTAATATATGGATTGGAGCCACGAAAAGTGCCCATATATATTTCCAAAATTCTCACACTCATTATCCCCTTTCAGAAACATTGTGATGGGCATTTTAGCAGACTTGGACAAAGGTGAAACCACTTCTTTAGATCAAGTTTTTGGGAGACTAGGTTTAGCTGAGAAATTAATTTTCTATAACATTTCATAATTTGACCTGCTGAACTGAGTTCAGCAATACAGCCACATGATATTGATTCAAAATAATGAACTTTGATTATTCAAGTAGATAATTGTGTTCATTTAAATTAAAGAAAGGACTAAGTCAGAACTCTAAACTCGAGAATTTGTACTTCTCCTCTGCCTTCTACTCTGTCCTCCTACCCCAGCCCCAGTCACCACAAAGGAGATGAATTTCCTCTTAAGTTGAAAAAAATAACACAAAATTGAAAATTGAGGTTCTCTCTATTTGTAAATTTCACATATCATGCAAGATTTTTCTTTAATATGATTCAGATCTATTACTATTATTGATTTAATAGAGCATAAACATTTATATATTAGTTTTAGACTTATTTTTGGAAAATTATTAAGCCTACACATATTGCAAATATATTACACTACGCAGCCCTTGCACAATGATGTATAAGCAACAAGCTAGAAAGCTCTTACTGAATAAGGATACATGGAGGCAACTTAAAAATCATGTAAGTCTGATATCCAAAAAGTGGCAATAAAATCTATCTTTTTTTTACTTTTTCTTTAATGGTTTATCTGCAAATAAAAGGAGGGTGGTAACATTTCATAAACAACTTCCAAATCTTCAGCTGAAATTGAAACCATTCCTTAGAGAGCACACAGACACAGAATCTTTGTTTTATATAAGCTTGTATTGAGAATAACCCCAAATATCCATTACACTTCTGTATTTGATAGTTACAAATTGTAATGAACATTATAGATCTGTGCATCTACATATGCACATAAATGGACTGTATTTACTTTAATAACAGCATTGGTTCTTGTAGAGCAAATGACACAATAAATGTTCAACTATTTTGAACGGTTGCTATTCCCATTTTATGGTCAGTGATATGTCTTCATTGTCTTGAAAATGTAGACAACTGAAGTTAAGTAGTCAACACCATTCCTCTACAGTAAGCACTAATAAATATTTCCTACATGAACAAAAACACTTACAAAAGCAGTCTATGTATTCCTACCAAACAGGTAAAGAGAAATAATAGCCATAACTTGCTAAAAAGTCATATAAAATAGCTGCTTTTCTACTGATGACATTTTTGCTTCTAGTGTTTCGGTTTCCTATTTTTAATTTGGAGAATTTATCAATACACAGGAAACGTGTGGCACCCAACTAACTAAGGTTTATACGCCAACATAACTCTACGTATGTACAATAAAAGCTGTAATTTATAACAGGTACCAAATAACCATGTGAGATTATTACAACTATCAAAGGCATTCCAAAACATTTATTTATGCTTTTTGGTTACTAGTTTTAAAAAATTTATTTCCATTTTCTTAAGTATCCAATTGCTTAAATTTAAGCTTTCTGCCCAGCAGTGTCTTCAGAAATTTTTTAACTGTGCTTTTGCCTTTTAATTTTTTTTTTTTTTTTTACTTTGTCATGGTCTAGATTCCACATGAATGGAGAATCCAAACATTTTTGAGTGTGTGCGTTGTTGAACCACTTATTTTAGGGTAGGTAATACAATTTGGGGCTAAAATAAAGGAGACTTTCAAGGTTAAGAAACCTCAAACCTATAAAGGATGTCTGCCAATAAATCAGTAGCATTGTGCTAGATGCTATTTAGGGAACCCTGACATTTGTAACGTGGAACACATCAAACACAAGCACCCGAGGGCAAAGTGACCACACTAGAAACCATACAAATCCAAGGAAATAATAAATAAAACAGTAAAGATATCCAACAATCAGTTTTCATACAAGCTTTTGTTCCAAATTCTGTTTTGTGAAACTAGTTTCTGAAACCAGTTGGTTGGAGGCAAGAGGCTTTGCTGAACTGAGCAAAAGCTTGAAGATAAGAAGAAACCTTAGAAGATCTTTAGATCTTAAAAAGTGCAAGAACTCAGTCAGTGGTTCTCAACCTTGGGTGCCTAATTAGCATGACCTCAGAGGTGTTGAAATCTACCGATGCCCTTATCCAGATACTCTGGTTCCATTGCCTAGAGTGGAGATAGACAATGCTATTTATTAAAAGTATGCAGGTAATTCTAATGCGCAGACGCAGTTGAGACACATCAAACAGATGCAAGAATCAAATGAAAGGATCACAACAAGCAGATGGTAATCTAGGAGTCTGAAGATCTCTCATGGAAATTACCTCATCCATGCTAAGAGAAAAATTATTAGTGACTAAGTTGTTAAGACTGAGCACATTCTCTTTCTGGTTAATTGTAAATGGCCCTAGGATAAAACGAATTCAACTTGTCTTTTTAATCCACTACGAATTTAAGAACAGTGATATAAGAATTCAATAATGGATATAAGAACAAAAGAAATTTCATAATGGGTCAATCCCAGCAATTCTTTTTCCACCCTTAGGGAGGGACCTATCCCCCCCGCCACACACACACACACACACACACACACACACACACACATTTTGAATTTTACTTGTTGCTGACTCTCATCAGATACTAATTAAATCTTCTATTTTTTATATCATAATATCATCTCTCTCCTGGATCCATCTCATCAATATTTAAACATCCCAGTGTCTCCCATCTTCAAATGCCACTACTAGATCCCCCATCATCATCCTTGCCCGCAACCCTATTCTCCCAGTGTCTCCTAGCTCAGTGTCCACATCTCCATCAGTGCAGCCGCTCATTCAGAATCCTGTAGTCTTCCCTGACTATTCCTTGACTATCCACGTCCACTGCTACCACTGCCCCTGTACAGCACTTAAAACAGCCTTACAATCTCATATCTTCAGATTTACTGTTCTCCCCTCAAATCCACTCTCACTCTAGCCTGACTACTCTCATTTTAAGCAAGTCACCTAACTCGTGCTTCAGTTTTCATCTGTTAAACGGGAGATTTTGCAGACCTCATAGGATTGTTGTGAAGATCAAGTGAGTAATAGACGAAAGCCCTCAGCCACTGTGGCACATTAGTGGTAGCTATTCTGAGTTTATTAACAAGCAAATCTTTAATAGCAACTGGCTACTTACATGTGGAAACCCTGGTGGTGTAGTGGTACAGTGCTATGGCTGTGAACCAAAAGGTCAGCAGTTCAAATCTACCAGGCGCTCCTTGGAAACTCTATGGGGGCAGTTCTACTCTGTCTTACAGGGTCTCTATGAGTCAGAATCGACTCAATGGCAGTGGGTTTGGTTTTGGTTTGGGCTACTTCCATTAGGGAAGGAAATACTGTAATATCCAGAAACTAAATGAAAGGGTCTGCAAAGCCTTGTTCAATCTGGTTTCCAACCACATTCCAGTATCATAATTTTAGACTCAACACACTAGGCTCTCTCCTACCTTTGAGCCTTTGCAACATTGTTCCTTTTACCTGGGATGCTTTCGCCTGCCCCACCTAGCCAACTAATTTCTGTTCACCTTTCAGCTCTGGCTTAAACTTTAACTCTTTCTAGGAAGCCTTTCCTGACCACCCCCCTCCTCCACCACCATCGGGTACCTATGGTTTCTACTCCCAAGCCTCCTGTACTACTTACTTCCTTGTACATCACACTTGTGAAGATCTGTTCCGTGACCTTCCTTCCCACTAGACTGTGAGTGCAGTGATGGGTCATCCCTATAATCCTACCAATTAGCACCACAACTGGGACAGCACAGGTTTTCAAATATTTGGTAGCTGACCTTAACGACGTAACTAAAAACTACCCTTAGGGGTTATGTTCACATAGAAGCTCCTGACTCCCTTCAACATCTATCAGTAATTGTTGGCATCTCTCTATCGCTGTGCTTTTCTTGAGCTTCACCAACCAGGAAGATCAAGAAAGTACCTCCATTATTTATTTTGACTATAACTTTTGTGGAGGTGACAAAGCATCTGCTTGGCCTATTTTGTTTTGCTTTCACAATACTAAGAAATCGTATACTGAAGGAAAAATGCTGATTTGATTTCCCATCCTGGATTATAATGAATAGCTCAAAGATCAGAATCTGAATTTAGAATATATTTTTAACTCATTACCTTATGCCTGCCTACACTTGCTACTTACTATCCAATTACAGAGTGAAAAGGGAATCTACATTAGATTGTCATCTCCAGATTTGTATTATACACCTCCTTCCATAAAACAAAAACCAGCAGTCCCTGGGTGGTGCAAACAGTTAAGCGTGTGACTACTAGCAAAAAGGCTGGCAGCTGGAAACCACCCAGAGTGCCTTGGAAGGGAGGTCTGGAGATCTGCTTCGGAAAAGGTCACGGCCTTGGAAACCTGATGAAGCAGTTCTGCTCTAAACACTTGGGGTTGCCAGGAGTTGGAATTGACTCAGTGGCAACCAATAACAACAGTCCTTTCACCAAGCTCTATAAATATCTTCACTCAGAAGTGTTTTTATACATTGTTTCCTGTCTTTAAGCTATTGACTGCTGAATCATAAAGCTCATTTTAACTAGTCTACCCATCTCAGTGGGGCCAGAAACCCTTAAGCCTTCTTCCTTACCAGATGTGTCTTGCTTTAATACTTTGACAAGCATCATGTGAATATAATTTTTAAAAAACAGACCTTAAATTGCCTGGAGGAACTTGATACATTAAAAAAAGATAATGATGATGAAATACAAAATCAGAACTGAAAGTGCAAGTCAGGCACTTTTTCTCTGAGCTTCTGTACTGAGAAGTCATCATTCCTTTCTCCCTGAGAAGTTTATCTCCTCAACTTGACTCCTGTCCTCCAGCTCAACTTTCTGGATTTGCCGTGTATCTTTTCACATCTTCTTTAAATTCCCTATGACTTTCCCTGTCATTTTTAATTCATTCTATACCACAGTACCAGTCTTCAAATAATTGAGCATAGTTCAAACCATTCCTTTTTTCCCCTACCAATCAGACAAGTATCTTTGCCCCTTTTTAGTGCACGTTCCATTGCCTCATTGTGCTCCCTTTGGGTAAATGGAGTATTTCTATATACCACAGACTACACACTGAGCATTATTTTCAGTGTGTCCTAATGTAACTGATGGCATAGTGGTTAAATGCTATGGCTGCTAACCAAAAGGTCAGGCAGCAGTTCAAATCCACCAGGCGCTCCTTGGAAATTCTATGAGGCAGTCCTACTCTGTCCTGAATCGAAGGCAACCAGTTTGGGGTTTTTTTTTTTTGGAATGCAACTATCCTCCGAACTGAAATATTTAAACATGAGAAAATCTGTGCTTATACAACATACATTTTCACATACAACTCCTCATCAGAAGCAAAGAGGTTAGAAAAGGACTTCAGAGCCATCAAGGGCTGGAAACAACCTCAGGACCCAGGCTGGTTTTAAAGCCACCGGCACTGAGGAGGCTTGGGATGGGGGTTCAATTCAACCTTGATAAGAAAGGGCAGTGCAAGAGAGGCAAGCAGAAGCTTTTAAAGCAATCTCTGCTGTCATAATCTACAGAACTACCATAATTAGCAACGAATAGACAAAATGGCACGCTAAGTGGCCAGGTGTACAGCAGACCACTTAGGAGCTGGAAGTGTTTCAAGGATTGGGAGGTAGATTGGCAAGGGTCAAAACAGACAAGGGAGGCTTCATGGAATAGTCAGTTCTTGAAGAATAGATAGAATTTGGGGAGTTGAGAAGTGAGTGTATTCCAGGTAAGTAGAATTCCAAGAGTACTATACATTTATGCAAGACAAAAGATGTCAATTTAACTAAAAACACCAGTGCTAGGTCAATCAGTAGGAAAACAGATGGACAGAGAGTGGGGCAGGTTACAGAAAACCTTAAAAACATTAGAAGAATTTAGACTTGACATAGTAAAAGTCACCCAAGATTTATGAACAGAATAAAAAATTAAAATGTATAACTATCACTTTGGCAATATACCAAAAGGCCACTAAAAAGGACCTCTGAGATTGCAATACCAACTCAGCCCCTTATTAGCTATATTCAAATCTAGTTAGCTTTATTCCCAAGCCTCAGTTTTGTCTGTAAACTGGGTACAAAAAAACCCCAGCTCACTAGACCATTGTGATGATTAGGGATAACACAAGCAAAGAATGTTATTTCAGGAGCTGGTGGCAGCTATGAGTCAGAATTGACTTGACAGCAGTGGGTTTTTTTTTTTTTTTGGTGGAAGTAATCCAGATGTGTGATAATTAAGGTCCGGACAAGGGCAGTAGAGCCTCATATAGTTTGCTTCACCACCTTAACTTACTCAGTAAACACTTCACAAGCGCTCAGGTAGGTATCGTGCCCAATGCTAAGAAAACTTAAGAAACCCTCCCTCTTTACAGATCTCATGATCTCAACAAGAAGAAATTTACTTACGGAAAGTAAAGTACCATAAGTGACAGGCACCAAATGAGAGTAAGTGCCACAGTAGTTCAGAGGAGGAAGGAATCACGGGTGTAAAAGTGATCACAGAGCTACAATGGATTTGGACAGGAAGCAGTGGGAAATACTGTTATACAAAGAGGTGTTAGGAATGGGAAAATATGTTTCATGTGTTAAAAGAGTGGGAAAATGTGACATGTTCAAGAGCTCCTATAAGTCAGTAAGAAAGACCAACAATGCAAATAAAAAATGAATAAAGGATAGAGACAGGTGACAGGGGAAAAAAAAAAATTTAAGCAGCTCAAATATATGAAAAGGTCACTCTCACTCATCCATGAGGTGCTGATTAAAACACCAAAGAAACATTTTTTTTAAGATGGCAAAGAGCCAAACATAGTGTTACAGAGCTGGAGAGGCTGAAGGGAACCAGGAACTCTCCTACTTTGCTGGTGAGAGTGTAAACTGGAATAATTCTATGGAGGCAGGAACTTTCAAAATTATAAACGCTTATACTTTTGACCCAGCAATTCCATCTCTAGGAATAGATTCTACAGATATACTTCCCCAGCACCATTTGCAAGGGCAGAAGATTACAATCAAAGCGCAGCAAAATAAACGGAGCACCAATACAATGGAATTCTCTGAAGCTGTGAAAGAAGGAAGCTGCTTTATATACAGATGTGTGGTAATTTCTAAGATACACTGTTACATTGAAAAAGGTACAGGACATGATACTACCACTTGTGTGGGGAAAAATGAAAGCGCTGGTAATTGCACATAGTATCTCTGGATCGGTACAAAATATTAATGACCGGTGCTGTCTCTGGAGAGGTGAACCAGGTTACTAAGGTCCAAAAGGAGACTTACTCTTCACTGGGTACCGATTTTGAACAGATTACAAAGTTTGAAGTGTACATAAATGAGAACTGTTAACCTATATTGTCTATATTGTGTGATGATGGGTGCTCTGTGCTTTCTTTAAGCATTTTGGTAATATACTGAGCTTGTTATTTTCATAATACAATGAAGGAAATGAGTGTGTAAAGGATGAAATTACAGATAAGAAACAATACAAAGATCTAGAGGGCAGTATGAATATGATTAAAAAAAAAAAAAAAGCCTAAACAAAGCAGTTTCTGTAACAGAGAGAAGCACAACTGTGCCTCACATACAGCAAGTATGTACTAAGGCTCACAGAACATATGGAAGACTAGATTGGGACTCAACTCTCAGGGCATTTTTGAGGCCAAAGTAGTTCAAACTTTAACCTACAGGCCTTTGTAGACTTCCGAGTGGAAACTGATAAAAATACTATTAAGATTAATCTGGTAGATTTGAATGGGCTCAGACCGGACATATACAGGTAGCCAATTTCTGGCCCACAAACAAGTTCTACCTGGCCCAGGCGGTGTTTTAAGGGTCTGAAAGAGCCCACAAATCCAGCAGCACTGAAAATCTAGACCTGCATTCTTAAAAGCCAACAATGCCCATTTAGACAGAACATGGGCTCTCCCTGGGTTTTCTTACAGTCACCTGTCCAGGCTTATTTCTTGCCTTTTCCTAACTTTTCTAACCTTTGTTGACACAGACTTTTTGCTTGCTAGTAAGATACCTGAATTGAGTCACTTGAAATGCAGCAGGCAGAAAGGTCTAGACTAAAATGGTGGCAGGAGAAAAGGAAAGGCACAGCCACGAGACATCAGCTGCAAGCTGCCTTGTGAGAACGCACAGGCTGAGCGTCAGGCTGTCTGGGCTGGAGTCCTGGTTTCACTACACAGTGGCTGTGTAACCTGGGACTAATGAGTTACTTAATCTCTCTCATCTCCCCCATCTGTAAAATAAGGACATGACAGTACCTATCTCATAGCTGTTAAGGGTTAAATGAATAGATATTTGTAAAGCACTTAGCACAGTGCCTGGCACAAAGGTGGTTTTTTTAAATTTATTGCATGCCTACCATGAGCTTGGTTCCGCTAGAAATAAAAAGATTTACAGAGTTTGCACTTGAAGGGTACAGCATAAAAAAGGGGAACTGTCGAAGATGATAACTACAGTGGGGCCAGCGGACAGAGCTAAGGAGATTTAAAAGTCGTTTACACAAAGGTAAGTGATAACAACAGGTAAATTCTTCAAGAGACAAAATTAAGATAGAAATCAAAGAGCTGAGGACTGAATTAAAAAAAAAAAAAAAAAAACAACTCTCTGATTGGTTCTTAGAAGATGAAGTGTCGAAGTATGATTAGAAAAGTATCATGGATCACTTGAGTGTCAAGGCCAAAGAGAACCCTGTCAGACTTCCAGCAACAATTCCATTTTACACATAAGGTTCTGGTTTTCAAAGCGCTACTGACTTCACTGAACCCTAATAATGACCCCACGAAGCAGAGAACTTTATCTCCATTTTACTAAGGATGAAAAAGTTCAGAGATTAAATTATTTGCCTCAGGTCACACAGCTAGTAAGTTAAACAACAGGAAATCCAAACCACTGCTATTTTTATATCGTATATAAGAGTCTCCTGTAACAATTCGTTAAGAATCAGGACAGTACACATTAACCCTAACTCCATTCAACGGAGCAAGGATTACACCCTCCAACTTTTTTTTAAATAAAAATCCAATGGCAGAATAAATTAAGGCATTTGCTAAATAATAACCCATAAATCAGAAATAAACTCTTGCCCAGAAAAAAAAAAAATACCTTATGTTTTTCCTACTTGCCCAACAAATAAGTATCATCCATTTATTTTAATCAATTTTTTAAAAAAGTCTTTTCATTCTTCCAAAAATTATTCTAGCACTTACTACAAAGAAAGGACAGCTAACAGTGTTAATGGTGAAGAAGGCTCTCGCGTTCCCAACGAGCTTAGTAGGGGAGATTCACGGTACACAGGCAACTTCAAAAATATGTGATAAATGCTACAATGAGTACACGTGCAGGAGCAGCTAATCGTGGGGACAGAAGAGGGTGGCGTCGGGAAGGAGGTGAATGGGAGATGAATGGAAATGAGTCAGGTAACACAACTGTGGGAAACTAGGAGACTGCGTATATAAACAGGCTTAAGAGCAACCCATAATGCTTCTATCACAAAAATGCAATATCCATTCAGTTTTAATTGTTACCTTTTATTATTTTACAATATATTTCAAAAAATGCCTTTACAGATGCCTTAACTGCTCTATAAGACCTGGAATAAAAGAACACTTAGAATTAGAACACACAAACATCAAGTTGGAGTATCTACTTGTACGGAACTATTATTACCAAAGGGATGTTGTTTTTTAAATAAGCAGATGTGTGGCAATGTAAAATAAAATACACACTTGTTAGAACAGTAAACCCTGTTTTAATGGCTATAGAAAGGAGGTGGTTTTGTTTCTTTTTAACACAGGTGGTTCTGGCAGCAAGTTATATAATGCGTTTAAAGCAGTATGTGCCCCCGAAAGCTTGTACTTTAAGTCTGTGTGTATCACTTGAATCAGGGTCTAGACAAAAGAAAAAATATAAGCAAATATCTAGTCTGCAAATATGCTTCTCAACACCCATTCCTCTAGGTCACAATGCTAGTGAGCTCAAGACTCTCACTGGTGATGACATTTCACAATAATTTTTCCCCAGTGACAGTGGATGCTTTTACTTTTTTCTAAAAGAGAAAGGATGAAAACACAAAGAAATCCTCCAGGGTTTAATTTTCATTTCACATTCCCCAAGTAGTAAAATAGCAGCTCTGAATGTTGATGAAAAATAATTTCAATTTTTTCCTATTCGTTTTTAGTCATACTAGCATTAAAATTTATCTGGACTTAAAAAAAAAAATCAGTTGCCAAGTATTTCAGAAACTTCGTAAGCACTGTATACATGTAATTAGCACTTATCTATCAAGATACACATCTATACATACAGATATGTATATCTATCTTATATACATATATATATATTTTACCTTCACTGATGTCGTTTTTCCTGGCTGGATATGAGAAACAAGATTAAGAGCCCAACACTGGCTTTCTTTCTTTATAGGCAATAATTTGGGTCTTTTTTCATCAATACCACTGCAGCATTTTCATAATAAATTCACAAAAAGTAATCAAAGGAAGTACCTACAGAACACGCTTCTGCCAGGAAATTCATGCTTTAAGGTTAGCCTCTCTCAAAGTGGCACTATGGCATTACAGGCATTCAAATGTTTTCTTTTTTCAAGTCTGTCAGTTCTTTACTACGATTACTTTTTTCCTAGCAGGGGATAGTATACAGTCACAGAGTAAGGCCTAGAGACCATTTACGGTTGCCTGCAATATTAGGGTGGACATAACACTCAAGAGCTGATATACACCAAACTCAATAGTTGTCAACTACAACTGCATTTTTCACATTCAAATAAAGAGTCTCCAAAAGCACTCCCGCTAATATACAAGCTTCCTTTTCTCGGCTGATTTTATGTTAATCTTATTACAATTATGACAAATTAGACTGTAAAGTTTTTGTAAGCATTGTATCATAAGGGGTTACTGTATTTTAATTCATAAACTGGCATTAGTAATGTCCTTTCTATAAACATGGTTGGCAAAATAAAAAAGGCACAAAAGGGGGACAATGAGAAACACTTTCTTTTGACTTTCAGTTAAGCGTACCAAAGCAAGTATCTTTCATGGAAAAAAGCAGGAAAAAAAAAAAAGTTCAGTAATACATGCACAACTTGAGCTTAAAAAAAAAAAAAATTCCCTTCAGACAGGTCCTGAGGTTTGAGGAGAAAACCGATTTTCCTAATCACGTGCTTAATGTACAATAAAATGTAAAGCCGCACATACATGTTTGGTTTAACAGCGGACCCGTGTAAAAAAGAAAGCAGTGAGGCAATGAAGCAAAACCAAAAATACCTTCATAGGCAAAGCAATTCCACCTGTAGCCTCTGCCTTTTTTAACCACTTAGTGGAGTAAGATGTCCAATAAAATGTAAAATGCAGCATACGCGATTATATAATCTAAAAACTTTTCATGATAATTTATTGCAAATTGCACTTGACAGTTCACCACAACAATGGAACACTGGCCCCTTGTTGGTTCACACAGTCCTTGAGCTTTAAATTTAAGTCACCAGTAAAACGATCTGGATAAAAAATTTGCAGCTGTGCTCAACCAGCTGGCTCCACCTTCTGGGTGCGAACCAACCCGGGACACGGCTTTATCTTGCTCTTTCGTGGGACTCTCATCCTCAGGCAGGTAGTCTGGTAGGTCTGTGTTCTGTTCTACTTCCACAGGAGTATCTTGGAATGGGACCAACATCTGATATATAGAAAATGTTAGGAGTTATTACAAATCAACTTCATATGATACATATATATATCATAAGTTTAAAAATGTACTCATTCTAATTGCCACATTTATTCTCAGTGACTGCAGTCCCTCTTAAGTTTTATTCTCACTGGAAGGTAGGTCCAAGTGCTGAACATTGCGTGAGTGCAGAAAAGTAGAACCATAAATGAGAGCTCAGATGTTGATCTCATGAGGTTCTAGAAGTAAATGTGCAACCTCTGTCTACTTAAAGAAGACTCAAGCAAGTGTCTGCTCACAATGGGACCGTGAAATGCCACTGCCCCTCCTTTCTGTGGAAATCCCAATGAGTTAAAGGTCTATGGATTCCTTCTCCCTATCACAAAGCTAATAGAAATAGTACCAACAGGCAAAGATTTTCACCATATTTACTTGCCCAGTGTTTAGACCTTTATTTTTTGGATTGGCAAAACTAGTTAAGGTAATGAAGAAAGTATTCAAAAGCCAATGTTTTTAAATACCATGTTTTTAGAAACCACATATCCTTTATATCCATATAAAACCAGTAAGATATCTCCACAGAAATAAAAGAAGTTCTATTCACAAGAGCAGACTTTGAAACCCACAAAAGGGCTGTTTCTAAAAGGGTTAACTATTAACCAAGAATACATGAAGATACTCCTATCCAGCCTCCTAAGTATTTGGCAAGTGTTGGGCTAGAAATACCGGCCATCTGCTGGCTATAATCAAGCGTTAGAGTTAGGCATAAATAAAATTTTTAAAAGCTTTTACCTCTTCTCCACTTTCACTTTTCACAACTTGCTGAGCTTTCATAACCTTAGTTGATGCTATTGCTGACGCCAAAGCCTAGTCCAGGATAAAAAGGACACATTTTGAACAACGATGTGTTTTTCTGTAATCTCAAAAAAATTTAGCCATTTAAAATACTAACCTCTGCTTTCAAATCTGAACGAATGCGCACCACACATCTTTGAACAGCCATTTGAAAAGTAAAGCTAATAACTCCTTTAATTTTTAACAAGGCCTCTTCACATAGATTTCTTCGAGACTGAAAAAACCAAAGCAAATTGTTATTAAAATAGCTAAATAATAAAAGGGAATAAATCAACTCAAGCCACAGTGAACCAGTCATTACATTCTAGGGGCAAAATGTTGCAAATGTCCCTGATTCAGTTCTACTATCTCATTCTTGAGGGCACAGTGCTTAATTAAGTTTATTAAATTTTACAAGACCAAGAGAGTAATAATTCCTACTTCTGCTAGATTTCATTCAAGCTCCATTACTAATATTAAGTTTTAATAATTTTCATCAGAAATAAATTAACCAATATCAATTTGCATCTTGAAGGTAAGAGAATGGAACTAAGAATAAATAAGAGAAAATGCTGAAAAGCAAATGTTCCTCTAGCTCAAGGGTGGGTAAAATATGGCCCACCATCTGCTTTTGTAAATAAAGTTTTATTGGAACATAGCCATGCACATTTCTTTATACACTGTCTAAATAAGGCAACTTTCATGCTAAGGCAGAGCCAGGAGATACAACAGAGATGATATGTCTGCAAAGCCTATATACTATCTGATCCTTTATGGAAAGTTTGATAACCCCTGCTCTAACTTAAAAATCTCTAGGACTAAATTCTAATAGAGCATTCAGTGTTTACATCACTATTCCTTAAACCACGTGGTATTTATAAAGTCATGGAGTCACCACATCCTTCATTTACGGCATTCTTAGTAGTTACCACTACAGCCTTAGAGGTTATCAATATCCTCTTTTTGGTTCTCATTTTCTTCTGATAGTGCTGATAACACAATGTAACACACTTTCAATGCTTTTCTGCTTTTCATACTACACACCACCCTGGTTTTTCAACTACACCATTGTCATCTCTGTCTCTTCTTACATCCAAGGTCCAGTGCCTGAAGCGAAGTTATTTTCATTCTACTTTTCCCTCAGATAATTAACCTATTCTCGTCACTTTGACTGTCATCACTATGTAGAAGCACTCATGTACATCTCTAATTTGACTTTGCTCCCATTTGTCTATCAGACATACTCTTAGGTATCAAGTGGTCATCTTAAATACAAGGTACAAAGTCAAAACGGACTAAAAGGTAACTAGTGTCTCCTCATCGTCCCTTCATCCCCAGCCCACATGCTAAGTCACTCTCTCAGTTTTCCTGTTTCTGTATGGAGACCAGGTTCTGATTAAGTACTTCTGAGGGGATAGTAATCTGCACTGCACTCCTTCCCCAAGTCTGTGGACCACACTCTAAGAAGCACTGCCTTCAAACTACCCAGTTCATTCTTCTCTTCCATTGAATAAAATCAAGTTTTCAAATCTATCCCCTCATTCTTCAAAACAACACTCACATTATCTCCTATCTCCCTACTTAAACCAGGTGCTCATGTCTACATTTCAGCACTACTTAGGCCAAGTATCTGGAGTCCAATCTCTGGTAGCATACACCCAGAGGGGGCTCAGCTAGTCCAGAATTTTTGGACTCTGATCTGCAAAGACCTGCGTTCTGTGAAACCTCTCAGGGACTGGAATCAAACAGCCCAAGTTTATCTCTTCCGTATGTCCAATACCAGGGAAACTTACAAGTAAAGGTTGTGCAGCATATACAACGTAACTGTTAGGGTACTACCGGTCTAATCTAATTCCTCATTTAAAATGTGAAGAAGGTGAAAAATAGAAAAGTTAGAGAACTTGCCTAGTTTACCACAGGTAGTTTGCCACGAAATACCAATCACATGTGGCTGTAAGAAACCAAATTCATGAGGCCAATTCATCTTTATTTACTTCAACACGAATTTATACATCTTCTCCAGGCAAAGCCTGGGGGGGGAATTCAATTCCATAATTTGATCTCAAGGCAGTCTATTTCTGGGTAAACAGAAGATCTTCAGCAGAGCAAACAGGATCAAGAATTATTCACAAAGGACAGAGACACCCCGCTCTGCTAGCAACCCTTCCGCTCGAAGGCACTCAGCAATCTCTGGCAAGCACCACTGCAGGCTGCGATATTGTTGTGTACCATCGAGTCAGCTAAGATGTTGTTATTGTTGTTGCGTGTCATCGAATCAACTCCGACTCATGGCAACACTACAGGGCACAGCAAACCTGCCCCATAGGGTTTCCTAGGCTGTAATCTTTACAGGAGCAAATCGCCAGGTCTTTTCCCCAACAGAGCTGCTGGTGGGTTCAAACCGCTGACCTTTCAGTTAGCAGACGAGCACTTAACCACTGCACCACCAAGGCTCAGGGTCAAAATTAGATTCAGAGAATCACTGGTAGATGAAATTAGGAGCTGGATAAGGAGGCAGCTGAGCTAAAGCAAACTGCCTGGCAATGGCAAGGAGAAAATTGTGGGTGTATCTGCGTGTACCTATGTGTTAGAGAGTATAAACTGAAAGAACATAGATAGTAGACTCCCTCCCACTTCTAATTCTGGGATTAGTTACTCCATGGTAGCAAATCTGAGACTAAACTCCATAGTAGCATAATCTGTAGTTAGGGAAATAAAGCAAAGGGAAAAATGTCTGTGGGGACCAAAGTTTAGGGATAACTTTCTAAAAGCCCTGATATATACACTAAAATAAGTACATTTCTTTCATTACTAGTGAGAATAAACATGTATCCACATGTGGGCTGTCCAAAGTAGCCATTAAGAGTGGGGCTAGACAAATTCTCGTTAAGACCAGACTTAATGGTCTGACTGAGACGGGAAGGACCCCGGTGGTCATGGCCCCCAGACCTTCTGTTGGCCCAGGACAGGAACCATTCTCGAAGACAACTCTTCAGACATGGATTGGGCTGGACAATGGGTTGGAGAGGGATGCTGGTGAGGAGTGAGCTTCTTGGATCAGGTGGACACTTGAGACTATGTTGGCATCTCCTGCCTGGAGGGGAGGAGAGGGTGGAGGGAGTTAGACGCTGGCGAAAAGGACACGAAAAAAGAGAGTGGAGGGAGAGAGTGGGCTGCCTCATTAGGGGGAACGTAATTGGGAGTGTGTAGCAAGGTGTATATGGGTTCTTGTGTGAGAGACTGACTTGATTTGTAAACTTTCACTTAAAGCACAATAAAAATTATTAAAAAAAAAAAAGAGTGGGGCTAGACTCACACTACCTGGACAGATCTCCTACCCAGAAATGGGCTTTTAACTCAACTTATACCCAGTCTTCTTAATTCAATGAAGATCTTCAATTTTCTTCTTATAAATCCTATACTTTCTTATTAGGAATACCCTTAATTTCTATCTTTTTAGGTTTTATTTTGTTTTGGGGAGTGTCAGAACTCATCTATATCCCTGAGGGATAAGAATCAGGATCAGCACAAAGCTGGTCCCTGTGAAGTGGAGTTCAGACATACATTCACTCTCCAACTTTTTCACCATTTGACACCAGTCATTCCCCTAACAGCACGCTCTACTTCTCTGCTGGGTTTGCTAATTCATTGCAATGGCCACATAGAACTCACAGACCATACTCAAGATTACATGGTTTGTTAGGGAAGTAAAGGGCTATAATTCAGGATAAGGATCAACTCAGAAGTGGATCCAACTCAGAATACAGTTCGTCAAACAGGATAGTTTCCAACTACGACAACTCTCAGCCTTTTCTAGGCCATGCCTGCCGGTAGCTCTTCTCTTGGCCATGCTAGCTGGTGGCCCTTCTCTCAGTGATTGGACCTCGTCTCTGCAGCTGGGCCCCAGAGGGCCTTGTCTCTGCTACTGGGCCTTCCTGGGCCTCTGCCCTGCTCAGACAAGTGTTACAGCTCTTTTGGCTCTGTCGACGAGTGTCTGGAGGTATCCCGCTCTGCTAGCCAGCCTCCTGCCAGACGGCACTCAGCTCCTCTAGCAAGTACCACTGTAGCTGTCTGCCAGTCCTGTGATTCTCACTGCTTGTGCTGATGCTGCCATCTCATGCCATCTTCAGTGTTACAGCTCTTTAAAAAGTTTCCCTCTCTCTCTCACTGCCTCTCTATCTCTGTTGAGTTGGCTGCTTGCTTATATACACAAGCTCCTTATCAATTTCAAGGCATGGCCCTTCTAGCCAAGCCACAAATCAACCAATCCCTACAAGGTCATTTAATCCTACTGGGTGGTTTTATGCACCGTATTTGCATAGTAAACTGACCAATCCCTGCAAAACATGTAAAACAGACCAATCACAGGGGCAGGCTGTGGTCCAACCAATAATTTTTCGCAGAATTACAAACCTGAGGCCAAAAAGGCCATATATGAGAGAAACCCATTACACTGCAAGGAATAAAAATATTTTCCCCTTTTAGAAAGCGACTGATTTTCACATATTTAAAAATGTCACTAGATTTTTAAAAATCACACTGATTTTTACAAATTTCAGATGATTCTCCTAGATTTTCTATATTTACAATCATACTAACAGCAAATTACCATTTTTTTGACTTGCTGATGTTATACTAAAGTACTTTATTACATTAAATCATACTTAAATTCTCAAGATAAAATGACATACTTGTAGGAAATTTTAACAGTCATAATATATAAATTATATATATTTGGGGACTCCAGAGGATGCTGAAAGCTCTTTGTCCTGTGGGGACACCTCCCTGTCCCCATCCCCATTTAGGGGCCCCCCCAAAAGCCCTTGGGCTGACACACAACTCTTCCCTCCCCTTTTTATATTTTATTGCCCTATAAAGATCAAGGCAAGGGGGATATAAGGCTGCCAGAACAGAGCCAGGGAGGGGGGTGGGTGGGAGGGAGAGGCACTATAGACATAGGCAGACACAATGAACCACCAACTAGTTGGGATCCTGCTGGGCACCTTGCTGGGGGCTGCCTTGGGTAAGAAGGAGGCCAGGTACGTCTCAGCCAGTCTGCCCTCCCCTCTGCCAGCCAGCTCCCCTGGAGGGCCCTGGTATCCCCATCCAGCGCCTCCTCTCTCCTGCCAGGAAATCGCATGCGGTGTTTTGGCTGCGGAGGAAGCCTGGGAAGTTCCTGCAAAGAGACTGTGACCACCCGTGGCGATGGTGAACGCTGTGGCTTCCTGGAGCCCAGACCCCACTCAGGCTCAGGACAGGTGAAACTTTCTGGGAACCGTCAGTCCTCAGTTTCTCCCTCTTCCCCAGTCCTTTCCTGCCTCCAGCCTCCATTTCCTTCCAATCCTTCTGGCTTCCAAGCCTGGCTCTGGACAGATGGTGAAGCTGTCAGCGTAGAGCAGTCTGTAGCCCCTTCTGGCTCCTGGCACTGAGCCCCTCAGAGGCCCGGCGTCCCTGTGCTTCACCTCCCTCCTCTTTCCTTTCCAGAAGGAACCTCATAGACCCATTCACACAAGTACAAATGACCAAAAAAGTTCTATCGCTTGAAGGCAGGGACCAAAATACTAAACCAAACTTCAACTTTCAGGCATCAGCTAATTATAACACTGCAGTTAAAAACTCAATTCTGGAGTCAGACTATCTAGGTTCAGATATGGACTCAACCATTTCCTCTACCCATGTAACTTTAGATAAAGCCACTCAACCATTCTAACACTCAATTTCCCCTTCTATAAAAAGAAGAAGATAATGACGTACCTCTCTCTTTATTGATTGTCAAAATCAAATGAGATATTGATGGAACATACTTGAATCTCTACTGCCAGGCTACGTTACCAAAAAAATGTTAACTTCATCAGTAACACACTGTGAGAGCCAACTTTTGGACTTTGACCATTGAATTCTGGTAGTATACTTTGTGTAGGCTTTGGTGAATTTTATTACTTGGGCTATGCCAGCTTTAAAAAAGAAACTCTACTGTCCTTATTCATTAACATTAAACAGATGGCATCGGTGATGTTTTATATATCTTAATATCTTCCATTCAATCAACTCACATTTACCAGAACATGGTTATTAGAAACTTCACAACTTTGTCTCTCCCAGGTTCAGTAAGATAGCTGTTAACTTATTTGGCTTTGTCATGGTAATATGCATATGAAACGCTTCCCCCCTCATCTTCATCTAATAAATTCTAAATTCTGAGGCCTACATGTCTCCCACCACACCTACAAAAAGCTGTGGATAATCTAATGTAACCTAGTTAAAGAAATAAGTGGTAATCCACCAATTGCCAACCCTAAATATGTAAAGTTATGTAACTAATTACTGCTCAAGATAACTTCAGGGGGACTTCTAATTCCAGTCAAAATAAAAAAAACAGACTAGATTTACCCTCCTGCCTTAAACAACCAAAAATCTAGACAAAACATATAAAAACAATGATTGCAAGTTATTGGAAAACAGACAGCCCAAGAGAGTGGTTCCTGACAGAAGGGAAACAAATGAGGAGAGCACTACATGTACAGCAACTTATTGCCCAGGCAGTTTCCAGGCTGCAGTGCAGAAAGGGAGAGGCCACGCGGACGTCAGCAGTCTCCCTGAGTTGAGGACATGGAGTTGAGAATTCAGGGAGGCCCTGAGAATTCAGATAGATATCACAGGCAGAACACTGGCGAGAGAAGAGTTAAATGACAAGGAAAGGACCACACTGAGAGCGTGCACACTCTAGGAATCTGTAGGGATTCCCCTCAAGTCTTCAGCTGAGTACTGATCAGTAGATGCATGTGAGGAAACTACATGGAACCACTGGAAAGGAATAAAGGGAACAATTCTGTGGGCTCACAAAGAGCTCGGAAAATTTCCCATAAGCTAGGGTGGAAAATTATCCATACACACAGGGCCTAGGTAGAGTTCCCAGAAGGGTGCTGTCTCAGTAATGTAGCAAAAGTATCCCTAGGCTAAAGGCTGCTCTGTTTCTGCCTAACAAACCTTAAAAGCAAATCTAGAAAGAATTAAACTGTTTATAAGTAACTTCCATACAGAGCAAAGCGCAAGATTATTTAAAGGCACTGCATACAAAAATATGCTGTCCCAAACAAGGTAAAATGCACGCCTGGCATCCAAGCAAAAATTACCAGGTATGCAAAGAAGAAGGAAAATAAGAACTATAATTTAAAAATCAACCAACAGAACCATACCTATAAATAACACAGACAACTGGAAAGGACACTGAACCGTTATACTAACAATGTTCTGTATGTTCAAGCAGACAGAGAAAAGCAAAAGCAAGTTATGGAGATATAAAAAGACCTAAATCTAACCCGTAGAGATGCAATAAAACAATGTCTGTGTAGAAAAATACACTGGATGAGATTAACAACAAATTAAAGACTTGCAGAAGAAAAATTTACCAAATATAGCAACGGAAACTAAACAAAATGCCACAGAGGAATACTGAAAATGAAAGGAACCGAGCCTCAGTGAGCCGTGAGGCAACTTCTGGTGATCAGATATACGTGTAGGTGGAATCCCTACAGAACTGGAGGGCAGGGCCAAAAACTCTGAAAGGGAATGGATGAGAACTGTCCACATTTGTTGCAAACTATATTTTTTTTTATAAACCCAGAGGAAACTCTGGTGGCAGAGTGGTTAAGAGCTACAGCTGCTAACCAAAAGGCTGGCAGTTTGAATTCACCAGGCACTCCTTGGAAACTCTATGGGCCAGTTCTATTCTGTCCTATAGGGTTGGATGAGTCGGAATCGACTCAATGGTAATGGGTATAAACCACTGACATCCAAGAAACTGAATGAATCTGAAGCAAAATAAACATGAAGCAAATTACACCAATGCACATGATAAACAAATTACTCAAAATCAGTGATAAGGAGAAAATCTTAAAAAAAAAAAAGCCAGAGGAGGAAATATATGACACATTACATACAGGGGAACAAAAATAAGAACAATGGCAGAATTCTTGTTAGAAACAATGTAAGCCAGAGATAATGGAGCAACATCTTAAAGTACAGAAAGAAAAAAAAATCTGTCATCCAGAATTCTATACCCAGTGAAAGTATATTTCATAAACAAAGGTGAAATAAAGACTTTTCTAGACATACAAAAATTGGAAGAGTTGGAGACTTCAATGCCTGACTTTCAAAAATGGATAGAACAACTAAATAGAAGATCAGCAAAAAGAAAAAAAAGACCTGAACAACATAAACCAGCTAAACCTAACAGGCGTATATAGAACATTCCACTGAACATCAGAATATACATTTTTCTCAAGTGCACAAAGAGCATTCTTTAGCATGTTCATGTCAGTCCATGAAACAAGCTGAACAACTTAAAATAATAAGGACTATAAGAAAATACAATCAATATATTAGATAACCTCAAAAAAATATATATATATGTGTGTGAGTATATACACACACACACACATATATACATATGCATTTATGTATGTATACACACAATGGAATATTATTCGGCCATGAAGAGAAATGAAGTTTTGATACATACTGATATGGATGAACCTTGACAACATCATGCTAAGTGAAATAAGTCAGACTCAAAAGGATAAATACTGTCTGATTCCATTTATATGAAATATCTAGAATAGGAAATGCATACAGAAAGTTTATCAGTAGTTACCTGGGGATGGAAGGAGGAACGAATAGGAGTTATTTTTGAAGGGGTACTGAGTTTCTGTCTGTTCTGTAAAACTTTTGGAAATGGACAGTGGTGACAGGATAGCACAACAAGGTGAAAGTAATCAATGTCACTGAACTGTACACTTAAAATGGCAAGCTTTTGTCATATACATTTCTTACCACAATAACATTTAAAAAAAGACAGATTGTTTAAAGCAAAAGTAATAAAATATATTGTGGGATTTATAACATATATAGAAGTAAAATGTGTGACAGCATATTGCATAAAGGCAGAGACAGGAAAAATGGAAGTATGTTATGAGGTTCTTATACTATACATGAAATAATATTAATTGACAGTAGACTCTGATTAAAGATATATACAATTAACTACACCAACCACTGAAGAAAAAGCAAAAAAAAAAAAAAAAAAGAATTTCACCTAATAAGCCAACAAAGGAAATAAAATAGAATCATAAAACACACACACACACAATTAGTCCAAAAGAAGGAAGAAAAAAAGTAAAAGGGAACAAAGAACAGATGGGACAAATAGAAAGCAATTAGCAAGGTAGTTATTTTAAACCCAACCACCTCAATAACAAAGTAGAATAAGTTGAGAAATGTTTCCTTCTCTACAGTGTTCTAAAGGATTTTGTATACAATTGGTATTATTTCTTTCTTAAATGTTTAACAGAATTCACTGGTAAAGCCACCTGAGCCTGGAGTTTTCTTTATGGAAAGGTTTTTTAACAACAAATTCCTTTAGTAGGAATTTAACTATAAAATCTTTTAACTACAAAGTCCTTTAATAGATAATAGAGTTATTCAGGATATCTATTTATTCTTAAGTCAGCTTTGGTAAATTTTGTCTTTCAAGAAATTTGCCCTTTTCATCTATGCTATCAAGTTCAATGGCATAAAGCTATGTAAAATATTTACTTATTATTCTTTCAATGTCTGTAGGCTCTACAGAGATGTCCCCTCTCTTCATTTTCACACTGTTAATTTGACTTATCTCTTTTAGTCTTGATCAGTTTGGCCAGAGGTTTATCAATTTAATGACCATGTTGAAGAACCAAACTTCGATTTCATCAATTTTTCTCTATCATTTTCCTATTTTCTATTTCACTGATATCTGTTCTTTTTGCTTCCTCTCTTTAGGTTTTATTTGGTCTTCTTTTTCTAGTTTTTAAGGTAAAAGCTTAAGTCATTGATCTAAAATCTTTCCCTCCTTCTACATGGGCATTTGACGTTGAATTTCTGATCTAAACGCTGCTTTAGCTGCTTCCAACAATTTTTGATATGTTATGTTTTCATTTTTATTGAGTTCAAAACGCTTTCTAATTTCTCTTTTGATTTCTTCATTTACCCACGGATTATTTCAGAAATGTGTTACAGAGTTTTCAAATATTTGGTGCATTTTCCACGTATCTTTCTGTTACTGATTTGTCATTAGCTTTTATTATGGTTACAGAACATACTTTTTATGATATTAATCCTTTTATGGCCTAGAATTTGGTAAATGTTCCATGCACATGTAAAAAGTATGAATATTATTCTGTTGTTGGGCAGGTATGCTATAAATGTCAATTAAGTTCAGTTGGTTGACAATGTTATTCAAGTCTTTTATATCCTTGGTGATTTTGTGCATACTCCTTCCATTAATTGAGAGAACAGTGTTGAAATCTCCAGCTCTACTTGTGGATTTGTCTGTATTTCTTTGCATTTCTGTCAATTTTTGCTTCATATATTTTGAGGCTCTGTTATTAGAGAGATAAATACTTAAGACTGTTACACTCTCTGATTAACAGACCCCTTTAATAAATCCTGGTGGCCTAGTGGTTAAGAACTACAGCTGATAACCAAAGAGTTGACTGTTTGAATCCACCAGGTGCTCCCTGGAAACTGTATGGGACAATTCTACCCTGTGCTATAGGGTTGCTATGAGTTGGAGGCAACTCGACAGCAGTGGGGTTTTTTTTCCCTTGGTTTTAATACAAATGACCTTCTTTATCAGTATAAAATACTGATGTTGAGATTTAATTCTGAAGACTGTTAGCAGATGACATTGAAGAAACTATCCAGCTAATACGATTTCTCTTCCCCATCTTATAAGCCATATATTTAAAAAACACTTACTGTATCATCAAGACCATCTATATGCAAAACCACTGTTTTGGCACGTTTGTTTGAAGTTCCTAGAAAAAACTGAGCTTTCCTTCGACGTGAATTCATTTCATTGAAACTATCACCATCTGCCATATTACAGGATTGAAGAATGTCATAGATTTCCGAGGCCAGCAGTTTTGTTTCTCCTGGAGTCGTAGTCCTTGAAAAAGAAACAGGTATAAATTAATAAATTAATCATATTTCTTCTATTGATACTTTAATTTTATTTCTTAACTTTAAAGAGACTTGTTTTCCTTATTCTGATATTCTGTTTAACGTAAAAGCAATACTAGTGAATCCTAGAAAAATCAATAGTGTAGAAAAAGCATTAGTCTATAACAAATCCTAATTCCAGGTTAAACTTATACTTCATTGATATTCAAAACACATCTGTATAGAGGAATAAAAGCACATTTAATTGAAATCATTAATTAAATAGGAAATCAGGATATAACATACCCCTGGATGAACTAACATTCAGCCTTAAATCTGAAGTATCCTGTACTTTAAGAAAATACGATATATGAAAATCCAAAGGAGAAACAAATGAGGGTAAGACCATTCATATTATTAGAATTTATTTAGAGAGATTTTGCAGTAAATTTAAACAAATTAATTTTTAATTTATATTTTTATATATCTTTCATAAAGCATGCACGTATCATAAAACCACAACTCAAACAAAAATTTTTATTCTTAAACTTTTAATTCCTACTACAGCTTCTCACATCAACACGCTGTCCAACAGAATTTCTACAATGATGGAAATATTCTATATCTGTGTTGTCCAATATAGTAGCCACTCACCACATGTGGTTATTGAGCACTTAAAATATGGCTAGGGCAACTAAAGAAATAAATTTTATTTAGTCTTAGTTAAAATCTAAATAGCCACATGTGGTGAGTGGCTACCATATTGGTCAGCACAGATCTAGTGGTTCTTATTAGTTAAACTGTACACATAACTGTAAGATAATAACTCTCATTTTACTTATAAATGGGCTGAATAAACTCCAAATTCTAACATACATTCGAGGCCTTTAAAATTTGCCCCCATTCAGCTTTACCAACACCAGCTCATTTTGTCTTTTTACAATTCTTCAGGTTAATCTAGTATGATACTCGGCCATTTCATAAAAAGCCCACACATTTTTACATATTCTTTGCTGTTCCTTTGCCCTAGGATGCCTTTCAAACTTCAAGCTTTGTTCATGCCTTTTCCTGACCCAGAAGTGCTTCACCTAAGCCCTATGCTTTCAAAATCTTATTCCTCTCTTAAAGGCTCCGCTCAACAACCACCTTCTTTGTGAAGCCCACTCCCAACAACCCACTCCTCCCTCTGCACTCAAAGTACTATGCTTGTATTTATACTACTGATAGTACTTATACTACACTACTGATAGTACTTATACTACTGCTTTTAATTTTCTATTCCCTCCAGAAGTGTATAAACTCAAGAGTAGGGATGTACTCTCCCTCTACCTTCCACAAAACTTGACAAAATGCTCTGCAGAATTTTTTTTTTTTTTTAACTGAATGAGTAGGAACACTTCAATTTCTGATATGCAGACTATATATATGTTCTAGCTATAAACAGTTTCAATTCCAGGTGCGCTAATCTGACAGTTTCCCAGCCCCAAGTGCTTTTCTGGGTGATTGCTGCTCACAGAGATAAATTACCTTGAATGATTCTGACTCTGTATTTCAGGAAGTTATCCAAAAGACTGTTTTTGGAGATGTCTCAGCACTTTTTCTTTTGATAGCTATTTTACAGTTTATAGAAAAGGTCACTGCAGTTTGGAGATATTTTAAACACTAGCCAACCACAAGGTTTAAAGAGTATAAGGATATGCTGGTTAGAGGCACCTGTGAATTTTGGAGGAAAAAACCAGTATGCTTTTGTTAGCACCTACCACCGTCAATATTGTTTTTAGGTATTTGAATCAAACAGAAAAAACATCATCACAACACATAACAGAAGATGTAACTAATGACCTTTTTATAATTTTTTTTAAAATACTCTATTTCAAAACTCCTCTGTGTACTTTCTGATGAACCAATACTGACAAAAAGCATTAAAATGCTCCAACATCAAATTACTATCTTCCTGTTCTGCAGAATAAGAACTATAACAGTAGTCCTTACCCTTTTAGGGCTACTGAACCCTCTGAGGACCTGAAACTTGAGACCTTTTCATAGGAAAAATGCAAGTAAAAAAAATTCTAAAATAAATTTTAGTAAGTTTATGCCCCTTCTCAAACCATCCATCTTCTATCAACTTCAAGCAACAGAGATGGTTTAAACTGTTTTAAAAATTGATTTGGCAAATCAGTGATCAAAAGTCTTTCAATAAAAAAAGTCCTCTACCAGATAGCTTCACTGGAGAATTCTACCAAAAATGTAGAGAACAATTGACACCAATACTGTTTAAACTCTTCCAAAAGACACAGAAAGGAGTACCCCCTAATTCATTCTATGAAGCAAACATAATCCTGATACCAAAACCAGACAAAGATACCACCAAGAAAACAACAGGCTAATGTATCTTATAGGTATAAATGCAAAAATTCTCAAGAAAATACTAGCAAACAGAATCCAATAGCATATTAAAAGAGTCATACACCATAACCAAGGAGGATTTATTCCAGGAAATCAGGGATGGTTGAACATTACAAAACCAATCAACGTAATACTCCACATCAATAGAACAAAGTAAAAGAACGACATGATCATCTCTATGGATGCAGAAAAAGCATTTGCTAAAACCTAACACCGTTTCTTGATGAAAACCCTAAAGAAGACTGAAATAGAGGGGAAATTCCTCAATATGATTCAGGGTATGTATGAAAAGCCAACAGACAACATTATACTTAACGGAAAAAGACTGAGAGCTTTCTCCCTAAAATCAAGAGCAAGACAAGGGTGCCCACTCTCACTACTTCTTTTTAACATTGTATTAGAAGTACTAACCAGAGCAATATGACCAAAAAAAAAAAAAGGGTATCCTGACTGGAAAAGAAGTAAGTAAAATGATCTCTATTCACGGCTCATACGATCCTATACGTAGAAAATCCCAAAAAGTCCACAGGAAAGTGTCTAAAGCTAATAGAGGAATTTAGCAAAGTTACAGTGTACAAGGTCAACAAACAAAAATCAGTTGGGTTTCTATATACCAACAATAAGAAATGTGAAAGGGAAGTTAGGGAAACAATTCTATTTACAATAGCAATTAAGAAAATAAATACTTAGGAATAAATTTAACCCGGGACGTGAAGGACTTAGACAATAAAAACTATAAAACGCTGCTCAAAGAGATTAAAGAAGACTTAAATAAATGGAAAGATGCTCCACGTTCATGGACTGGAAGACTTAATATTGTCAAGATGTCAGTACTACCCAAAGCAAAGTTAACATTATCCAAAGCGATCTACAAATCCAATGCAATCAAAATTCCAAAAGCCTTCTTTACAGAAACAGAAAAATCAATCCCCAACTTTATATGAAATGGCAAGAGGCCCTCGAATAGCTAAAACAATGTTGAAAGAGAAGAGCAAAGTAAAATTCAGACTTCCTGATTTTAAAATATACTATACAGCTACAGTAATCAAAACAGCCTGGTACCGCTATAACAACAGAAACTTAAACCAATGGAATAGAACTGAGGGTTCAGATTTTTGACAAAGGTGCCAAGTCCATATGATGAGGAAAGAAGAGTCTCTTCAATAAATGGTTCTGGGAAAATTGGATTTCCACATGCAGAAAAATGAAACAGGATTCATGGCTCATATCATATACAAAAACCAATTGAAAATGGATTAAGGACCTAAACATGAAAACTAAAACCATAAAATCCTTAGAAGAACAAGGAGGATCAAAGCTGTGGGGCCTAGCTTTCAACAATGGAAAAGCACAAACAGCAAAATACAAAATAAATAAATAGTACCTCATAAAAATTTAAAAAATTTGTTCATCAAAAAATTTTACCAAAAAAGTAAAACGACAAGCTACCAAATGAGGGAAAATCTTCAGAAACCACATACCAGACAAGAATATAACGAAAGTATATATATATAAAACTTACACAACTTGACAACAAAAAGACAACCCAATCACAAAAAGAGGTAAAGAGCTTAAACAGACAATTCACCTAAGAGGATATTCAAATGGCCACCAAACACATGAAAAGATGCTTGGTGTCATTAGCCATCAGGCAGATGCAAATCAAAACCACAATGAGATACCATTTCACTCACACTAGGATGGCTAGTAGAAGCCTGGCAGTGTAGTGGTTAAAGTGATTGCTTGCCACCTGAGAGGCCAGCAGTTCGAAACCACCAGTGGTTCTGTGGGAGAAAAATGTGGCAGTCTGCTTCCGTAGAGAATAACAGCCTTGCAAACCCTATGGGGTCACTACGAGTAGGAATCAACTTGACAGCAGTGGGTGTGGTTTGGAGCGCTGGTGGCGCGGTCATTAAGAGCTACGGCTACTAACCAAAAAGGTCGCCAGTTCAAACCCACCAGCCACTCCTTGGAAACACAGTTCTACTCTGTCCTTTAGGGTTGCTATGAGTTGGAATTGACTTGACAGTTTTGGGGTTTTTTTGGATGGCTAAGATTAAAAAAACAGAAAATAACAAATGTTGGCAAGGATGTGGGGCAATTGGAGCGCTTATCCATTGCCGGTGGGAATGCAAAATGGTACAGTCATTGTGGGAAACAGGGTGGCAGTTCCTCAAAAAACTAAAAATAGAACTACTATATGACCCAACAATTCCACTCCTAGGAATATACTCAAAAGACTTGAAAGCACAGACTCAAAAAGAGACAAGTACACCAACGTTCACTACAGCACTACTCATAATAGACAAAAGGTGGAAACAACCTAAATGTCCATCAACAGATGAACTGATCAATGTAGCATGGTACATACATACAATGGAATACTACTCAGCCAGAGGGAGAAAAGAAGTTTTGATACATGCTACAGTATGGCTGGAGCTTGAAGACATTATGCTGAGCAAAATACGCCAACCACAAAGGGACAAATATTGTACAACATCATTGATACAACAAAAAGACAAGAAAAGGCTAATGTACAGAGACCAAAGTTGGGAGGGAGGGAAAAGGGGGGCTGACGGTGATGGAAAAATAGCACCAATTAAGGGTAGGGTTGCACGTTTGATTATTGTAATTGTTGTCAGTAGGTTGTACATCTGTAAAAAGTTGAACTGGCAAAAACTGTGTGATAGATATATTTACAACAACAACAACAGAGTAGCTGCTGGGGCTGCTTATGTACAACCAAACACCTCATGGGATTTGGTGCCTTGGTTTGGAGGTTTAGGGCCAGAGTTTCATGGGACATCCCAGTTAATTGGCCTAGTAACGTTTAGTGCTTCTGTTCTACCTCCTAGTTCGCTGCATAGTGCATGGGGTTTTAAAAGCTTTCAAGTGGCCATCCAAGGCACCATAAATTTTTTCTATTCACATGAAGCAAGAGAGGAAGAAGGAGAGCCAGGACTAGGAGGATATATAGCACTTGTGGCTAATGGTTTCCCTGAACAACTGTCTCTCTTGCCACGAGACCAGAAGAACTGGATGGTGCCTGGGTACCATTACTGAACACTTTGATCAAAGACTCTAGAGAAGAATCCTGATGAAAAGGAGGAAAACGCAGGAAGAATTTGAAATTCTCATGGACTCTAGCTTTTCTGAAGCCATAGAAGCTAGATGAACCCCTGAAACTACAGCCTTGAAATAATCTTCAAACCTTAATCCAAAAATATCCCCTGAAGTCATCTTAAAACTGAACAATAGTTTAGCTTAACAAGTGAGAAAGTTCTGCCCTGAACATTATACTTTTTTAAGATCTATCTATATGGGATCAAATTGACAAAAGCAACTTGAGAGATTACATAGGAACCTTAGGGAGAAGTATGTAAATGAGGGAGAAACAACTCTTTAGAAAAGGAGGGTGAAAATGGCCCCACAACTCGAAAAATGTAATCAATGTTACTAAATTGTGCATGTAGAAATTGTTGAATTGGTGTATGTTTTGCTGTGTATATTCTCAACAACAAAATAAAATTTAGAAAAAAAAAAAACTGTTTTATAATTGGAGAGTGAAGAACTATGATGTAGACACCCTATACCCAATGTTGGAAAAGTCCAGTAAAATAGAAACTGCTAGTGTGAGTATAAATTGATACCTATTGAAAATGTTAACAGTAATAAAACACATAAAAACATCTACACTCTAATTCTTCCGTTGAAATTTGTTTTAAAAAAAATCTGTGAAATAAAAATAAACTAAAATATAAAAAGAGTCCTTATACGCTGTTATACAAAGGTGTTTTAAAACAGCGCTGCCCCGTGGAGTAACTGGGAAAGGGATAGTGATGATGGTTGGGCAGCACGATGAACGTAATCAATGTCACTGAATCGTACCTGTAAAAACTGCTGAATTGGCAAATGTTTCGTTTATATAAATATAAATGTAGGGTCGCTATGAGTCGGAATCGACTCGATGGCACTGGTTTATTTCACAGGGTTATATAGGTATATATATTTATCCATAATTCAGTAAACAGATATATATATACATATATATACATATATATATACACTTAACCATAATTTGAAAAAGCAAAAAACAGCACTGTCCAACAAAACTTTCCCAGCTAATGGAAATATAGTCACTAGCCACTACATGGCTACTGGGCACTCGGAATGTGGCTATTCTGACTGAGGAACTAAATTTTTAATTTAATTTAAATTGTCACACGTGCCTGGAGACTACCGTATTGGATAGAGCAATCTGAGAAAAAAGGAAGACTTCCTCGGCTGTCAGCTTCCTTGAACTACCCATCCTTTTACCAGTGAATTGTTACTTTATGCCTGCAGTTTAGCATTTCTCTAGCACCCTTTCTGAACTGAGGTTCTGCGAAAGAATTTAGCTCCACAAAAATCGAACTGTATGCCTATTTTTCTCAGTTCTTTTGAGGATGGCATAGAGTAGAAACATTCCAGATCCACAGGAGAGAAGATAATTCATTACGTATAATGAATGGCTTAATTATCAGAAAAAGGCCCATTTTAGCGGCTTCCATAGTAGCAGCAACAGAGTAAGGGGAGAAATAGTCATTTATTCATAAGGATAATCTGCAAAAGTACTACATGTGCACTTATTGCCTGTATAGCACAGAGGCTGCTCACACTTTCAGTTATAAAGCTGAAGATTTACAACAAAATTATATTGTATCTACAGTCACAAGTTTGTGTCTACTTAGATAAATCAATTACAATGAGATTAGCAAAACTGGCCATGTGAAATATTAATAACCCTTCCCCACCACCACCATCACTACCCTTCTTAACTTCCTCACTTCATGGTTCCGTGGCTCATCATTTATAGTAATACATTTCTTTCTGGAAGATTTTCAATTTCTTGCCATTTAAAATGGATTTTTTTTTCAATCTCACAATGAGTTTTTAAAAATTTATTTTGTACACCAGCAATCTATGTTTATAATAGGAAAAAAAAAGATACAAAATAATGCATTGCCCAACTATAAACCCACTGCCACCAAGTTTATTCCAACTCATGGTGACCCTATAAGAGAAATGAACTGCCCCATAGGCTTTCCAAGGCTGTAATCTTTTTTTTTTTTTTTTTAATTTTATTGTGCTTTAGGTGAAAGTTTACAGTGCATATTAGTCTCTCATTCAAAAATGTATACACAAATTGGTTTTAGACATTGGCTGCAATCCCGGCAATGTGTCAGCACTCTCTCCCTTTACACCCTGGGTTTCTCGTGTCCACTTATTCAGTTTTCCTGTCCCTTCTGAAATCCTGTCTTTGCTTTTGGGCAGGTATTGCCCATTTGGTTTCGTATACGTGATTCAATTAAGCAGTACGTTCCTCATGTATGTTATTATCTGTTTTATAGGCCTCTCTAATCTTTGGCTGAAAGGTAGACTTTGGTAGTACTTTCGGTTCTGAGTTTGCAGGGTGTACAGGCACCATAGCCTCAAGGGTTCCTCCAGTCTCTGTCAAAAGAGTAAGTCTGGTCTTTTTTTGAAAATTTGAATTTTGTTCTACGTTTTTCTTCTGTTCTGTCCAGGACCCTCTACTGTGATTCCTGTCAGAGCCTTCAGTGGTGGTAGCCAGGTACCATCTAATTCTTCTGGGCTCAGGCTGGTGGAGGCTGTGGCTCATGTGGTCCGTTAATCTTTTGGACTAATGTTTTCCTTGTGTCTTTGGTTTTCTTCATTCTCCTTTGCCCTGGACGGGATGGGACTAATAAATGTATCTTAGATGATCACTCACAAACTTTTAAGGTCCCAGATGCTACTCACCGAAGTAGGATGTACAACATTTTATGAACTATACTATGCCAAATGACCTAGATGTTACTCGAGGCTATAGTCCCCAGCGCTCAACCCCAATAACTCAGTCCCTCAAGATGTTTGGATGTGTCTGCAAAGCTTCTATGACTTTGCCTCAACCAAGCTGTGACGGTTTTCCCTATACTGTGTTATCTTTCCCTTCACCAAAGTTAACGGTTGTCTACTACCTAGTGATTTCCCTTCCCTAACCCTCTCCTCCCTCGAAATCATCAAAGATTATTTCTTTCCATGTGTAAGCCTTTTCATAAGTTTTCATAACAGTGGTCTCATACAGTATTTGTCCTTTTGTGATTGACTTATTTTTCTCAGCATAATGCCCTCCAGATTCATCCATGTTGTGAGAAGCTTTGCAGATTCATCATTGTTCTTTATTGTTGCATAGTACTCCATTGTGTGTATGTACCATAATTTGTTTATACATTCATGTGATGATGGGCACTTAGGCTGTTTCCATCTTTTTGCTATTGTAATGCTGCAGTGAACATGGGTATGCAAATATCTATTCATGAGATGGCTCTTATTTCTCTAGGATATACTCCTAAGAGTGGGGCTGTTGGATTGTATAGTATTTCTATTTTTAGCTTTAAGGAGGTACCATATCATTTTCCATAGTGGTCATGCCATTTTACATTCCCACCAGCAATAAATAAGAGTTCCAATCTCCCCATAACCTCACCAACATTTGTTATTTTCTGGATTTTTTTTTTTGATTAGTGCCAGTAATGTTAGGTTGAGATGGTATCTCATTGTAATCTCGATTTGCATTTCTCTAATGGCTACTGACGCAAGCATCTCCTCATGTGTCTGTTAGTCACTTGAACGTCTTCCTTTAGCTAAGTGCCTGTTCATGTCCTGTGCCCATTTCTTAATTGGATTATTTGTCTTTTTGTTGTTGAGGTGTTGAGGTATTTCATAGGTTTCAGAGGTTAGATCCTTGTTGGATATGTAAAATTGAAAGATTTTTAAAGGATGAAATAAATCAGTGTGACGGTCCCAATGTTGTTTTAAGTATTTTCTTCTTGTATATTTTATATGACTAATTTTACTGCCTCCTTTCTTATGAAATGGTTTAGGTAGCACCTCTATTTACAGATTTAGAGGAGGCATAATGAAACTTATATAAGCTTATAAACAAAAACAGAATGCTAAACTCAGTTATTTCTGTGTATTAAATGGAGAATTGTAAACATCTATGCATACCACTATTCAACAAAAGTTATAAATAATCATTTCCTGATTTAAAAAAAAAAAAAACACTTTTTAGACCAGAAAGAAAAAGCCAAGCCATCTACAGGTTTGGAAGCTGCCTTTTTTCTTTTCTTTTTAAATAAACCAAAAATTACTTTTCAAATACTATGATTCAAAACAAATTTAGATTTACAAAAAAAAAGTCTAGAGTTACAATGGTACATTTGGCGATAAACTGAAGAGCAAAAGTATAATTGAACAGACATTAATTGCCCTAATCTTCTTGGACAAGTGAAAATTAGAAAAGCTGATTCATGCTCTGAATTTAGTTTAACCTGTAAAATCTGACATCTAGAAAAAAGATTATCTTGAAAAGCTCTTCCATCTAAGTAAGTAAAATTTTGTTCTCAGTAATTTGCTATGCTAATAAGGTATACCGACTCTCAGTCACTTTTTCTAATTAGTGATTTTCAAAAGTTTCAAAATACTATTCATAAAATACGACTGAAAAGTGAACTCTGACCTTTATTATATATCAAAAATAATTGTCATTCTGAATAAAAGTGTATTTCTTTATCAGGCATAAACATGAATTCATTCTAATTTTAGATTCTGCTAATAATTGAGATCACCCATAAAGCCCAGTTCAGACTTCCATATACTACATAAAAGCTGTGAATATACTGTATTATGGTAAAAGACTTGCTGCCATCTCTTGAAAAACTTCCTAACTCTTCCTTTAGGAGCAAGTTTTGTAACTTTTTCTGTGTTGTTTGCTAAGAAGTGTTCCTGTAACATTTATGTAACACAGAAAATCACCCCTCACCTTTTAACTAGCAAAAACTTTCCTAATTAAAAAAGGGTCAAGGAGCTCTGGTGGCACAGTGGTTAAGCGCTTGGCTGCTAACCTCAAGGTCACCAGTTAGAATCCACCAGCTGCTCCCTGGGAGACAGGTGAGGCAGTTTGCTTCCATAAAGATTTACAGCCTTGGAAACCCTATGGAGCAGTTCCACTCTGACTTACAGGGTCACTAAGAGTAGGAATCAACTCAACAACAAAGGGTTTTTGGTAAGAAGGAATCAACCACTCTGTTTTGGTAATGATGAAGTCAGAGATAAGCAAACCAAGGCTTGTCCATTCCTTTAAGTACTGTCAAAGCGGTTTTCACCCTACAGCAGTAAAGTTGAATAGTTATGAAAGAGACTGTATGTCCGCAAAGCCTAAAATATTTGCTATCTGGACTTTTACAGAAAAAATCTGCTGACCCTTATTTTCAATGAGTACAAAAAAGAAATAGGAAAAAAAAAAAAACCTACAAAGGATGTGGGATATAACTGTAGCCATTAAAATGATGTTGTAGGAGAATGGTTTTAGGGAGGAGAAGAGTGCTCCTAATATATTGTTAAGTAAAAATATTACATTCCCACTTTGGTTTAATAAAAACAACATATAGAGACTTCTGGAGTAATTAAGTGAATGATATCCACTGTAAAATCAAATCTCCCAACACATGATCCAAAAACTATATGACCAACGAGAAGAATAAATAAAACTACACCTTCATCATAACTAGAATACAGAGAGAAAAATAAAAGTACAACTCCTAGCAGAGATATATATATATATTTTTTTTTGGGAGAGAGAATAGAATGGAATGCCTAAGATTAAATTTAAATCAGCCCAAGAATGAAAATGTCCACCCAATGTGTGCAAAACGCTGAAAAAGAGTACTGGTAGGTCAGAGCAGACTCCAGGGAAGGAAATTAAAACTGCACAGGGGACGCAAGGAAGTGGTCTTAGATGCAGCGCTTCTCTAAGCAATGGAGAGGTGCCCTATGGGAACTGTATGGTGAGGGGAAAGCAAGGTAAGTACTGAAGATATTGTAAAACAAAACAAAATTGAAAAATCAAATGGCATGACAACACATTCTTTTAATGAGGCTGGGGAAACAGGCACTCTTATACAATGCTGGTGGGAACCTCGTACAACCTTTCTTGAGGGAAATCTGGCAATATGTAACTAAACTACACATAAACTTACATTTCACCCACCAATCCCACTTCTAGGAACCTAACCTGAAGATATACCCACAACAACACAAAAAGACACAAACACGAGGTTTCCACTGCAGCACTTTTTATAAGTGCAAAATGCTGAGAACAACCTAAATGCCCATATATAGGAGAATGCCGAAAAAACCCTGGTATATTCATATAATGGAATACCATGCAACTCTAAAAAAGTATGAGGAAGAAAGCTATAAGCTGATATGATTTCCTGGTCATATTGTTAAATGAAAAAAGTAATGCATCAAAGGGAATCTTTAATATACTACCCTTCACGAAGAAGGAAGGGGCATAAGAAAATGCACGTGTGTTGGCTCCTCTATGCAAAAGAAACACATGAAGGATAAATCAGAAACTCAAGAGACTGGTTACTTACAAGAGGCAGGTGGAAAAGGGGTAGGAAGAAGAGGGGTATAGGCATGGGGTAGCAGGTATCAGGAAGCAGTGGCATTTCTCTAAGTACATCTTTTTGTATAAAAAAAGAAAAAAAAAAAACCCTCTTATAACCATAATAACATTTCACAGACCCTTTACATACCTCAAAAATAAACAAAACCAACCAGGGTATGGTAAGAACCAAAAATGGAATAAAAAACTAATAAATGAATCTAACTAAATTACAAATGAATAGCATAACACTAAAGGGCATGGAGTTGAAGGAGGAAGAACTAACCTAAGTAACTCTGGAAAATATTCTGACTGGTTACTTTAAGGCTACAGACAAAAAGACCTATACATGAATGCTGTAAACTAGTTAGTAAATGTGCTTCTCACAGCAGTATGGGTTAGCAATTCTGAAACTGTGTATACTTTGTTGTTGCTGGGTATCATGGAGTCAATTTTTGACTCATAGCTACCCCATGCGATAGAGGGGAACTGTCCCATAGATATTTCCTGGCTGTAATCTTTATAGAAACAAATCACCAGGTCTTTCTCCTGCAGAGTGGCTGAGTAGGTTTAAACCACCAACCTTTTAGTTAGCAGCCGAGTGCTTAACCATTTGCAACTTATGCCACCAGTGCACATATACAACACAGAAAAACACACACATATATTTTTTCTAGCTCTATCTGCTGAGAGGGCCTAGCAGCAATGATACCTCAGTATCAATGAGCGCCTAGCATCTAGATCTTGGTTTCTAAACACCATTTTCTAATTAAAGGAGCCAGGGCTCCTTGGAAAAGTAGGAGATTCCAGGGCTGGAGTAGGGAAAATACAAGATAAGCTTGGAACATCTCCTGGTACCAGAAAATAATGAAATGCTTAATAAAAAGATGGGACTTGTTGAAAGAACATGGGAGTCAATCGAAGGAATTCCTAAAGGCCAAAGCTGGAACAATCTGAGCAAAAAAATAAATAATGATAGTACTGGATCATAATCCATCAGTCTAGCCTGATATAAATAATTAAACAAATGGGAGAGAAGTGTAGAAGGAAAAAGAGAAATATAAAAATAACCAATAGGCCAATACCACAACGATTCTTGTATTCAAGATCCCCTGATAGTGAAAGCTTGAAAAGAAAACAGGATTTCCATAATCTCGAAGCATCTCCTTGAGCTGTATACCAACTACAAAGGGAAACACAGTAATTTTACAGTGGATACTCAGCAAAAACCATTAACCAAATGATCAATGCCAACATTACTAGTAATATGATATACTGGTAACAGAAGTCCTGTGAAATCATGTACTGTGAAGGACTCAGCATCATTTCTGTGGTGCTCTTGCCAAAATGCTTAACCTCAGTCCAATAATGAGATAATCAAACAAACATAAACTGAAGGTTTTGAACAAATAATTGATCAACACTCTTCCAAGTTATCAAAAAAAGACTCAGGAACTTTTACAGACTGCAGAAAACTATGGAGAAATAACAACCAAATGCAATGTGGGGTCCTGAATCGTAAGAGTGCAAAACTGGTAAAATTCAAATAAGGTCTTTAGTTAATAGTACTATAACAGTACTATATCATACTAGTGTTGATTTCCTTGTTTTAATAATTATACTATGGTAACGTAAGGAGTATGGGTGGCACAAGCAGTTTGTAATAGGCTGCTAAAGGTTGGTGGTTCAAACTCACCCAATGGCTCCATGGAAGAAAGACCTGGCAAACTGCCTCCATAAAGATTACAGCCAAGAATACTCTATGGAACAGTTCTACTCTGTAACACATAGGGGTCACCATGAGTCGGAATCGACTCGACAGTAACAGGTTTGGTCTTTTGGTTAAATGTAAAGGAAAGCCGGATGAGGGGTAAATAGAAACTCTCTATTCAACTTCTCTGTAAGTCTAAAATAGTCCCAAAATATTGGAAAAAAGAAAAAAAATAAAGGAACTGAGTTACCCTGAGTATGAACAGAAAATTATCATCATTGAATTCCTCCCCTCCACCATCCCATGCCAAAATCTATTCAGTAATGAGACCTTAAATCATTACACAGAGAGGAGATTAAGCTTCTGAACGAGGAATCTCATAACCCACCTCCAACTGCCAAGTCTACCCATGAAATGCAGAGCCGTGAACAGCCTTTGTCTATACAAAGCTACTACAAGAGAAAGGGTGGCATCAGACTGCTCAAAAACAACATAAAAAAGCAACATGGAGCAGCATTTTTTAAAAAATCTCAAGAAAATAAAATGTGAACCAAGGATCTAGCTCAGTGGTGCTTCATGTATCAAAGCTATATAGAGTTGTCAACATGAAAGAACTCAAGGAATACTGAACCCATGATCCCTTCTTGAGCAATCTACTACAAAAGGAGCTTTAATCAACCAAGAAATGAGTGGGGAAGGACTGCTGATGAGCATTTTATAATTTAATTGTAGATCTAAGGCTAAAACAAAGGTGGGGAAGAGAATGAAAGAATATATAAATGCTCTTACAAAATAGAAATAAAAAAAGAAAAGAGAACGAAGAGGTAAAGAAGCACAAAGAATAACCTCAATGACTGTTTAACAGGTAAGAAGAGGACATCAAAAGATACCATTAAAAACTAGTGAAAGGCAAGGTCATGAAAGCTCCATAAACACATCCAAACTCCCTGAGGGACTGAATTACTGGGCTGCGGGCTGTGGGACCATGGTCTTGGGCAACATCTAGCAATAATGGCATAACATAGTTTATAAAGACAATGTTCTACATTCTATTTTGGTGAGTAGCATCTGGGGTCTTAAAAGCTTGTGAGCAGCCATCTAAGACACTCCACTGGTCTCACCCCATCTGGAGCAAGGGAGAATGAAGAAAACCAAAGACACAAGGGAAAGATTAGTCCAAATGACCAATGGACCACAAGTACTACAGCCTCCACCACACTGGGTCCGGCACAACTAGACAGAACCCAGCTACTACCACCAACTGCTCTGACAGGGATCACATTAGAGGGTCCCAGACAGAGCTGGAGAAAAATGTAGAACAAAATTCTAACTCACACACACACAAAAAGGATTAAAAAAAAAACAAAAACAAAAACAGACTTACTGGTCTGACAGAGACTGGAAAAATCCCAAGAGTATGGGCCCTGGACACCCTTTTAGCGCAGAAATGAAGTCACTCCTAAGGTTTACCCTTTAGCCAGGCCCATAAAACAAAACGAGACTAAATGGGCACACCAGCCCAGGGGCAAAGACTAGAAAGCAGGAGTGGACAGGAAAGCTGGCAATAGGGAACCCAAGTTTGAGAGGGTTGACATGTCATAGGGTTGGCAACCAATGTCACAAAACAATATGTGCACTAACTGTTTAATGAGAAGCTAGTTGGTTCTGTAAATCTTCATCTAAAATACGATTAAAAAAAAAAAAACTAGCAAAGAAAATCAAAGACACAAGGAAAATATTAGTACAGAGGACTAACAGACCACATGAACCACAGCCTCCACCAGCCTGAGCCCAGAAAAACTAGATGGTACCCAGGTACCACCACCAACTGCTCTGACAGAAATCACAACAGAGGGTCCCGGACAGAGCAGGAGAAAAATGTTGAACAGTACTCAAACTCACAAAAAGAAGACCAGACTTACTGGTCTGACAGAAACTGGAGGAATCCCCAAGACTATGGTCCCTGGACACCCTGCTAACTCAGAAATGAAACTACTCCCAAAGTCCACCTTTCAGCCAAAAATTAGACAGGCCTATAAAACGAACTATCACAAAGGTGAAGAACGTGCTTCTTACTTCAATCAAGTATACAAGAACAAATGGGTGACCCCTGCGCAAAAGCAAAGATGAGAAGCAGGAAGGGAAAAGAAAACTGGACAAACGGACATGGGAAACCCACTGCAGGGACTGCAACCAAGGTCACAAAACAATTTGTGTATACATTTTTGAATGAGAAACTAATTTATGTTATAAACTTTTACCTAAAGCACAATCAAAAAAAAAAACTATAGTCAGAACTAAGAAAGAAAAAAAAAATCTAGCAAGCAAAATAGTGAAGAAAAAAAAAAAAAAAAAAACCAGGAAATGTAAAACATTTAAAACAGTCTAAGTACAAAAGTAACCAAAATAATTCAAACCTTCCTAAACATCAGAAGGAATCTTAAACATAAACGAAGAAAACTTCACGTAGAGAGAGACTCACAGCAAGTGTTAACATAATATGCATGGTAACTACAGCAAAAATATAAGAGTTAAGGTGAAACATTTCAGTCATGTCAATTAATACAAATGGACTGAACTCACCAATTTAAAAAAAGATTTTAAATTTGGCTCACAAAGCAAGACACAGCTAAAACAAAATGAATCAGAAATACAAAGAAGGACAAAGGTAGACAAGGCAAATGGAAACAATGAGAGTGGGGGTTGTGATGCTGATATCAGACAAAGTAGAACTCCAGCTCCAGATCCAAATCCGAGCATTAAACATAACAAAACTACGTTTTTAATCCTAAAAAACACATTTCACAATGAATATATGTTACAAAGATCTATACCTAAAAACAGCAATATGTATAGAGAATGATATGGCAGATATGACAAAATGCTACCATTTGGGGGATCTAGGTGTAGGATATAAGGGGATTCTTTGTACAATCTTATAGCTTTTCTGTAAATCTGGCATTATTTAAAGTTTTAAAATACACACACACACTTGCACGGTAAAGAAGTGAAGTCAAAATGCTCACTTAAAAAAAAAGTTATCCCTTGATAAATGACATTGTGGATTTTATTTTTAAATATTTTCTAATCTTTCTAAATAAACCACATACTACAAACCTGTACTAAGATTCCAAAATGACACTGAAAAAAAATTACAAGAACACACAAACAAAGCACAGAGAAACAAAGCCCATAAGGCCATGATCCTGTGGGACAACCTAGTCAACTGGCACAAGACAGTTCTTAAAATCTGTGTTCTACCTCCCAGTATGGTGAGTATTGTTTGGGGTCTTAAAAGCTTACAAGTAGGCATCTAAAATACAACTACTGGTCTTTATTTGTCTGGAGCAAAATAGAAAGAAGGAAACCCAGGAATCAGAGAAGGAACTGGACTTCAGGACTGTCTACATGAACCACTGCCTCCTCCACCTTGAGAACTAAACTAGATTGTGTCAGGCTACCACAACTGAATGCTGTGATGAGGAATGTAACAGAGAAATCCTGATAAAAAGACAGAAAAATGTGGAACAGTACTTCAAATTCTTAATGAATCCAGACTTACTGGACCTACTGAGGCTGAAGGCGTCCCTAAGACTATAGTCCTGAGGTGCTTTTCAAACCATGAATTGAAACTGTTCCTCAAAGGCACCTTTAAACTAAGTAACAGAGTAAAGATTATTGCCCTGGAGTGCCGGATTATTAAAAAAAAAAAAATGGTGTAAAACCAAAGAGTCAACAGCTACTGTAAAGGTTAGGGGGCAAGGAGATTAAGTAAATGGAAGTGAAACAATTAGAACAGAAATCAAGAGAATATTGACACACTGTGAAGAATTTAACCAATGTCCCTAATCATTATGTCTAGAAATTGTGGAATGGGAGCAGGTTTTGCTGTGTATACTTTCACCAACAGTAAAATAAAATAAAGAAATTAAGCCCAGACTTTTCATCTACACCAAAGATTTTAACAGGAAGAATCGATCACCATTTATTATAGCACTGTTTCAAAAGCTAGAATATTAGGTAGTTCCCCAGACAAAATATTTTAAAGTTGAGCTGCCATATTTTATTGAAGCCATTTTTATTTATACTGCACTTCGTGTTAGATATTTGTAAGTGTTTTATGAAAGTGCATCTTATATCAACTATTACTCTTGAAATACCAAATAGCAAATGTCTTAAACCGGACTTAGATGTTCTCCTAAGTTGAAATTTTGAAAATTCTCTTCACAAAGGGATTCAGGGCTAAAAATACAATATAAAAAGGCTCTAACCTCTAATGACTGGTCTTATGGAAGAGACTAAAATTAGGAAATAATCCCAGATTCATTTTGAGTGACAGAATTTAAAATTGTCTTCAAAATTTAAGAAATGAAAGTAACGGTGACTTTGAAACCAATCCAATTGTCAATCTGTAAGCACAAATTTGACCTCAATGCAAGTAAAGCCTACTGTGACCAGGTTAAAATCCCAGCAAAATTCTATAGTAGGAAAGCATAATATGGGAATTAAAGGGCAAAAATTTAGTATCCATAATTTCCCTATTATAAAATATTCTTCCCTGCTTCCCATGTGAAGAATAACCTTCACTCTCCCCCCTTACTTCTGTTTTGGGGTCTCCCCATCGATCTCTCCCAGGCGTAAGGTTCCTCTTCAGTTAATAAAGTAGCATCCCTCCACAACAGATTTTCTTTGCTCTTTGGAGCTTTCTGAGGTATGGGAATATCCTTCTGGTACTTTCTTAGCTGCATCATTCCACAGCAGCATAACTAAATTTCCCCCTAACTCAGTACTCCTAAACTGAGAGATGCTTATCTGAAAGTCTGCTTCTAATCCCATTCTTGGTGGCTGGCTGGAGTGGGGCAGCCACATGCAAGAAAACAATTAGGGTACATGTATCAATCTTTTGTGATACAGCTTACAAGGAGACCTGTGTAAGAACAGGATGCCAGTTAGTTCATAAGCTAGTTAAATTCGGATAATGATAAATCAATCATCTGAATCTGTTAACACATGTCAAAATGCAAAATAATGCCCCAAAACAGATGTTTATAGGGTCTTATCAGTTATGCAAATATAAAACTCACCCTGAGATTTCTAGCAGCAAAGTGAGCTGCAAAATGTATATAAAAGTTATTACACCATATTTCCACTTTCGGAAGTTGATTATAGGACCAAATTATAACAGAATATGTAACGGATGTACATCTGCTTAAGGTGCCCTGGTGGTGCAGTGGTTAAGCGCTCAGCTGCTAACAGAAAGGTCCGTAGTTTGAACCCACCAGCTGCTCCGTGGAAGAATGATGTGGCAGTCTGCTTCCGTAAAGATTTACAGCCTTGGGAATCCTATGGGGCAGTTCTACTCTGTCCTATAGGGTTGCTATGAGTTGGAATTGACTCAACTGCACCAGGTTTTTTTTTTTTCCTCTTTTGGTATATCTGTTTTACTACCAGAGGTGCTAGCAACGATCACCACATTATTCTCAAAGATACAGTTTATCTGAATTAAAAAAACAGGCTACTTGCAGCAGCCATGGAGGTACGAGGTTTGGATCTTCCTAAAGAAAGAACCTGCACTTCCTTCGGCTGCAGGAAATACATTAAGTAGTACAGCGGCCAGCTGTCAGTGGCTCCGGGATCCACCACAGCACTCAATCCAAACCAAGGCTACGCTCTGCCTGGGCAGCCCCCAGGCGATGACTAAGCAGTGAGGAGAACTACTACCTAGCCATTTCTGCCGACACCAATTCCTTCTCGGGTCAGTATTTGCTCAGGAGCTCCCCATGGGGTTGGCCAACACTGTCTGATCTGCACCGCAATCCAAGGCTCTCCTTGCCTAATTCTGTTTCCTCTTCACCTCCTTTCACTGATGTCAGATCTGCATTTCAGTCTAAAGGTTTTCCCTGCCCAATTCTGCTTCCTCCCCCATTTATCTTTACATACATTACCCCAAAGTAAGTCTCTTCCACTTCTAACTCCAACTCAGGATCTGCCTTCCAGGATAGCTGAACTGACACACAACCTCTCTTACAAAGATGTAAGTAGTTTCCCCATTATTTTATAGATGTACCTCTCGCTCTCATACACACATACATTCACAAACACATATATAACTATGAGCCAACCAACTTAAAAATTGTTTTACAGGTTAAATCTATGGCACCTTTTTAAAGTTCAAATCTAAAGTATATTTTAAAATGTCAATATTATTTTTAATCAAAATTCCTACCTCTTTTTATTCTTACAATGTTGTTTTTTAAAATCTTATTCAATTATTTTCAACTTCAATCATGAAATCTGTTAAGGAAGTTAAAACCCCCCACAGAAGCATTTATATTATGCTTATTTTACCGTTTACCATAGACCTAATAGGCCAGTTAAAAGATTAAAAATTGTTAACTATATGAAACCCTGGTGGCACAGTGGTTAAGAGCTATGTGTGCTAATCAAAAGTGCGGCAGTTGGAATACACCAGGCGCTCCTTGGAAACTCTATGGGGCAGCTGTACTCTGTCCTATAGAGTCACTGTGAGTCACTGTTGTTAGGTGATGTACAGTTGGTTCCAACTCATAGTGGCCATATGTACAAAAGAACAAAACACTGCACCATCCTCACAATCCTTGCTATGTTTAAGCCCACTGTTGCGGCCACTGTATCAATTCATCTCATTGAAGGTCTTCCTTTTTTTCACTGACCCTCTACTTTACCAAGCATAATGTCCTTCTCCAGGACTGGTCTCTCCTGATAACATGTCCAAAGTATGTAAGACAAAGTCTCGCCATCCTCCCTTTTGAAGAGCCTTCTGGCTGTACTTCTTCCAAGACAGATCTGTTTTCTTCTGGCAGTCCCTGGTATATTCAGTACTCTTTACCAACAGCATAATCCAAAAGCATCAATTTGTCTTCAGTCTCCCTGCATGCATATGACGCAAATGAAAATATCGTGGCTCGGTTCAGGCGTGTCTTAGTACTCAGTGACCTCTTCACTTTTCAACACTTTAAAAAAGTCTTTTGCAGCAATTCATACAATGCAGCAATCGTTTGATTTCTTGACTACTGCTTACATGGGCACTGATTGTAAATGAATCCAAGTAAAACAAACTAGAGCCAAGTAATTGAAATCCTTTAAAACTTCAATATTTTCTCCATTTATCATGATGTTGCTTATTGGTCCAGTTCTGAGGATTTTTGTTTTCTTTATGTTGAGGTATAATCCATACTGAAGCCTGTAGTCTTTGATCTTCATCAGTAAGTGCTTCAAGTCCTCTTTGCTTTCCACAACCAAGGTTGCGTTATCCACATAATGCAGGTTGTTACTGAGTCTTCCTCCAATCCTGATGCTGTGTTCTTCACATAGTTCAGCTTCTCAAACTGTCCGCTCAGCATACATATTGAATAAGTATGGTGAAAGGACACAACCCTAGCATATACCTTTCATCATTTTAAAGCATGCCCTATCCCCCTGTTCTGTTCAAACAACTGCCTCTTGGTCTATGTACAGCTTCCACACGAGCACAATTCAGTATCCTGGAATTACCATTCTGCGAAACATTATCCATAATTCCTTATGATCCACACAGTCAAATCCTTTGCATAGTCAACAAAACACAGGTAAACATCTTTCTGGTATCTTCTGCTTTCAGCTATCAGCAATGATATCCCTTGTTCCATGTCTTCTTCTGAATTTGTCCTGAATTTCTGGCAGTTCCCTGTCAAAGTACTGCTGCAACCCTTTTTGAATTATCTTCAGCAAAATTTTATTTGCATGAGTTATTAATAATATCGTTTGATAATTTCTGCATTCTGTTGGCTCACCTATCTTTGGAATGGGCTCAAATGTGCATCCCTTCTAGTCGGCTGGCCAAGTAGCTGTCTTCTAAATGTCTTGCATAGACAAGGCAGTGCTTCCAGCATAGCATCTGTTTGCTGAAACATCTCAATTGGTATCCCATCAATTCCTGGAGTCTCGTTTTTTACCAATGCCTTCAGTGCAGCTTGGACTCCTTTAAATGCCATTGTTTTTTATCATACACTATTTCCTGAAATGACCGAGAAAACACTGGTGGTGTAGTGGGTAACAGCTGTGGTTGCGAATCAAAAGGTCAGCAGTTCAAATCCACCAGGCACTCCCTGGCAACTCTACCGTGCAGTTCTACTCTGTTCTATAGGGTCGCTATGAGTCAGAGTTGACTCGGGGGCAACGGGTGGGTGGTGGTGGTGAAACGGCTGAATGTCCATCAATCCTTTTTGGCACAGTGACTCTGTGTATTCTTTCCATCTTCTTTTGATGCTTCTTGTGTCGCTCAGTATCTTGTCCATAGAAGTCTTCAATATTGCAACTCCAAGCTTTGTTTTTTTCTTCTGTTCTTTCAGCTTGGGAGATGCCAAACATACTCTTCCCCTTTGGTTTTCCACCTTCAGGTATTTGCACATTTTTCTTTTATAATATTTGACTTTGTCTTCTCAAGTCACCCTTTGAAACTGTCTGATCAGCTCTTTTACTTCATCATCTCATCTATTTGTTTTAGCTACTGGACGGTTTAAGAGCAAGTTTCAGAGTCTCTCCTGACATCCATCTGGTCTTTTCTTTCATTTCTGTCTTTTTAATGACTTTTTGTTTTCTTTATGCATGATGTCCTTGATGTTATCCCACAACTTGTCTGGTTTTCGGTCATTAGTGTTCAACGTATCAAATCTATTCTTGAGATGGCCTCTAAATTCAGTTGGGATATACTCAAAGTCGTACTTTGTCTTTCGTGGACTTGTTTTAATTTTCTTCAGCTTTCAACTTGAACTTGCATATGGGCAACTGATGATCTGTTCCACAGCTGGACCCTGGCCTTGTTCTGACTGATGATATTGAGCTTCTGTATCATCTCTTTCTACAGATGTAGTCGATTTGATTCCTGTGTATTTCATCTGGTGAGGTCCACATGTATAGTCGCCATTTATGTTGTTGAAAAAAGGTATTTTCAGTGAACAGGTCCTTGGTCTTGCCAAACTCTATCATGCAATCTCCAGTGTCATTTCTATCACCAAGGCCAGTGTTTCCAACTACTATTCTTCTTTGTTTCCAACTTTCACATTCCAATCACCAGTAATTATCAATGCATCTTGACTGCAAGGTTGATGAATTTCAGACTGTGGAAGGTGGTAAAAATCTTCAGTTTCTTCACCTTTGGCATTAGTGGCTGGTGCACAAATTTAAGTAACTGGTCTTCCTTGTAGGCGTATGGATATCATCCTATCACCGACAGCACTGTATTTCAGGATAGACCTTGAAGTGTTCTTTTTGACAATGTGACACCACTCCTCTTCAATTTGTCATTCCTGGCATATTAGACCATTACGATTGTCCAATTCAAAATGGCCAATATAACTCCATTTCAGCTCACTAAGGCCTAGGATATCTATCTTCAATCACTCCATTTCATTTTTGACAACATCCAGTTTTCCTAGATTCATACTTCGTAAATGTCACATCCCAATTAATTAATGGATGTCTGCAATTCTTTCTTCTCATTTTGAGTCATGCCACACCAACAAATGGAGGCTCCAAGAGCTTGACTCTATTCAAGTCATTAAGGTCGACTCTACTTTTGAGGATGCAGCTTTTCGCCAGTAGTATTTTGAGTGACTTCCAACCTGAGGGGCTGATCTTCTGGCACTCTTGTCAGATGTTCTGCTGCTATTTGTAAGGTTTTCACTGGTCAATTTTTTAAAAAGAAGATTGCCAGGTCCATCCTTCCTAGTCTTAGTCTGGAAGGCCCACTGAAACCTATCCACCACAGGTAACCCTGCTGGTATTTGAAATAACGGTTGGCATAGCTTCCAGCATCACAGCAACACACAAGCCACCACAGTACCACAAACTGACAGAGGAGTGAGGAATTAAAAAAAAAAAAAAAAGTTTTTTTTTTTTGTTTAGGAACACGTTTGGGTTTTTTTTTTTTTTTAGGAACAATAATGCACCCTTATATTTTTGACAACAGTTTAGAATTTACAAATCATTTCTACACATACTATCCTATTGGATCATCGGTCACTCTTTGAGGTAGGTAAAGCCAGGTAGAACATCAGGCTTTACAGATAAGGAAAATGAGAGTCAGAGGTTGCTTGCTTTAAGCCAGACTAGAATAAAAATTCTTACTTCTAACAGATTTTCCCCCCAAACCATAAGCTATTGTTGGCAATTAGTACTTTTTGTTATTCATTCCTAAGTGATCAAATGAATAAAAACGAACTAAAAGACAAGCATCAGTCTTTATCTTGGCATACCATTACCAAATATCAACACATTGTAGAACTACTCTGTAACATAAGAGTATGACAATAAATATTTTAAAAATCTCTCAACATAAGGTTAATAAAAATTTAAAAACATTTACCTAGAAGCCAAGACTACTAAAATATATAACTATTGTTAGATGCTGTCCAGTCAGTTCCGACTCACAGAGACTCTATGTACAACAGAACGAAACACTATCCAGTCCTTCACCATCCTCATGATCGTTACTATGCTTGAGCCCATTGTTGCAGCCACTGTGACAATCCATCTTGTTGAGAGTCTTCCTCTCTTTGCTGACCTTCTACTTTACCAAACATGATGTCCGTTTCCAGGGACTGGTCCCTCCTGATAACATGTCCGAAGTATGTGAGACTAAGTCTCACCACTCTCACTGCTAAGGAGCATTCTAGCTGTACTTTTTCCAAGACAGATTTGTTCATTCTTCTGGTAGTCCACAGTATATTCAATATTCTTCAACACCATAATTCAAAGGCATCAATTCTTCTTTGGTCTTCCTTATTCACTGTCCAGCTTCTGCATGTATTTATGAGGCAATTGAAAATACCAAGGTTTGGGTCAGGCGCACCCTAATTGCCAAAGTGACATCTTTGCTTTTTAACACTTTAAAGGGGTGTTTTGCAAGAGATATGCCCAATGCAATGCGTTGTTTGGTTTCTTGACTGCTGCTTCCATGGGTGTTGATCATGGATCCAAGTAAGATGAAATCCTGACAACTTCAATGTTTTCTTCATTTATCATGATGTTGCTTATATGTTGTCTTGGATGTCAGTTGAGATGATTCTCCACTGATACAATTTCATTTAAAATGTCTGGGAATTATAGGAGGACTTTTGTGATCACTGAAGTCAAAGAAACTGCAAGATAAGTTTTTTAAAAAAACAAATAAATTAAATGGTTACTTACTATAGTTTTAAAGACAGCCACACCTTGTATACCATGTTAGTTAAGATCAAGATACAAACTAAGATGTTAACTGAGAAAGCTAGACTTTTTTGCTTTCAAATATCGTAAAATGTCAAAACACTCAATCTTCAATTTCTAGCTTTTTACAAGGAAATCAGCAAGGTCCCAAAACAGAGCAAAACCAAATATCACTAGAGGCAACAAAACCAAAAACCAAACTCACTGCCATCGAGTCGACTGATATTCATAGTGACCCTGCAGTACAGAGTAGAACTGCCCCATACGGTTTCCAAGGAGCGGCTAGTGGATTCGAACTGCTGACCTTCTGGTTAGCAGCCAAGCTCTTAACCGCTACACCAAATACAGTTGGGGAGATTTAGATAAGGAATGTGGTGTCTCTGTATTTTCCTCACCCACAAAACCAAGTTAATTTCTATCAAGCCCGCCTCCAAAAGTTGTAACTATCAAAAAGAGGCAATGCATATGAAAATCTTAGAAAAATAAGGGTACAGTTAAAAACCATCCATTTCCTCAGAATAGGTGGCTAATTGCCTCCATAAACAACTCTTCTTTACCATAAGACCATAACTAGATGGTGCCCAGCTACCATTACTGAAAGTTTTAATCAAAAATTCTATAGAAGAATTCTGATCAAAGAGGGAAAAATACAGAGCAGAATCTCAAACTCTCATGGAATCCTACCTTTCTAAAGCCATAAGGACTGGATGAACTCTGAAACTACTGTCCTAAAATAATCTTAAATCAAAAATATCCTCTGAAGTCTTCTTTAAACCAAACAACAATTTAGCTTAATTAGTAAAGAGTGTCTGCCTTGAGCACTGTGTTCTTTCAAAGAACTATCTACATGGGATTAAACTGACAATGGCAACTCAAAAAGAGAAGAAACTTAGAGGGCAGTGGCTTCGTGTTAGTAGTGGAGAAACAACTCGAGAAAGAAGGGTGAGAATGGGCACATGACTTGGAAGAATGTAATCAATGTCACTGAATTAGACATGCAGAAATTTTTGAATTGGTGTATGTTTTGCTGGGTTGCATAACCAATTAATGTAGTTGCTGTCAATAAGGTGTACATCTATAAAAAGCTGAATTGGCAGAAGTCGTCTAATAAATACATTTGCAACAATGACAAAAAAAAAAAAAAAAAAGATGCTGAGGGTGGTTATGTACAACCAAACACCTCAAGGGATTTGGTTCCTTGACTTGGAGGTTTAAGGTGATGGTTTCATGGGACATCCCAGTTAACTGGCCTAATAACATGTTCAGTGCTGGTATACCTCCTAGTTCACTGTATAGTGCCTAGGTCTTAAAAACTTGCAACTGGGCATCCAAGACACAATAACTGATCTCTATTCACCTTGAGCAACAGAGCAAGAAGAAGAGTCAAGAACAGGAGAATGAAACCAGTATGTGGCTAACTGCCTCCATTAACAAATTCCTCCTTTGCCATGAGACCAGAAGAACTAGATGATGCCTGGCTAACATTACCAAACATTTTGATCAAAGATTCTATAGAAGAATCCTGATCAAACAGGATTTCAAATTCTCATAGACTCCAGACTTTCTGGAGCCATGGAGGGTGAATGAACCCCTGAACTATTGCCCTAGGATAATCTTTAAACCTTAAACCAGAAATATTCCCTAAAGTCTTCTTAAAACCAAACAATTGTTTAGCTTAACTAGTAAAGAATGTTTGCCTTGAGCATTGTGCTCTTTTAAGATCTACCTATATGGGATCAAACTGACAACAGCAACTTGAAAGATTACATAGGAAACTTAGGGGACAGTGAGTTTATGTTAATGGGGGAGACAACTCAGAAAAGGAGGGTGAGAATGGTTGCAAAACTTGAAGAATGTAATCAATGTCACTGAATTGTACATGTAGAAATTGTTGAATTTGTGTATGTTCTGCTGTATATTCTAAACAATAAAATAAATTATAAAAAACGACAACAAAAAAATCAATTTCTTAAAATTAGTCAAATTAACTGGTTCTAAGTCTCTAAGACCTGTCAATGATGCTTACAAAATCTCACCAAAGCCCTTTTTATATCCATAATCTTGATGAAGCTTTTTTTGAGTAAGACCAGAATGAAGTAACAAGAAAACTTTGTACCACTAGTATTATACTGAATGTTTTCAAATATGATTAGTCACCTGTGTTACTCTTGTTAGCAAATCAATTTACAAAACATCACAAAATGTAGGATTTTCTTTAAAAAAAAATTTATAAGTACAATGATTATCAACATTTTAAACAAAATCTAAACATTTTCACATGGATTATTATCAATATCAATGTTTAGGAATAATCAGACATTAACCATCAGAATATTTTTGGGCATATAACCTAAAAAAAGTACACCTTTATGTTAAGAATGAAAGTTTCAATAAAATTATACATTAACAAACAGTATACATTTAACAAGAAAATCCATTTTTCTACTTCATCAGGAGACACTACATACTGTACTTACTTTTGTATAACATTTTGCAAGCTTAACATCATACCCAGTTCTCCTTTCATTTTTTCTCTGTTAACACGGCATTCTGCCAAGTATCGAAGGGCCTACAGCAAAAATGGTAATAGGTTAATTCACATGTCCAAACTACTCAAAATTAAAACCACTTCTCACTTACTGCAGGAGGACTTTATTCCACTCTTTAGCCAGTGTTACTTGGAACATATCCATTACAAAAATAATATGTTGATCTTTGTAAAGAAAAAGTAGAGCCAGAGTAAACTAGGAGACAAAAGGGGAGAGGGCAAAGAGGAAAAAGAAAAAAATAGGTTTTTGTTTGAAGAATCAATAGGTTTTGAACTGTTTAGAAACTCTCCTTTAAATGTGAACATCAGAGCAGTCCCCTAGGGTAGGAATGATCCTGTAGTAGCTGGACCTACTCTTTGAAGTGAAGGTTCTTATTTGCAGGGTCAGAACTAGGTTGTTCCGATTTTATTTTCACCACTCCATTTTGACAACATAAGATACAAGGAACTTAATCTCTTGTTGTCCTTAATTTCAGGGAAAAGTCTCAATAGCCATCGTTTCCCCAGATGTTTTTTGTACGTTAACTGCTGAGGGAACAAAACCTTTACAGAATGAGCTAGTTCTTACCTCGAAACAATTCATCTTTAAAATATCTTTTTTTATTAAATTTTCTATTTTGTGAGTTAAACTAACATTTCTAGGGTGCTTTTCTCAAAATATTTAATATACATTTTCCTTCACAAGCTGCTTCTTTAGGGATTACATTTAGCTGTCCCCTCCCACTACTGCTACCATCTACAGAGCTCCTATCACTTCTCATCATTCATATGTGGCTCTCTGAGGAATACCTCTGTGGACACCACCACCCAAACTCTGCCATCTCAGTCAAATGACCTTCACCATTTCCAAAATGCTTTGTCATTATCCAACACAGTGACATCTACAAATCACAAGTTCAAAGACCTCCCTCAGACTACAACTTCCTATCCTTTCTTCTTACTCTTCTCCATTACTCCCGCCATGACTTCCACTTCAGTCCCTAAAGGAATCACCTGCTATGAGATCTACCCGGACCTCATTAAAAAAAAAAAAAAAAAGCAAACAGAATAGCGTATATTAAAAAAAAAAAAAAAAAAGCTTTCAGACAATGAGCAAAAGGCAACCTATAACTGAGAGAATGGCAACAATGAGGTGAGCCCTACAGCTGCCCCAGCTTACTGCCTTGGAGGCAGTTTCCAGGCTGCAGCACATGGAGAGATAAGCCAAATAGAGCCCAGCAGCCCTGCTGAGCTATAAAGACAGGGATCAGAGTCGAGGCGGCAGGATTGGCTACATTATGAAGAGCAGAAAAATGAAGAGAAGGGAGTTACACAGCAAGAGGGCTTCAGAGATCCAGAGAGTCCAGTTTACGTAACATACAACAACCTAGAAAAGCTTCAGAGAGGGCTTTGCCAGAAGACTATAACTGCTAGTAAGGCACCACAGCCCCGAGGGTGAATCCTACTCACTAAAAGCAATATGCTAAAATCTGAGTCACTAAACTCACTGCTGAAAAGACCACACTAAAGTTGAAACTACCAATTCCATAATCCTAAATTTACTGCAAAGTAGTTTTGGGATCAGAAGTCAAAAATATTCACTCTGATGTAGCAAAGGAAAAATTTAAAAGGGAAATCACAGATATGTAAGTATACTAGAGATGCCAATATTCCATCTGTTTTCAGTTTGAAGAGACTGGCCACACCTTCTCCTAGGAGTATGCTCTCCCAGGTCTCAGCTGCTCAGATGGCAGAGACCACCTGCCCTCCCGTGGCCCCAGCTAAGGGGACCAGATTTCCTCTCCTACAATTGGAACTGGGAACTCAAAAACACCAGTTGGGGGGTCATGCTACAGGGACATGTTAACCAGGAGCTAAGGAGCCCTGGTGGCACAATGGTTAAGCACTCAGTTGCTAACTGAAAGGCTGGCAGTTTGAACCCACCCAGAGGCTCCATGGGAGAAAGGCCTCGAGATCTGCTCCCGTAAAGATTACAGCCTAGAAGTCCCTATGCAACAGTTTACTCGGTTACATGGGATCACTGTGAGTCAAACAAGGCTGCTATCTAGGAGCAGCCACACGGGAACTTTGTACACCAACAGGTCAGCAGAGAAGGAAGGGAGAAGGCAGAAACAGAAACCGATACCTGCAAAGCCCCAGGAAGAGACACAGACCATCTCCCACAGTCTCAGTATGCATTCTTATCACTAGTTTTAGTCCTGCACTTCTCACTCTTAGGTTCCAGTACCCTTAGTTTCTTATAACAGCCCTCCCATCCTTCCCTGGTTAAGGTAACATTAGTTTCTTTTACACACACTATTATGAAGGCAAGGAAAAATAGAACTTAAAAATTAAAAAAAAAGAAATGGTTAAGTAAATTCTGTAACAGTTCAGAAGAATATTATACAGCTATTAAAAATGGATAAATCTTAAGAAACAACATAGAAAGTCAAATAAAAACGCAAACTGGAATTTTCCGCAGCATCATTTAACAAATCAGGAATAGAAATGAAGAAGGCAGCCTAGTTGAATAGACCCTTAAACAAAATTTTGTTAGTTTGGGTGTCTGCAATATAGGAAAAAAGGTCACAGAAAAGGCTGCAGTAGTAGATGACATGGGGTACGATGACATGGTGAGAAATTCATGTGTGAAGAAGGAAGAAAATGGAGAGAAAAGGGAGCTCTTAAGGAGAAAAGGGAAAATGTCAATGTTAGAAATCCTCTTAAAGGTTACAAGGATATTCAAATTATATAATCAATTTCTTGAATGACCACTTTCTAGCCAACCACTTTTATCTGTTACTCAATTTCATACTAATATTTTATTGACTGAAGTAAAAACTTAGAATGACCATAAAATATACTGCCGTACGTTAAGTTTTCCAACCCATTCCTTACCTCGCTGCTGCATATACTGACTCCTGAAATAAATCAGTTCTTTTTCTCTATGAATTGGAGCAATTTGTGACTGCGATGATAATTGTGTTTTCAATCTGGGCTAATGAACCTTTTATCTGATCAAGCTTTAGAACAACGGCTAAACTAACTGAACATTTCAGATTCCGTAGACAAACACCAAATTTTACCTCTAGGTTTCAGCTCTCTGTAATTTTTTCTCTTTTCTTTCTCTTTTTTCCTCCCTTTTTGTTATTTTTTCTTTTTCACTTTATATTAAAACAAGAAGTCCATGTACATCAACCGATGAATGGGAAAAGAAAATATGGCATATCCATATAATGGAATGTAACTTGGCCATGAAGTACTAATACATACTACAATAGGATAACCCTGAAAACATCGTGCTATGTGGAAAAAAAAAAGTCAAAAAGTCCACATATTATATGATTTCATTCATATGAAATGTCCAAAACTGGCAAATATATAGAGACAGAAAGTAGATTAGTGGATGCCTAGGGCAGGTAAGGCTGGGGAAGCGTTGGGGGTGACACCTAAAGGGTACAAGTTTCTTTTTAAGATGATAAGATTGTAAAATTAATGGTGGTAAAGGCTGTACAACTCTGTGACTAAAATAAAAACCAACGATTTGTACACTTTAAATAGCTGAATTGTATGGTACATTTCCCCCCAAAAAAGTTGTTACAAAAAAACAACCCAAATGCCCTTTTAGTTTGAGTGTCTATCTGTACTGATATGATACAATCCTCAAGATTTCTTGTCAAGTGAAAAAAACAAGTTGAAGAACATTCCACGTATTTGTGTAAAGACTATACACATGCATACGGACATACGTATGTATGTAGCCTTCTATATACATATAAGTCAGTTTGTTATACTGTGGTGACTTGCGTGTTGCTGTGATGCTAGAAGTTATGCTAGTAGTATTTCAAATACCAGCACGGTCACCCATGGTAGACAGGTTTCAGTGGAGTTTCCAGACTAAGGCAGACTAGGAAGAAGGACCTGGTGATTTACTTCTAAAATAACTGGCCAGGGAAAACCTTAGGACTGGGCGGTGATTCACTCTGTTGTACTAAGGTCGCTATTGAGTCAGAAACAACTCAAAGGCGCCAAACAACAACATATATTTATATATACATACACACACACACATATATACACGTACAGACAAGAAGGAGACTTACTACTATTCACTCTAGCCTCTCTGAATTTTTTACCATGTCATCTAACACTTCTTCAAATTCTCCTTAATGGCAAAAATAAAAACACTGGGACTGGAATTACTAAAGACAACTTACAAGCAAAGCCGAGTGAACAACAGAGGGGTTAGGATGGTCCATAAATAAAATAAGGCCAGGTAGACATCCTTGATCTTGGACAATGGCTCTTCTGTTTAACGGGTCTGCTGCTAGATCCCGTAGCTGGTTAACTACGGATAGAGCATCAGGTTCTTCACTCATGGTGGAGGAGGAGGAATTCATCTTCTATGCCATACACTTGAACAAGATCTTCTTAAACTCTGTAGAAATAGTTTGCAAAATGAGTTCTAGGATACCAAGGTATATTACGGCATTTACTAAATAACCAAGATTATAATACCTTTAAAAGAAACTGATGGATTCAATTCACACAAACTTAAGAATTGGCAATTCCACAGTTCAAGAAGAGTAAAATGAACATCAGAAGCTAACTGAAGAAATCAAGTTATCTATGTGTGCACAATGTTCATAGAACATATGCCATCCTCAATATTCCAATAAATTCCTTTTTAGCATACATATTTTAACACTAAAGTCATAATAAACAAGATCTTTACAGTTCATGCTTGTAACCTTCGCTGTACTTCAAAGTGTAGCACTGCCAATGTTTTTACTTCCTCTGCAGAACATTTCTGAGTCTAAAACAAGTGCCTCAGGCTAGCCAACAACTTTTTTTTCTTGTTTATCTAATAACAAGACCCAGCATACTAAGATACTGGATCTAAGAAAAATAAAATCTTCTAGGAAAAGGAATTGTGTCAAAGAGGTCAGTTAACAAAGAAGCTAGGAAGGGGATCTTGTCCTATGCCTTGGGCGGTGGAGTTTGGGAGATCCCAGTGAACCACAACTGAACCTAAGCCTACCAGTTCATCTCTGAGTGTGCAGTATTCTACTGCCTAAGAGAGAAGTAAGAACAGGAAGAGTGAAGTGGAATTTGAGGTAATTCAGCCTAATCCTTCATTTGACAGATAAGGAAACAGTCACAGAGAAGTTAAATAATTTGCCGCATGTCACAAAAGTTAGTGTAAACTAGAGTAAAACCTTCTTTACTATGGGGAATCGAAAGCAATGGGCTTGGTTTTGGTTTGGAAACTGGTCAGCAGTCTTTCCACTTTCCACGCCAAAAAAAAAAAAAAAACCCAAACCCACTGCCATCGAGTCAATTCTGACTCTCTGACCCTATAGGACACAACAGAACTGCCCCACAGGGTTTCCAAGAAGCAGCTGGTGAATTCTAACTGGCAACCTTTTTGTCAGCAGCCAAATGCTTAACCACTGCACCACCAGGGCTCTACTTTCCACACAGTCATTTTAAATTCAGCGTATCTATTTTCTGTAAAAGTAAACACGATATTTTAGAAAATGTAACACGCTAAACAGACAAAAGTCAGAGAAACAATATTAAGGAATAATTTTCATGTATGCACAAAGTTAAAAATAATAACTTCAATTAACCAAGTTACAAACCATATTCCTTTTTAGGAAGAATAAAAAGATATAAATATTTTCCACAAATTAATAAGTTATTTTGTTGGTTTTTTCCTAATTAACATTTATCAAATGCCAAAAGGGAAAAATACTAATCATAATTTAAATTTATACTATTTTATAACTATCTCAGTGAAGACTCTTAATAAGTTTAATGCAGGTTCAAGAAAAATTCCAACTTTGGGGAGGAGTCAAAATTATTATTCTATAACTCCAGAGATACTATTAAAGCTATTTTTGGAGAAAAAGGTAATGAAGCAGAACTGGCCTTATCATGTTTGAAATATACAAAGCTATGAAGATTAAGTGAGGACAGCGATGGGTCAGAGGGAGAATTCTCACCTTCCAAGCAGGAGACCTGGGTTTGATTCCCGGCCAATGCACCTCAAGCACAGCCACGACCCATCTGTCAGTGGAGGCTTGCATATTGCTATAATGCTGAACAGGTCTAAGAAGGACTAGGTAGAAAAGCCTGGCAACTTACTTCCAAATATTTAGCGAATAAAAATCCTATGGATCACAATAGTCTGATCCCATTGTGCATGGGGTCACCAAGTGTTGGAGGCCAACTCAACAGCAACTAACAACAACAACATAAAACCTAAAGCAGTTGTATTGGCTGGGGTGGCAGGATGTAAAGACACTTCTCTCAAGAAAGCTATCTTAGACATTCAGTGTTAGAAAGAAGACTCCTGTGTCAGGCCAGGCTTCACCACTGGTAACACTGTGATTTTAGGCAAATCACTTAAACTCTCTTTGCCTCGGGTCTTCATCTATAAATTCATACTAACTGTAACAGGTACCAAATAGGTTACCGTCCAGATTAAATGACAACAGACTACTGCCTGAGTACATTAAGTGTTCAATATATTAGTTAATGAGTCAGAATCAACTCGACAGCAACCAACAAGTTACATACGTCTAAAGCAATGAAAAACAGTAAAATTATTCAATAAATGGAATAGGAATAACTTCTTAGCGATTTTAAAACTACTGCTAAAGACCTTCAACTCACATCACATGGCAAGAAACAATCATACTCCAGATAATATACATTAAACAGTTAAATTAATACAAAAAAAATTTGCAGCAAATGCAAAATAAAGGTTTTACTAGAATAGTATTTAAGGAGCCCTGATGGTACATTAAGTAGCCTTGGTGGCAACTAGTTAAGCACTTGGCTGCTAACTGAAAGGCTGGCGGTTCGAATCCACCAGCCGCTGTGCAGGAGAAAAATCTGGTAGTCTGCTTCCACAAAGGTTTACAGCCCTGGAAACCCTATGAGGCAGTTCTACTCTGTCCATACAGTCACAATCAACTCGACAGCAAGGGGTGTGATGTCTGTGTGGTGGTTCAAGCACTTGGCTGCTAACCAAAAGGTCAGTATTCAAATTCACTAATGGCTCTCGGAGAAAAGACCAGGCCATCAGCTCCCATAAAGTTTGTAGCCTGGTAAACTCTATGGGCAACGGGAAACTCTATGGGTAAGTTTCACTCTGCCCTATAGGGCTGCTAGGTGTCAGAATTGACTCGATGGCACACAATTACAAAACAGTATTTGGCAGGTAATTTTCTCAAAATGAAAATATTATAATTAGTATTGCAAAAAAAAAAAAAAGCCAAGATAAAAGAAAAAAGCAATAGGCTCAATACTCAGAGATTAGGCTAAGTGGTGTAGGGGGGGAAAGTTGCCTTCTAAAACCTGTTGGGTAGCCTATATCAGATTCTGCTGGGATTGTTAATTCAGATTCCCAGGCCCAACCCCAAGACCTAAACAGGTATCTTTAAGGATAGGATCCAAGACTTTGCATTTTAATACATACATCATGTGATTTCTGGTTCAAATAGGAGCCACAAAAACTTTATGATGGTCTATAAATTCATGCCTTTTTTAACATGGTTATGAACATCTGAATAAAACCCTAAACATTAAAACTCTAAAATTACTTTCTTTCATTAGTGAGCAACAATTTAGAACTAGGTTTCAGTTTTATTACCAGATAAATCAATAAACTAGAAAAACCACTAGCAGTAACAAATCTACCTCTTCCCTCCAAAGAAACTGGCTGGAAGCTCTTGATCAATGAAACAAAATAGTGGGGGAAAACTCCAGCGGAGAATTAGTCTCTACCAACAGCATGTTTGTCAGCAGTAATATTTAACATTTCTTTTGTCTCAGCTTGTTCTTTGTTTTAAAAACCAGCACCTGATGTATTATATGGTATTTCTGAATTACTATTTATTCATAGCTATTTTAAAATTTTGGCCACTAAATTAAAATATTATATATTTAATTACAATATCATAGCCTCACTAGAAAATGAGGAAAACGTGAAAAACTTTTCTCCTTGACTTCTGCTTTCCAATCTTATTAGAACATAAGTGGGTACACTGCATACTTTTATTTTCTCTTTATTTCATTTTGGACAAACAAATCATTATAAAACAATGAGTGGTCCTCAAACTTTAACAAGCATTCAGATCACCTAAGGGATCTTGTAAAAAAGCAGATTCCGATTCAGTAGTGCAGTGGTATCTGACATTGTGCATTCAACAAGTTCCAGCCTATGTTGCTGGTCAGGCAACCACATTTTGAGAAACAAGAAGTTAGATGATACATGTGGGACATCTGTAAATTAGGTAGATAACTGAAAGATTTTCTTTCTTTCGCTCAAGATTTACCATTCCATTCAGATAATTATTTAGCTCTCACATGTTAAGGGCAGCACAGAGAGAACACACAAACTAAAACCTTATTCGATCAAACGAATTTTAAAAAATAGCATAGACATTGAGATCCCCTTACTTGTGACTAACTGTAACTTTTTGAAAAGCTGAGTTACCTCCTGAAAGCCTCAGATTCCTCAGTTAAAATCAATGGTTGTCACGAATGGAAGAAAAAAAAAAAAAAAAAGAATGCGTGCTGAACCAACAGCATGCCTGGGAAATTCCAAACATGATCAATACCTGATTCTCTGGGAACCTCAATCCTGGCAGGTGTTGGGGTATATTCTGTGCTGCCCTAACACATCGGCACACTAAGTACCAAGAACAGAACTGCCAACCGCACAAATTCCCCAAGAAGTTTTTAAAATACAGAGATATGAACACTGGTGTCTCTTCAATTAAGCCAAACACAATAATGCCCTTTCCCTTTTAGGAAATATGCAGGTGCAAAACTAACAGAAAGTAACAAAAAAATAACCTGGTAGGAAAGATTATGAGATGACACCCATCAATAATAATGCTCAGCGTTAGTAAAAAACTGGACGTGAGAGGGACAAGATGGGAAGTGAACAAAGCTAAAATTTTCAGGGGACACATGGTCTTAACGCGGCTATCTGGGAACGCACTGCTGGGTCCTCCCGAACAGAAGCACGGCGCCCCCGCCTAGGCAACCCCGCAGCCTGGGTGCAGGGGCCGCTCTTCGCGGCCTTCCCTGCTCCACCGCTTTGTGTGCCGCCCGCGGACCTTACCTACCGCTGCAGAGCTTTAGCAGTCCAGAGCCTGCCGCACCATCAGGGCCACATCAGTGACTTAAGTACAGGGCCCCAAAGGACGCGGAGCTGGCCCTGCGTTCGCAGCCGCGGCCTTGGCGATTGCGGGCGACCAGACTATGCCAAACAGCCAAAACGCCAAGGCAATGGGAGGACAGGCGCTGCAGATTCTCCCCGAGAGACCCTATCACTTCCGTCGGTTGTGCCCTCCTATTAGTTGATACCGAGTCTAAAGCAACGATGACCTATCCAATCCGTGAAGACCTTCTTAGACTAAAGCGCTCATTGGTGATCGGGAGCAATGCGCTAAACCGTTGGATGGACGGGTCCAATGAGAAGCCAGAAACACTCGATTGGGCCTAGCGACTCTCCGTCCACCAAGCACTAGCCAGAGAAACTTGATTCCAGCTGAGAAACTGTAGCACTTTGCTGACTACAACTCCCAGCGTTCCAAAGCTGAGAGAACGTTTTCCCTGTGTTGAGAAATTGAGATTGAATGTTTCTTCTCTAGCAACTCTTTCAGTTCCAATAAAGCAGTTTGATAAGATTTCATAGTATATAATCATTTTTTTTTTTCAGTTTTCACTGTGAACGTTTCTTGAATTTCCTTCATTTCCCGTGGGTGTCCACTCTTTGTCTTGCTAGCAGCGAGAAGGCCGCAAAGTAGTATTTGTTGGGTTGGGTTTTTTTGTTTTTAAGTAGTAGTTTCCTCTTGGAAAGAATTTTTAAGGGATTTTGGATCATTTAGAGTTTTCTCACATTCCACATGAAGATTTTGTTTCTTAATATTGTCTTCCGTTTAGTTTAACAAAGAATTTATGTACTTGTTTTATAGCACTCAAGTTGTTTTTTAGGTATAGATTTGATTTTTTAAAGTATTTCTCTAAATATAAATGTAATCTAAATCCTGTAAGCCAGTTTTTGAGAAAAAATAATGCACCCAGTAACCCCACTAAACAGATTGGATTCTTTTTTACAGATTGATTCTGCCATCTGACTTATATATTAATGACAACAGAATTAGAAATACCTCTAACGGGGAAAAAGTGTTGATAAGAATAAATTTCCCCGACTGTGTTCTGTGCTAATGTCTCTTTCGCTCTGATTTGTCAGTAACTGAATTAAAACTTGAATTTCCTTACATTCCGTTGAATTTCCCTGCAATTCTTCGTTATCTTTCTCTTCCTTCTAATCAACTCAAGAAGAAAATAGGAGCAAAGTGAAAAAAAAAAAAAAAGTAAAGCTACGTAGAAAACAGTTACTGTTCTTTTTCACGCTATTGGACTTGTAGGAAAAACAGGTCTGACGTGGTTTCTGTTTCCCAAAACCACAAGAAGGAGTGGTGCTAGACGAACACTGAGTCTAAAACAAAAAGAAAAAATCGGTGACACATACGTAATGCCTAATGCTTGAAGCACCAGGTTCATTTGTAACGACCAGCCAGACCAATCAGGGGCTGGAATTGGAAAAAAGGAACAATTGTAAAATGTAGAAATCTGTGTAAAAAAAAAAAAAAAAAGCAAATATAAGAAGTCCAAAGGGCACAGTCAAGTTAAACACATTTGGATAAGAAAATGAAATTTACTTCAATATTGTTATTAAAAACAAAGGCTCAATAACCTGGAAAAGTATGCTTGCTATTTTTGCTATGGTTAATTTGTTTACTAAGGAAAAGACACCGGGATTTTTCCAATTAGTAACTGAGGACATAGGTTTTTGACATCGTCCAGGATATATGTTCAACGGAGTCTTTGTCCTTTGCAAATTCACAATCCAAAATGAAAGATAATCTTGCTTCTGCTACTAAGGTATTGAGGAGACTAATTCTTCCTGGCAAACTACTATACAAAGATTGGCATTAAAACGCAGGGGATATAGTCACAAAATATAATTACCAGTTGCCTAAGCACCTATGGGGGCTCTGGTGGCATAGTGGTTAAGAGCTCAGGCTGTCAACCAAACAGATCAGCGGTTCTAATCCACCAGCCACTCCTTAAAAACCATAGGGGGCAGTTCTACTCTGTCCTATATGGTCGCTTTGAGTCGGAATCGACTCAACAGCAATGAATTTAGGTTTTGGTAAACATCTATAGGAGCCCTGGTGGCGTGGTGATTAAAGCACTTGAGTAGCAACCAAAAAGTTTGGCGATTCGCAACCACCAGTGGCTCCGTGGGAGAAAGATGTGGCAATCTGCTTCTGTAAAGATTTACAGTCTTGGAAACTCTAAGGGACAGTCTACTCTGTCCTATAGGTCACTATGAGTTGGAATCAACTTGTAGGCAGTGGGTTTGAAGTACCTATGGGTTATAAGCTACAGGCAATTCCTTTAAGATTTTAAGAATTTATATCCCCATATTAAAAATGTATAAACTTAATACCAGCGAAGTTATATTACCCACCATTATGAGTCATCACTTATTCTTAGCCTCAGGTTGCTTGCCATAGGACACAGCTGGAACGTCGAGTTTCTCAACAGGTGTGTTGCTTAGGATGAATGATTCAGACAATGGCTGTCTTATTCAATCAACTATTTAACAACTATTTTTTGAACACATACAATGTGCCAAAGACTATTTTAGCTATGGATTCAAAGATAAGTAAAAACATAATTCCTGCCCTCAAGGTGCTCATGGTCTAGTACAGTGGTTTCTGAAACTTTTGATTAAGTACCCCTTTCAGGTAAGAAAAATTGAGCATATAGCTCTGATATCTGCATATGTATCTATTCATCAATTCTATAACTACTATAAAACTATTAGGTAGAGAATAAAACATGTAAAAATAAAAAATTTTAAAGGATGAGAATGTTAATTAAAAACAGGGCCTCTGGCTATCCATATGGATGAAAATAAAATTGGATCCATATATCTCATCATTAAAAAAAAACCACACAGATTAAATATTCAAGTGTAAAAAATATCAAAAATCCTTTATGAAAATCTTGGAGACTACAGATAAAAGCTGGAAGTAGAGGAAAACTTAATCAAAACTGTAAAGTCAGAAGTTGAAAAAAGTGGACTTATTTGACTTGCTTTTAAAAGCAATTTTTATTGACAAAAAGATAATTAGCCATGTTAACAGAGAAAAGGTTGGGGGAAATATACAACTCAGTGAGCAAAACTCAGTGATTACAAATTGCCAAAAAGGGAATAAACAACCCTATAGAAGTTGGGCTATAAATTGGCATTTAATAAAGAGAAAACCATGTGGTCAATAAGCATGCAAAGACATATAAACTCACTTGTAATTGGGGAAATGCAAATCAATATAACAATGAGAATATTGACTTGATGTTGATCAGACCAGCAAACATCAAAGTGATAAAATATTGCTGGCAGAAGACTCTCATACATTGCTGTGGAAATGGAAGTTATTACAGCTTTTTAGAGAGCAATCCAGCAAAATCAATTATTAAAAAAAGAACATATCCTTTGGCCTAGCAATTCCATGCTTAAGAATCTAAACCACAGAAATAAAAAGTACCAGTATATATATATAACATCAAAGATATTTATTGTAGCATTGTTCATACTGGCAAAAAAGAAAAAACACACGTCAAATGAATTCATGTCAATCGTGGAATATTTTGGTAAGTCATGGTACATCTAGAGGCCATGGACCATTATGTACCCCTTAAGAAAAATAAATCAGAGCTATAGAAGATGACATAGAGGGATTTCCACAATGTTAAGCGATAAAAGATGTTGAAAAGTATATATATGATGCCACTTTTTGAAACAATGACAAATCAATTCCTACAAATGTTTATTTAAGTACATATCTGTATGTTATTAAGTGTGCAAGGAAAATAGAAAGATACAGTCTAGGTTCGCAGCATATATTACCTGAAAGGGTAGACAGGACCTGGGGAAGAAAGTCAACAAAGTTAAACAAAAAAAAAAAAGAAAACTTTACTGGGAATAGTAGTGTAGATATATACATATCATGTGCTAAGTGTGCATTTAGGTAAGATCATATATGTAAATGTAATAAAAATGTACTCAATAATAACAAAAAGCCAAGAGTTTGGTTATAGGGCAGAAAGGTTTTTTAATTTCAGTCCCAGGGAACTGCTTTTTCAGGTATGAGTGACAAACTCAGGGACAAAACAGTTAAGTATGAAGAGGATATATGACAAAAGGTAAAACAGGAGGTGGGAGGGATATTCAGTGGGCCCTCCTTAGGGACTCAGTGTCTGTAGGACTTCATTTAAAAAAGCCACACGGTGCGAAGTGGGTCAGATGACAAATCCGATTTTAACCACTTGCTGACTGTATCACTTTGGACTAGTCACTTAGCTACTGGGGGCCTCAGTTTCCTCCTCTGTGAAAAACAGGAATCATGGCACCTGCTTCCCAAAACTCACGTGGGGATTAAATAGAACAGTGTATGTGAGTGCACCTAACCCACTGTTTACATGTTCCATAAGTGTAAATCCAGTCCCATGTCTGTGTATAAAAATCTGCTGCCCAAAAAAGGTCAGATAAAAACAAATTTATAATGGTTACATCATCAGTGTTGACTGATACTCTAAAAAAAAAAAAAAAGAAGAAGGAGGAGGTGGGGAGGAGGGAAAAGAATAAATAGAAGAGAAAAAGAAACATAAACATGATGTTTAGAGGATTTGAAGTAAATCAACTCATTTTTCAGAAAACTGGTGAATAACAGGAGAGAATCAAGTCAAGTCTTTCACTTGCCTTTCTTATATGAACTGCACTTCAGGTTAACACCATAGACGGTGGATAATCCTTCTGAAGACTGGTAATAGGAAGGAACATGCATTCAACCTGCTTTTCTTACAAACAGGCCTCAAGGTAACCAATCCGGTAAGAAATGAAAAGGAATGATGGGATATGACCATTTTGAAGACCATTAATAAGATCTTGGATATATGCAATGACCATTCATAACTGTTAACGATACAAGGAAGAGAGACACGAACGTCATGTGCCTCCCGCTGGAAGTACACACAGCCACCTAAGAAATTTTCTTACCAAAAAGTAAACCTGAGTCAGATGATGCCTTTATATCTAACTACTGGTTCACAGAAATTAAAAAGGGACAAAGGAATTTATTAAATGTCACTACAGGAAAGCAATCATCCTGAATATGGGCAATTTCTACAGGACAAAAATCTCAGTTTCTTCAAAAAAAAAAAAAAAAGGAGAGGGGAGAAATCTGTGGATTTAAGAGACATATCCACCAAATGTAATGTGTGGCTCTTTTTGGATGCTGACTCATAAAAACAACTGCAAAAAAAAATTAAAAATGAGACAATCGGGGACATTTGAACACTGATTTCATGTACTAAAAAATAATTTTTTAGGTTTGATAATGGTATTGCAGTTACGTTAAGAAAATCCTTTTCTTTTAGTGAGACACACTGAAATATTTATAGATGAAATGAAATTAGCTTAAAAAGAATTCAAAGAAGGGAATGAAGCCAGTAGCTATAAATCGCTGATTGCTGAAGCTGAATGACATATACATGATTCATTGTACTATGCCTTTTACTTTTGTGTACATTTGACATTTTCCATAGTTTAACAGTTTTAAAAACAAAACATGAAAAAGAGCTCTGCAGGTCAGGGTCAATCTCAAGAGTTGGTTTATAGAAAGGATTGTCACAATCTTTGCAAGGCAATGATCCTTTGGTCTACTGGAGGCAGATCTTTTTGGCACCTTGTACACTGATCTAAGAAGAAAATAGTTTCAAGGCTCAGAATAGCCAAACATACTGCATAATGTATGGTGAAATAGCTAACAATTCTTCATTGGGCACCATGGTTTCACTCATTTACACTGGTTACATGAATGAAGCATATTAAAACATAACCCCATTCCTGCAATATCTGCCTTTAACACCAATTAGAAATTGTAAACCAATGGGCTTGAACTATTAGTCATTAACAGGCATCGCTGAACTCTCACCTTATGTGGTGTAAGGTTGGTCCAGGAATTAGCCTTGACTAGCTGTCCTGTGGAAACCCTGGTGGCGTAGTGGTTAAATGCTATGGTTGCTAACCGAAAGGTCAGCTGTTCAAATCCACCAGGTGCTCCTTGTAAACTCTATGGGGCAGTTCTACTCTGTCCTGTAGGGTCACTATGAGTCGGAATCAACTGGATGGCAACAGGTTTTTGTTTTTTTTTTCTGGTTTGGCTGTCCTGTAGACATATCTCTCCCAGACATATTAAGCCTCAACTTCTCTTTAAGACATATCTCTCCCAGACATATTAACCCTGGTGGCATAGTGGTTAAGAGCTACAGCTACCAAATGTTGGCAGTTTGGATCCACCAGACACTCCTTGGAAACCCTATAGGGCAGTTCTACCCTGCCCTACAGGCTCGCTATGAGTCAGAATCTACTCAACGACAATGGGTTGGTCTTAAAGCACCCTCACATGGGCACGTCACTGGCCTACCCAGTGGTCTTCTACCACGCAGAAGATTCACCATGTTATATTTTCTATAGAGAAGGAATCACCTAGAGCTATTCAAGTCCATCAACAGATGGGGCAATCATTAAACCTAATAAGATAAACTGGCTGACAGACCATATGGACATATACTACCTGAAAAGGTAGACAGGACCTGGGGAAGAAAGTTAACAAAGCTAAAAAAAAAAAAAAAAGCCTGTTTCTTATTTCACGAAACACTGAACTCAACTACATGGGCTGACTGTATAAACTTCTTGGCTATTATTCATTGGGCCCTTGTGATAAGCTAAGTAGGCACTGTCCTTCACATTTTACAAATGTTACACAATTGGCCCCCAAGGCTACCCTTTAAAGCAGCTAATGTCCTCACTGTCCAGGTCAGGAAATTGAGACCGAGGGAGGCTGACTGCTTACTCAAGGCCACACAGCTGCTAAGTGGCAAAAACATATTTTGATCATGGTTCTGTCTGGCTTCAAAGTCCACGTTCTTTTTACAAAAATACCCTGCCTCACCACCATTTACCAATATGAGTAATTGGGAATCTGACCTTTTGTTAAATCTCTACAAGGAGGGTAATAGCTTGCCTTGGTCACCATTCTATTGTCTAATATACACCAAATAACTGACAAATCTCTTTGCCTAAATAAATGCTGGGGGGAAAATGACTTTATACACCTATAATTTCCAGTTGGGAATTTGGAGGCACAGAAAGGTCAAGTGACTTTTTCAAGGCCACACAGTGAATAAGAAAGAGCTCTGATTCTTTCCACTCTATTCAATAAAAACAACTAGCAGATGAAGTTTCAGTTATTCTGGATTCTGCCAAAAAAACTGGGTAAAGAACTCCAGAATAAAATACATTAAAAAAAAAAAAAAACTGGACTAAACCAAATGCTAAAAAGTTTCCTGAACACAACCAAACACTTTGAGGGACAGAGTAGTAGGGGTTGGGGAGCATGGTTTCAGGGAACATCTAGGTCAACTGACATCACAAAGTTTATTAAGAAATTGTTCTGGAAGGCGGAGCGAAGATGGCGGAATAGAGAGACGCTTCCAGTGAGCCCTCTTTACAACAAAGGCCTGAAAAAACAAGTGAAACGAGTATATTTGTGACAAGCTGGGAGCCCTGAGCTTCAAAGGCAAGCTTAGAAAGCAAACTGAGGTACAGGGGGAGGAAGAGACCATTCAGAAGCGGAGAGGAGTTACTGGACCTGAATCGCGGGGAGCCCTCAGGCACCACTCCCGGACTGGCAGCGGCGGTGGGCTCGTCCTAGCGTTCAGCTGCAGTTTCCTCAGGGAGAAGCAGCAAGCCATACAGCCAACTCACACCTCCGGAACCTGAGGAGAACAGCACTCTCGGCAAAAGCTAAGTACTTGCATGTATTTTAACACGGCACCCCCCACCCGCAAAATGGCTTTAGTAGCTGAATTCCCTGGGCCTGAGACAGTCACTGTTGAGCACCTAGAGCCATCCTCCCAGCCATGGGGAAAGAAAAAGTTTGCATTTGGCGGGAAAGGGAATTTGCTAGCTCCACTAACTGGGGAGCTCAGGACAGAAGCAGCTCCTGTGTAGGCATAAACCGTCCGTGGACTTTGACCACTTTTCCCTTCTGCATGTACCTGTGTGGGCCTATTTTGGGAGAATAGGCCCTTGCTGGCAGACCCCAACCATTTCAGCTGTGTGGTAGAAAGGTGGGTGTTTGATGTTTAACACTGCTTTGCCTATTAAACAAGGTCCCCACTTACCCACATCAGGGACCTCAGGACTGGTAGCTCCGCTCAGGTCACCCAGGCACCCGCGACAGGGGTCCAAAGATAACTGGTACCTCACAGTCCTTACAAACAAAAACTTTGGGTGCCCATGGTCCATCTACAGAACCCACCCACCCACCTGCACGCTCTAGGGAACAGGGACGCGCTTTCCTCATAGACACTTGGGGGTTGGTTCTCAGCCCCCTGCCTTGTTCAGAGCATGAACCCCTGCTGCAATCAGATACCGGTATATATGCCAATCACCCCTGCCTCTCTAAGACTGTAGGACAGAGCCTGTACCACACACTTGATGATCAGATACCTGGAAACCTGAGCAGAATTCATACAAGAAAACTGAATGGAATCCTAGACTGATACACCTGATAATAGCTCTAGCCATCTGGGGACCAGACGTCAGAGCTCCAAATGCGAAAATAATCAAGCTAGCTCACTCAAGCAACCCATAAAAAAAAAACCCATAGGGGTATACCAAAACAAAACAAAGCAAGCAGCTATGAAACAGTAAGCAAGCATAAACTAATAATTTATAGAGGGCTCGGAGACAACAGTCAATATCAAGTCACATAAAGAAACAGACCATGATCACCTCAACAGGCTCTCAAAACAAAGAATCCAGGGATCTTCTAGATGAAACTGCCTTCCTGGAATTACCAGAGACAGAATACAAAAGTTTAATATACAGAACCCTTTGAGACATCAGGAAGGAAATGAGACAATACGCAGAACACGCCAAGGAACACACAGATAAAGCAACTGAAGAAACGAGAAAGATTATTCAGGAACATAATGAAAAGTTTAATAAGCTGGACAAATCCATAGACAGGCAGCAATCAGAAATTCAGAAGATTATCAATAAAATTACAGAAGTACACAACTAAATAGAAAGTCAGAGGAGCAGAATTGAGCAAGTAGAAGCTAGAATTTCTGAACTCGAAGATAAATCACTTGGCACTAATATATCTGAATAAAAATCAGATAAAAGAATTTTTTAAAAAAGGAAGAAACCTTAAGAATCATGTGGGACTCTATCAAGAGAAATAACCTATGAGTGATTGGAGTACCAGAACAGGGAGGGATAACAGAAAATACAGAGCAAATTGTTGAAGATTTGTTGGCAGAAAACTTCCCTAATGAGAATATATCTATCCAAGATGCTCATCGAACTCCACACAAGGTAGATCTGAAAAGAAAGTCACCAAGACATATTATAATTAAACTTGCCAAAACCAAAGATGAAGACAGAATTATAAGAGCAGCTAGGGATAAATGAAAAGTAACCTAAAAAGGACAGCCAGTAAGAATAAACTCAGACTACTCAGCAGAAACCATGCAGGCAAGGAGGCTATGGGTTGACATATTTAAAAAATTGAAGGAAAAAAGTTGCCTGCCAAGAATCATATATCTAGCAAAACTGTCTCGTAAATATGAAGGTGAAATTAAGACATTTCCAGATAAACACAAGTTTAGGGAATTCGTAGAAACCACACCAAAAACTACAAGAAATACTAAAGGGAGTTCTTTGGTTAGAAAATCAATAATATCAGGTATCAACCCAAGACTAGAACACTGGGCAGAGCAACCAAAAGTCAACCCAGACAGGGAAATCCAAAAAAACAAAGCAAGATTATTAAAAAAAAACTCAAAACAGGGTAACAGCTATGTTATTATATGAAAGAAGCCAACATTAGAATAATAAAGACGGATTAAGAAATGTAATCACACACCTTCCAAATGAAGAGGAAGATACAGCGATACAAAGAAATAAAAGTTAGGTTTAAATTTAGAAAAATAGGGTAAATAATAAGGTAATCACAAAGGAGACAAACTATCCTACTCATCAAAATAAAATACAAGAAAAAATAGAGAATCAGCAGAAACAAAATCAACAACAAATATGAGAAAGGGACAATATATAAAGAAAATCTACTCAGCACTTAAAATTAAGTGGAAAAAAGAAACTGTCAACAACACACAAAAAAAGACATCAAAATGATAGCACTAAATTCATACCTATCCATAATTACCCTGAATGTAAATGGACTAAATGCACCAATAAAGAGACAGAGAATGGCAGAATGGATTAAAAAACAAGATCCATCTGTATGCTGCCTACAGGAGACATACCTTAGAGACACTAACAAACTAAAACTCAAAGGATGGAAAAAATATATCAAGCAAACAACAATCAAAAAAGAGCAGGAGTGGCAATATTAATTTCTGACAAAATAGACTTTAAAGTTAAATCCACCACAAAGGATAAGGTAGGACGCTATACAATGATTAAAGGGACAATACACCAAGAAGATATAACCACATTAAATATTTATGCACCCAATGACAGAGCTGCAAGATACATAAAACAAACTCTATCAGTATTGAAAAGGGAGATAGACAGCTCCACAATAATAGTAGGAGACTTCAACACACCACTTTTGGTGAAGGACAGGACATCCAGAAAGAAGCTCGATAAAGACATGGAAGATCTAAATGCCACAATCAACCAACTTGACCTCACAGACATATACAGAGCACTCTACCCAACAGCAACCAAGTATACTTTCTGGTCTAGTGCACATGGAACATTCTTTAGAATAGACCACATATTAGGTCATAAAGCAAGCCTTAGCAGAATCCAAAACACTGAAATATTACAAAGCATCTTCTCTGACCATAAGGCCATAAAAGTGGAAATCAAGAACAGGAAAAGCAGGGAAAAGAAATCAAACACCTGGAAACTGAACAATACCCTGCTCAAAAAAGACTGGATTACAGAAGACATTAAGGATGGAATAAAGAAATTCAGAGAATCCAATAAGAATGAAAACACTCCCTATCAGAACCTTTGGGACACAGCAAAAGCAGTGCTCACAGGCCAATTTGTATCAATAAATACACACATCCGAAAAGAAAAAAGGGCCAAAATCAAAGAATTATCCCTACAATTGAACAAATAGAGAGCAACAAAAGAAACTCACAGGCACCAGAAGAAAATAATAAAAATTAGAGCAGAACTAAATGAAATAGAAAACAGAAAAACAATTGAAAGAATTAACAAGACCGAAAGCTGGTTTTTTGAAAAAATCAATAAAATTGATAAACCACTGGCCAAACTGATAAAAGAGAAACAGGAGAGGAAGCAAATAACCCGAATAAGAAATGACATGGGCGCTATTACAACAGACCCAACTGAAATTAAAAGAATCATATCAGATTACTATGAAAAACTGTACTCAAATTTGCAAAGCTAGAAGAAATGGATGAATTCCTAGAAACACACTACCTACCAAAACTAACACAAACAGAGGTAGAACAACGAAATAGACCCATAACAAAAGAAGAGATTGAAAAGGTAACCAAAAAACTCCCAACAAAAAAAAAGCCCTGGTCTGGGCGGCTTCACTGCAGAGTTCTACCAAACTTTCAGAGAAGAGTTAACACCACTACTACTAAAGGTATTTCAGAGCATAAAAAGGACGGAATGCTATACCAAAGCCAGGTAAGGACACCACAAGAAAAGAAGATTATAGACCTATATCCCTCATGAACATAGATGCAAAAATCCTCAACAAAATTCTAGCCAATAGAATTCAACAACATATCAAAAAAATAATTCACCATGACCAAGTGGGATTCATACCAGGTATGCAGGGATGGTTCAACATTAGAAAAAGAATTAATGTAATTCACCACGTAAGTAAAACAAAAGTTAGAATCACATGATTTTATCAATTGATGCAGAAAAGGCATTTGACGAAGTCCAACACCCATTCATGATAAAAACTCTCAGAAAAACAGGAATAGAAGGAAAGTTCCTCAGCATAATAAAGGGCATTTATACAACGCCAACAGCCAACACCACCCTAAAGGGAGAGAGCCTGAAAGCATTCCCATTGAGATGGGGAACCAGACAAGGATGCCCTTTATCACCGCTCTTATTCAACATTGTGTTGGAAATACTAGCCAGAGCAATTATGCTAGATAAAGAAATAAAGGGCATCCAGATTGGCAAGGAAGAAGTCAAAGTATCTCTATTTGCAGATGACATGATCTTATACACAGAAAACCCTAAGGAATCCTCCAGAAAACTACTGAAACTAATAGAAGAGTTCAGCAGAGTATCGGGATACAAGATAAACATACAAAAATCAGCTGGATTCCTCTACATCAACAAAAAGAACATCGAAGAGGAAATCACCAAATCAATGCTATTTACAGTAGCCCCCAAGAAGATAAAATACTTAGGAATAAATCTTACCAGATGTACAAAAAAAAAAAAATACAGTACACTTCTGCAAGAAACCAAAAGAGACTTACATAAGTTGAAGAACATACCTTGCTCATGGATAGGAAGACTTAACATAGTAAAAATGTCTATTCTACCAAAAGCGATCTATACATTTAATGCAATTCCGATCTATACATTAACGACATTCTTTAATGAGACGGAGAAACAAATCACCAACTTCATATGGAAGGGAAAGAGCTCCCGGATAAATAAGGCATTACTGAAAAAGAAGAACAAAGTGGGAGGCCTTACTTTACCTGATTTTAGAACCTATTATACCGCCACAGTAGTCAAAACAGCCTGGTACTGGTACAACAACAGATACATGGACCAATGGAACAGAATTGAGAATCCAGACATAAATCCATCCACATATGAGCAGTTGATATTTGACAAAGGCCCCAAAACAGTTAAAAATGGGGGAAACGACAGTCTTTTTAACAAATGATGCTGGCATAACTGGATATCCATCTGCAAACAAATAAAACAAGAACCATGCCTCACTCCATGCACAAAAACTAACTCAAAATGGATCAAAGACCTAAATATAGAATCTAAAATGATAAAGATCATGGAAGAAAAAATAGGGACAACGTTAGGAGCCCTAATACATAGGATAAACAGTGTACAAAACATTACTAAGAATGCAGTAGAAAAACTAGATAACTGGGAGCTCCTAAAAATCATACACCTATGTTCATCCAAGGACTTCAACAAAAGTGTAAAAAGACTACCTACAGACTGGGAAAAAGCTCTTAGCTATGACATTTCCAATCAGCGTCTGATCTCTAAAATCTACATGATACTGCAAAAACTCAACTACAAAAAGACAAATATAGCCCTATTTAAAAATGGGCAAAAGACATGAATAGACACTTCACTAAAGAAGACATTCAGGTAGCTAACAGATACATGAGGAAATGTTCACGATCATTAACCGTTAGAGAAATGCAGATCAAAACTACAATGAGATTTCACCTCACTCCAACAAGGTTGGCATTAATCCAAGAAACACAAAATAATAAATGTTGGAGAGGCTGTGGAGAGATTGGAACACTTCTACACTGCTGGTGGGAATGTCAAATGGTACAACTACTTTGGAAATTGATTTGGTGCTTCCTTAAAAAGCTAGAAATAGAACTACCATACGATCCAGAATCCCACTCCTCGGAATATATTCTAGAGAAATAGGAAACAGATATATGCACACTCATGTTTATTGCAGCACTGTTTACAATAGCAAAAAGCTGGAAGCAACCAAGGCGCCCATCAACAAATGAATGGATAAATTATGGTACATTCACACTATGGAATACTACGCATCGATAAAGAACAGTGAGGAATCTCTGAAACATTTCAAAACATGGTGGAACCTGGAAGGCATTATGCTGAGTGAAATTAGTCAGTTGCAAAAGGACAAATATTGTATAAAACACTATTATAAAAGAACTTCAGAAATAGTTTAAACTGAGAAGAAAACATTCTTTTGTGGTTATGAGAGGAGGGAGGGTGGGAAGGTGGGACAGAGGTATTCACTAATTAGTTGGTAGATATGAACTACATTAGGTGAAGGGAAAGACAACACACAATACAGGGGAGGTCAGCACAACTTGACTAAACCAAAAGCAAGGAAGTTTCCTGAATAAACTGAATGCTTTGAAGGCCAGTGTAGCAGGGGCAGGGGTTTCGGGACCATGATTTCAGGGGACATCTAAGTCAATTGGCATGATAAAATCCATTAAGAAAACATTCTGCATCCCACTTTGAAGAGTGGCATCTGGGGTCTTAAACACTAGCAAGCAGCCATCTAAGATGCTTCAATTGGTCTCAACCCACCTGGATCAAAGGAGAATGAAGAATACCAAGGACACAAGGTATTTATGAGCCCAAGACACAGAAGGGTCACCTGAACCAGAGGCTACATCATCCTGGGACCAGAAGAACTAGATGGTACCTGGCTACAGCCGATGACTGCCCTGACAGGGAACACAACAGAGAACTCCTGAGGGAGCAGGAGAGCAGTTGGATGCAGACCCCTAATTCTCATAAAAAGACCAGACTTAATTGTCTGCCTGAGACTGGAAGGACCCCGGTGGTCATGGCCCTCAGACCTTCTGTTGGCCCAAGATAAGAACCATTCTCAAAGCTTACTCTTCAGATATGGATTGGACTGGACAATGGGTTGGAGAGGGATGCTGGTGAGGAGTGAGCTTCTTGGATCAGGTGGACACTTGAGACTATGTCGGCATCTCCTGCCTGGAGGGGAGATGAGAGGGTGGAGGGGGTTAGAAGCTGGTGAAATGGACACAAAAGCAGAGAGTGGAGGGAGAGAGTGGGCTGTCTCATTAGGGGGTGAGTAATTGGGAGTATGTAGGAAGGTGTACATAAGTTTTTATGTGAGAGACTGACTCGATTTGTGAACTTTCTCTTAAAGCACAATAAAAATTATAGGAAAAAAAAAAGAAATTGTTCTGCATCCCACTTTGATGAGTGGCATCTGGGGTCTTAAGAGATAGTGACTGGCCATCTAAGATGCATCAATTGCTCCAAACCCACCTGGAGCAAAGGAGAATGAAGAACAACAAAGGCACAAGGAAAATATCAGCCTAAGAGACAAAAGAGCCACATAAGTCAGAGACTCTATCAGCCTGAGAACAGAAGAACTAGATGGTGCCCATCTACCACCAATGACTGCCCTGACAGGGAACACAACAGAGCACCCCTGACAGAGCAGAAGAAAAGTGTGGAGCAGGACTCAAATAAATGTAAAAAGACCAGGCTTAATGGTCCGGATGAGACTGCAGGAACCCCCGAAGTCATGGCGCCCTGGACCCTCTGTTAATCCAGAACTAAAAGAATTTCCAAAGCCCACTCTTCAGACAAAGATTAGACTGGACTATGGGATAGAATATGATACTGGTGAAAAGTGAGCTCCTATTCATGACAGTCTAGCCCACTCTCAAGAAGTAGGGATTATACAAGGCATGACTACCAGGAGCAGGGATCACTGGAAGCCATCTTAGAGACTGCCTATCATAGAGTTGTATACAGAGAATTAAAAAGCAACATAATATAGTTCCTAGCTCTGTTCACTGAGAGAGGCAAGATGGAAAGACATTCCAGTAGCAATAAGTACATTTAGTGCCTAGATTTTGGTTTCTAAAACCATGACACCTTGGAGAAAAGGCTGGTTCTAGGGTCAGGAAAAATACAAAATGAGCCTGGGGCATCTTGTAGCTCCAGAAAATAAGGTGATCAAAATACAAAAGGATAGTGGCTTATCAAAGGGACCCAGGAGTCAACCTAAACGAGCTCCCAGTGACCAAAGGTAGAACAATTTAAGCAACAATATAAAATGCAGAGTATAAAATGTAAAACAAAACATAAAGTAAATATACATGAGTCCATGTTGATTGAATAAATTTTTAAAAAATGAGGTAGAAGAGACAAATCTCCCTTACAGAAGAATTTCAGATAATTTATGTACTCTCTTCTCTAGGGGCTGAGGCTTAATTCTCTCTCTCCTTGAGTATGGGGAGGCCTTTGTTACTTGATTACAAAGAACAGACTATGGGACAGGTAGAAATGCCCACAACTTTACAGTGGAGAACCTAAAAGCACTACCATGGTCAGGTAATCAAAGTTAATACCACTAGCAATAAGTCATGCTGATATAAAAACCTCACCTTGTGGTATTTTTCCCAAACCCAATATCCTCAGTCTAATCATGAGAAGAACATCAGCAAACACAAATTGACGGACATTCTACAAAACACCAGACCAGGACTTCTCAAAACTGTCAAGGCCATGAAAAATACGGAAAGACTGTAAAAGACCAAAGGAGACTAAGAGATATGACTAAATGCAATGTGGGCTCTTGGACTGGATTCTGGTACAGAAAAAGAACATCAGTGAAATCTGCATAAAGTCTAGAGTTCAGTTAATAATAAGGTACCAAAGTTGGTTTCTTAAGTTTTGACAAATGTACCATCGCAATGTAAGATGTTAACATTAGGAAAAGCATTAGGGCGAGGAGTATATGAGAACGCTTTGTATCATCTTTGCAACTTTTTCCTAAATTTAAAATGATTCTAAAATTAAAAAATTACTGAAAGGGGTTAAAAAAAATAAAGCAGCCAGCTTACAATTTTGAAAGTGTGATGGCTAGAGACTTTGCCCTAGATTAGCTTTTGGCTCAGCACATTTCAAACTGTTTCTCCCCCACTAGCCACATACTTCTACTGCCAGACACCATGGATCATGTCCATAAGACCTTTGTGTCACCGTGCTAAGTGAGCTGGCATGGAGCACGGCTAGTATTCCTGGAAGCCATCCCAACACCAGGAGAGCCAGCAGTAACGTGAAGTGGCCCAAGCTCAACTCAGCACTTTCCCTCAGCCAGATCCCAAGCATGTCTAGGGCCACTTCAGGGCCTTAAGTTTTAAGGAAGGCAAGTTGGAATGCAAAAAAGACAGATCTTAACCAATCCCTCAAGGAGATGGATTGACACCCACCCACTGCCCATGAGTCGATTCTGACTCACAGCAACTCTACAGGACAGGGTAAAACTGCCCTATAGGGTTTCCAAGTCTGTGAATCTTTATGAAAGCAGACTGTCACATTGTTCTTCTGCAGAGCTGCTGGTGGGTTGGAACCACAGAGCTTTCGATTAGCAGCCAGTGCTTCAGCCACTGCACCACCAGGGCGCCCATGGATTGACACAGTGGCCGCCAGCAATGGACTCAAACATAGCAACATCGCGAGGATGGTGCAGGACCCAGCAGTGTTTCATTCCGTTGTCCATACGGTCGCTGTGAGTCGGAACCAACTCCATGGCACCTAACAATAACCTCCAAACTCACTTGAGGGGTGCTTTAAGACACCTCTCTTTTAAAAAGTAAAAAACAATACACGAGCATGTGAACTCAGTGCTAGTTTCTCTCCTTGGCCTTGAAAAGGGTTGGTGCAACTCAGGGTTCCTGTACCAGAAGCTTCTTCAGCTTCGCAGTAAATCTACCCTATAAAGATGACAAAGGAAGAAACAAGTGGCCTTTGCCTGAAATGCCCTTCTTCTCTCTTATGCGTCCAGCTCAGAAGCTCCTGCTCTTGCATAAAGCCTCAGCCCAAGCACTAGCTCCTCCCCGAAGTGTTCTCTGAGTCCCCAGGCCGGCTCAGGCACTTCTCTCAGGCTTCCTCACTACTTCCACGGTAACATTTATTTTATCTCCCCATTAGCCTTTTGGCTCACTATGGGCGTGGTTCAAGGCTTTTTTTTTTTTTTTTTTTTATCTCTGTACTGTCATAGTGGGTGCCCAAAAAGCCCTTGTTGAGTAAATAAATTAATGCCCTTTCTGAAAGAGGGATACCCTCGCCAGGAAGAGACTTGCGCAACCCCAAGTAAGAACATCAGAGCTTTGGTGGATGGTTAGAGACCTCGGAGATCAATAGCCATGGGCGGGTAAGAGAGACAGCCAATCAGCAATAGCCTCTTAAAACGCGATATACAAATACCGGCTTCTCACCCTAGATATGATTCATTTTATCACGCCTAAACATACTACCAGGCAAAATATAGTGCTAGCTATAAATGTAATATTTTCACAAGTTATTTGAAATCAAGAGTGTTCTAAAATATTGAACTATGAAAAAAGCATGCGCCCCGAACCAACCGTGCTAAACAAAAGCTGGAACTGAAGGCGGTAAGGCCCAACCCTTATCTTCCAGGGACTTTTGTACTGCTCCGCACCCCCACTCCCATACAAACACACACCGGATGTGAGGTCCGCATAAACTGGGTTTCACGTGTGTTAGGTTAACAGCTTCTTTCAGGGTAATACACACTTGCGGCTACATTCAGAACGTAGGTCTTCCTACACACCTACAACATGAAGTTTTCAGACAAAAGTAGTCCCAGGGCAGAGCAGTAAAGCCACGACGCAAGCTTTGCGCGAAACCTCACACCGCGCGCCGAGCTCTGCGCACGCGTACACCAGTTCGGAGGCTGCTGCCAACGCTTTGGCCAGTCTGCCGGTCTTCCGCCAGGGACGCCTCTTCGCCACGCCCTGTGCCCGCCTCCGAGCCACTAGAAGCATCTGATTGGCCAATCTTTTCCCGGCTGGGGGCGGGGGCTGGATGATTGGCAGCAACGCACCCGGACGGCCAAGCCAGAAACCCGAGTAGCTCAAGAAGGCGCCGGCTGCCGCGCGGTCCGGGTAAGTGGGCCTGGGGACTCGGGCAAGCGGTTGGCCGTGGGGTAGAGGAAGCGCCCTCGAGCCTGACGGTGGTGGGAAGCCCTGCAAACAGGCAGGCCAGGAGCTGAAGGAGCGGGGTTCTAGAGTGCGCGGAGGCCGGCGGTTGGGTGTCTGCCCCGTGGCTGAAAGGAGGCGGAGACGTTTTCGGGCAGCCAGGTGGCCGAGGGCCCTTGTGGATCTGGAGCTTGGGCGGGCGCGGAGGGACGTGGCCTGAGTGGCTCCGAAGGGTGGGGTCACCCGTGCACCCCTATATCTCCTGTCCCCCCGCCCCGCCCCCGCCCCGCCCCCGCCCCGCCTCCGCCCCGCCCCGTTTTTCGGAGTCCGCAGTTCTCGCGCTGGCCGCCAGGCGGCGGTCCCAGTAGGGCCGCCTTTTGCGCTGGTTCCCTTGGGTGTTTCTCTTTCCCGGGACTCGGGGAGCCAAACGACTGCGGGTGCAGCTCCAGGCCCCGGCCTCCGGGACCCCGGGAGGAGCACTACACCCACTGGTCTGCCTAGGAGGTTTAACCGGCTTCAGCAGGCTTTGTGTCGCTGGTTCACTTTACGCCTCGCTGAAATCCCAAACGTATCTTCCTGACCACGGTTAAGCCCCAAAGAAAAGTCGACCTTTGGACATTAAAAAAAAAGTTTTTTTAAATAAGGAAATCTTCAAACTATGCAGAATTAGAGAGAAGAATATGATGAACTCCGCGTACTCATCACCCCAAAACCAAAAAACCAAATCGGTTGCCTTCAAGTCCATTCCGACCCATCACTCAATTTCAGCAATTATCGCTGCATAGCCAGTCTTGCTCTCCCTCTCCGGGTTATTTTGAAGTAAGTTCTGGGCATATCATTTCATAACGTACACATTTCTATGGCTCCCACATGGTCAGTAGTCATACCTCTTTTCTGATCGTTTGCTTCCCGGAGAGGTTGCGTAAGCTAAGGCACAATATAAAGATTAATTTAAAAAATCCACTGCTGTCAAGTCGATTTCGAGTCATAGCGACCCTGTAAGACAAAGTAGAACTGCCCCATAGGGTTTTCAAGGCTGTAAATCTTTACGAAAGCAGACTGCCGGATCTTTCTCCTGCAGAGCAGCTGGTGGGTTCCAACCTCAGACCTTTTGGTTAGCAGTGGAGCGCTTAACCACCGCACCACCAGAGCTCCTAGATAGCTCTAATTCAGTTCGTACTATGAGAATGTAGGCACTTCTCCGACGGTCCAGTTTCACAACCCCGTGCTCAGGTTTTCTAAATCACTGAAAGTTACCAAAAAATCTGTAGTCTTGGCAGTAGCATTATTGCTTTTGAGTAATAATAAAACCACTGCCGTGGAGTCGATTCCGACTCATAGCGACCCTATAGGACAGAGTAGAACTGCCCCAAATGGTATTGATAATTTCTGTTTATGGAATTCTTACACATGAGGCACTGTGAAATCGTTTCCACCTTTTTTTAATTTTTACAACAGCCTCGTGAAGTAGGTATTATCCTCATTTTAACCAAAAAAAAAAAAAATCCACTGCCATTGAGTTGATTCCAACTGGTAGGACCCAATAGGATAGAGCAGAACTGCCCCATAGAGTTTCCAAGGAGCACCTGGTGGATTTGAACGACCGACCTTTTGGTTAGTAGCCGTAGCACTTAACCACTAGACCACCAGGGCTTCCATCCCCATTTTACAGGTGAGGGAAAAAAAGGTTAAGCAGTTGTCCAAGATCACACTGAAGTAAAAGGGGGAAAGTTTCAAAATTGCTAACCCAAGTCTTTGTCGCTGCAAATTTCTTGCTCTTTTAACCATAATTGAATGCCCTAAGCATTTTGGAGTTCATGGAACTGCTGTGGAAAATTATTTCTATTGAGCTACACATCCATAATGGGGGAAAAGAGGGAAATTTACAGGAGTACAAAACAGTTGTAAGAGAGGTGTGTATATTTCTAATTTTGTTAGTTGCTGTCAAGTTAGGCGACCCTATGTATACCGGAACAAAACGTTGCCTGGTTCTGCACTGTCTTCATGATTGTTGATGTTTGAGTCCATCTCACTGAGTGTTTGCTTTCACAAACTCCACTTTACCAAAATTATGGATGTCTTTTTTTTTTTTCCAGCAGAATTTAAAGTATGAGCAAAGTATATATAGTTCAATAAGTATAAGTGTTAAACGTTTTTATCCCATAATATATGCCACTTAAAGGGGAAAGGGAAAAAATATATACATCAGTGAATAGTCTACCACTCCTTGGGCACTTAGCATATAATGGATATATGTACAGATAGTTCCCAACTGAACAACGTATTCAAGTTATGACAAGACATGAATGTATTAAAATATATGTGTATATTTATATGTAATGTTTCCAACCCTCAAAGACAAAGATCAGATTTATAAAAATACTGATAATGAAAGGCAATAGTGATGAAAACTAAAAAAAAAAAAAAGGTTATTTGAGTCATGTCAGAACTGACTTAAGACGAAGTTGTCAGAAAGGACTGAGTACTTTTATCTGTGTCTCTCATCTTCCTAATCTTACACTCTTTCTAAGACAGCATCTTCATCCAAAGAGTGTTAGAGGGGCCCTTAACTAGGGGCCCCTTAGCCAGAAGGAGATACCTGGGCTTATCTAGGGGACTACTACAGGGAAGGCCAATTAAGTGGGAGTTTAGGGTTCCTGTAGGCAGGTGATGGAGCCCCCTGGTGACTCAGTGGTGAAGAGCTATAGCTGCTAACCAAAAGGTCGGCAGTTTGAATCCACCAGGTGGTCCTTGGAAAGCCTATGGGACATTTCTGCTCTGTCCTATAGGGTTGCTGTCAGTTGGAATCGATTCGAGGGCAGCAGGTTCGGTTTTTTTTTTTTTTTTGTAGGCAAGGAATGGAGCCCTGGTGGCTCAGTGGTTAAGCACTCGGCTGCTAACTGAAAGGTTGGTGATTTGAACCCACCAGCTGCTCCCTGAGAGAAAGATGTGGCAGCCAGCTTCCGTAAAGATTTACAACTTTGGAAACCGTATGGGGCAGTTCTACTCTGTCCTGCAGGGTCGCTCTGAGTCAGAATCGACTTGATGGCAGTCAGTTTGGTTTTGATTTTAAGGTTCCAAAACCAAAAACCAAACCTGTTGCCGTCGAGTCGATTCCAACTCATAATGACCCTATAGCACAGAGAACTGCCCCATAGGGCTTCCAGGGAGTGGCTGGTGGATTCGAACTGTCAGCCTATTGGTTAGCAGCAGGAGCTCTTAACCATTGTGCCACCAGGGCTCCGAAGTAAGGTTAAAAACAAAACAAAAAAACCCAAACCCACTGCCGTTAAGTCCATTCCTACAGTAAGGTTAGGCCCCTTTATAAAAGAATTGTAGTGCCAAGCGTAAGGTGTTTGAACTCAATGAGTAAAAAAGTCACATGATCAAAACAATCTCATGTCAGATAGTGGCGCTTTCAAGAATGGCTTGATAATGTGAAGAGATTGGAGGCAAGCCTATCTGATCACCTGAGATGTGAAAAGATTAGTTCAGTGACCTGAAGAATACAAAGAGAGTATATATGGGTAACTGATGAGCTTACTGGAATATAAGGAAAGGAATGGAGGAAAAAACAGCCTGAAAAACAGAGAAGGAGAGACAGTGTAGTACAGGGGTACAACAATAAATAACTCATAGCAGTGCTGATAAACTTCAGTTCCCACGCATTTGTTTTCTTGGACCATCTTGGTGAAGAGTATTATTACTGTATCACTGCACTTTGAAATGTTAACTGTTGCTCAGCTATTCAGCTATTCTTTTATATTATGTACTGTTGATACATAATTTAGATATTCATTACACAATACAGATAAGCAATAAAAATGTCACTGTAACCCTACCATTTGGGGATAACCACTGATGATGTATATCCTTCTAGATCAGAGATTGCAAACTGTGGTGCAAGGGCCTATACTGACCTTCTGCCTATATTTTGTATGGCCCAGGAGCTAAGAATGGTTTTTACATTTGTAAGATGTTGAATTAGAATTTTTTTAAAGGATATTTTGTTACATGCAAAAATTATATTAAATTCCCATTTCAGTGTCCATAAATAAAGTTTTATTGGAATCCAGCCACACTTACCCATTTTCATGTTGTCTGTGGCTGCTTTTATGCCACAGGGCAGAGCTGAGTAACTTGTGACTCAGACCATATGGCCTGCAGATCTAAAATATTTACTGTCTTGCCCTTTACAGAATAAGCTTGCTTACCTGTGTTTACAACCTTTTTAACAAATGTGCTTATACATTTTTTTAAACAAACATGAGCTTGTACAGTATTTTGTAGTCTGTTTTACATGTTGAGCATCTTTCATTTTCATGCATAAAACTCTAATACTTTTAATGAATGAGGTACCACTGTGTATTTAACCAATTCCCTTTTGTTAGATATTTTGGTTTCTTTGCCCATTTTTTTATTAATTCATAATGCCATATTTTTACGAAAAGAACACACATTGTATGTTTTCTTGCCAAGCGCATACCCCCCCACCCCACGATTTTTGTAGGCAAGCTATGCCGTGGGCAATACGTGTGCGTGTGTTATTTACATGGGCATGTTATTGGCAGAAAATATGATACCTCAGCAAATGGTTTTTTCTATTCATATTTTTTTCATTGTCAGGTTCTTCCTCTAGGATATGTTTCTAGAAGTGAAATTGCTACATCAAAAGATTACATACATATTGTCAGTTTGCATGGTAGAGAGGTAACATTTTCCCCATGCCTTTACCAATATTGGGAATTTCATCTTTGCTAATTTAATAGTGAGAAAGTGGGAGCTGTTTCAGTTGACATTTATTTGATTACTAGTGAGACTGTTAAGCATTTTTTCAAATATTTATTTTCCATTTATGGCTCCACTTTATAAAATATCTATTTTGGTCCTTTGCCTATTTTTAAATTGGGGTTCTCATCTTTTTCCTTCTTCATTTACAGCACTTTATATTCATTAGAAAAGCAATCATTTGTTATGTGCAGGTTGCAGATAGGTTTCTCAATTACTTATCCTTCCCTTTTAAAACTGCCAAATGGCTCGGAAAATGAAATATTTGTACCAGCTGGGAACAGACCCAGGCCTACAGGTTTAGTGATTAAAACATTCCGCCTCTGAAACACCAGTTCCTTCATTGAAGCTACTGAAGTTGTTGCTAGTAGCTAGTCAGTCTGCAGGTTATCATTAATAAATTGTATAAATATCTGTAGCATTTAACAGATTAATTTATACAAGCTCGATCTGACTCGTGTGAGTTGGTTGTTGATTAAATATAAAAAGTCAAGTTAAATAGGAAATTTAAAACAAATTAAATCCCAAGACTGGGGGTATAAAGTAATATGTTTTTTAATATATTGATATATAAAGAAGTATAACCAAGATTTTTTGTGTGTGTGCCTTTAAAAAAATCTATCAGTGACTTCTGAAATGAATTTCTTTTGTACTAGTAAGCACCTAAGTGAGTAATTTCTTTTACACGGATTGGCACAAAGCTGGTTTCTATGAGACAGAGGTTAAAGGTGTCCCAAATGTCCAACTTTTCCAGATTGATATACCATTCCAGCATCTCTAACATCAACTACTCCCCCTCCCCTCAGTACCATGCCTCCTCTCTTTGGGCTCCGTAATTCGCTGCAATGTCTCACAGAACTCACAAACCATATCCGGGAAATGCCTCATGCAGTTGTGGAGGCTGGCAAGTACCAAATCTGTGGGTCAGGTGCAGACTTCTCCCGACCCACATGGCTGTAGGGGCTGACAGACTGGCAGGTCAGACCACCGGCTGCAGGCTTGCAAGGCTGTGGAAGATGGCAAATTAGGTCAGACGGCCCACAGTACTGCGGAAGCTGGTGGATCCCAGCATTGACAGGTCAGACAGCAGGCTGCTGGCTGAAGTCCCAAGAACTGGAGGTCAGATGATCACGAACCAGATGCTACATTCAAAGTGAGGGCGAGAGAGAGAGAGAGAGAGAGCCCCTACAGAGCACCTACATATATACATTGAATGCAAACCACACCCCAGGGAAGGCCTTAACTTGAGTAAGAGTGAGACTTGAGTCATGCCCTCCTGCAAGACTGTGACTTAGGATACACCCCACACTAATCCTGCCTCATGAACATGTACAGCTCAGGATTTACAACACATAAAATGGAGAATCATTAGGATAATTACATCAGATCACAAAATAGGAGGACAGCCATACAATATTGGGAATCATGGCCTAGCCAACTTGACACATAACCCCCACAATCATAGGTTAGATAGACCTCATTTGTATAGTCCCACTCAATTTTTGTGTGTGGATCACAAAGACCATGGCTGGAAGAGCCGTATTAAATAATTACACCACAGTCCAGCTCCTGGCTCTTCTAGCCAGTGACCCTTTCATACTTCAAGGATTAACTTCCCCCTCCCGATCATGTTACTAGTCCAAAACAGTCATTAACAGTCCTTCAGTAGGGCCAAAGAGTCCCAAGGTATGGTTACTCAAGTACCAGCCATTCAGGTCTGCTGCAGGTGTCCGTCTGATCTGGTCAGGTTCTCCAGTAGTTTGTCTCATCTTCACCTTTTCTGGCCTCTGACAAAATTTAACTGAGAGAAGATTATTCCCTTGCTCTGAGTCTCTCTCAGGGTATCAGCATAATGTTAGATTCCCCTCGCTACATAACCCATTTATTCATTCCTTTACCTTCAGCTATTTCTCCTTCCATTTGTCATTTATTTTTACCTAACTTTTCCACATTGGTAAGGGACATCAGATTCAGCTGCTGTGCTAGTCCAGATTGCTGGTAGCAAGACCAGTCTAGCAAGTGCTTCTGCCTCAGTCCACTCCCATTCATGTTGGGTTGGGTTACATAGGTACAGTCCTAGTGGGCTTTCTCACCCACTAGGAAATATGGCAGTATTCACTGTCAGTCTCAATTTTGCCAGATGGGGGGAAGGTACAGTCCATCCCATCAGGCCCTTGGGAATCCTGGTGTACATATTCAGGGGTATAGTTACAGTCTCTTGCTTAGGGTTCATCCCTGCTTCTAGTATCCACAGCTGCATCCCGGTCCTGGGACCACAGCATCCAACTGGAAAAAAGCAATTTTAGATGATATGAGGAAGAACTGTACAGTGGCACCAGCATCGTCCCCCACTCTGTCTTCCCCAGGTCCCCCAAAGAAGCATAGAAATCTGCCCAGTGGTGATCCTCCTTTTGTCCTCCTCGTGGTGAGTGTGAACACACGCTCATGAAGGCATGTGAACCAGCTTTTCATACCTTTATCTCCCTGTTTGAGATAACAAATGTTTCAATTGCCCATTCCATTTCTCTATGAAACCATTACCCTGAGGGTGGTGTGCAGCATGGTATGTCCATTTAATGTGAAGTTTCTCGGCCCAGTATTAAAAGTATATTCCTTGGTCTGATGAACTATAACTTGATAGCCCAGATTTATACGATATCTTTTGTCCCAATCTTTTAATGATGTTTTTGGCAATTCCATCTGTCACGGGATATGTAAAGCCCAGTCTAGAGTAAGTATCTATTCCCATAAGGACCCATCTATAACCACCTGGTGCCACCAGCATCATAGGTCTGATATAATTGCCAGCTCTGTGCAGGGCATTCCCCCTGAGGAGTCTGTCCCATACCCATTTGCAACCTGTCTTTCTTGCTGGCAGGCAGAGCAGTCCTTATTGGCATTTTGTGCCTCAGAGGGGACATAGGGGATGTGTCTAGATTCAGCCCATTTCTGCATTGCTGCAGCATGCCTGTGCCCGCTCATTTCATGGATAAATTGGATACCTCAAGTGAGTGTACCAACAGGTCCACTTGCTGATTCCAGTCGCCTTCTTATCCAGGAAGGGGCTTTTTCTGATCGGCATTGACATGTCCTACTTTAATGTACCCTCCAAATTCCCAGTGTTTTCCATAGGCCCCTGCCCCACACAGCTGTCCCCTTAATAGTCTAATTTTCCATCGCCCGTTTGTCTGACCATATAGCCAAGCCATTGGTCACTGCCCATAAATCAGTAAAAATCCAAACGTGGGCACTCACCATTGCACAGTTCTTCCATCACAGCTAGGGAGACAGCATGCATTTCAGTTCATTAAGCCGACTTATTCTTACCTTCTTCAATCACAGTGTTTCCATCTGCTGGTCTTAATACATCACCTTTCCGTATCACATGTTGTCCATGTACCCTGGAACTGCCATCTGTGAACCAATCAGCCTTCTGCTGGTCAGCAGAAAGTTGTTCATAGGGCACTGTCCATGTAGCAATGGGCTTTCAAGTAGTTCCAGGGTAGGACCTGTGGGAAAAGACGCTACTTGCTCTTGAATATGGTGGGTGAGTCCCTGCATACCCCCAGCAGCTTGTTCTTTTATGAATCATTTCCATTTCATTATGGAACTGTTTTGGGCACCAGCTTTCCCTTAAGAGTGTTTCACTGACATCACTCAAGACATTACAAGTATTCCAGGTTTCGTGTTCTGGTGGCGCAGTGGTTAAAGTGATCTACTAACCAAAAGGCCAGCAGTTTGAAACCACCAGCGGCTCCGTGGGAGAAAGATGTGGAGCCAGCTATAAGATCCAGAATGAGCAAAAGGCTCCCCCACCCCCGCCAGAACATCTGCCCACACTCAGTGCAAGCTACATGCCCAAGGAAACTCCCCCTTTCAACTGATTGGCTACTCACAGCAAATCCCATCATGGGGGTGATTATGTGTCAGATCTCAGCACAGAAGTGATCACAACATTATACGATTGCGAAAACACTGAGAATCATGGCCCAGGAAAGTTGACACACAAAATACTAATCATCACACCTGCTGTATAAATGGATCTTGTGTTTTGTGACTGTTCCATAGTAAGTTGTGGGTTATGCACCAGCCCAAACATACTCTCCCATTCTGCAGCATTCAAAACTAAATTAGTTGCTCTCACAATCCAATTTAGTAACAGTTCCTGAGGAAGCTGACGATACTGATCTACAAATTGAAGCAGCACATTTGCACTACACTGTCTGGTTTCTGTAGTTTCTTGGTTTTGCCTATTTCCCTCCCAGACTATCTTCTTGGTGAACAGCAGTCATAGGGGAACTTCCTGTTGTTCAAAAATGATTTTTCCTACCTGGGTCAACCCTGAGACTAGCTCTCAATGGACCAGTCCTGGGCTGCATTCATTGCTAAAATTAGCTCCTGCATTCTTTTTCCCTACCATTACAGCTATTATAACAGAAACCAGGAAATTTTATGTTTGACCATTTCCTTAACACCTTGTATTTCCATATGCATCCAACTAGCCAATTCCTCAGGAGTTAGACTCACCACTTCTAAATTCCATGGTCACTGATTGCAACATAACAGCTGCTTCAGTCCACTGGTGTTTCTGTCCAATCCAGAAACAAAAGGTTTTTCATTCTGGTTATACCCTTTTTTCCAAAACCACATATTCCAGTGAGCCTGGGCCATTGCAACAAAACCTACCATTCTGACACCAACTAAATGAATACTTCCTTTTATAAGGATCAGCACAAAGCTCGTTACTATGAGGCAGAGGTTAATGATGTTCTTAATGTGCAGCTATTCAAAATCGCTGTACTACTCCGTCATCTCCAACATCAACTACTTCTCCTCTCCTCAGTGCTCTCCCTCCCGTTTTGGCGTTCTGTAATTCACTGCAGTGTCTCACAGAGCTCGTGAACCGTATCAAGAAAATGGCTCTCGTGATTGTGGACATTGGCAAGTCCCAAATCCATGGGTCAGGCATAGGCTCCTCCTGACCCATGTGGCTGCAGGGCCTGACGAACCCAAACCGGCTGGTCAGACCGCAGGCTGCAGGCTTACAAGGCTGCAGAAGCTGGAAAATCAGGTCAGACAATAGGCAGCCAGCCCACGTTGCTGCAAAGCCAGCGGATCCCAGACTCGGCAGGTGTGTATTATTTAGTATAAAGTATAGCCTATACAATCTCTGTGCTGAGCAAATGATCCAAGAAATTGGGCTGTGTGAAGAAGAATGTGGTATCAGGATTGGAGGAAGACTCATTAACAACCTGCAATGTGCAGATGACACGATCTTGCTTGTTGAAAGTGAAGAGGATTTGAAGCACTTACTGACGAAGATCAAAGACTACGGTCTTCAGTATGAATTACACCTCAACATAAAACAAAAATCCACACAACTGGACTAATAAGCAACATTACGGGGGGAAAAAAAAAACAAACCCACTGCCATCAAGTAGATTCCAACTCATAGCAGCCCTAAGGAATGCCTGGTGGATTCAAACAGCTGACCTTTTGGTGGGCAGCCAGACTCTTAACCACTATGCCATCAGGGTTTCCAACATCGTGATAAACAGAGAAAAGATTGAAGTTTCAAAGATTTCACTTACCCTGGATCCACAATCAACACCCATGGAAGCAGCAGTCAAGAAATCAAACGACGTTTTGCATTGGGCAAATCTGCTGCAAAAGACCTATTTAAAGTGTTAAAAACAAAGATGTCACCTTGAGGACTAAGGTGTGCTGGACCAAGCCATGGTATTGTCAGCTGTGTCGTATGCATTCGAAAGCTGGACAATGAATAAGAAAGACCTAAGAAGAATTGATGCTTTTGAATTATGGTGTTGACGAAGATAATTGAATATACCATGGACTACCAGAAGAACAAACAAAACTGTCTTGGAGGAAGTATAGCCAGGATGCTCCTTAGAAGTGAGGATGGCGAGACTTTGTCTTGCATACTTTGTACATGTTATCAAAAGGGAGCAGTCCCTGGAGAAGGACATCATGCTTGGTAAAGTGGAGGGCGAATGAAAAAGAGGAAGACCCCCAGCAAGATGGATTGACATAGTGGCTGCAACAATGGATTCGAACATAGCAACAGTTGGGAGGATGGCACAGAACCAGGCAGTGTTTTGTTCTGTTGTACATAGGTCGCTATGAGTCAGAAGCAATTTGACAGACCCTAACAACAACAACATAGCCTATAACATTGCCCTGAAGTTTATTTATGGCTAATGTTTATTATTTATTTATATGGTCCAAAGTTTGAATAATTTTTACATCTATTTAAATGTCATTTATGTAGTTTAAAAAAATGTTACTGGCCTTTAAAAATTATAAAAATAATATAAAAACTGTATGAACAATATAGAAATGCATATGCATAAACAACTAATTAAGAAAAGGAAAATTCTACCTTCAAGACACAGATACAGCCAATTGTAAGTTTTGGTATCTTTTCAGATCTCTTCCTATGTGTATACATAAAGCACCTATTTCACTACTGTTTTTTTTTTTTAAGGGAATTATATACACGTTAGTTTGCAGCTTTTTTGCATTTAACAGTTCATCATGAAATCTCTTTCATGAATAGCTCCATTTTTTTTTTTTTTTTTTTACAGCCACACACTTAGAATGGGTATACTAAATTTATTTTAACTATTTCCCTCTTGATGGACATTTAGATTATCTCTAGATTTTCTCTTTTACAAGTAAAATGCCTCAATGAATATCCTTACCAGGGACAATAATATTACACAGCTTATCAAAATTATCACTTTCTTGGGCCCAAAGGACAGCAGTTTCAGTCAGCAAAAAATATTGTTGACTTCCAAGTAGTGTGTTTCCTGCTACTGATGTTCAGGATCACTAATGATATTTGAACAACCATTTCAAAAGATTGTTTTAAAATTGCTCCCAGAGTGCTTAATTCATTTTCATGGGAATGCTTAACAAAATACCTATGTCATTCAGTGTAGGATTATATTTCAGAGACCCTCAGATGGCAGACCTTTAGTTCAAATAATAATATAAGACTACCTCTAACCTCCTTTATGTTGTTTTTGTTGTTGTTAGGTGCTGTCGAGTCAATTTTGGCTCATAGTGACCCTGTGTACAATAGAACGAAACACTGCCTAGTCCTGCGCCATCGTCACAGTTGTTTTTATGCTTCAGCCCATCGTAGGAGCCACCGTGTAAATCCATCTCGTTGAGGGTCTTCCTCTTTTTCACTGGCCCTCTACCAAGCATGATGTCCTCCAGGGGCTGATCCTTCTTGAGAACATGTCCGAAGTATGTGAGACATAGCTTCCAAGGAGCATTCTGGTTGTACTTCTTCCAAAACAGACCCTTGGGCAGCCCATGGCATATTCAGTATTCTTTGCCAACACCACAAGTCAAAGTCATCAATTCTTCTTTGGTCTTCCTTACTCATTGTCCAGCTTTCGCATACATATGCGGTGATTGAAAACACATGGCTTGGGTCAGGTGCACCTTAGTCTTCAAGGTGACACCTTTGCATTTCAACACTTTAAAGAGGTCTTTTGCAGCAGATTTGCCTAGTGCAATGCATTTTTTTATTTCTTGACCACTGCTTCCATGGGTGTTGATTGTGGAGCCAAGTAAAATGAAATCCTTGACAACTTCTGTCTTCTCACCATTTTATCGTGATGTTGTTTATTGGTCCAGTTGTGAGGATTTTTGTCACCTTTATATTGAAATGTAATCCATACTGCAGGCTGTAGTCTTTGATCTTTATCAGTAAGTGCTTCAAGTCCTCTTCACTTTCAGCAAACAAGGTTGTGTCATCTGTATAACACAAGTTGTTAATGAGTCTTCCTCCAATCCTGATACCCCGTCCTTCTTCATATAGTCCAACTCCTCAGGTTATTTGCTCAGCATACAGACTGAGTAGGTATGGTGGAAGGCTACAACCCTGACACGCACCATTCCTGACTTTAATTAGTGAGAGGATACAACCCTAACGCACTCCTTTCCTGATTTTAAACCACACAGTATCCCCTTGTTCTGTTCGAACAACTGCCTCTTAGCCTATGTACAGGTTCCTCATGAGCACAATTGTCAGGAATTCCCATTCTTCACAATGTTACCCATAATTTGTTATGATCCATACAATTGAATGCCTTTGCATAGTCAATAAAACATTTATATTATACAGTGAGAAAGAAAACCTCTAAAATGTCACTGCAAGTGTCCTTCAAACGTTAGTTTCACATCTAAAGCCCATTAACTTGAAAAGATTTTCACCAAGTTTTAATTAGCTTGTATGCATAGACCTCTTGTCCAACCAGTCTTACTTTCTTGCTGAGAGATGTAGTACAGGTCATGAGATTTATTCGCTTGTGGACTGAAAAAAAAAAAAAAATGACACTTCTTATATGTCAGAACGCAGCAGGCATTGGGAATGTGGGTGGTGGTGGTGTTAGTTGCTGTTACCTTTTGGAAGCAGATTGCCAGGCCTGTCTTCCAGGCACCTCTGGGTGGGTTAGAACTGCCACCCTTTTTGCTAGTAGTCAAGTGCTTAACTATACCACCCAGGGAGCCCAGGAATACAGTACTGTCCTTAATTTTGCTTGGACAGTATAGAATATTAATTCTAAGTTGTTGCCACTTAGTTATCCCAACAGGTTGAATACTATTGTATAGTATTGTAAGTGTCCTGACCTACAGTTTCAACTAGACTGATGTTGTTTAGCAGTGGTTAGTAGACATGAATTTCGAAGTTTAATTTCTAAAAAGTAAGGTAGGGGAAGACTTAGGGTTGACAACTTTTCATTATGGCAAGAACGTTAACAACAACAACAAAATAATAACTTCTATTGTCCCTATATCCTAAAATACAAAGCCTTTTTCCACCAAAAAGGTAGGAAGGATAGAGTCTCAGAATAATGAACAGTAACTTTATTTTATTTTTTAAAATTTTTATTTCTGGTGAAAATATACATAGCAAAACACACCAATTCAACAATTTCTGCAAGTACAATTCAGTGACATTGGTTACATTCTTCAAGTTGTGCCAACATTCTAAATATCAATTCTCCAAATTATTTAACCATCGTTAACACAAATTCACTGCCCCCTAAACTTCTAATCTAATGTTCGAGTTGCTGTTGTCAATTTAATCACATGTAGATAATTCTTTAAGAGAACACAATTTTCAAGGCTAAGGTTCTTTTTTAGTTAAGCTAAACTATTTTTTGGTTAAGGAGCCCTGGCCAAGCAGCGGTTAAAGCGCCCAGCTGCTAACCAGACAGTCGGCAGTTTGAATCCACCAGTCCCTCCGTGGGAGAAAGATGTGGCAGTCTACTTCTATAAAAATTACTGCCTTAAAAACTTTATTAGGCAGTTGTACTCTGTCCTGTAGGGTTGCTGTGAGTAGGAATTGAGTTTACAACAATGGGTTATTGTTTGGTTTAAGTATGACATCAGGGGATAGTTTCGGTTAATGGTTTAAAGGTTTCCTCAGGGTAATAGTTTCAGGGGGTCATGCAGCCCCAGTGGCTCCAGAAAATCTGGATTCCATGAGAATTTTAAGTTCTGTTTCCACGTTTTCCCCCTTTTGACCAAAAATTCTTCTATAGAGTCTTTGATCAAAAGGTGACAGTAACTTTAAATCGAATATGTTTTTTTGTTTTTGTTTTCTGACTTCATGGTGTTTGGAGCCCTGGTGGTGCAGTGGTTAAGAGCTACGGCTGGTAACTGACAGGTTGGCAGTTCAAATCCACCAGCCGTTCCTTGGAAACCCTATGGGGCAGTTCTCTGTCCTGTAGGGTAGTTATGAATTGGAATTGACTCGACGGCAACCAGTTTGGTTGTTTTTGGTTTATGGTCCTTATTTTTCTTTTGTATCGTTGTTTGGCACTGGAAAGTAGACTGCTTTTGGGAAGCACTAATACCCACTAAGGCCTGTTTTGCTTTTTATGATTTTCTTAATGCCTATAAGATCTATATTGGTGTCCCCTTTTTCATTTCCTGGTGTTGGTAGTGTGTGCCTTCTCTTCTTGATCAATCTCAACAGACGTCTGTTTTATTTGTCTTTTGAAAGAGCCAGCTCCAGTTTTGTTGTACTTCTGTGCTTTGATAATTCTTCGATGCTTACGAGTAGATGATTTTTATATTTCGTCCGGCTAATAATTTACTTGGCTTCAGAGTGTGGAGGGTTTGTCCGAAATTATCTAGTTCATCGGTAATGAAAGCAAATCCCTTTTAGGTATATCTCTTTACATTTGAAATAGTGAGGGGAAGGCACTGGCTTTGGACTTAGGTTCCTTTCATTTAACATTCAAATGTTGATCGAGCAACTATCATATCTCGTACACTGTGCTAAGTGTTGGGGTCACTGCGATGAGTGAGATACAGTTTCTGTCCATAATGTGATTACAGTCCAGTGGAGAAGGTAAATAGTTTAAACATGCTGTGTGGGGGAATACATACAGGAAGGCCCAAATGCTAGTTGATCAGGAAAGACCTCTCAGAGGAAGTGATACCTAAGCTGAAACAAAGGATTAATAAAAGCAAGCTTTGTATAGGTGTACAGTGGTGGTGGTTGTTAGGTGCTGTCAACTTGATTCTGACTCATACTGACCCCATGTGACAGAGTAGAACTGCCTCATAGAGTTTTCTAGGCTGTATAACTAGAATGCTCCTTAGAAGTGAGGATGGTGAAACTTCACCTCATGTACTTTGGACATGTTGTCAGGAGGGACCAGTCCCTGGAGAAGGGAATCATGCCTGGTAAAGTAGAGGGTCAGAGATGGATTGACACAGTGGCTGCAACAGTGGGCTCGAACATAGCAATGATTGTGAGGATGGCTCTGGACTGGGCAGTTTTTCATTCTGTTGTACATTGGGTCTCTGTGAGTTGGAACTGACTTGGCGGCACCTAATAACAGCAGTCTTTACAAGAGCAGATTGCCAGGTTTTTCTCCTACGGAGCCGCTGGGTGGGTTTAAACTGCCAGCCTTTTGGTTAGCTGCCAAGCGCTTAACTGCTCTGCTACCACAGTAAAAAAAAAAAAAATATTCCACCACAGTAGGGAGGTGGAATATTGGATCGAAGAAAAGCCCAGACATGAAGAAAGCATGTTGAATTTCTTGAGTTTGTATGACTGTATCATCAGGTAGAGTGTGGTAGATAGAACAGAGGCCAGATCATAATGGACCTTACTATGCTGAAGTATTGGGTATAACAGGCAGCGAGGAGCTAGTGGAGCACTGTGATCAGATTTGAACTTTAGTCTGGAACATATGTTTCCATTCAGTACTTCTTGAATAAGCGCATTGCCGTCAAGTCCATTCTGACTCATAGCAACCCTACTGGACAGAGCACAACTGCCTAATAAGGTTTTTAAGGCAGTTATTTTATGGAAGTAGACTGCCCATAGGGTTTCTGGAGATCAGTTGGTGAATTTGAACTGCCAACCCTTTGGTTAGCAGCCGTAGCTCTTAACCACTGTACCAGCAGGGCTCTGTTTTGGCGTCAGTATTGAAAATGGATTGGGGAAGGGAGCAGCAGAAAGCTGAGGGATTTATTTAAAGTTGTTGTTATGTGCTGTCAAGTCGATTCCAACTCATAGTGACACAATAGGACAGGGTAGAAATGTTCCGTAGGGTTTCCAAGGAGCGGATGGTGGATTCGAACTGCTGACCTTTTGATTAGCATCCTGAGCTCTTAACCACATTGCCACCAGGGCTCTGCTTTATTTGAAGTAGTATGCTTAATCAAAGGAGCATGGGTGGTACAGTGGTTAGGCGCTTGGCTGCTAACCGAAAGCTCAGCGGTTCAAACCTCTCAGCTGCTCCAGGGGAGAAAGATGTGGCAGTCTGCTTCCCTACAGAGTACAGCCTTGGAAACCATGGGGCAGCTCTACTGTGTGCTGTTGGGCTGCTATGAGTCAAAATCAACTGAACAGCAACAGGTTTGAGTTTTTTGGTTTAAGTTGCTATTCAGCAGTGAGAGCTTAGTTGAGACTGGAGATAGTACATTTGTAGCAACATCAAAATACGAAGCGTAGTAATTTTTCTACAGCCCAGTTGTAGGGAATGTACGTTGCTGGATTCATCAAGTTCTGACTTCTAGAATACAGAAAGAAGATACTGGCAACCCAATGGTTCAAGTGATTTTAGGCCGAATGGGGTAGAAGACAGTGAAGATGGGAAGAGATTGATTAAAAAAAAAAAAATAGACAAAAATTAGAGGGGAGAAGATACTTAAGGTCTCAGTACGGTCAATAATAGTTACTTGAGTATCTGAGTAAAAGCTATAGGATGAATTTTTTTTTTTTTTTTTTTTTTACTTCCAGATTTTCTTTTAAAATGAGAAGTAAAACATGCTTCATAGCATTGGCTACAAACTGTAAAAAAAAAAAATATTTACCTCCACCCACTCAGGCCAGTTTTAATAGTTTAATGCGTTCTTTCTACAAGTAAAAAGATGTAGGATTTTTTAAAAATGAAATCATACTTCTTTCTCTTAGTGTATCATGTACATGCCTTCTAGCTATACAGACTCAGTTTTAATATGTAAATTCCATAATATGGATATACTGTAATTTTTTTAACATTATCATATTGATCCCAGTTCTGTGAGTATAAAAAACACTGTGGAAAATATCTTCATCTGAGAGAGAAACTCCTGAAAGTTGGATAACTTGGTCAAAGGCTGTGTGTGTTATAGATTGGATTGTGTCCCCCACAAATGTGTGTCAACTTGTCTAGGCCATGATTCCCAGTATTGTGTGGTTGTCCACCATTTTGTGATCTGATGTGATTATCATTATCCAATGTGTTGTAAATCCTAACTTCTATGATGTTAATGAGACAGGATTAGAAGCAGTTGTGTTAAGGCAGGACTCAATCTACAGGATTAGGTTGTATCCTGAGTCATTCTCTTTTGAGATATAAGAGAGAGAAGCGAGCAGAGAAGAGAGAGGGACCTCCTACCACCAAGGAAAGAGCACCAGGAGCAGAGTGCATCTTTGGACTGGGGTCCCTGCACTGAGAAGCTCCTAGACCAGGGAAAGATTGATGACAAGGACCTTCCCCCGAGCCAACAGAGAAAGCCTTCCCCAGGAGCTGGTCGCCTGAATTCAGACTTCTGGCCTCCCAGACTGTGAGAGAATAAATTTCTGTTTGTTAAAGCCATCCACTTGTGGTTTTTCCGTTACAGCAGCACCAGATAACTAAGACAGTGTGTTTTTAAAACTTTCGTTAAAAGATAACTTACATACAAAGTAAATACAAACGTGTACAATGCAATGTGTTTTCACAGAGTGAAAAATCAAAAAAAAAAAACCAAACCCATTGCTGCCAAGTTGATTCTGACTCATAGCAACCCTATAGGACAGAGTAGAGCTGCCCCACAGAGTTTCCAAGGAGCACTTCATGGATTTGAACTGCCGACCTTTTTTTGTTAGCAGACGTGGCTCTTAACCACTACACCACCAGGGTTTCCTCACAGAGTGAACATACTCAAATATCCATCTATTATCAAGACACAGAACATTGCCAACACCCCAAAATCCCTCTCATACCTCCTTTCTGGCACTACCCCGTCTCCAAAGATCAAAACAAAATTAAAAAAAAAAAAAAAACTGGTTTAGTTTTGCCTGTTTTAGATCTTTGTGTAAATGGACTCATATAGTACTCCATTGGATGCCTTACCATGTGAATGTTGAAATCACCTAGCACTGGCAGGAATGTAAGATATATTTATTGATTTACTAGTGCTGATGAAGCCAGAGTGCAGAATTCTGTTTCAGGCAGGACTTGGAATGGCGAAGACGCAGCTAAAATCATAGCTGAGTGATGAGGAATGGTGACGTGTCCGTAAGTGACAGCCGTAGCTAGAGGTCGAGAGTAGATCAGTACCTCCAAAGGAGAGTTTTATGGTTTTTTTTTTTTAAATGAAAGTGTAATTTACATATAGTAAAATTCACTCCTTTTGGTGAATATTTCTATGATGAATACTCATGTAACTACCACCACAATGAAGATACAGAATAGTTCCGTGTTCCCCCAAATTCCACTGGCAACCACTGTTCTATTTTGAGGAAGTTTTTTTAAGAGCATGAAGAGGTAATTGATTGGAAACAGTATTGATATAAAATGTGGGAGAATAAGCAAGCAACAACCATTTGAGAAAGCTGCAGAACAAGCAAAACTCTAGAAAGAAAGCCAGGTTTCAGTTAAGGAAAGGAGTTAGGTCAGAAGAGCTCAGTAAAAAGTATGTTGAAGATATGGAGTTGGGAGGGGAGGTGTTTGCCTTCAAACAGGGTTCCAGAGAGCACAGTGGGTAAGTCTGGAGGAAAGGGTAGCAGTAGGAGGCCACTAACTGTATGGCCTTGATTCTGTGTTTAACAAGGATCGTTCCCTTTCTTGAAATTTTCCCTTTTTTTGTGAAAACACCACTCTGATCATTCCTTCCCAAGGCCTTTTATTTCCTCTGCTTGCTCCTTAAGCATTAGTTCTGTGATTTCTAGCCATCAGCCTCTCTTCTTCCTCTGTGTGAGTTAACCCATCCATTCATATGATCTCCTTCATCTAAGTCATTTACTCCCTATTCTTTATCTCTAACCTAGACTTACAAGACATCTCTTCCTGGAAACTAAAAATAATTTTAAAAAGACTATCCACTTAAAAATTAGCAAAATACTTAACAGACACTTGACAAAAGAAGGTTACCCCCCAAAACATGTGAAGAACCCACTAGAATTGCTAAAATTCAAAAGATGCCGTAGCAAGTGTCGGCAATGATGTGGGGCAACCAGAGCTCTTGTATTTGCTTGTGGGAGTGTAATTGGTGCAATAACCTCGGGAAAATATAAAATAGTTTCTATTAAAGCAAGGTACACATTTAAAAAAAAAAAAAAAACCCAACCCAGTGCTGTCGAGTCGATTCCAACTCATAGCAACCCTATAGGACAGAGTAGAACTGCCCCATAGAGTTTCCAAGGAGCGACTGGCGGATTCCAACTGCTGACCCTTTGGTTAGCAGCAGTGGCACTTAACCACTATGCCACCAGGGTTTCATACATGCATACTTATTTCCTATAGCTTATGATCTAGCAGTTTTACTCCTGATGGCACTGGGTTATATACTTAAGAGAAATGCGTGCATGTGCCTACCAAAGGACATGTGCAAAATTATTTTAGCACCTTTGTTTGTAATTGCCCAAAACTGGGAACAGTACAAATGTTCATGAACAATAAAAGGGATAAGTAAATTGTAAATGCTGCAGTGGGATAGTATACAGCAATGAAAAAGAACTAACTACTGATTCGGGTAACATGAATTAACCTTACAGGGTTGAGAAGTCAGACACAAAAGAGTACATACAGCTGTCACGTATGAATGTAAAAGTTAGAATAATGGCTGGATAGGTGGGGGTGGATATTGAGTGAGTAGGGGGCCTGTCTTGGTTTCCTAGGGCTGCCATAACAAAATACTACAAAATGGGTGGCTTTAGGAAACATTTATTTTCTCACAATTCTGGAGGTTAGAGTCCAAATTAGACTATCAGCCATGTCATTTCCTTCTGAGGGCTTCGAGAAAGGAACTGTTGCATACCTGTCTCCTAGTGTCTGGCGGCTACTGGCAATTCCTTTGCTGCTGTTAGATGAATCTGCCTCCATCATCACATGGTGTCTGTTTCCCCTGTTTTTGTGACTGTTCTCTTTTTATAAGACATCAGTCATTATAGGATTAGGACCCACCTTACTTCAGTATCATGTGGTTGACTGATAACATTGCAAAGGAAAACTTTATTTCTCCAAACAAGGTCACATTCACAGGTACAGGGGTTAGGACTGCTGTGTCTTTCTGCAGACACAATTCAGTCCACAAAAGGGCACAAGGGGGCCTTTTAGGGTTCCGGAAATGTTCTGAGTGGTGGCTGTGCAACTATGTATATAAGTTTATTGAGTTGGACAATTAATTTCTGTATTTTTCTGTGTCTAAATTATACCTCAGGTATTTAGAAAAGGTGGTGTTTCCAAATCCCGCATATAATTGTGCTTTCTCCCTGACCTTTTTTTTTCCATTTATTTCTAAAACTTTGACATTATTTTTCACCTTTTGCTCTTTTTATTCCCATTATTTTCAAAGCAATTATTCATTCTTAAAACTAATAATAGATGTTGGTAACATTAAAATATGTCTGTCTCATCATGGACATTTCACAGTAATGAATAAACATATATTCCTGCCAGTGCTTAGCACTCTACTATGTATTTTCACCTAGATATACTGTTATCACCTTGGACTCATCTTCATTGGAGGCCTTTGCTTTCCAACATTTCTTTATCTGTGAGCCATAATTTCCATCTCTTCTCAAACCTGAGTCATTTGATTTTTTCCCTCTTCTTCGTTCCTCTAGCCCATCATTTTACCAAGCCCAAGACCCTGGTGGTATAGTGGTTAAGTGCTACAGCTGCTAACCAAAAGGTCGGCAGTTCAAATCCACCAGGTGCTCTTTGGAAACTCTACAGGGCAGTTCTACTCTGTCCTATAGGGTCTCTATGAGTCAGAATTGACTTGATGGCAACGGGTTTGGTTTTTTTGTTTTAGTTGATTCTTATTTGTATCGGTATTCTGAACCCATCTCTTCTTTTTCCATTCCTGCTAATATCAACCTACATTTAGTATTTTTACTAAGGTGGCTTATGCATTATTTCGTTCAGTTTGCACAACAGCTCTCAGAGGTGGTGTGATTATCTTATTCATACTTACCAGCTCGTACGTGGCACACCAGGTGTATAAATCCAATTCCACAACTTCATCTGAGTAGTTTGAGATATAAACATTTTGAAAGTTGAGTATGATCACAATTGAAAAAATAAAAAATAATCACTCAAAATTTCAAATGAAACCAAAACCTACTGCCATCCAGTTGATTCCGACTCATAGCAACCCTATAGGACAGAGTAGACCTGCCCCATAGGGTTTTATGGAAGCAGACTGCCACATCTTTCTCCTGCAAAATTTCAAATAGGCTCCCCAAATTACCACTTCCTTTTTGGGAGAAGCATGGTGTAGGGCATTAAAGCACAAGCTCTCAAGTTAAATATCTAGTTTAAATCCTAACTTTACAGCTTACAAGCCATTAACTAAGCTTCAGTTTGCTCCTCTACAAGTGGAAGATAATTTGGTATCCACCTTTGTAAAGTTGTTTGTGATAATCACATGAGATTTTGTATATAATGGGTTACTAAGCACAAAAATGCTCGGTCTGATGCCTGGAACATAGTAAATGCCCAGGGAAGGTTCGCTCTCATTGCATAGCTTAGCGGCTCGGACATTTTTAGTTATGGTCTCCTGTTTCGAACACTGATATGTAAAGGAGATAAAAAGCATTATTTCATTAGTTCAAATTTATTTACTTATTTATCTATCTATTTATATATTTATTTATTATAAAGACAATTAGTGAAACATATTAGTAGTTTGGAATTTTCCAATATGTTACATTTGTGTAGAGTGCATTAAAATGTGTGTATTATTTTTTGTTACAGTTTTTCAAAGGACCAAAAATAATATTTAAGCTTTGGTGTATTCTGCAAACTTTTTTTTTAGTCCTCTTTTTTAATTTTTTTTATTTGTTTTTGTTGAGAATATACGCAGCAGAACATACACCAATTCAACGATTTCTACATGTGCAGTTCAGTGACATTGATTATATTCTTCGAATTGTGCAATCATTCTCGGCCTGTTTTTCTGAATTGTTCCCCCCTGCATTAGCATAAACTCACTGCCCCCTAAGGTCCTACCTAATCTTTTGTTTTTTAAAATTTTTATTGTGCTTTAAGTGGAAGTTTGCAAATCAAGTCAGTCTCTCATACACAAACTTATATACACCTTGCTATGGACTCCTAGTTGCCCTCCTCCTAATGAAACAGCTCACTCCTTCTCTCCACCCTGTATTTCTGTGTCCATTCAGCCAGCTTCTGTCCCCCTCGGCCTTCACATCTCCCATGCAGACAGGAGCTGTCCACATAGTCTCATGTGTCTACTTGATGCAAAAGGCTCACTCCTCACCAGTATCATTTTCTGTCTTATAGTCCAGTCCAATCCCTGTCTGAAGAGTTTGGCTTTGGGAATGGTTCCTGTCTGGGGCTAACAGAAGGTCTGGGAACCATGACCTCCAGGGTCCTTCTAGTCAGAATCAGACCATTAAGTCTGGTCTTTTTATGAGAATTTGAGGTCTGCATCTCACTGTTCTCCTGCTCCTTCAGGGATTCTCAGTTGTGTTCCCTGTCATGGCAGTCATCGGCTGTAGCCGGGTACCATCTAGTTCTTCTGGTCTCAGGCTGATGTAGTCTCTAATTTATGTGGCCCTTTCTGTCTCTTGGGCTCATAATTACCCTCTTTTTTTATTATTGTGTTTTGTATGAAGGTGTACAGAGCAAATTAGATTCTCATTAAGCAATTAATATACATATTGTTTTGTGACATTGGCTGCCAACCTGACAACGTGTCAACCATCTCCCCTTCTCAACCTTGGGTTCCCCATTACTAGCTTTCCTGTCCTCTCCTACCTTCTCGTCCTTGCGCCTCGGCTGGTGTGCCCATTTAGTATCATTTTGTTTTATGGCCTGTCTGATCTTTGGCTGAAGGGTGAACCTGAAGGGTGACTTCAGTACTGAGTTAAAAAGGTGCTCCGGGGCCATAATCCCTGTCAGACCAGTAAGTCTGGTCTATTTTTTTAGAATTTTATTCTACATTATTCTCCGGTTCTGCCCAGGACCCTCTGTTGTGATTCTTGTTAGAGCAGTCAGTGGTGGTAGGCAGTCACCATCTAGTTGTACTGGACTCAGATTGGTGGAGGCCGTGGTAGTTGTGGCCCATTAGTCCTTTGGACTAATCTTTCCCTTGTGTCTTTGATTTTCTTCGTTATCCTTTGCTGCAGATGGGGTGAGACCAGTGGAGTATCTTAGATGGCCATTTGCATGCTTTTAAGACCCCAGACACTACTCACCAAAATAGAGTGTACAACGTTTTCTTTATAAATTATGTTATGCCAGTTGAGCTAGATGTTCCCCCAGACCATGGTCCCCACAGCCCTCAGCACAGCAGTTCCGCCCCTCAGGGAGTTCGGATGTGTCTATGGAGCTTCCATGACCTTGCCTTGTACAAGTTATGCTGGCTTCCCCAGTATTGTGCACTGCCTTACCCTTCATCAAAGTTACCATTTATCTCTTGTCTATTTAGTGTTTTTCTCTCCCCTCCCCCATAACCATCAAAGATTATTTCTTTTTGTGTGTAAACCTTTTCATGAGTTTTTATAATAGTGGTCTTATACAGTATTTGTCCTTTTGTAATTGACTGATTTCACTCAGCATAATGGCCTCCAGATTCATCCATGTCGTGAGATGTTTCAGAGAATCATCATTGTTCTTTATCGTTGTGTAGTATTCCATTGTGTATGTACCAGTTGTATTCTGCAAACTTTTGAAAGCAACTTCCTACCTTATCAAGTCAAATTATTTTCTTAATACAATTTTATTTTGTTGTTGAGAATATACACAGCAAAACATACACCAATTCAGCAGTTTCTACATGGACAGTTTAGTGACACAGATTACATTCTTTGAGTTGTGTAATCATTCTTACCCCCTTTTCTGGGTTGTTCCTCTCCCATTAACGTAAATTCACTGCCCGCTAAGGTGCCTGTCTAATCTTTTGAGTTGCTATTATCAATTTGATCCCATATAGAAAGTTCTTAAAGGAGCATGATGCTCAAGGCATTTTTTTTTTTTTTTTACTAATTCAGCTAAACTGTTGTTTGGTTTTAAGAAGACTTCAGGGAATATTTTTGGTTTAAGGTTTAAAGATTATCTTAGGGCAGTAGTTTCAGGGCTTCACCCAACCTTCATAGCTCCAGGAAGTCTGGAGTCCATGAGAACTGGAATTCTATTCTACATTTTCCCCCTTTTGGTCAGGTTTCTTCTATGGAAACTTTGATCAAAATGTTCAGTAATGATAGTTGGGTACCATCCAGCTCTCCTGGTCTCACAGCTAAGGAGGCAGTTAGCCACACTTTCCACATCCTCCTCCTATCCCTGTTGAGTCAAACTCTTTTACCTAGTTCCAGGGTTTGTTCAAGCCTATCCCTTTTCCCCCAGAGTTTGCAGCTCAGATTGTTCTCGTTATAAATCCATATCCCATACTCACCCCTGTCTTCCTTGATTTTTTTTTTCCTCTTTAACCTATAATGCTCATTCTCCTTCTTTCCACTTTTCCAGCATTGGGGCCTGGCTCTTTTCAGTTAATTTTTCACCCAGTGTCTGGTGTATTTGTTGCACTTTTCTTTTTCCCTCTGTTCTCTGTAATGGTTCATAAAGTTCTTCTCAAAATGTGGATCACAAGTTATTTGTCTGTGGTCCACCATGAGATACAAAGCTTATATCAGAACGTAAATCAGCTATATCACTAAGCACGCTGTTTTGCTCAGCCTTTTTTTTTTTTTTTCTATTAAGCTATACGTTCTTGATGAAGGGAGCAGTGCATTGATTTATATTTTGGTGCAAACAGATGCACCAGTACACACAGGAACTCTGGAGCTAATGACACAGAAAAGTAGAAATTCCTACAGAAAAGTAGGAGCTGCATGGACTTGGTTCTCTCAGGGGTGGCAGTGGCAGTTCCAGTGATATCGTCACAGGACCAAATTCTGCTGCAATTTTGGGTATCTTTTCTGGTTGTGTGTGCAGTAAGTCTAGTTCTGTGCCATCCTGAAGATTATTATCTACCAGATATCTTTTCATAAATTTATTTTCTACTAAATTAGGCACACCAAACTCAAAACCAAACCCACTGCTTTCGAATCAATTCAGACTCCTAGCAACCCTGTAAGACAAAGTAGAACTGCCCTATAGGGATTCCAAGGCTGTAAACCTTTACAGAAGCAGACTGCCACACCTTTCTCCCATGGAGCAGTTGGTGGGTTCAGTTAGCAGCCAAGTGCTTAACCACTGTGCCACCAGGGCTCCTAAACTAGCCATAGTAGTTTTTATTGTAGAAAATACATGTAACAAAATGGTGCCATTTTAACCATTTTTCAGTATACAATTCTGTGACATTAATGACATTCACCATGTTGTGGACCATCACCATTAGCCATTTCCAGATGTTTATCATCACCCTCAACAGAAAGTCAGTCTCCTTTAAGCAATAGCTCCCATTTCACCCTCCCCTCTCAGCCCCCGGTCACCACTAGTAAACTTTGGTCTCTATGCATTTGCCTAAACTAGATAATTTCATAGAAGTGGGATTATACAATATTTGTCTTTTGTGTCTGACTTATCTTCACTCAGCACGTTTTCCGGGTTCATCCATATCATGGTGCATGTCAGAATTTCATTTCTCTCTGTGGCTGCATAATATTCCACGGTGTAGATATACCACATTTTGTTTATCCATTCATCTGCCAGTGAAGCACTTGGGTTGTTTCCACCTTTTGGCTGTTGTGAATAATGCTGCAGTGAACACTGGTGTACAAGTATCTGTTTGAGACCCTGCTTTCAAGGATTCTGGGTATATACTTAGGAGTGGAGCTGCTAGGTCATGTGATGATTCTCTGTTTAATTTTTTGAGGACCTAAACTCTTTTCCACAGTGGCTACACCATTTTACCTTCCCACCAGCAATGCATAAATGTTCCAGTTTCTCCACATCCTCACCAGTGCTTGTTAGTTTCTCTTTTTCTGGTAATTGCTATCCTAGTGGATGTGAAATGGCATCTCATTGTAGTTTTGATCTGCATTTCCCTAATGACTGTTGACATTGAACATCTTTTCATGGGCTTATTTGCCATTTGTATATCTTCTATGAAGAAATGTCTCTTCAAGCCCTTTGCCTTTGTTGTTGTTCTTGAGAATATACACAGAAGAACATACACCAATTCAACAGTTTCTACATGTATAACCCATTGACACTGATTACATTCTTTGAATTGTGCAACCATTCTCACCCTCCATTTCTGAGTCATTCCTCACTATTAACATAAACTCATTGCCCCCTAAGGTTCCTGTCTAATCTTTTGAGTTGCTGTTGTCAATTTGATCCCATATAGATAATTCCTAAAAGAGCAGAAAGCTCAAGGCAGACATTTCTTACTAATTAAGCTAAAATATTGTTTGGTTTTAAGAAGACACCCGGAGATATTTTTGGCTTAAGGTTTAAAGATTATTTTAGGGCAATGGTTTCAGGGATTCATACAGCCTCCATGGCTCTAGAAAGCCTAGAGTCCGTGAGACTTGCCCTTTTTTAAATTAGGTTGGTTGACTTTTTGATATTGAGTTGTAGGAGTTCTTTATATATTCTAGATTTTAAACCGTTATCAGATATATGGTTCTCAAATATTTCCTTCCATTCTGTAGGTTGTCTCTTCGCTTTCTTGATAAAGTCTTTCGATAAATAAAAACAGTAGCTTTTGTTTCCAGCTGAGAACCCTGACTGGAAACGTGTGTGTATAGTATGTATGTATATAAATTCATGCTGATTACAAGCAAATGTTTTATTTGCTTAAGTAAATTTACACACAAAGTTTTAGTGTGTTTTAGACTTACTTTGTGAGATATGTTGTAAACAGTAATGATTCTAAATAGTAATTATTTCATTCTAACACTTATATTTAAAAATTTCAGTGTGCCTTATGGACCATGTGCTGCTACGTATGCCTGAAATACTTGAAATGCACGTTTGGAGCGATTAGGCCATCTAAATGCTTGGCTGGATTAAGCGCCTAGTTAGAATGGTGTTTCAACAAGTTGGAGTAAGCATGCAGTCGGTAAGTGCACAGAATTCATTTTTAAAATCTAGACGTTTGTTTATTTTAAAGAATTTGTCTGGGAAAAAGTACATATATTTATATACGAGCAACATTTTGAATTCAGTATGGTTATGTACTATTATTTAATTTGCTTACTATTTAAATCATAGAAGTAAATTTTTACCCAGCATACTGAGTTAAAGGGGTTACTTTCCAGGTTACATTGAATGTGGCCATTAAACGCAGTGAGGAAGAATCTTAAATATATATGGAAATCAGTGAATAAAATGTTTGACTGACACTTGACAGCACTGAATGTGGTAGAATTGATACTAAATATTGTTACAATGTGATATAATACACATTTTTTTAAAAAACAAGAGGTAAGTCAAGTCTCCTAAAATATAGCAACTATGTATATGTATATGGAGAAAAAAGTTTTAGTAGGATAGGTTTACTGTATGTCAAAGATGTTAGTTTTGATCTTGACATTTTTATAATAATTCTTTACTGATATATAAATTTTGGTTCAGATCCAATATACAGGTATTAAAGCAATTGCTGTGCAGAGCATATTTTGTGGAATATTTGTTTTCATTTTCAGATTCAGTGTTTTCATGTTTTGTGACACGAAATTAAATTTTTCCCAAAAAATATAGGCAGGTTACATAATTTGAATATAGTTATACTCTTTAATGTGTTACTTTCACTCTTCTGTTTTTATTTTGCGCCTTTTTCACCTCTTGTTAAGAGTAAATTAAGCTTAGAATCCCACTCCTCAACTCCAGCCTCCTCAATATTGCATCTGTTGTCTTCAAAAGTAAAAAGCAAAGAACTGAATTACCTTTGTTTACAACTACATAATTTTAAGATTATAAGCTGAGGATAAGCAATAGGAAAATGGCTTGTACACTTAATATTTTTATCTCTTTTGGTTACATGTTCCTATATTCTGGACTTCACTTAATGCATATACCACCTTTTTTTTTTTTTCTTTTTTTAATTATTATTGTGTTTTAAATGAAAGTTTACAAATCAAGTCAGTCTCTCGTACAAAAATTTATATACCCCTTGCTATATACTCCTAGGTGCTCTCCCCCAATGAGACAGCACACTCCTTCTCTCCACCCTCTATTTCAGTGTCCATTCAGCCAGCTTCTCTCCCCCTCTCTGCCTTCTCATCTCCCCTCCAGACAGGAGCTGCCCACATAGTCTCCTGTGTCTCCTTGATCCAAGAAGCCCACTCCTCACATATTGTCTATCCCATAGGCCAGTCCAACCCCTGTCTGAAGAGTTGGCTTTGGGAATGGTTCCTGTCTTGGGCTAACAGAAGGTCTGGGGACCATGACCTCCGGGGTCCTTCTAATCTCAGTCACACCATTAAGTCTGGTCTTTTCACAAGAACTTGAAGTTTGCATCCCCCTGCTCTCCTATTCCTTCAGGGTTCTCTGTTCTGTACCCTGTCAGGGCAGCCATCAGTTATGGTTATACCACCTTTCTTGTTTGCTGTTTACCTCTATTTGTATAATAGGGTAAATTAACATTTTAGTACTCACAGCAAAATTGTTTTTTTTTTTTTTCTCTTGCTTCCAGAAAGAAGGGATGCTTTGGTTATTTTTGATTCTCCAAAAGGGAACTTCAATTATTTGTCTGTAATTCCTATTTGTTTATAATTTTTGTAAGAAGTATAGTTGAGTGGAAAGATTGTGGGTTCTGGATTTAAGCAAACCTTCATTTAAATTTATTTCTGCCAGTTATTGGTGTAGAAGAATGTGGAAGTCATTTAATCTCTCTGAACCTCAATTTCTTCATTACGAAAGAGGGATAAGAAGAACTCCTGCACGGCTAACCTACAGATTAAATAAATGATAGTCTCTGTGAAGCACCTAGCGCAGTGGCTTCTGTATAGTGTAAAAGGTGTATTCAATAATGGTTAGTTTCCTGTATTTTTCTCTCTCCCCCACTTCACTCTCAGGTCAGACTAATGTGACTAGTGCTAATGAGGCCAAAGTGCAGAATTCATTTCGGTTGGGATTACACAAGGAACAAGCTTTGTTTAAATATCTTAGTCTGTAAAATGGGTACCTTTGATCAGAGAATGGACCAACTGAGAGAGCATTAACTTGCTCACAACATTCTAATCAGAATCAGGCCCATTCTCACTGATAGTGGATGAGCAAGGTTGTTTTTTGTATGTACTGAGGGTAACATAATCATCCACTTTAACCAGTTAGCTGAAAATCTATACAAAAACAAGTTTTCTTTTAACCTAAAGCAACTTGACCATTTAGAGTTATAATCTTTTATCTTAGTTTCTAAGATCTTTTAGCCTGCTGCCTAAGAGTAAAAATACAAAGGTATATTGTCAGTGAAGATTTTATCTTTTGGTGTCTGAAAACAAAAGCAACTTTCTTAGCTCTACATTTCAATGATAAATGTGTATTTTCCCACTGGCCTGGTAAATAAATGAAGCTCTGTATTTAAAAGCATTCCAAGGGCAGAAATTGTCTTTACTTTATTCATCTGCTTTAAAAAAAAAAAATGGTGGAAATAAATCTATCCATCTGTGAACAATTGATTTTTGTCAAGGGTGTCAAGTCTATTCAGTGGAGGAAAGGATAGTCTCTTCAATAAATGGTTGGATCTCCACATGCAAAAGAATGAAGTTGGACCCATACCTCACACCATTTACAAAAATTAACTCAAAATGCATCAATGACATAAACGTAAGAATGAAAACTAAAACTTGTAGGGAGAAGCATAGGGGTAAAGCTTCAATAAACTAATTTTTTATAATAATTTTTGGATATAACACCAAAAACATGAGCAACAAAGGAAAAAAAAAGATAAATTGAACTTTATCAAAACTAAAAACTGTGCATCAAAAGGCTTTATCAAAGTGAAAGACAACCTACAGGATGGAAGAAAATATACATTTTTTTCTCCTCTCTGTGTTTTTGTTTTTTATTGTACTTTAAATGAAGGGTTACAGAACAAACCAGCTTCTCATTAAACAGTACACATAATTGTTTTATGACATCAGTTAACAACCCCACGACATGTCAACACTCTCCATTTCACCTTGGGCTCCCTGTCACCAGCTTTCCTGTTCCCTCCTTCCTTCCAGTCCCTGCCTTTGGGTTGGTGTACCCCATTAGTCTCGTTTTGTTTTATATGCCTGTCTAATCTTTGGCTGAAGGGTGAACCTCAGGAGTGACTTCATTACTGAGCTAAAAGGGTGTCCTGGGGCCATACTCTTGGGCTTTCTCCAGTCTCTGTCAGTCCAGTAAGTCTGATCTTTTTTTGTGAGTTAGAATTTTATTCTCCGTTTTTCTCCAGCTCTGTCCAGGGGCCCTCTATTGTGACTCCTGTCAGAGCAGTCAGTGGTGGTAGCCAGGCACCATCTAGTTGTACTGAACTCAGACTGGTGGAGGGTGTGGTAGTTGTGGTCCATTAGTATTTTAGACTAATCTTTCCCTTGTGCCTTTACTTTTCTTCATTCTCCCTTGCTTCCGAAGGGGCGAGACCAGTGGAGTATCTCAGACAGCCTCTCACAGGCTTTTAAGACCCCAGATGCTACTCACCAAAGTAGAATGTAGAACATTTTCTTTATAAACAATGTTGTGCCAATTGAGCTAAATATTCCCTGAGACCATGGTCCCCACAGCCCCCAGCCAGGTAATTGGGTCCCTCAGGAAGTTTGGATGTGTCTATGGAGCTTCCGTGACCCTGCCTTGTGCAGGTTGTGCTGGCTTCCCCAGTATTGTGTACTGTCTCACCCTTCACCAAACCCAAAACAAACAACAACAACAAAAAACCCAGTGCCCTCGAGTCGATTCCGTGGATAATTTAGACACCCTTCACCAAAGTTACCACTTATCTATTGTCTGTTTAGTGTTTTTCCATCCCTACTTCTCCCCTCCCTTGTAACCATCAAAGATTGTTTCTTTTATTGTGTAAACCTTTTCATGAGTTTTTATAGTAATGGTCTCATACAATATTTGTTGTTTTGTGATTGACTTATTTCACTCAGCATAATGCTCTCCAAATCCATCCATGTTGTAAGGCGTTTTGCAGATTCATCATTGTTCTTCATCGTTGCGTAGTACTCCATCAAGTGTCTGTACCACAGTTTGTTTATCCATTCATCTGTTGATGGGCATCTAGGTTGTTTCCATCTTTTTGCTATTGTGAACAATGCTAAAATGAATGTGGGTGTGCATATGTCTATTCATGTGACAACTCTTATTTCTCTAGGATATATTCCTAGGAATGGGATTGCTGGATCATATGGTATTTCTATTTCTAGCTTTCTAAGGAAATGCCGTATCGTTTTCCAAAGTAGTTGTACCATTTCTCATTCCCACCAGCACTGCGTAGTGGTTCTGATCTCCCTGCAGCATCTCTAACATTTGTTATTTTCCTTTTTTTTGGTTTGTAACAATAATGCCAGGGTGAGAAGGTATCTTGTGGTTTTGATTTGCGTTTCTCTAATGAGTCGGCATCGACTCGACGGCAGTGGGTTTGGGTTTTTTTTGTTTTGTTTTTTTAATGCCTAGTGATCTCGAGCATTTCCTCATGTGTCTGTTAGCCGCTTGAATGTCTTCTTTGGTGAAGTGTCTGTTCATTTCCTGTGCCCATTTTTGAACTGGATTGTTTGTCCTTTTGTTGTAAAGATGTTGGATTTACCTTTAGATTTTAGAGATTAGACCCTTGTCAGATTTGTCATAGCCAAACATTTTTTCCCATTCTGTACGTTCCCTTTTTACTCTTTTGGTGAAGTCTTTTGATGAGCATAAGTGTTTAATTTTTAGGAGATCCCAGTTATCTACCTTGTCTTCTGGAATTTGTGTGTTGTTGGTTGTGGTTTGTGTCTTGTTAATGCCGTATATTAGGGCTTCTAGCGCTGATGCAATTTTTTCTTTTATGAACTTTATAGTGTTTGGTTTTATATTTAGGTCTTTGATCCATTTTCAGTTAGTTTTTGTGTGTGGTGTGAGGTATGGATCCTGTTTCATTTTTTTTGCAGATGGACATCCAGTTTTATCAGTGTTATTTGTTAAAAAGACTGTCTTTTCCCCCATTTGATGGACTTTAGACCCTTGTCAAAGATCAGGTGACCATAGGTGGATGGATTTACTACTGGGTTCTCAATTCTGTTCCATTGGTCAATGTGCCTGTCATTGTCCCAGTAGCAGGTTTTGACTACCGTAGCTGTATAGTAGGTTCTGAGGTCAAATAGTGTGAGTTTATTCTTCTTCTTCAATAGTGCTTTACTTATACAGTGCCTATTCCCTTTCCATATAAAATTAATGATCAGTTTTTCTGTCTCTTTAAAGAATGTTGTTGGTATTTGGATTGGGATTGCATTGTATTTGTAGATTGCTTTGTGTGGAATTGTCATTTTCACAGTGTTGAGTCTGTCTATCCATGAGCATGGTATGTTTTTCCATTTATGTAGATCTTTTTTGGTTTCTTGCAGTAGTGTTTTATAGTTTTCTTCGTATAGGTGTTTTACATCCCTACTTAGATTTATTCCTAAATATTTAATTTTTTAGGGGCTATTATAAATTGTATTGTTTTCCTGATTTCCTTTTCGTTATTCTATTTATTGGTGTACAGGAATCTAACAGACTTTTGTGTGTTTCTCTTGTATCCTGCTATTCTGCTGAATCTTTCTGTTTCAGTAGTTTTCTCGTGCAGTCGTTTGAGTTTTCTATGTATAGTATCATATCATCCACAAACAGAGAGTTTTACTTCTTCCATACCAGTTTCAATGCCCTTTATTTCTTTTTCTTGCCTTATTGCCCTATCTAGGACTTCCAGCACAATGTTAAATAGGAGTGGTGACAAAGGTCGTCCTTGTATTGTTCCTGTTCTCAAGAGAAGTGTTTTTAGCCCCTCTTTAAGAATGATGTTGGTTTTTGGTTTTGTAAAGATGCCTTTTATTTTGTTGAGGAATTTCCCTTCAATACCTATCTTACTGAGAGTTTTTATCGGGACTTGGTGTTGTACTTTGTTCAATGCCTTTTCTGCATCAATTGAGATGATCATGTGATTCTTTTATTTATGTGGTGGATTATGTTGATTGATTTTCTAATGTTGAACCATACTTGCATGCCTGGTGTGAATTCCAGTTGGTCGTGGTGTATTATTTTTTTTGATATGATACTATATTCTTTTTTTTTTTTTTTAATTTTTATTGTGCTTTAAGTGAAAGTTTACAAACCAAGTCAGTCTCTCGTACAAAAACTTATATACACCTTGCTATATACTCCTAGTGGCTCTACCTCTAACGAGAAAGCACACTCCTTCCTCACACTGTCTATTTTCATGCCTATTTGGCCAACTTCTGCCCCCCTCTGCCATCTCATCTCTTTTCCAGACAGGAGCTGCCCATATAGTCTCATGTGTCTACTTGATCCAAAGAACTCACTTTTCACCAGTATCATTTTCTATCCCATAGTCCAGTCCAATCTCTGTCTGAAGTGTTGGCTTTGGGAATGGTTCCTATCTTGGGCTAACAGAAGGTCTGGGGACCATGACCTCTGGGATCCTTCTAGTCTCAGTCGGACCATTAAGTCTGGTCTTTTTATAAGATTTTGGGGTCTGCATCTCACTGTTCTCCTGCTCCTTCAGGGATTCTCAGTTGTGTTCCCTGTCAGGGCAGTCATCGGCTGTAGCTGGCACCATCTAGTTCTTCTGGTCTTAGGCTGCTATAGTCTCTGGTTTATGTGGTCCTTTCTGTCTCTTGGGCTCATAATTACCTTGTGTCTTTTATGTTCTTCATTCTCCTTTGCTCCAGTTGGGTTGAGACCAATTGATTTATCTTAGATGGCCACTTGCCAGCATTTAAGACCCCAGATGCTATTCTCCAAAGTGGGGTGCAGAATGTTTTCTTAATAGATTTTATTGTGCCAGTTGACTTAGATGTCCCCTGAAGCCATGGTCCCCAAAACCCCGCCCCTGCTACACTGGCCTTCAAAGCATTCGTTTTATTCAGGAAAGTTCTTTGCTTTTGGTTTAGTCCAGTTGTGCTGACCTCTCCTGTATTGTGTGTTGTCTTTCCCTTCGCCTATGATATGATGCTATATTCTGTTGGCTAGAATTTTGTTGAGAATTTTTTTGTCACTATTCATGGGGGATTCATGAGACATATTTGACTATAATTTTCTTTTGTGGTGTCTTTGCCTGGTTTTGTTATCAGGGTTATGCTGGCTTCGTAGAATGAATTTGAAAGTATCCCTTCCTTTTCTTTGTTCTGAAATAGTATGAGTACTCCTGGTGTAAGCACCTCTCTGAATGTTTGGTCAAATTCTCCAGTGAAACCATCTGGGCTAGGACTTTTTTTGTTGGGAGTTCTTTTATTACCTTTTCAATCTCTTCCTTGTTATGAGTCTGTTCAGATTTTCAGCATCATTTTGTGTTTGGGTAGGTAGTGTGTTTCTGGAAATTTGTCCATTTCTTCTAGGTTTTCAAATTTGTTGGAGTATAGTTTTCCATAATACTCTGTTATGATCCTTTTTATTTCAGTTGGGTCTATTATAATGTCCCCTGTTTCATTCGTTTTTTTGAGTTTTTTGCATCCTCTTCTGTCTTTACTTTGTCTCTTTGGCCAGTGGTTTGTCGATTTTGTTGATCTTTTCAAAGAACCAACTTTTGCTCTCATTGATTCTTTCTATTGTTTTTCTATTCTGTACTTCATTTATTTCTGCTCTGGTCTTTATTATTTCCTTTCTTCTGGTGGCTATGGGCTTCTTTTGCTGTTCTCTTTCTATTTGTTCAAGTTGTGTAGCTAATGTTTTCATTTTGTCCCTTCTTTTTTGATGTGTGCATCTATTGCTATAAATTGACCTCTGAGGATTGCCTTTGTTGTGTCCCAGAGGTTTTGGTATGATGTGTTTTCATTCTTATTTGATCCTAGTAATTTTTTTATTCCATCTTTGATTTCTTATGTTACCCAGTGGTTTTTAAGCAGGATGCTATTCAGTTTCCATGTAATTGATTTTTTTTTTTTCTTAGCTCTCCCTGTTGTTAATTTCTACTTTAATGACATTGTGATCAGAGAAGATACTTTGTTTTATTTCAGTGTTTTGGATTTTATTCAGGGTTGCATTGTGGCCTAAGATGTGGTCTGTTGTGGAGAGTGTTCCATGTGTATTGGGAAAGAATGTATACTTTGCAGCTGTTGGGTGGAGTATACTGTATATGTCTGTGAGTTCAAGTTGGCTGATTGTGGCCTTTAGATCTTCTGTATCTTTGTTGAATTTCTCTCTAGATGTTCTGTCCTTTACTGAGAATGGTGTGTTGAAGTCTCCTACTATTATTGTGGAACTGTGAGTTTCTCTTTTCAGTGCTGTTGGCATTTATGTATTTTGGAGCCCTGTCATTGGATGTGTAGATACTTATTATGGTTATATCTTCATGATGGATCATCCCTTTAATCATTATATAGTGCCCTTCTTTGTCTTTTATGTTGGATTTTGTTTTAAAGTCTATTTTATGTGAGATTAACATTGCCACTCCTGCTCTTTTTGGGGAGCTGTTTGCTTGATATATTTTTTCCCCTCCTTTGATTTTTAATAAATTTATGTCTTTGTTTCTAAAGTGTATCTTTTATAGATAACGTATTAATGGATCCTGTTTTTTTTATCCATTCTGTCACTCTCTGTCTCTTTATGGGTGCATTTAAGCCATTTAACTCAGTGTAATTATTGATAGGTGTGAGTTCATCGCTGTCATTTTGTAGTGATTTTTTTATGGTGCTGACTTTTTCTTTGTTCCTGTTACTCTCTTGTTAATACGACTATTAGTCAAATTTACACACCAACCACTAAGACCAAAGGTGAAGAAATTGAAGATTTTTATCAGCTGCTGAAGTCTGAAATTGATTAAACATGCAATCACGATGCATTGATAATTACTGGTGATTAGAATGCGGAAGTGGGAAGCAAAGAAGGAGGACTGTCGTTGGAAAATACGGCCTTGGTGATAGAAACAATGCCGGAGGTGGAATGATAGAATTTTACAAGACCAAAGACTTCTTCACTGCAAATACAGTTTTTCACCAACATAAACGGTGACTACATATATGGACCTCACCACATGGAACACACAGGAACAAAATCGACTACATCTGTGGAAAAAGACGAGCGTAAAGCTTAATATCATCAGTCAGAACAAGGCCAGGGGCCAACCGCGGAACAGACCATCAATTGCTCAAACGAGAGCCAAAATATGAGTTTAGAGGCCTGAATTTAGAGACCACCTCGAGAATAAATTTGACGCGTTGAGCACTAATGACCAAAGACTAGATGAGTAGTAGGATGACATCAGGGACATCATACGTGAAGAAAGCAAGAGGTCATTGAAAAGACAGGAGAGAAAGAAAAGACCAAGATGGATGTCAGAGGAGACTCTGAAACTTGCTCATGAACGTCTAGCAACTAAAGCAAAGGGAAGAGATGATGAAGTAAAGGAAGATGAAGAAAATAACTACTGAATATTCCAAATACAGCAGACAACATCAAAACATAAAAAAAAAAAAAAGACAGGATGGTTCCAGTAGGCATCCAAAATAAAACACTAGATGACTGTCTAGTAGAAGAAAATGCACTGGAACTACCTAATAGGTAATTGAAATCTCTAATATTCAGAGCTGTCCAAGAGTTGAAGCAAAAAGTAGACAAAAATGAGGGAAAAAATAGACAAATTCATGGAAAATATAGCCCAAAAATAATAGAAGAATTCAAGAAAATATTACAGGAACAAAATGTCAAAATAAATTCACAACTAGAAATCATACAAAAACAACAATTAGAAATCCAAAATATAAACAAGGTTTCAGAAATGGACAGTGACACAGAAGGTCTGAGGAGCAGGTTTGAAACAGTGGAAGACAGGATTAGTGAAATTGAAGACAAATATTTAGACACCACTTTGAGGAAAAAGAATGAAAAAAAATGAACAAACCCTGAGAGTGATGTGGGATACAATCAAAAGCAAAAATTTGTGAGTGATCAGAGTTCCAGAACAGGGGGAGAAAAAGGAAAACACAGAGAGGATCACTGAAGAATTGCTGAGAGAAAACTTCCCTAATATCATGAAAGATGAAAAGCTGACGATGAAGCTCAACAAACCCCATATAGAATAGACCTCAAGGAATATCATAATCAAACGCACTAAAACTGAAGACAAAGAAAGAACCCTGAGAGCACCTCGAGAAAAATAAAAAGTCACATACAGAGGGGAAACAAAAAGACTAAGCTCTGATTACATGGCAGGAACCATGCAGGCAAGAAAGCAATGGAGTAACATGTATAAAATCTTGAAATCAAAACACTGACAACCAAGAATAATATATTCTGCAAAACCCTTGTGCACATATGATGGTGAAATAAGGACATTTTCAGATAAACAGAAATTAAGGGAATATGTAAAAACCAAACCAAACTTACAAGAATTATTAGAGGGAGTCCTTTGGTTTCAGAACACCCTGAATCTAGGACACAAGATTTCACCAGCCAGATACCAACCTAGGTAATGAGCTCTCAAAGGCTATTCGAAACCAAAAGATTTACAACAGGGAATTAATCTGTAAATGACAACTACGTCAGAACAATAAAAGAGGGACTAAACGGTGCAGGTATAGAACATTCTAACGGAGAGGAAGGCATCGCGATGCCAAGTAATACTAGACTGGTTCAAACCTAGGAAAATAAGGGTAAATTTCAAGGTAACCACAAAGAAAGTAAACAAACCTGCTCATAAAAATAAAGAAGAAGAAAAACATAAAGTCTCAATAAAAACTAAAGAAATGAAAAAAAATTCAGAAACAAAAGGAATTTCACACAAGAGAGTATTAACTGGTCTTCCTTATCCTATCACTGACAGCATTGTACTTCAGGACAGATCTTGAAATGTTCTTTTGGACTATGAATGTAACACCATTCCTCTTCAAGTTCACATTCCCGGCATAGAAGACTATATGATTGTCCAATTCAGAATGGCCAGTACCAGTCCATTTCAGCTCACTAATGCCTAGGATATCAATGTTTATGCATTCCATTTCATTTTAGCTGATTTCCAATTTTCCTAGATTCATACTTCGTACATTTCAGGTTTTGATTATTAATGGATATTTGCAGCTCTCTCTTCTCATTTTGAGTCCTGCCACATCAGCACATGAAGGTCCCGAAAGCTTGACTGTGGCTACGTCATTAAGGTCGACTCTACTCTGAGGAGGCAGCTCTTCCCCAGTCATCTTTTGAGTGCCTTCCAACCTGGGGGGGCTCATCTTCCAGCACCATATCAGACAATTTTCCACTGTTATTCATAAGGTTTTCACTGGCTAATGCTTTTCAGATGTAGACTGCCAGGTCCTTCTTCCTAGTCTTTCTTAGCCTGGAAGCTCAGCTGAAACCTGTCCTCCGTGAATGACCCTGCTGGTATCTGAATACCAGCAGCATAGCTTCCAGCATCACAGCAACACCCAAGCCCCCACAGTATGACAAACTGACGCACACGGGGGTGGCTCAAGAAGACAAAGTAATTTATTATAATGACATGTGCAAATTGCTGGAGACAGAAAACCAAAAGGGAAGAACACACTCAGCGTTTCTCAAGCTGAAAGGACTGAAGAAAAAAATTGAAGCCTCAAGTTGTAATAGTGAAGGATTCTGTGGGGAAAATACTAAATGATGCGGAAAGTGTCAAAAGATGGGAAGAATACACAGTCATTATGCCAAAAAGAATTAGTTGACATTCAGCCATTTCAGGAGTTAGCATATGATCAGGAACTGATAGCACTGAAGGAAGAAGTCCAAGCTGCACTGAAGGCTTTGGTGAAAAACGAGGCCCAAGGAATGCACAGAATATCACCTGAGATGTTTCAAGAAACGGATGCAGTGCTGGAAGTGCTCACTCACCTATGCCAAGAAATACGGAAGACAGCTTCCTGGCCAACCAACTGGAAGAGGTCTATATTTTTGCCTATTCCCAAGAAAGGTGATCCAACCAAATGCAGAAATTATAGAGCAACATCATTATATCACATGCAAGCAAAATTTTGCTGAAGATCATTCAAAAGCAGCTGCGGCAGTATATCGACGGAACTGTCAGAAGTTCAGGCTGGATTCAGAAGAGGACCTGGAACCAGGGATATCATTGCTGATGTCAGATGGATCCTGGCTGAAAGCAGAGAATACCAGAAGGATGTTTACCTGTGTTTTACTGACTATGCTAAGGCATTCAACTGCATGGATCGTAACAAATTATGGACAATATTGCGAAGAATGGGAATTCTAGAACACTTAATTGTGCTCATGAGGAACCTTTGCATAGATCAAGAGGCAATTGTTCGGACAGAGCAAGGGGATACTGAGTGGTTTAAAGTCAGGAAAGGTGTGCATCAGGATTGTATCCTTTCACCATACCTATTCAGTGTGTATGCTGAGCAAGCAATGTGAGAAGCTGGACTATATGAAGAGGAACTGGACATCAGGATCGGAGGAAGACTCATTAACAACCTGCATTATGCAGATGACACAATCTTGCTTGCTGAAAGTGAAGAGGACTTGAAGCACTTACCAATGAAGACCAGAGACCACAGCCTTCAGTATGGATTGCACCTCAACATAAAGAAAACAAAAATCCTCACAACTGGATCAATGAGCAACATCATGATAAACTGAGAAAAGACTGAAGTTGTCAAAGATTTCATTTTACTTGGATCTACAGTCAACACACATGGAAGCAGCAGTCATGAAATCAAAAGACGCATTGCATTGGGCAAATCTGCTGGAAAAGACCTCTTGAAAGTGTTGAAAAGCAAAGATGTCACCTTGAGGATAAGGTGCACCTGACCCAAGCCATGGTATTTTCAGTCACATCATATGCATGTGAAAGCTGGACAATAAATAAGGAAGACTGGAGAAGAATTGACACCTTCGAATTGTGGTATTGGCGAAGAATATTGAATATACCATGTACTACCAAAAGAATGAACAAATCTGCCTTGGAAGAATTACAACCAGAATGCTCCTTAGAAGCAAGGATGGCGAGACTGCATCTTACGTACTTTGGTCAGGTTGTCAGGAGGGACCAGTCCCTGGAGAAGGACATCATGCTTAGTAATGTATAGGGTCAGCAGAAAAGATGAAGACCCTCAATAAGATGGATTGCTGCTACAGTGGGCTCAAGCATAACAACAATTGTAAGGATGGTGCAGGACCAGGCAGTGTTTCGTTCTGTCGTGCATAGGGTCGCTCTGAGTCAGAATCGATTCAAGGGCACCTAACAACAACATTCTCTTCATTTATTGATTGCAGATTTGTTTGTTTTGTTCTGTTTTTTTTGTTTGTTTGTTTTTGGTTATTATGTCTGAGCATGTGGGCTGTGTGTTTTTTGTTGTTTGTTCGTCTTTGGGCATGATATTTTTCATCTCCTTGTCCAATGGGCAGGGCTAGTCACTCAGCTATGGTGCAGCTGGGCAGGTCCAGCTGAAGAGGAAGGGCTGGGGTAGGTTGTTAATGGCATGTACTGAGGCTGACAAGGTGGGCCGGGGGTCATCGCAGGGCAGGTCCCGGTAGTCCGTGCCTGTGCTGTTTGGGGGTGTGATGTTCAGCACACGGTTCAGATAGGCAAGAGGGTGGGAGAGGGGAGAGGTTGTGAGGTGTGGAGCTAGGCTGGGTATGGGAAAGAAGTGAGAGAGTAGAGACAGTTGCCAAAAAAAAGTTCTGAGGGAGCCTGCCATTGGAGTGGGGAGAAGAGAAACTGAGAAATGAAGAAAAAGGAAAAAGTAAGAATAAAAAAAATTAGATTAAAAAAATGGCTCCAGGGATCCCACCGGTGCGGCTGCACACACCGAGGAGGTGGCTCCCATTCTGCACAGTACAATCTGGCTAGAAGAGGTGGAGATGGCACACAAAGCCAGGTATTCAGGAGACAGGAAAAGAGGGTAAGTAGAAAGAGACGAGAAACCAAGAAATGAAGAAAAATAAAAAGGAAAAAAGAAAGAAAACAAACACAAAAGAAAGAAAAAAAGCCCCCAGGGGCCCCACCACCATGGGGCATAGCCTGTCAAGAAGAAGCAAAGATGGCATACAGAATCTGGTGTTCGAGCGATAGGAGGGGGAGGAGGTGAGAGGCAGGGAAGAAACCAAAAGAAGCAAACAAAGCAACACCAGCAACAAATAAATGGCACTGAAGGAGCCCGCTAGTGTGGGCAGGGTGAATCTGTGCTGCATGGAGCCAGCGTCTCCCAGGTCATGGTTGCTCAGTCTGCTGAGAAATGGTCCCTCAGCCTGCTGGGAAGCAGGCCAGCCCTCTGGGAAAGGGGAAAGGCTTAGCAGGGGAGGAGGGATAAGAGATGGGAAAGCATATATCTCTAGTTACTGGGTGCTCTGTCTCCTGCTGGGAGCTTCATGAATCTGCTTTTCCATACTTTGTTCGCCAATCTCTGACAGGAGTCCAAGATGGCAAATCCATGTTGCCTTAACTGGTAGGGGACCTCTGCTCGTATCTTTCCTCAGTCTCTGTTCTCCGTCAGTTTCTTATTCCATTCGGTGCTTGGTTGAGTTCTTTATCTCTTCATCTGATGCTTAGGGTTCTAGAATTGGTGTTTGTCTCTGTTTTACTTAGTTTCTCAGGTCTTTGCTGTGGAGGGATGGCTTTGTCTATAGGACCATGTTGGCTCCACCTCTGGGAGAAAATATTTAGTAAGGGTTTAATATCCAGAATATATACGTAACTCCTACAACTCAACAGCAAAAAGACAACCCAATTAAAGTGTGGACAAAAGTCTTGAATAGACATTTCTTCAGAGAAATGGCTAATAAGCCCATGAAAAGATGCTAAACGTCAATAATCATTAGGGAAATGCAGATCAGAACTACAGTGAGATACCACCTCACATCCACTAAGATGGAAATTACCAGAAAAAGAGAAACTAACAACTGATGAGGATGTGGAGAAATTGGAACCCTCATACATTGCTGCTGGGAATGTAAAATGGTGCAGCCACTGTGGAAGACAGTTGGGCAGTTCCTCAAAAGTCGAACGTAGAATCACCATATGACCTAGCAGCTCCACTCCTAGGTATATGCCCAGAAGACTTGAAAGCAGGGACTCAAACAGATGCTTGTACACCAGTGTTCATTACAGCATTATTCACAACAGCCAAAAGGTAGAAACAACTCAAGTGTTTCATCAGCAGATGAATGAATAAACAAAATGTGGTATATCTATACCATGGAATATTATTCAGCCATAAAGAGAAATGAAATTCTGACATGCACCATGATGTGGATGAACCTGGAAAACATGCTGAGTGAAGATAAGTCAGACACAAAAGGCAAATATTGTATGATCCCACGTCTGTGAAATTAGTTTGTAGATGCATAGAGACTAGAGTATATTAGTGGTGACCAGGGGCTGGGAGGGGAGGGGGAAATGGGAGCTATTGCTTAAAGAACATTGAGTTTCTCTTGAGGGTGATGATGAATATTTGGAAATGACTAATGGTGATGGTGCACAACATGGTGAATGTCATTAATGTCATCGAATTGCACAGTAAAAATGGTTAAAATGACACCTTTTTTGTTATATATGTTTTATTACAATTAAAAAAAGGTACAAGCTTTGAGAACAAGTTTTTGTTTTGTTTTGGCTGTTAGGACAACCAGTGATGGTCAGCTCTTTTTTTTGTTTAACTGTTCATATCATCCCTACCGTAATCACTACCAAACTACCGTTAAAAACAAACAAAAAAAAGTACCGCTGATTGGCTTACTCTGCCAGTGCCTACTGTGCACAATGCTTTTATATATATTATGCATGTTTGCTAGAACAGCTCTGTTTTACACATATCTAACCTGAGGTCTAGAGTGTTTAACTGACTTAGCCAAACTTACAAGACTAGTAAGTGACAGAGCTGTAATACGAACCCCTGTCTGATTCCAAAATCACTCCTCTTTTTAGTGTACTGTTGCTACCTTTTATAACAGAAGGAGAAGAAGACTGTTAGTTTCTATTAAAGGTGTTTTATAAGTACCTTAACTCATTTAATGTGCATCGACTCATGAAGTAGATGTTGTCCCCATTTTATAGATGAGGAATAGAAGCATAGAAGGATCAATGATTTGGCCAGTTTTATATAGGCAACAAATGCGAGAATCAACTGTCATAGCCCGATCCATATGCCACCATGACCTGTATGTTTTCTCTTCACTGTCTTCCATTTTGTTTCAACAGTTGTTTGCATTTAAAACTGTGTGGTCACACCTGTCCAAACTTTCTCCTGAATCTATATTTCCATTCCTAAGCAAAAATGCTTTGAAACTAAGGAAGAATAGTAGGAAGTTTTGTGGTGATTCTTGACCGAGCGGTGTTTCATTTTGTTGTCCATAGGGTCACTATGAGTTGAAACCGACTCGATGGCACCTAACAACAACGTCCCCCACGTGTCTGTCAGTTTGTCATACTGCGGGGATTTGCATATTGCTGTGATGCTGGAAGCTATGCCACCGGTATTCAGATACCAACAGGGTCACCCATGGAGAACAGGTTTCAGCTGAGCTTCCAGACTAAGACTAGGAAGAAGGACCTGGCAGCCTACATCTGAAAAACATTAGCCAGTGAAAACCTTATGAATACCAGCAGAACATTGTCTGGTATAGTGCTGGAAGATGAGCCCACCAGGTTGGAAGGCACTCAAAAGATGACTGGGGAAGAGTTGCCTCCTCAAAGTAGAGTCAGCCTTAATGATGTGGATGGAGTCAAGCTTTCAGGACCTTCATTTGCTGATGTGGCGTGACTCAAAATGAGAAGAAACAGCTGCAAAGATCCATTAATAATCAGAACCTGGAATGTATGAAGCATGAATCTAGGAAAATTGGAAATTGTCAAAAATTAAATGGAACGCATAAACATCGATATCCTAGGCATTAGTGAGCTGAAATGGACTGGTATTGGCCATTTTGAATCAGGCAATCATATAGTCTACTGTGGAAATGACAGCTTGGAGAAGAATGGTGTTGCATTCATCACCAAAAAGAACATTTCAAGATCTACCCTGAAGCACAACGCTGTCAGTGATAGCATAATTTCCATACGCCTACAAGGAAGACCAGTTAATATGACTATTATTCAAATTTACGCACCAACCACTAAGGCCAAAGATGAAGAAATAGAAGATTTTTATCAGCTGCTGCAGTCTGAAATTGATCGAACGTGCAATCAGGATGCATTGATAATTACTGATGATTGGAATGCAAAAGTTGGAAATAAAGAAGAAGGATCAGTAGTTGGAAAATATGGCCTTGGTGATAGAAACAATGCCGGAGATTGAATGACAGCCTTTTGCAAGACCAATGACTTCTTCATTGCAAATACCTTCTTTCACCAACATAAATGGCAACTATACACATGGACCTCACCAGATGGAACACACAGGAATCAAATTGACTACATCTGTGGAAAGAGACGATGGAAAAGCTCAATGTCATCAGTCAGAACAAGGCCGGGGCCGACTGTGGAACAAACCATCAATTGCTCATATGCAAGTTCAAGGTGAAACTGAAGAAAGTCAGAGCAAGCCCACAAGAGCCAAAATATGAGTTTAGAGACCTGAATTTAGAGACCACCTCAAGAATAAATTTGACGCGTTGAACACTAATGACCGAAGACTAGATGAGTAGTAGAATGACATCAAGGACATCATACGTGAAGAAAGCAAGAGGTCATTGAAAAGACAGGAGAGAAGGAAAAGACCAAGATGGATGTCAGAGGAGACTCTGAAACTTGCTCATGAACGTCTAGTAACTAAAGCAAAAGGAAGAAATGATGAAGTAAAAGAACTGAACAGAAGATTTCAAACGGCAGCTTGAGAAGACAAAGTATTATGATGACAGGTGCAAAGAGCTGGAGATAGAAAACCAAAAGGGAAGAATACGCTTACTGTTTCTCAAGCCGAAAGAACTGAGGAGAACATTCAAGCCTCAAGTTGCAATACTGAAGGATTCTATGGGGAAAATATTAAATGACACAGGAAGCCTCAAAAGAAAATGGAAGGAATACACAGAGTCTTTAGACCAAAAAGAATTAGTCGATGTTCAGCCATTTCAACAGGTAGCATATGATTAGGAACCGATGGTACTGAAGGAAGAAGTCCAAGCTGCTCTGAAGGCGTTGGCAAAAAACAAGCCTCCAGGAATTGACGGAATATCAATTGAGATGTTTCAACAAACAGATGCAGCACTGGAGGTGCTCACTCATCTATGCCAAGAAATATGGAGGACAGCTTCCTGGCCAACTGACTGGAAGAGATCCATATTTATGCCTATTCCACAAAAGGCAATCCAACCGAATGCAAAAATTATAGAACAATATCATTGTTATCACACGCAAGCAAAATTTTGCTGAAGGTCATTCAAAAACGGCTGCAGCAGTATATCAGAAATTCAGGCTGGCTTCAGAAGAGGACGTGGAACCAGGGATATCATTGCTGATGTCAGAAGGATCCTGGCTTAAAGCAGAGAATACCAGAAGGCTGTTTACCTGTGTTTTATTGACTATGCAAAGGCATTCGACTATGTGGATCATAACAAATTATGGATAACACTGGGAAGAATGGGAATTCCAGAACACTTAACTGTGCCTGTGAGGAACCTTTACATAGATCAAGAGGCAGTTGTTCGAACAGAGCAAGGGGATACTGATTGGTTTAAAATCAGGAAAGGTGTGCATCAGGGTTGTATCCTTTCCCCATACCTATTCAGTCTGTATGCTGAGCAAATAATTGGAGACGCTGGACAATATGAAGAAGAATGAGGCATCAGGCTTGGAGGAAGACTCATTAACAACCTGCGTTATGCAGATGACACAATCTTGCTTGCTGAAAGTGAAGAGGACTTGAAGCACTTACTAATGAAGACCAAGGACCACACAGCCTTCAGTATGGATTGCACCTCAACATAAAGAAAACGAAAGTCCTCATAACTGGACCAATAAGCAACATCATGATAAATGGAGAAAAGATTGAAGTTGTCAGGGATTTCATTTTACTTGGATCCACAAGTGGAAGCAGCGGTCAAGAAATCAAATGACGCATTGCATTGGGTAAATCTACTGCAAAGAACCTCTTGAAAGTGTTGAAAAGCAAAGATGTCACCTTGAAGACTAAGGTGCACCTGACCCAAGCCATGGTATTTTGAGTCGGAACCAACTCAACAGCACCTAAAAACAACAAGAACAACATTTAATTCTTAGTAATGTCACTGTTTTACGTTGAGAAAAACTTACTGCTGATATTTAATTTGTGTTAGTAACACATTTCCAGTATTACTTAACAATTGTACCCTTGTTTTCCTTTTGTGCTTTGGAGGAATATGAATGTGATGAGTTTACAGCAAGGAGAAAAAGAACTGAGGAGTGTGTTTTCTTTGGTTTGGGATTTTGAAATTGTCGATAGAATTTAGTCTTCTTACCCTCACACCCTCAAAACAAGCTTTTAATTTTACCCTGGCCCCCAAGGAATTAAGAATTTACGCTTTGTTGGCTCATAGGCTGCTTGAAAATTTGATTAATGGTATGGATCTTCTTCCCAGAAAAATGTTACATATACTTTAAATTTTGCATGTAATTTAAGGGGTACATGAACTCCAGAATAAGAAATCCTGCATTAATATCACGTAATTTGTCTTGACACTGTGGCTGCAACAATGGGCTCAAGCATAACAACGATTGTGAGGACGGCACAGGACCTGGCAGTGTTTCATTCTGTTGTACATAGGGTTGTTATGAGTCAGAACTGGCTCAACAATTTATCTTGAAAAGAATATGTTCACTAGAGTTGCATTTATAGTTTTTCCTGCTAAGTAGTTTCTCTCAAATAATGATACAGATCAGGCCAGTTTATAACAAATGAATTACCACATAAAACTTGGGTGTAGTCAACATGGATGAGACAGATGACAGCTTCAGATTCAACCCTCACACATTAACACTTCTACAATAGCATTTCACAATGCTAAAAAAGAACAAATTGCTTTCCTGTTGTCATCCTCCTCCTTGCTGTCAACACTTTCAAACACTCTTGCTAAATGTTATGGACTGTCATTACTAGACCCAGACATGCATATACACACACACACACTCAAAAATGCACATACGGATTCATTATTAGTATATTTTATAATATACTAATTATATTTTATAAGCAGTTTTTATAGATAAAGCATAGTTTTTCTATTTAATTCTTTACTAACAGAATTGAATTGTGTATTAATGAAATGAAATTGTCTAGAGTGGTATTTTTTCTTCCTCCTTTCTCTCTTAACAGCTGAAAAAATACTAATAACAGTTTATCTTTAGAGGAAGTCTTCCCCCATCCAAACAAGTACACTGGCAAGACTCGGTTCAGCCACAAGTTAAGGGTAGGAGATCCAGTTGGGTCACACAGCCTCCTAGTGCACAGATGGTGACTTCAGTACCATCTGTTCACTATTTCTTTAAGACATTTACAATTTCTCCCTCTCCATGAGGGCTGAATAGAAAAAAAAAAAAAAACCTAAAGTAAGGCCTAGTTTTAGAGTTCCTGGGTGTTAGCTGCTCTTTCCCCTTGCTTTTTCTACCATTCGGTAAAGGCGATGGCTCTTCTTTCCAAATATTCCGATCATCAACTTACATAGACCCTTTCTTCATGTTTCTTGGTGGTATGTGCTATGCAGTTCACTAGTAACAGAAGAATACTATGTTAGTCTGCTGTCTATACTTGAAAAATAATCACCGAAAGCAATCAGTTCTTTTACTTCCTATAATTTTGTGAAAGAAACCTAAATAGTCTGCTTATTCCTTCTAAGTAAAAGCTGAATCTTTGGCCACCTTCTCTTGTAGATGGCACCTTCTATTCTTCCCTTCTAATAGTAAACAGATGGGAAGATAATAGTTGAAGCTTAGCCCTTGCAGCATGCATAATGAGGAATGCTAAAAGCTGGCAGAAATACTAGTTCTTGACCTTGGCAGATCTTTTCTAAATTCTTTGTCAGCTTTTTGTCCTCTTTATCTCCAGGCAAGATCTTTCCTTACTGGAGGGGAGGAAGATCCACTTTAGACTATGTAATTATCACGTCCTGATGCACACAGAGCTTTGCTCCTACACCATAGTAGTTTTGATTTGTTACTGATCACAAGAAACTCAAGAAATGACTGAATGGTGTAGTTATTGTTACCCTATGGCTTTATTGTTAAAAGAGCAAGACCTGTTAAAGTAGATAAGATAAAGAGTTTGCTTAAATGTTATCTCTCTTAGTATTACTTGCCCATGTTCTTATTTTCTCTTGACCTCTTATATTGATTTTATAAAACTGATGCTTTCCATATCCCTCTAGTCAGATGTTTTTCCCATGTGTTCTTTTTCTTTTTTTTTGTACTTTAAATGAAGATTTACAGAGCAAACAAGTTTCTCATTAAACAATTAATACACATACTGTTTTGTGACATTGGTTGCCAACCCCCTGATATGTCGACACTCTCCCCTTCTAGACCTTGGGTTCCCTATTACCAGCTTTCCTGTTCCCTCCTGCCTTCTCATCCTTGCCCCTGGGCTGGTGTGTCCCTTTAGTCTTGTTTTGTTTTATGGGCCTGTCTAATCTTTGGCTGAAGAATCTTCATTACTGAGCTAAAAGGGTGTCCAGGGGCCATACTCTCGAGGTTTCACCACTCTGTCAGACCAGTAAGTCTGGTCTTTTTTTTGTGTGAGTTAGAGTTTTGTTCTGCATTTTCCTCCAGCTCTTTCCAGGACCTTCTATTGTGATCCCTGTCAGAGCAGTCAGTGGTGGTAGCCAGGCACCATCTACTTGTACTGCACTCAGTCTGATGGAGGCTGTGGTAGTTGTGGTCCATTAGTCCTTTGGACTAACCTTTCTCCTGTATCTTTGGTTTTCTTCATTCTTCGGTGCTCCATACAGGGTGGGACCAGTAGAGTATCTTAGATCGCCTCTCACAGGCTTTTAAGACCCCAGGTGCTACTCACCAAAGTAGAATGTAGAACATTTTCTTTATAAACTGTGTTGTGCCAGTTGAGCTACATGTTCTCCAGAGTCCTCAGCCCAGTAATTTGGCCCCTCAGGAAATTTGGATAATATTTTTTTATGGAGCTTGCCTTGCCTTGTACAAGTGGTGCTGGCTTCCCCAGTATCGTGCACTGTCTTGTGCACTGTCTTAGCCTTCACTGAAGTTACCACTTACCTATTGTCTACCTGCTGCTTTTCCTTCCCACTCCTCCCCATGTGTTCTTAAAACTATGCATGTGATAATCCTCTGTATGTGTGATCGTTGGTGTGAATGATGTTTTTTAACGATAGGTAAATTCTCATCTAAGCTTTAGGGTAACTTTTGCCTTGTATTTTTTTTGTATAATATTCAGACCTCAGTATCGATATCTTCCTATCTTTACACTGACCAATTTTCTAATTAAAACGAAACGTTCAGATTTGTACCGTACTTTTTATTTACATTTACGAAACACGAGTTATAGTTCCAGCGTAGGTTATAGTACTTTGGGGAACTCTCCCAGGTAAGAGTGAGTGAAACCTTGAACATACTGATAATGAGAATTATATAAAAGCTGAGATGATGAGAGGTCTCTCTGATATCTCACTCGCTCTAATTTTGTCATCCCCAAATTTTTTGGCTTTGGTTGCTAAAATCTAATAAATCAGTTTGCTTCTATGCTCATTTTAGAAATTGTGCATGCTTGTAGAATGTTCTAGATGTCTACTTTGGGTTAGATGTTAGAGACATTGCTGTTTGCTGTGACATTTAGTGTTTGGTCAAACTGTTTATGTTAGGGTAATTATATTTTTAACTTAGAATGGCCAGTGTTCATTGCTCAGAATACCTGCCCAGCTGATTTGGTACTGTTTGTTCAGTTTTAGGATATAATTGAACGTTAGAGATTAGTGAATAAATGTAATAGTCATATCATTCTCTCTCTTTTTTTTTTCTTTTAAAATTGCTTTTAATAGCAGACTACCTGTCTTTACCTCTTGTTTTGAGGCTTTCAAGTCTAGCACTCAAAACAGATGGATAGTTTTCCTCTTTAAGGAAAGATCACATACTTAGGGAGAAGTTTCAAGGTACAATTTGTAATGACTTGACATTCTACGTGTGTGCTTTTTGTTTGATATTTGCTTCGGGGGTTCATTTCTGGTTTTGCTGTAAACATAGCATAATGCCTTGCATGTATGATGGTTTGACCTGAGAAATTCTGCTCATTAGGGCCACCTCTGCCCATTTAGTGCCTTTGTGCGTATAAGGAACAGGGACCTTTTCTCTGGGGGAAGGCCTGATAAGAAGATGCAGTCCTTGGTGAGCAGAATGTGACTGGCTCGCAGCCTCTATTCACCCTTGGCCTGGCGCTCTCATGCAGCAAACAGCCTGGAGCACCCTGTGTGGGACAAATTTTGTTTCTAAACTTTGTACTGATTTGGATTTATTTTAAGAAGTCCATTGTAGCAAAAGTCGTTAATATTTTTAAAATTTTATGTATATAGAATTTTAATGCTAAAATATAGCAGAAAAGGTAAAATATTTCCTTTGAAGATTATGAAAACCTAATAAAGTTTTTATTCCAAAAGTGGTACTAATTAAAATTACTGGTTATTCTTTATTTTTATATAATGCCTCATAGTAAACTTTATTTCATTAATAGTAAACTAGCTATATATTCTTTGGAAACCCTGGCGGCTTAGTGGTTAAGAGCTACGGCTGCTAATCAAAATGTCAGCAGTTCGAATCCACCAGGCGATCCTTGGAAATTCTGTGGGGCAGTTCTTCTCCACCCTATAGGGTTACTGTGAGTCGGAATCAACTCAGTGGGTATATATTCTTTAATTTTGAATTTCCCATAACATTGAAAATACTTCAGGTCTTGGGATTCATGTGTTATCATGTCATGGAATTAATTGTTGAGTGCTTTATATTAGTAGTTCTGTAAGTCTTGTAATTAAACGTTTGGTGTTTCCTACTTTTTCAGGTACTTTGGTCTGGGAAGCCATATGGTTCATCTCGAAGTATCGTAAGAAAAATTGGTACTAATTTATCTCTGATTCAGTGTCCAAGAGTTCAGTTTCAGGTAATATTTTTTATATATTTCAAAAATTGATATGTGCATTAGAAATATAGATAAGACAATTTTAGAAGTAGTTCCGTTGTTTTTTTTTTTTTTTTTAACAATTTAGCAGTAAAAGAGGATTGAAAATCACAGTAAAGTCTAATTTTATTTTCTCTTTTAAGTGATTATTCAAAATCTTTAAGACATTTATCCTTCTTAATAATGCATATGTGAAGATTTAGAAGCATACAATAATAAGCTAAGCATGTTTAGTTCCCAGGTGTCCTTGAACATAGATAGGCCTTGGTATTACTTCAGGAGGCTAAGGTACCACCATTTTTTTCTCCTGTTGTTACATCTCCCTCTTTGGACAGCCACTCTGTTCCCCTAGTTTATTTTTGGATGTTGCTGTAGATGCCGTAAAAGTTGCTTTCTCCTTCATTGGTTTACAGCTCAGCAGTAATTGTGGGAACCGCTGCCTTGGCAATGATGTTGTCAAGACAAAGAGGTGATTGTGGTTCTCTGGGTGTGATAGTCAAATCCTGAATTAGCAATACTTTTGGAAGCTCAGGTCTTAGTATTCTCTTCTCACATCAAATTAAGAGCAGCTCTGCTGTTTACTTAGAGATAAATTGCTATTTTCTTTGATTTGGGATTTTGTTCCTATTGTTGTTATAGTGTTAGACATATATCACATAGCTCTGTTCTTATGTTTCAGTAATTCTCTACAATAGCAATATGACAAAAACCTTTCAGTCAACTTTAATAATATAAAGTTCAGCACATACCTATAGCAGTTTTAAATAATGGATTAACATGTAGAGCTATGGAAGTTGTATTTAAATAAGTCATAAATCAGAAGCTCGAAAGATCCCCTGCTCGCTTACTTGGTATCATGTCTACTCATAAATTATTCCTCTTGGTACAGAGGTAAAAATCTGTTCCTAAATAAATACAAATTAGCATGTGTTCAGCTTGACTAACAAGCTTGTTCATTGTTGTGTTCATAATCCTGTTTGCAAATTGACTGGGTAAACCTTGTGCCTCAGTCTAGAAACTGACAGATTGAAATGTTCCAAGAAGTAATTTTTTTTTTTTAAATCACATATAGGAAATCTGTGGTAATTAGTGTCTCAGGCACAATTTCCAAGAACTCAGTTCATTTAGACACATTTAGATAGCTGATAGCTTTACTTGCCAACTTCCTTCAAATTACTATTGTGTTAACTATGGCTTATTACCTTTTTTCTGATTGCTCGTCTCCATCAATTTTTTTTTCCCCATCTCTCCAGTCGCCTGGAGCCCTGGTGGTGCAGTGGTTAAGGCACTTGTTTGCTAATCAAAAGGCTGGTGATTCGAACCCACCAGCCGCTCCACGAGAGAAAAATGTGACAGTCTGCTTCTAAAAAGATTACAGACTTGGAAACCCTGTGAGGCAGTTCTGCCCCGTCCTGTAGGGTCTCTATCAGTAGGAATCAATCAGTGGCAATGGGTTATCCCATCTAGTTGCAGGAGAGCTGCTTCAGCATTTGTGTTTATGTAGCTACAGACGTGTAAGAGGACGTGGAGATAGCTAGCATTTTCTGGTTACAACGCAAGTCTGCTTTGACAGCCAGTGGGCAGAAGGAACCCAGCCACATACGTTTCCTTGGAAGGGCTCTTTTTCTAAGCGTTGTTATCAGTCACTTAACAGAGTATAAAGCAAAACAAGAGTATTACGTTTAGTGCAGGAACTGCATTGAGAAAAGATGAATTAACATAAGCAGAACAGTAAGGTAAGAAAAACGTTGGTAACCTCCTGAAGTTTGCCAGTTTCAGCTGTTGTCCGGGTGATTTCAGTGGCTTTGGGAGGAACAATCCGCGACTGAGCCCCATGGAGTCTTTATCTCCTCTGTTCCTTTTGACTTTCAGTTCCATTCCATGTGCCCACGCATCAACTCTATCATCCCCCAAATGGTTTCACCTTGGAAATCTGAGCCTCACTGTTTATCGTAGGTGGCAGCATCTTTCCACTGTCCTGGCCAGCCTGCGTCTGTGGTCAGTAAGACTTCTTTAGAGTGTTAGGCAAGATAGGCACACTGCTTCGTGTTGTGAGGGTTAGATGGGATAATCCACGGAAAGCCCTGACTGTAATAACTGGTACATGATGAGTGCACAGTAAAAGAGCTGGTGCTTGTGGTGCTTTTGTAATTGCTGTTATCACTTTACAGGTGTATAGCGAATTACCTTGTTTGGCTGTCCAGTGCAACTCCCTGATTTTACAGGTTGGGTTTCTGTGTTTTCATAGAATTACAAATCAGAATACAGACCAACACATTTAGTCACGCCTTCATCTAGTTAATGGGGACAACAAATACTGTGCTGGGAATAAAATGAGGACATATATGTAAGAAACCATATAAAAAATACTCAATAAATGTTCCTTTACTATATGTTATTTGAAGACTTGCCTTTAACCTTATAGGCTTCACTGGCTTTCTCTGTATTTCGTTTAGTGAGCTCTAACCCATGAGTTCAAGTCCCTGGGTGGCACAGTTTGCGCTTGTCTACTGACTTAAAGGTTGGCAGTTTGAACCTACCCAGCGGTGTCACGGGAGAAAGTTCTGGCACTCTGCTTCCGTGAAGACGACAGCCAGCAGCCCTGTGGGGCAGGCCTGCTCCGTAACAACACACGGGCTGCCGTGGGCTGAAATCAACTCAACAGCAGCGGGCTTTTGTTTTTTTAATCAATGAGTTGGTTACTTTACACGCAAAACAGAATCTCTGGACCGTTCACATTTACTTTAATTGAAGAAAATAATTTCCCTCGGCCCATTCACACCTTTCAGATACGTACATTTCAGCCCTGAGTCACAACTACACAATTCTGGCCATAAACATTTTATACATTTGGTTGTCGTGCCCCCCCTTGGAAGAAGGAACCCACTTTAAGACAAACTCCAAGAATAGTCTCTTCTTTGTCTCCTAGTTATTCCAAATTCATGAAATCAAAAGAAAGTATAGTTGACTTACACAGGGAGAAAATTCAGATCCTAGAGGGATTTGCAGGAGCAGTGAGGTTGAGGGGTTGAGAGGCATGGGGAGGCACGGGGGGCAGAAGTCTTGATTAAAAAAGGTCTCAGCACTGGGTGCAGATGTGAGTCATGGGGAGCTTTTTCAAAACAAAATGTCCATGCTTCAGGCCCCATCCTCCAGTGTGGTTCTGGGTACCCTAATTCCTTACAAAAACATTTAGGGAGCTTTAGTTTAAAAATTCAGTTTCATACAAGGCTTGCTAAATCTGAATTTCATACATTTGTTTTCTAAAACCTCTTCAGGAGCTTCTTATTCAGCTAAGCTTGAGGACCTCAGGTGTAGGTTGTATTTCAGTGTTTTGCGAAAGAAGGTTTTCTTTAAAGCAGTAGCATAATTATGAAAGTAATCATTAGAACACTTTTGGGGTACATAATGTATTGATTTTAAATTGTACAAGCTAAGGAAAAACATGGAATGTAAGTGCAGCTTACTGGGGTAATATTAGATACTACGGTAAAAAGAAACAAAGGCCAAAAAAAGACTGAATCTGGAAGTAAAGTGGCCACTTTATGCGAGGTGCCAGTGGTCACTGCTGCCCTTTCCAATGTCATGGAACACTTTATGTACAAACTATCGAGTGGGAAATACTTTACTCATAGTAAACTTTCATCTAATGCATAAAAAAAAAATTTTTTAGAAGGTGATCCTGAGTACTACAAGACAAGGTACTTTGAAATAACCTGCGGTGGAGATTGGGGACTTGGCAGCGTGGTATAGTAGTTTGAGTCCCAACTCTATAACTGACAGACTTCTGAGTAATTTAACCTAGATTACCTTTTCCCTCTAGTAACCCTAACCAGTTGCCGTCAAGTCGATTCCAACTCATGGAGAGGCAACCCCCTTTGTGTCAGAGTAGAACTCTATAGAGTTTTCAGTGGCTGGTTTTTTGGAAGTAGATTGCCAGGCCTTTCTTCTGAGGTGTCCCTGGGTGAACTTGAACCTCCAGCCTTTCACTTAGCAGCCAGACGCATTAACCATTTCTTGAACTGCTCGTCATGGCTGTTGGAATTGCTGGTGGAGGGTATGTTCTGTAAGCAAACAGGTAATGACTGAATCTCCCCCTAAAGTTCACATACCATGACTAAATCTGGAAGTAAAATGGCCACTTTACGCTAGGTGTTGGTGGTCAGTGCTGCCCCTGATTGGGTATAAGATTCAGTAGGAGAGAGATTAAACAAGTAAATATGCTAATAAATGTAAAGTTACAAGTTGTGATAAATGCCATGAAGGAAAAAGTAGTATACAGTGGGGAGAATAACAGCAGTGGTCAGAGAAGGCCTCTCTGAAGGACTGATGATTAAGGATTAGAAAGAGCCGGTCCTGCCAAAGAGTTGAGGAGAACAGTGAGGGGGGCAGTGTCGCGGGCACGACAAAAAGCCTGCACAGAGATCCTAAAGCAAGATAGAAGTTATTGTTGAAGGAACTGAGAGAAGGCCAGCCTAAAAAGACCTAGTGAGGTGGGACAGACGAGGTCTTTGGTGTCTGAGCCACCTGAAGATGGACAAATACCTGGATTAACACTCAAAATAACTGTTAAATTTAACCCTGTTTTTTCTGTTACTACTTCACAGTCTAAAACATGTTAACATTATGTTACATTGTTCGTGATACCCATTTTTTGGTATTTTTAACTATAAAAGAGCCCTTAAGGATAATCAGGTCCAGCTACTTACATTATGTTTTATAAATTGGGCAGTGTGGCATAGTAATTTCAATCCTAACCCTGTAACAAACATTTTGAACCATTTTATTCTCTTAAAGGTTGATTTCTTAGTGTGCTTCTTAGTTCAAGTAGATACATGAGACTAAATGGGCAGCTCCTGTCCGGAGGCAAGATGAGAAGGCAGAGCTGACAGGAGCTGGTTGAATGGACACAGGAGATCCAGGGTGGAAAGGAGGAGTGTGCTGTAACATCATAGGGATAGCAACTAGGGTCACATAACGATGTGCGTATGAATTTTTGTATGAGAAACTAACTTGAGCTGTAAACTTTTACTAAAGCACACACACACAAAAAAGATGGATCTCTTTAAAGACTTGTTTCTCCATGGGGACACCATTACAACCTTCTAAGGTTATTTTGAGACATAACACATTTTCTTCCTCTTTTTCCTGTACTTCCACCCCTTGCTTTTCCCCTCCCCCATACTAGATGTATGTAATAAATGTTCAATTAAAAAAAAAAAAAGGTAACCAATCGTTCAGAAACATTAGTTGTTGAATCTGGGTTAGAATACTGGAGTGTGCCAGCTTTCAGACTGGTGCTCTTTACACTGGTATCACTGTATGTCACTATATTAAACCAAAAAAACCAAACCTGTTGCCGTCGAGTTGATTCTGACTCATAGTGACCCTATAGGGCAGAGCAGGACTGCCTCACAGGTTTCCAAGGCTGCAAATCCTTCTCCTGTGGAGCGGCTGGTGGGTTCCAACCACAGACTTTTCAGTTAGCAGCTGAGCACTTCAACCACTGCACCACCAGGGCTTTGGCACTGTGTTAAAATACAGAAATTCTTCTTCAATTTCTCCCATAATGGTAGGAATTGGTAGAAAAAGAAGGAATAATTCCGTTGATAAAAAGCTAGAGATTATCATTTTACTGTGTTCGTTTTTAGATATGTATGTTTTACATTGGACTGTGAACAAATGGTGGTAAAATAGGCCGAGCCAACCAAGTCTGTACTCAGCTAACATTACTGGTTTATTTGAAAGGCTGAAATATAGAAGATTATTATCTTTTACACTCTTGTTGTCAAGAAACTAAGAGAATCCTGATTTCGCAGCACTGGCCTATCCGTTTAATGAAAAGTCATGTGGGGGCAGAGTTAGCTCTTCTAATATTTTTATTCTAAATATTTCGGCTTTTTACAGTCTTGCTTATTTTCTCTTATGCATATTATTTAAATGAATTCATTTCCTTGGTACAGTTTCGTATTATCAGAATGTTTTAAATTTACTAAAGCTGCTTTAGTATGATTCCTAAAGTATAATTGCATTTTGTATAATGTAAGTTTTATCAAATGTGAGATTGACCTTCTGAAGTGCAAAAGACAATGCAATGCTACTGTGGAATTTTTGCTCCGAATGAGCTTTTTATACTGTTTAAAAGGAATTTGAATACTTATAAATTATTAAATACTAATTTTGAATTTTATAATGCCATTGGTATTGAAATTTTCTCTCTTCATTGTTTTTTTTTTTTTTTTTTTGGTTTTTTTTTCTACTAACAATAGCTATAGGACAGGATCTTGCTGGGAACCTTCAGTAAGTTGCCCTTTCTTTTTTCAAAATTCTCATCTGTTGTCCATGCATGTCAGTAGTGACATCCAAATCATACTTCCAAACCCCCCTGCTCTCAGTCCGCCTTGTCAGCATTGACTTCACCTTGACTTGTACTTTACCAAGTGACTGGATTGTCCTCCCGCTCCGTGCTATGTCGCTCAGTGCACGTTCCCTCCAGCAATGAGAATTCAGGTTAGGTCTTTGTTACTGGCGCACCCATCACTGTATCATGTAGATGTGTGACTTAAATGTCAAAACTGCTTTGTGAGGCAGGATGTCGAGTAGAAATGATGCAGATCTTAACAATTTTGGAATTGCTTCTTGACAACATTAACATTTTCATCTGACTGAGCACGCACAATGGGCATGGTGTGCTCGTGAAGACTGCAGACTAAATCTGTGGAATAGTTTGTTACCTTTTGTTTTTATGTGTTTTTTTTTTTTAAGGTTTGTCCAAAAAATAACGTTTTATATGTAGTATATGAAGTATTACAGATCTAATATTGAGAAATATGATCTGTAATTACCGTATATAAAAAAAATTACCATATAAGGTACCCTGAAAAGCTGCCACAATATGGATTAATTTTTATATCTTTGAGTATTTTTAGGAAAGTATTATTTTCTAAAAAATATTTGGAAGAGAACAATTTTTATAACTTTTATGGGAAAGTAAAAGATGTTAAGGTCAAAAATAGATTTTACCTGTCTTAAATATATTAACTTCATACCAACTAGTGACAGTTGAAACCAAGTTTTATTTTCTAAACAAAGAGTTCTAATCAGATTGATCTTCATGAAATAGCACCTTTGAAAGGCACCGTTTAGGTTTTAGTCTTATGATTTGTCTCACTTTGCTACAAATCAGATCATTAAATACAAGCTGAGCTTTCATAGAGCTCAGCAACTTCCCTGCTTAAGGATCTCCAAATAACTGACTTAGAATCTCCCTGTTTTAATGGCTCTAGAAATATTAAGGAGTCTTTGGGTGGTGCAAATGGTTAACGTGCCTGCCACCAACCGAAAGGTTGGTGGTTCAAGTCCACCCGGAGGCACCCTGAAAGAAAGCCCTGGCAATCTACTTGCAAAAAATCAGCACTTGAAAACCCTATGGAGCATACTGTATTTTTTTACACAAATAACATGCACCTTCTACGTTTGTTTGCCAACCATGCCCTCCTTTCACCCTGGCAAGGTATTTTTGTAAGTACACTGTACTAATTTTTTTTTTTACAGCAACATGTAAAAACAAAACTAGCATAGCTGTGCTTAGGAAAATACCTCACAGGGGAGGCCGCAGTTCGCAAGCAAACGAACATAGAAGGTATGCAGTATTTGCGTAAAAATACAATAGTTATATTGAGACACATATGGGTCGCCATGACTCAGAATCAACTCGAATGCAACTGATTTAGGAATATTAATATATCATTCTGTTTTTGGTAATGGATATGGGCGGAATATTACCAGATTTCTCAGGCCCTTGACATCAAATGTGATGTCCAGTTCAGTTAAACGTTTATTTAAGTTGTATATCGATTTGCTAAATATCTGTTTGTATATTACCATTTGGATAAATTTCTGGAATACATATTGATAAATATAAAAATCTTTTTTCGCTTTCCTTGATTTACTTCCTAAGTTTATATTTTCTCTTCGGACCACAAATTGTTTTTACTACATGTAAAACATTAGTATTTTGAAAGATTTTTATGTTAATTCCATTATTAGTTTTTTTGACTAATGTTAGGTTCTTAAATCTCTGCCTTTCTTTGTTGACTGCCCGCTCTTGTTAAAATGTCAGTTTTAATGCACCTTATTTTTTTTTTTACATTGATAATATTAGTTAATTATGATTCCAGAATGGATACACATACCAGCAGCTGATCTGCTTAGTTAAAATTTTATTCATAAAGTAGTTTTAAAGAAATTTTAAACTTTTTAGCTATATTATATGTTTACATAGTACATTTTGCATTTCAGGAAGAAGTTTTTTTTTTTTTTTAAATATAAGTGTAGTTTCTAAAACTTAGCTTAGCTGTGATAACATTAAAACCAAAAACAAACAAACCTGTTGCTGTTGAGTCGATAGTGACCCTATAGGACAGAGTAGAACTGCTCCGTAGGGTTTCCAGGGAGCACCTGATAGATTGAAACTGCCAACCTTTTGGTTAGCAGTTGAGCTCTTAACCACTGAGCCACCAGGGCTCCCTGATAACATTAAGAAGGTTCAAATAAAGCATGGGTTGTGTTAGCTTTCTGATAAACATGTTAACAAGTAAATCTCTGGTCTTTTAAATTTTTTCTTCGACTAAAACATTTAGCTAAGGTGTTTTCTTGAGCTTTGCCCCAACTTTCAGGAAGTATTAATTTTATAATATTATATTAATTTTATGATGTTAGTTAAATTAATATCTGATAAGTTTATTATATTGTGCTAAAATATATAACAAAAAGTTTGCAATTTTAACCATTTTAAGTGTACCATTCAGTGACACTAATTACATTCACCATGTTGTGTTACCATCACCACTGACCGTTTCCGAAAGTTTTACATCATCCCAGACAGAAACTCGGTACCCTTAAACGATAGCTCTCATTCCTTTTTCCCCCCAGCCTCAGTGTTTGCTGTTGTTAGTAGCCTTCAAGTGTTGATTCCAACTCATAACCACTAATAAATTTTTGTCCGTATGCATTTGTTGATTTTAGATATTTCATGCAAGTCAGATCATACAATATTTGCCCTTTTTTGTCTGACTTCTTTCACTCAGCATGTTTTCAAGGTTCATCCATGTCATAGCTTTGTGTCAGAACTTCATTTCTCTTTATGGCTGAATAATATTCCATTGTAGGGATACCCGTTCATCTGTTGATGGACACTGGCTTGTTTCTACTCTTTGACTGTTGTGAATAATGCTGCAGTGAACCGTGGTGTGCAAGTAACTGTTTAAAACAAGTACCTGCTTTCAAGTCTCTTGAGTATGTACTTAGGAGTGGAATTGCTCGGTCATATTTTATGTTTAACTTTTTGAGGAACCATCAAAATGTTTTCCATAGCAGCTACACCATTTTATATCCCAACCAGCAATTTCTCCACATTCCAGTTTCTCCACATTCTCACCAATACTTGCTAGTTTCTATTTTTTTCTGATAATTGCCATCTTAGTGGATGTGAGGTGGTATCTCATGGCGGTTTTGGTTTGCATTTCCCTGGTGACTAATGACATTGATCATCATTTCGTGTGCTTGTTGCCCATTTGTATATCTTCTTTGGACAAATGTCTATTTAAGTCCATTGCACATTTTTTAGGTGAGTTGTCTTTTTGGTGTTGAGTTTCAGTTCTTTATATATTCTGGATATTAGACCCTTATCAGATATGTGGTCCCCAAATATTTTCACCTATTCTGCAGGTTGTCTCTTCAACTTTTTCTTTAAAAATTTGTTCACTGACCTTCTGGCTCTGAGGAATTATAACAAAACTCAAATTTAATTCAATTATGTTTCCACATTTTCTAGATAAATTTCAGCATATCTGTACTTTTTCTCCGTTGTACTTGTTTCAAAATATTCTCATTCATCTATAGATTTACGATTGGCTAGAGAACTATGTTCTACCACTATTGGATTTTTTGTTCTTTAAGATATTTACTACTTTTATTTAAAAATCAGAAGATTTAAGCATTTAAAAATACCTATTTTAAACTTTATAACAGCATATATTTGTGTGTGTGTGTGTGTGTGTGTGTATACTCCCAAATTTAGCACACATTGGTCCACTTGCTTGGTTTTATACTTTTCTTCTTCCTTTTTTTTTTATTTAACTATTCTCTTCGAGAAGAATTTTTTAATGTTTTAGGATGGATAAAGTTGATTTTGAGGAGGGAGGCGAGGGGGGAGGAACCCATTCTCATTTGTTATGTAAAAATCAAACAAAGTTAAATTATAATTCAGAGATTGTAATATACTACTATGCAAACAATGTGGTAGGAATAACAGTCCCTTTCATGGAGACCTTTATTTACTCTTAACATTTTGGTGCCACATTAATAACTTTTCTATTTGTATAACTTATAGCTTACCAGCCCTGAAACAGAATGGAGTTCCAACCACCCAGGAGAGGATGCAGTGGCATCTTTTGCTGATGTTGGATGGGTAGCCGAAGAAGAAGGAGAATGTTCAACAAGGCTAAGGTTTGTTTGAAAGGCTATCAAATCTAAGATATAATCTTTATTAATATAAAGAATGATACGTTTGCAGTATTTTCTCTTAATACCTAATTTGATCTCTAATAATTAGCCCAATTATTTTTATTGAGGAGTCTTCTTGACTTGAAGAGTTCTTGAGCAGAAAACGAAACTCCTTTTCATCTTTAAGACTCAGAAGTTCTTAAACAGACATAATTGTGTCCTAAGTCATTATCAAAATACAGAATTACCTGCCCTTCAGAGGAGCCCTGGTGGTGCAGTGATTAAAGCACTCGGCTGCCAACCAAAAGGTTGGCAGTTCAAACCCACCAGCCACTCCATGGGAGAAAGATGTGGCAGTCTGCTTCCAAAAAAATTTACAGCCTTGGAAGCCCTATGGGACAATTCTGGTGTGTCTTATAGGATCACTGTGAGATGGAACCAGCTAGCAGTAGTGGGTTTTGGGTTTCCTGCCCTTCAGAAGTTTTCATTCTAATAGGAGAGACCAGAAATAATTATTGTAAATGTTTAGAAGTTTACATTCTAATAGGAGAGACCAGAAATAATTATCATAAATGTTTAGTTAAGTACAATAATTACAGTAGTCTCATTGGGGAAGAGGAATCAATCTGGATCATATTAAGAATTTGTGTAATCACTGCTGGTGGGAATGTAAAATGGTACAACCACTTTGGAAATCTATCTGGCGTTATCTTAAACAGTTAGAAATAGAACTACCATACAACCCAGAAATCCCACTCCTAGGAATATACCCTAGAGATACAAGAGCCTTCATACAAACAGATACATGCACACCCATGTTTATTGCAGCTCTGTTTACAATAGCAAAAAGTTGGAAGCAACCACGGTGTCCATCAATGGATGAATGGTTAAATAAATTGTGGTATATTCACACAATGGAATACTACGCATCGATAAAGAACAGTGACGAATCTCTGAAACATTTCATAACATGGAGGAACCTGGAAGGCATTATGCTGAGCGAAATGAGTCAGAGGCAAAAGGACAAATATTGTATAAGACCACTATTATAAGATCTTGAGAAATAGTAAACCTGAGAAGAACACATACTTTTGTGGTTACGAAGGGGGGAGGAAGGGAGGGTGGGAGAGGGTTTTTTATTGATTAATCAGTAGATAAGAACTGCTTTAGGTGAAGGGAAAGACAACACTCAATACATGGGAGGTCAGCTCAATTGGACTGGACCAAAAACAAAGAAGTTTCCGGGATAAAATGAATGTTTCAAAGGTCAGCGGAGCAAGTGCGGGGGTCTGGGGAACACGGTTTGCGGGGACTTCTAAGTCAATTGGCAAAATAATTCTATTATGAAATCATTCTGCATCCCACTTTGAAATGTGGCGTCTGGGGTCTTAAATGCTAACAAGCGGCCATCTAAGATGCAGCAATTGGTCTCAACCCACCTGGAGCAAAGGAAAATGAAGAACACCAAGGCCACACGACAACTAAGAGCCCAAGAGACAGAAAGGGCCACATGAACCAGAGACCTACATCATCCTGAGACCAGAAGAACTAGTTGGTGCCCGGCCACAATCGATGACTGCCCTGACAGGCAGCACAGCAGAGGACCCCTGAGGGAGCAGGAGATCAGTGGGATACAGACCCCAAATTCTCATAAAAAGACCAAACTTAATGGTCTGACTGAGACTGGAGGAATCCCGGCGGCCATGCTCCCCAGACCTTCAGTTGACACAGGACAGGAACCATCCCCGAAGACAACTCATCAGAAATGAAAGGGACTGGTCAGCGGGTGGGAGAGAGACGCTGACGAAGAGTGAGCTAATTATATCAGGTGGACACTTGAGATTGTGTTGGCAACTCTTGTCTGGAGGGGGGATGGGAGGATAGGGAGAGAGGGAAGCCGGCAAAATTGTCAAGAAAGGAGAGACTGAAAGGGCTGACTCAAGAGGGGGAGAGCAAGTGGGAGTAGGGAGTGAGATGTATGTAAACTTATATGTGACAGACAGATTGGATTTGTAAACGTTCACTTGAAGCTTAATAAAAGTTATTAAAAAAAAAAAAGAATTTGTGTAATCATTGGACAATGTTTCCTAAAAATTGTGAGTCAAGATGAATTGTGATTCAAAGGAAACAATGTGTACGGGTTAGGGAGGAGCATCCATTTACTTGAAAGAGCCTGAATAAAGTATTGACTACACATTCAATCTAGTAAACATTCAACATACACTCTTCATTCTTATTAGGCGTGAAGGATACAGAGATAAAATTAACTCACAATCCCTGCTTTCCAAGGACACTTGGTATGCTAAACCAAAAGCCAAACCCATTGCCGTCAGGTTGATTCTGACTTGGTTTTCTAGAGGAGCTTAAAAAGGAAATTGATATTATTGATACTGTACAGTCTAACAAGTAAATGCACAGGGCCACTGTGGGACTAGAGAGATTCAGCGAGGCTTCTTAGAGGATTGGGTGCTAGAGCTGCCTGATGAAGGATTAATAGGAGCCAATCAAATGGGAAGGTTGTATTCCAAGAAAAGTGAACTTATTTAAAGGTACCAGTTATGAGACAACATAACTAGTTGAGGAAATTCCAAATGTCTCATTGAGGCTAGACAGTATCAGAAGAAGGGGAAGCTGTGGGAGATGAAGGTGCAAGGTAGGTAGAGATTTAAAGGTAGTACGTGTTATACTAGGACATTTAGACTTTTTCCTGAAAGTAATGTGGAACCATTGAAGTAATATGATCATATTTGTGTTTTAGTAAGATTTCCCTGTAAACATCATGAAGAATAGAAGGGAGCAGGACTTGGAGGAGAAAAGGGGAATCAGAAGGTGACTGTTGAACTAGACCAGGTAATAGATGACCAGAGTTTGATTAAATTAAGCAGCTGGCAGCAGAGCTAGAGAAGAGGGGCAGAGTCAGGAGGTACTCAAAAGAATTAAAAGAACTTAGAATCTTATTACATATGGGAGGTAAGGTAAAGGAAAATTCTGGGTTAACTCCCACGTTTTGGTCTAGGATAATTATGAAGATGGTAGAATAATTCGTAGGAATATAGGAATACTTAGGGTTTTTTTTTGGTGGATATAGAAGGAAATAGTTCCGCTTCGAACATGCTGTATTTGAGTTTCCTATGGAACATCAAGGAGCCCTGGTGGCACAATGGTTAAGCACTTGATTACTAACCAATCAGTCAGCGGTTTGAACCCCCCAGCTGTTCCTAGGGAGAGAGCTGCGGCAGTCTGCTTCTGTAAAGATTACAGCCTTGGGAACTCTATTGGGCAGTTCTACTCTGCCCTGTAGGGTCCCTATGAGTCCAAATGAACTTGACAGCAGTGGGTTTTGGCTTATGGGACATTCACACTGATCTAGACTAGAAACAGTTTATGTGGATAGATACTGACACGTGTAGATAGAACGGCTGATAGGGAGGTGCCCAAGGAGCATATGTAGAACATAAAGAGCATTTACATCCTTGATGAAGCCAGCATTTGGGAGTTGTAAGGAAAAGAAAAGAGCCTCCCAAAGAAACAGCTCAAGAGGCAGGAAAACCAGCAGAAGGTGGTCGTGGAAGCAAAAGGAGGAGAAGGTTTCATGGAAGAGAAGTAAACTAGTCATCAGTGTCAAGTACTTAGAGGCTAGGTAAATCAGAGAACTAGCAAATTTCAACCTTGTGTCTCTGGAATAAATGCCCACGAGTGCACTTGTTGTTTTTTAAGAAACTGACCTACTAGTTCCCCGAGTGGCTGTGCCATGTAACGTTCCCACCAGCGGTGGCCGAGTGTTCCACATAGTCTGCTTTAGCCTCGCCGTTATCTGCGTTTGCTGTTTTCACAGTTTTTAGAAATACCATCAGCTCTGTCTGGTCAGTGTGGGGCCTAGAAAGGGAATAGTAATTGGGTCTTCGCAAGCCAAACATATTTCCCTATCGCACAAATACTCCAAATTAAATAAAGTTGGGATTATGGCTACTATCCATGCCAGGGCAAGGTAAAAGCCAGGACATTTATTCTCCAAATCTTTTTGTTTAAAAAGGGCTATAGGCAAAAAAAAAAAAAAAATGCAGACATCCTCTGTATATGATAGTTTAATTAACAAGGGCATAAATGGAATTAGATATGAAGAAAAACACCTGCATTCAAAATAGAGTCAAAACAATGAAGAATTATCACAACTCTTAAGCAAAAATAAAATACCAACATGGGATTGCTGTGAGTTGGAATGAGCTAGATGACAACTAACAACAGTTAAAGGAAAACTGAAAGAGAATTTAATGTAGTCGAATGTCCTAACGGTTAGGATTAAGTTTGACTGCACATAATTGAGAGTCCAAAATAATTGTGGCTTAAACAAGATGGAAGTTTATTTTTCCTTTCAAAGTAGTTTTTTCTTTCTCAAAGACATCCAAGGGTAGATGGTTTAGAGCTTATAGTGGCTCCGTAGTGTAGGGACCTAGCCAGCCCCTCTGCCAGCCTCGGTGTGGGCTTCCATACTGGAGGTTAGCTCTGGGCCTCTGACAACGGAGTCCAGTCCTCACGTCGCAGTCACTGAAGGCACTCAGCAGGAGGAAGAGTGGGGCTGGAGATGATAGGACTTCCTTTTCCATGGAGTTGCCTCCCTTTAAAGCAGCCTTACTAGATTGTCTGGCTCGCTGACATTTTGCCTGCGTCTTGTTAGCCAAAAATCAGTCACACAGGTGTGCAAAACTACAAGGAAAACTGGGAAGTGTCCTTTAGCTGTGCATATTGCTGCCCTGAGTAAGGGTTTCCTCCCTTCCTTTCTTCCTTCCTCCTTCCCTCTCCCTTCCCTTTCTTCCCTTCCTTTCTCTCCTTTGTCCTTCCTTCCATCCTGACATAAGTCAAATATTTTTAAATTTTCATTATGATTGCATTTTATTCTCAGTATCTTTATAAATCTGATCTTTGACATCTGCAGGTTAACACCTGAGAATGTCAACGTCGGCAAATTATGCACCATGACATTGTATGTAGTACATGTTACTAACAAGAGCTACCAAAAAAAAAAAAAAAAACATGGTCCTAAATGCGGTTCCTTGCAGCTGGGATACGCCATAGGTCGGGGACTACTTGTAGGTAGTTTGCTGTATTTTAAGAGCATTAAAAGTTTCTTCTCCTTACCTCAAAAGAAAACATGAATTTAGCAAAAACATTGTTGGACTCTGTGATGCCTCCTGATATTGCTGGCTCGTTGGCTTATATAGCGGCTAAGATTGAGAAAGATGATGGCAGTAAGAACCCCAGATGTGGTGTCTAAATAAGGTTGGCAAGTGCTTTGTTGATTTGAAACTTGTAGGAGGGGATTTAAGTAAGGTCACCTGAAAAGGTGATCCTAGGCATTGTGTTCTGATACTCTGTGAACTGGCAGTGATGGTTTTTCATGTCCCCTCATGGGGCCTATGACAGCCCACCTTTTGTACCTTTATGTCTTCTCGCAGGACAGAAGTCAGGTCCAGACAGCCCCTTCAGGAGGACCTTCCTCTTTTTGAGAATCCTCCAAGCAGGCAGGTCTCCTTACCAAACCCGTCTCAGGAAGAGGCTCTGCCGAGGACTGTGGCGCTGGCCAATGAGGAAGCCCTGCGGAAGATCTCTGCTCTGGAAAGTGAGCTTGCAGTTCTGCGAGCCCAGATCGCCAAAATCGTGACCCTGCAGGAGCAGCAAACTCTCACCGCAGGTGTGCACGTCCTGCATCCACTTGCTTTCACAGGCAGACCGAGAATTAGGAGAACATCACTTATTTTAAAATTCATTAATATGTAGCAACTATTGGGAGCGTTAGTAAACCAACTGTCAGTCCCCTTTTGCATAGTCTGGTACAGAGCCCAGTCAAGTGTAAATGTATTTGTTTGTTTTGAACGATCCTGACACTAGAGTATGGCTAGAAAATATATTTGGAAAGCATTGAAATTCATACAGTTGAATTGGTACTGCTGTAAGTGATTTCCTTTCTTATAGAAAACTTAGTTGTCTGTGATAATGGCACCAGTCAGAACAGACGTGAGGCAATCCCAAAACTGCGATGTAGTGAACGCAGCCTGGGTTTCCGCCCTCAGCAAACATACTGGGGTTGAATGCTGTTTACTCATCTACATTCCCTGAGGCAGGTTACCTTGGCCTTTCTGCCTCCCTTTCCATCTTGAAAGTGGAGATAACAGTACCTATGTTACTGGCCTATTATGAGATTAAATGTGGGAATTGTGTCAGATGCTTCTAGCACATAGTAGCTATGTAATGGTCATTTTTCTCCCTCTTGCCCAGAGTAGAAACCGAATTCAGGTCTTCTGACGGCCGGTCCAAGATTGTCGCCGTTATTAGTGGGGCATTGTCCCTTTGGAGAAGAACCACAGCTGGAAATTCTAGCCTACTAACCTGCTGGCGCGTGGTGGTGGCTCTTCCTGTTGTTCCTGAGTCCTGGCTGGACTCGGTGTTCACCACCAGTCTGTCTAAGGGATAAGGACAGCTACCCTGCCTCTGCGCCTCTTTGCTTCTGGAGCGTAACTTAATCCACCCTGAAACCTCGTCCGGCCCGGATGTAGCAGAGATGGGCAGAGAGGGGAGTGCACCATGTGGAGGTGTTACCTGAACGAAATCTGAACAACATAGAACTTTTTAAAAACCTAAAGCCCTTTTTCTTAAACTTTAGATTGCATTTTTCTTTTCCTGTACCCCCCTCTTCTGGCAGACCAGGAAAACTGCCATAAGCAGGAAGGTAGTTTTGGAGTTAGATGTTCTATTTATAATCTAAATATTTGAATGAAACTGTTTTTGCATCAAGATCCACCCCTCCCCCCAGCCAATATCGTTCACCCAACAAATAACTCTAACCTTCAGTTATGCAGAAGGGTGAATTTTAGGTCCTTATTCCTTAACGAGTCGAAATCGACTTGACGGCAGTGGGTTGGTGGGTAGTTTATTCCATAACCACATAGTTCTTTTTTTTAATTACCTCTTAACTACTTTTTTTGGAAATTAAGTATAATACTCCTTTTTCCTCCAGAAATTTGTTCAACAATAAATCTAAAACTTTTTCATTTAAAAACATTCTAGTCAGTGCAGGCTTTTAATGCTTAATAAATCTTGTATGTAAAGTATACTGAAAATGAATCTTAGGTTTTTCAAATCGTTCAGTAGTACTGAATGTCAAGCTGTATTTATTGACAGTAGGGATATTTACGAAGTATAGACTGTTCTGTACTTCTGCTGAAAGTACTTACAAACCGTGCCCCAGTCAAACATTCAGTATTAGAAAAACTCTCCTGTTGAGTTCAGTGGAACTTTTCCATCTGCTGAGAGTTGGATCGAGTGACGGAGTAACCGAGACTCAGGCGTTTCTAACGAAGTAACTGAAACTGCCCTTCTACTTACATAACTGAGATTCTTCTTCAGGACATTGTCTTCAGTTATACAGAAGTCCTTAACATATTTTGCTTTTAAAAACTGGTGTTTGTATATTGCCAAAGGACTAAATGTATTTTTCCTTACTTCTGTAGGCGACTCAGACTCTGCCACGTCTGTTACCGTGGCCCTACCCTCTGTCCCACCACCTCCACCTCCTCCACCGCCGCCCCCTCCTCCGCTCCCTTCAGCAGGGCTCCACCAAAGCAGATCTGCCATTGACCTGATTAAAGAGCGAAGAGCGCAAAAAGCCAATGCTGGGAAGATTTTGGTTAAAAACAGTCCAAAGAAACCTGACATGCCAAATATGCTAGAAATTCTTAAAGACATGAATAGTGTAAAACTTCGGTCAGTGAAGAGGTGAGGACACATTTCCCTTCTTTCTCACTTTCCTCATTGTTTTATATCTTATAACATAAACTACGAGGCTTCTTGAGAAACTGTTTTATGAAATGCCTACCATGAACAGTTCTTTAAGTTTTTAGTTAAAACAGATGCGTTGCAGTAGCTAAGAGATTAGCAGAATAAACAGCTCCAGATTTTTTTTTTTTAATTTTCCCTCATCTTACTTAAATATCAGCCCTTTCGTAGAAAGCCTAGTATTATTGCTCAGTCATTCATTCGATAGAGATATATTATGTACCTACCGTAGGGTCACAATTAGTCGGAATCGACTCAATGGCAGCGGTTTGACTTTTTAGGTTTTATGCTAGTCCCTGGGTACTCTGAGAAGAATGAAATCGTACGTGCTCTTGAGATGCATTGAGTGGCTATGAATTGGGCACTTTTGTGTGCTTTTGTGGAACCTAAACCCAAGGTTTCATCTCACTGCTGTTAGCATAGCAGACTATCTTTCTGGCGTGTCCTGATGCTTGCAAGGTGCTGTGAGGCCTGGAAGGGCAGACAGAGCACCCCCTGAGGGATGCCAGTGTACTGAAACGTGCCCTTGGTTTCTGTTCACTTATCTCAGGTCTGAGCAAGATGCCAGGCCCAAGCCCGCGGACACTACTGACCCTGCCGCCCTCATCGCAGAGGCTCTGAAAAAGAAGTTTGCATTTCGGTATCGAAGCGAGGTTGAGAAAGTAATTCCGAGGTCTGAGTCAGAGGCCACCTCCGAAACGGCGTTGGTGAGTATTAGCGCAGAGTTCTGTCTTGCTACAGCACAGCAGTGACCCAACCACTAGACGACTACATTTCTCGAGATATTCCACTGTGTCCCCTGGGAGAACCAGAGGGTGTGTGATATGAGATTTAGTCCCTGCCAAAAAGTAGATCACAGCTAGCTGGATAAAAGATGGCATCTTTGTTTAGCACTTAAGTTTTTTTTTCCTACTTATAGAATATAAAATAATAGTTGTTTATAGTAGCAGTTTGGAACTTACAGAAAAGTACAAAGAAGAAAACAAAAATTAGCCCTTGATCACACTGCTTAGCAATCTCCAATGTTAAATTTTCCACACCTTGTTATATTTAAATATAATGAAATGAAATGCATTATGATAAAATTTATATCTGAGGGCCAAATGTATCATGATGTAGAAATTCAAACTAAAGAAAGATCAGTTTCTCTCAGGACACACTCTGAAAGCTTTCTGAAGAGAGTGAGATATGTCCTGGGCCTTGAAGGATATGTGCGATATCATAGTTGAAGATTTAGTAGATTGCATAAAAAAAAAAAAAAACCTCTCAAATCCTAATTTAGAGGTTTGCTTTATCCAAATTACTACCACAGGGCACATGTGCTTATCTATTCCAGAGAGGCAGGGATCTCAAATTCCAGCACCATTGAAACTCCTTAGAGATTGGAAAAGAAACTATGTACTTCCTTTTTTTATTCAGAAAGGTAAAATTAGGCTAACCTAGTGTATTGCTAATATGATTGTGGTTTTCTAGGAAGTAATTTGGTTACCTCTTTGCCTTTCAATGAAGAAGCCCTGGTGTTCAGTGGCTAAGTGCTTGGCTGCTAACCAAAAGGTCAGCGGTTCGAACCCACCAGCCCTTCCGCAGGAGGAAGATGTGGCAGTCTCCTTCCATAAAGACTTACAGCCGGGAAACCCTATGGGGGCAGTGCTGTTATGTCCTATAGGGTTGCTGTGAGTCAGAATCGCCTTCACTAGCCTTCACGTGGGCTTTTGCCTTTCACTGTGTTGATAATGTCATGTGTTTATACAGATCTGTCAGTTCATAAAGGTGTTGATGTTACCAATCACTGCTTGCTTTTCCATGCAAGAATACCCACCCCTCTGATCCATGATTTCAGGGGAGGAGATGAAAGCATATTATTGTTATGTGAATCAGTATCTTTATTCATATGTTTTGTTTGTTTCTTTTCCAGTTTGGACCACACATGTTGAAGCCTACAGGAAAAATGAAGACTTTAGTTGAAAATGTTGCCAGTTCTTAAATAGACAGTGAGCTGAGAAAGACTATCCTCATTCAGCTGCTGGTTTACTAGGGCTAAGCTGGCTAGTAGAAATCAACACTATTTAGTAAATACCTGACTTTAGCATTCAGTGACCTCCTTTTAAATCTAAATAGAGGATTAAGCAATAACAAAAGCACTGAGTTTTTGTTTTTTGCTTTTTATAAGGTGGTCAGTTCTAGAACTATCTATAACAGGTGTATTCTGACATGTTTGTAACGTATAGTTGGCATGTTCGGGGTATTAGTCTTGAAAACAGTTGTATGGGTTTCAGAACATAGAAGGGACACTTGTGGGTGTTATTGTGAGGTTTTAAATTCCCAAACACTAATTTATCTGTACAAATGTTTTATATGCATATGTTTGGATATAAAAGTTTAGTTAAATTAGTGATGACGGCAGTGAGGGTACTGTTGTTATATTCATTTGTGTCCAGTGATAATTTATGATACAATGATGGAACAGCTGGTGTAGCGTAAGTTGTTGCAGTGAAATATTCAATTTGAGATGGGAATCTTCTTGCCTCGAACGGGACTTATATCTTAGATTCTCTCTCACCTTTTCCTTGGAGGTGGGGTTTGAGTAGGGACAAGATGATGTTCACTGATGAAATTCCACAATGGTTTTTTTTTAAGGGAAGTAGAGGACCAGGAGAGTTGCTTTTGCCTCAGTGTGATCGCACTAAGGAAGGAAATATAGTTGTCAAATGGTGAGGAATCAAATTAGTGAACTAAATCCTTTGTCAATAAAAACCAGAATATACCATCTTCTTTTCTTGCAGTTTAATAAATGGCTTCATAAAGGAGACTTGTTCCAAGTTAATAACACTTTTGGAAATGTCAGCACATAATGGAGTTTTAAAATTTTAATATTGGTCAAAATATTAGCTTCGTAATGAAACATTATTGAATAGGTGAAAGAATGTCCTATAAATTGTTTATCACTGGTCAGAATGCTGTTCTGTTCAATTACATTATGTGGTATAAACCTTAGATACTGTTGGAAAGTGGAGAGCTGCCCTTCTCATCTAAGACTTCTAAGGAATTGCTTCTGTGAAAATTTTTAGATGCATAATAAATCTTCATGGTTTTCTATTTCTGATAAATTCAGCCACAGTTAATACCAGAATCTCCTACCATGAGTAAATATTTTGATTTATTATTTAAATCTAGAAAAAAATATTATACTTCCTGTGGGATTTAAAAGATGGGAAGAGTAGATAAACATTCACTTTTAAGTTATCGAAAATATGCACAACATTCTCTTAATAACACAAATTAGTTGAGGTAACTGACATGGTTTGGTTATCCAGCTTAAATTTGAACTGTGGCTTATTTTATACATGTGGTTGATATACATTCTTTCTGTTTGTCTTATATGGTTTAAAAATTCTGCCTTTAAAAAGAAGTTTAGACAGTTCACGTGATAATATTCTGACCTCCTAAGCAATTTATATTTTTATCAGTATTGAATTTTGGCCAATGTTCCAATATAAGGAAGCTACTGTTTTAAAATAAAGCAAACTTTTATTTTCCCAGACCATAGTCCTATTATATATATACATTTCCCTTTTTACAGTACGTAAGATTCTTTTACATTGTACATGTGACTTCTTTCAGGATAATTTGCTTTAAGGAAGTGGAAACATGTTCCTTAAAAGAACTTACATCATGTAACTCATTCACCATTTCTATTAAATGGCTCTCAAGAGGGATAGGAGGACAGTCACTTGGTAGGAGTTTCCTTAGGTTCCTCAAGCCCTAAATCCACTTTTGGGATTGGTGAAATCTCTTTTTCCATCCCATTTCACTCAGTTTCTGGTTCCCCCAGCCAACATCAATACCTGAAGTGAACAATCATAAAAATAGTCGAGCTCTACATTTTATAGCTGAGGCTCAGAAGGGTAAGTAATTTGGTATGATGTTTAGTCGACTCTGAGTTCTTACTAGTTCAGAGACCCTCACTATACACACACACACCTGTGCACACCTATAATTATGTTTCAAAAATTGGAAGTTATTCATCAAGCACTTTCTGTGTGCCAAGCACCGTGTTCAGTATGTTACATGCAGAAGCATCTCCTTTAATATTCACATCAACCTCACGAGGTAGCTTCTTGGCCAAGGTCACACAGCTGTTCCGTGGTAGGTCTGGGATATAAACAAGAAAAAAAAACAAGGGTCCTCACAATATTTTAAGGTAGGTTCAATCACAAGACGTTAGGCAGAAGCAATGCTGTTCCACTCTCTGTTGCAGTTGAAAGTGAGTAATATATAGTACAACCTAGCCATTGTATTGAAAATATGTTTCTGTTTTTCCTTAGGATACATTATGAGAGTTTATGTATCTTAAGGCACCCAGGGAGTTAGGCCATAATCCTCAATGGTGATTTTAATATCGTTTATGGTTTCCTTGTATCTTTTGAGTCCTAAGGTTACCAAAGAACTTACAGGCCCCATTCAGTGCCAAGACAAGGTCAGGATGTGGTGTGCAATCAAGATAGCTTGTAGTCTATCCACGCCCAACAGTCCTGGAAGAATATCCAGCACCAGGTGGGAAAAAAGGAACCAAGCCCACTTCCCACTCCAGAACAGTGGTTCTTAACCTGCGATCTGTTATTGAGTGAGCCTCCTAGGCATATATGTGCCTAAATGTATATTTCTACGGAGAGGGTTGTCAGCTTTCATCAGAGTCTCAGGTTCATGGTCCGAAAAGATTACGAGCCACTGTGCTACAAGTGGGTTAGTTATTCCACAAAGCGGAAGCTTCGTGATGAGTAAGACAGGTCCCTACTGTCAGGGAGCTCCCAAGGAGATGTACTTCATTCTGGCTTTGTGCAGGGCAGAATTTTTGAGGGCAGCAGGTCATTTCTACAATTACCCAGGGTCAGTACAGCTTTTATCCCGTGAAGAAACCAGCAATTATTTTAACATTCAAGTTCTTACCAGCATTTAAAGCTGTAAAACAAACATTTCCAAAATTGAATCAGAAGTGCAGCTTTCCAAAACTTACTAAAATGCTAATCTAAGTAAGGAAACTATCTTAGGAATCGGGAGCCACTTGGAGTTATGTCCCACACAAGGTTTGAGCCTGTGTTAATCAGAGTGGCCAGATTTAAATGCTCATGAACCTGGACTCTCCTAAAGATGGCTCCTTGATTAAAATTAGCAACCAAACTGCTAAACAAAATTGCTACCACCGTCTCTTTAGTGAAGAGGAACCAGTTGTAACTTGGTAAATAGGAAGGAGCTAGCGTGTTTCTGGAACTGATAATAAAAAAAAGACCCTGCTTTAACAGAAAAGAAGCATGTGTTAGTATACTGCAATTTAGATGTGGTAAAGTAAACATTGGAAACCCTGGTGACGTAGTGGTTAAGTGCTACAGCTGCTAACCAAAGGGTTGGCAGTTCAAATCCACCAGGCGCTCCTTGGAAACTCCAAGGGGCAGTTCTACTCTGTCCTATAGGGTCGCTATGAGTCGGAATTGACTCAACGGCACTGGGTTTTTGAAAGTATACATGGGCACATATTTGATTGGATTGGAAAACATTCTGTACCTCCACCATAGCTGTCCATGTAGCAAGTCATCTGTTACTAGGTGAAGTGACTTGAGGGTAGGCACCAGGTCCTAATTACCTTTGTATCTCTGGTTGCTACCACCTAGTAGGTGTTCGCTTAGAAAATGTGTGGTAAATAACTGTGCTATAGAAGGTTTACTATATGCTACCTAGTGTTGGAGAGGCCAAGGAGACTGAAGGCTACTGCAGAGTCAGGTGGGAAAATAAGAAATGGTATCAAGGTTGTTAATGTAGCTTTTAATAATTTATGAGACCCAAAAGATTAATCTAATAGAAAGATCAGGTAGCTAGGATCTGAAACAATAGAAGGGAAAACACTGGTTAATCTATAATTTACCAGAAGAGAAAACACACTGGAAAGCTGAAAGTATTCAAGCAAGTTTTCAATAGCCATGTAGATAGTCCTTTTTTGGTAGAGTATACAAAGTACTTTTCACATACAGTGTCAGAGCCAGAGAATGCTGGACATGGAGTTACATGATTCGTGTATGTGATCCTGAACAAGCCACCACCTGTTTAAAATGGGAATAATAACTCAGCTCAAAAATTAAGGCTTAAATGAAGTAATGATTTTGAACACTATTAATGGTAGAGCACTAAGTTATCACTGTTACATCATTTTACATGAGCTTGGGGCTCCTGTCAGAGTTAAGAGTCTTTAGTTCGGTTTGTCTCCCCATTAACCTAACATATTAAGAATCCTATGGGATGCTGCACCTTGAAGAGCAAGATAATAGGGGAGACAGATGCTCCAGCCCCTTCTAAAGGTCACAGAGGGCCCTTCCATAAGGTTAGAGTAGAACATGAGTATAATTTAGACATTCTCAGGAGGGTAAATGATGTTAGCTGCTGTCAAGTTGATCCCTGACTCATGGTAACCCATACACAATGGAACAAAATGCTTCCCTGTCCTGCACCATTCCCATGATCGTTGGGGATTGGATCGGGTAATTTATAACCCAAATAGTGCCTCCCATTCCATACTTAGTTATCTAGTGCTGCTGTAACAAAAATACCAAAAGTGAATGGCTTTAACAAATTTATTCTTTCACAGTTGAGGTGGCTAGAATTCTGAATTCAAGGCATCTGCTTCCAGAGAAGGCTCTCTCTCTCTCTCCCTCTGTTGGCTCCGGGGGAAGGTCTTTGTCATCAATCTTCCCCTGTTCTGGGAGCCTCTCAACACAGGGACCCTGGGTCCAAAGGATGCGGTCTGCTTCTGGTGCTTCTTTCTTGGTGGCATGAGGACCCTCCCCTGTCTACTTGATTCTCTCTTATATCTCAGAAGAGACTGACTCAAGATATAACCTAACCCTTTGGACTGAGTCCTTACTCACTGTAATTGCCTCTAATCCTACCTCATAAACATCATAGAAGTAGGATTTACAACACAGGAAAATCACATCAGATGACAAAATGGTGGACAATCACACAATACTAGGAATCATGGCCTAGCCAAGTTAACACACATTTTGGGGGGACACAATTCAATCCATAACACATACCAAACGCCCACCATAGGGCAGTCCCTCTTAATTGCTTTGTTCCCAGCTGGGAAGGCCTTAATTTGGAGAGAAGCGCAGGGGAGAAGGACCAGGCTCTTCATAAGAGGATTTTTACCAAGGATACAAAAAGCCTGTTAATGTTGCCTAAGGGCCTTCCCTCTTCATTGGCTGACATGCTTTTATCTAATGGTGAAAGAGATGGCTTTCCCAGGTTTTAAGACGTGGAATCTGTATATCAACTAAGGAGTAAAAAAGGAAGAGACCTAGATGATGGTCGGGGAAGTCATTTGGTAACGGTGTCAGCAACAAGGGTAGAGAGGTAGATAATGCACTGATATCAGGGATCAGGTCAATCCTCCCAGCATTTGAACCTCTGCTGCCTTCTGCAGGTGGGAACACCTGGGAACCCACAGATTGGCCTGTGACCGAGGACACAGCCTTGATAAGCTGGTCCCATCAGATTCTCTGTCAGGATTTGAAATAGGAAACCTCGAGAGAGTGAGGTAGTTAGCCGCAGCAGCTCAAACACTGTGCCACAAGGTACAGTTGAATCCATGAAGAAATAAAGCAGAGATTATGAGGAAATTAATTAGACAGCAGCCGTTGATTTTATTTTACTTGTGAGAGGTGGACATTTCACAGGTTAGGAAGCAAGTCTAAAGTTCACTAACTTGTCCAAGGGTCCACAGTTAATATGTGACAAAGGACTGAAACCAAGATCTGGCTGTAAAGACAGTGCTTTTTAAAACTATATTATAGCGCTTTTCTAAGCAGAAACTGCAAGGTAGAGAAAAGCCAGAAAGGGTACCAGGAGCACCAGAGTGTGGGAGAAAAGGCCGATGCAACAAGAAGCTGCGTCTCTGAATGAGACAGCCCAGGTTCTGCTCCCTACAGCCCGGCCTCACCAGGGTTCCTGAGATGCATACTCCATTATCATGAACAGGAATCCTTCAGCTGAAGCCCGCAGTGGAAAAATCTAACCCCGATGTGGTAACGATTCTCAGAAATTCGAAAGTTCTGTTTTCTGCAAATGTTCAACTAGGGACTTTGAGCACATTCCCTTATGATATTTCCTTCAAAACGTTTGTCTTCAGATATATAACTAACTTATACATTTCAACTAAGATAAGGGAATTTGGGAAATCATGTAATCTCAATTCTTTACAGGATATGGCTCGACCCCAACAGTAAAGAGACATTTCAAGTCAGTAAAGAGACATTTCAAGTCTATGCTTGACAAATCTCATCCATACAAGTGCAGTGCAGCAGCAGGGCTGACAGGTAAAGGTGGTAACACAAGACAGAATTTCCTACCCCAAAGACTCTTGGTGGGACCAGAGGGAAGCCGCAATAGAGCAAGGAGTCAACTGCACTTCAGTTTTAAACCGCAACAAGAAATCTAACATTGAAGATGAGGGTGTTTCTCTCTTTCCACCACCACTCAACCAAGGTGGGTCTCAGGACAACTTACAAAGTGTAGGTATAAAACTAAAATTTTTTATTGTGATTGATAAAAGATGTTAGTATTTTGTTAAAGGTAGCATACTGAACTTGCATAACTATATTTTAGAATCAAACTTAAAAGCTACATATTTTACAAATTATGGATGTTAACAGCAATGAAGTCCATGAATGACTAGAAATGGTGTCACTTTCATCATTAACAGAATTGAGCCATTCACTCTCCTACCAAACAACCCTAACGCATTGCTTTTTTTGTTTTTAATTTTTATTGTTTTAAGTGAAAGTTTACAAATCAAGTCAGTCTCTCATACAAAAATTTATACACACCTTGCTATATACTCCTAATTGCTCTCCCCCTCCACTCTATTTTTGTGTCTGTTAGGCCAGCGTCGGACCCCCTCTGCTCTCTCATCTCCCCTCTAGACAGGAGCTGCCCACATAGTCTCATGTGTCTACTTGATCCAAGAAGCTCATCCTTCACTAGTATCATTTTCTATCCCGTAGTCCAGTCTAATCCCTGTCTGAAGAGTTGGCTTTGGGAATGGCTCCTGTCTTGGCCTAACAGAAGGTCTGGGGACCATGACCTCCGGGGTCCTTCTAGTCTCAGACCATTAAGTCTGGACTTTTTACGAGAATTTGGGGTCTGCATCCCTCTACTCTCCTGCTCCCTCAGGGGCTCTCTGTTGCACTTCCTGTCAGGACTGTCATCGGTTGTAGCCGGGCACCATCTAGTTCTTCTGGTCTCAGGCTAATGCAGTCTCTGCTTTATGTGGTGCTTTCTGGCCCTTGGGCTCATAATTACCTTGTGTGTTTGGTGTTCTTCATTCTCCTTTGCTCTAGATGGGTTGAGACCAATTGATGCATCTTAGATGGCCGCTTGCTAGCATTTAAGACCCCAGACGCCACTCACCAAAGTGGGATGCAGAACATTTCCTTAATACATTTTGTTATGTCAATGGACTTAGATGTCCCCTGAAACCATGGTCCCCAAGCCCCCACCCTTGCTGCGCTGGCCTTTGAAGCGTTCAGTTTATGTAGGAAACTTCTTTGCTTTTAGTTTAGTCCAGTTGTGCTGACCTCGCCTGTATTGTGTTGTCCTTCCCTTCACCCAAAATGATTCCTGTCCACTATCTAACCAGTGAAGACCCCTCTCCCTCCTCCCCTCATAGCCATCAAAGAATATTTTCTTCTCTGAACTATTTCTCGAGTTCTTATAATAGTGGTTTTATACAATATTTGTCCTTTTGCAACTGACTAATTTCACTCAGCATAATGCCTTCTAGATTCCTCCATGTTGTGAAATGTTTCACAGATTCATCGTTGTTCTTTATTGATGCGTAGTATTCCATTGTGTGAATATACCATAATTTATCCATTCATCCGTTGATGGGCAACCTTGGTTGCTTCCATATTTTTTCTATTGTAAATAGTGCTGGCGTGAACATGGGTGTGCATATATCTGTTTGTGTAAAGGCTCTTAATTCTCTAGGATATATTCCAAGGAGTGAGATTGCTGGATCCTATGGTAATTCTATTTCTAGTTTTTTAAGGAAGTGCCAAATCGATTTTCAAAGTGGTTATACCATTTTACATTCCCACCAGCAGTATATAAGTGTTCCAGTCTCTCCACAACCTCTCCAACATTTATTATTTTGCCTAACACATTCCTTTTCTTTTGTATAATATAGAAACCTGTCATTATGTAACACTTTTCAAAAGTCATTATCTCACACAAACATTTTGAGAAAAGAGCCTGTTTTCTAATTTTTAATACCCCTTTATTGTGTCTGGTACAGTGCTCCGTACTAACAGGAACTCAAATATTGCTTACTGCATGACTTGAGCATAGAGACAGACTACTTTCTTTATAATTTCTCTTAGTGATATGTTGTTATTGTTAGCTGCCATCAAGTCAGCCCGACTCATGACGACTCTGTGTTACAGAGTAGAACTGCTCCATAGGGTTTTCTTGGCTGTAATCTTTACAAAAGGCGCCCTTGTGGCAGTTCCGTGGGAGAAAAACTTGGTGATCTGACCTGGTGATCTGCTTCACTAAACGTTACAGCCCAGAAAACCCTGAGGCAATTCTACTGTCACAGGGGGTGGCTGTTGAGTCAGAATCAACTGGATGGTACCCAACAACAGCAGTCTTTACAGAAGCAGTTTCCTAAGACTATCTTCTGCAGAGCTGATGGGTAGGTTCAAACCACCAACTTTTACATCAGCAGCCAATCACAAAGGCAACACATTAATGCCACATAAATTGGTTCAACAAACATTTATTGATGGCCCAGTTTGTAGCCACTCTGTGCTAAGCACAGGGCACTGAAGATGGGGGAGATGTGCTGTGTGCCCTCTGTCAGCACACCACCAAATAGTGATGGTTCCACCTGGGCACCATGGGCTCTGGGGGCCCTCAAAATGAGGCAGCGCCTCTGCAAATCCTTGGCAAGGAATGGCTGCAGGCTTGGTCTGGTACACATCTGTACTGCTGTATGTTTCCAGTGTGTGCTGATGTTACGGTGATTAACATGCACATTATTTAAAAACAGTATGAATTTATACTAGTCATTGTGTATTTTCTCAATCAGGAGATATTGATTAGGAGGGGGTTTAAACAAAATATGTATATACCTTCAGAAGGGAACCTCTCATGTGAAAGTTTTAAAGTTCTAAGAAAATAGAAAGCTGTAAGAGCCAAGAAAGCATTTCAGAAAAGGAGACCAACTTTAGGAATTTTCAAGGAATAATTAGCACCTCTAACCTGTTTTTTTTTTTTTTTTTAACCTGTACCTAAGGTAAAAATATATTTCCCAGATTTGCAAAGGACATAAAATTTTTACAACTTTATACAAAGATGAACAATTACAAATCATCACATTTACAATGAGTACAAATATTGACCAGAAACTAGGCTTTGTTTTGGTTTTTCTTTAAGCTAGGGCTTGCAAATTTTTCTCTCAAAAGCTCTTTACTTGTAGAACACCCTCACCACCAAGAGTCGGCACTGACCCCCCTTTGGGAATTCTTTTAAGTTCCCTGCTTTTTTCTTAAAAATTCATTTGAATTTTGCGTTCCGTTCTACAATTCACTTATTTTAAACCCAAGTTCCTAAATTATTTAACTGTTTCTCCAATTTTTTCTAGTAAGTCAGTGTTCAAAGAATATAGGTCAAATTAAGAAGGGCTAGAGAAGGTGATTCCCACATATACATTAAAAAAAAAAAAATACAACTTTGCTATGGGTTTACATTATAGGCAGGAAAGACGAGCAACACCAAGGTGTCTCCCTCTGAGAAAATGGTAATAAGAAAAGAAGACAATCGTTTTAGTGTTAAAGTGTAAGACACATACAGCAATGGGTCAGAACAGGTGGAACGGAGCCCAGGTAGACTCAACTGGAACAAGGCTGAAGGTACTGGAATATCTAATGATGTGCCCATCAGAAGCTGATGTGGAGAAACAACTAGTGGCAGAGAATCTCACATCATCCAGGGACGAGGGCACCCTGGTCCACAAGCATGAGTATCGGCAGGCACATCCCACAGGGTGCAGGGGGAACTGGCTTCCCTTGCTCAGACTCTGTGATCACCAAGCAGCCGTCTGATCACACTCTGGCTTTCCAAGATTTGCCTAAAGGGAGAGAATGACAGTAATATTTCTTATTATTTAAATTAAATACTGATACATTTGTTCAAACATCAAGTTACTGTGAGCTTGCTTAATGTAAGCGAGGCATGAGATGGGTCCATTCTCCATGTGCTGACAAATCAGGTCCTCATCAGACTTGACACATCAAATTTGCCTCGGTGATGCCCCTTCATATGAGCGGCCAATCGGCTTTCCACAGGTAACACTCAACTCCGCTACATCAGATCCTCTGTGCCGCTAGCACATGGGGATACTGAGGACTTGAAATACACCAAGTCCAAACTGAGGTGTGCTGTAAGTGTAAAATACATGCGATTTCAAAGACTTAGAATAAAAAAAAATATATAAAATATCACAGTAATTGTTTTTATACAGATTGCATGTTGAAATGATAAAATAATTTGGATATACTGGAATAAATATATTAAAATCTATTCTGTTGGTTTTTTTTTTTTAATATGGCTACTAGAAAATGGACAATCATTTATGTACTGTATTTCCATTGGATAGCACTCTTCTACAGAAATAATGCCAATATGATATTAAAGTTCGCACTATTTCCCTCTAATGAACTGGACCTGGGAAGATGTCAGGAGGCCCAGTGGTATCTTTCTTACATTGATGACAATCAAATAGACTTAAGTGGACATTTCTTATTACTTTACTTTTAGAAAGCCAATGATAGGAATAAATGTGATTAGTATTTTAGTATTTGCAAGAGGTGCTGATGTGGTATGTAATCCCCAACTGTGGTAACAGAAGATCAGAGTCAAGAGGCCTGGGCTCAAAGCTGACCTCTACTGTGCATTCTCCCGGAGTCGGCAAACCCTGTACCCCGGACGGTGCCCGCACACAGCACTGACTGAGTAAATATCTGATGAGTGAATGCAAAAGGCAAGAAGCTAAGTCTTCGATTTCCTAGTAATTTAGCATTAAGATTTCCTAAGGATTGAGTTGTAAGGTAAATATCAAAGATAAACTGTGAAAAGATAGGTTTTTATTCATCAAAAGTTAACAGCAACAGGCACATATTAAAATGAGTATGGCAAAGCCTTTTACAAATGGCTTCACACTCAAGCTTTCTCCCAAGAAAATGGCTGTTGCGACAAACTGTAAACATAATAAACAGTCTTTTACAGTAACAAGGGAAATACAAACGAACTAAAAGAAAGCACCAGTTTCTCTTAACACTAGATTACAGTTGTGCTTACTATACATAAAACAATTTAAAACAAATTATTACAAAAGTGGAATGTTTTTTAAGTTTAAAATTAGTCCTTAAATTTTGTCCTAAAAAACATCTGTTCACATCAAAAGGCCCATCAAAGGGTCACGTTTCATCAAAGGGAGGGACAAGAAAACAATGCACTTTTTTCAAATCAAAACAAGAAGTTTGGTCACTTAGCTTTGTGCATAGTTTAAGGCAACTGGAGCGATCTGTTTCAGCTGACCTACCTTCCCCTCCCCCGGGTGTGGCTGCTCACTATGTCACATTCTAAAATAATAAATAGCTTACATTTCAGATCCTTCCCTACGTGGATAAATAACACATGCACAGTCACACATGCACAAACATGCACGCAAACACGCATCCAGACATTCACACACAACATACCTCTCACCCACTGCAGCAAAAGGGACTTTAGTACCCTCGATCGGAAGGACACACTTCCCCATCCCACTTTATTTCAGATTGGCAGATACCCTGAGCTGATTATGGTGTTTTAAACATTCCACCTTTTTCTTGCATGTGCGGGTCAAGTGTACACTAGTGAAAACAACATGCAATGTCTTCACTGCAGAAAATCATAATACAGCTGGGACACTGGTGTTCTTCCCCTCCTACCCCAAATGAAAACCTAAGAGTTAAAAATAAATTGCATCGCCAACAGCACTGGAGTGGAAGCTTGGCGGGACTCCAGGATAAATGCTCAGTTTCCAGTGCACACGATAAAACCAGAGCGAAGGGGAGGCTTTGGTGGCATCCAAAGAAGAAAGAAGGCAAACCAGGGGGGTCAGAGAGCTGCAGTCTAAGGTTTGATCTTTAAAAACGCTAGTGGTTCCGTCACAATCATGCTCCACGGCAAAGTTAGAACCAGTATTTTCAGAGTTGATTTGTAAACATTGGGTCTTGCCAGAGGCAGCAAAGGCTGGGCACTTCACATTTCTGTTTTCTTAGCGAGAACTTAGTGGAAGGTACAGATACACGCTGTTGCATCAGACTGGTTAAATTCCAAGAGATTTCTGCTGAAAGATTCAGTTCAAGTTTCACGGTTTGAAGAATAAATTCTAGTTTGTTTTGAAAAACACGTGGCACACTGTGATACTTCCATTGTTAGTCCATTGGGATTCTTTCCTGCTGGGCTTTGCATATTCAAGGTTCTACACAAAAGCCAAATGCATATTGCTATGTGTTCAGGTCTCACAATTAAAAACTGGGTTCAAATGATCCAACAGAGGAAGTCTTGGAAATAAATAACGCTGGCATCATTCACTTGGAAACCTTGGCAGTCAAGAGTAAGTTCTCTCACCTCAAGACCCATTTCACATTTCTAAAAACCCTCTAGGAGGCAGTATGTCCCCAATTCTGGGGGTCAAGATGACCGGTTTTCCTGAGGTAATAACTGTGAGGTCAACTCCTCTAATGCAGCTTCCGGGTCCTCGCTGCTGGTCTGCACTCTCTGCATTCCCTTCCAGCTGGCTTTATTCAGCCCCATGTGGCCAAGCATTGTCTGCGAGAGCCTGGTATTTGAAAACCGGGCCCATTCCGTAAATAATGGCTCCACTAGGTAAGTCATAAAACCTGAACACAAGAAAAAAGTTATTAACGTATGTTCTGAAACTTTCTCTCTAAAAGATCTATAGTGTTTACCTTCTTCAGTCCTATTTCAAGAAAAAAAAAAAAAAAACCTGTTGCCATCGAGTCGATTCCAACTCATAGCAACCCTACAGGACAGAGCAGAACTGCCCCATAGGGTTTCCAAAGAGCGCCTGGTGATTCGAACTGCCAACCTTTCAGTTAGCAGCCAAATTCTTAACCACTACGCCACCAGGGCTTCCAAGTCCTATTCCAGTATTACCTAAATCTTATTTTTACAAAGATTCTAATATATGTAATTTATTTATCTTCTCTGAAGAATCTATTTCTTTTAATTTATTTTATTTTTGTTGTTGTTGAGAATGTATACACAGTAGAACACAGGCCAATTCAACAATATCTACATGAATAATTCAGCGACACTGATTACATTCTTTGAGTTGTACAACCATTCTCGCCCTCCTTTTCTGGACTGTCCCCTCCCCCATTAACATAAACTCACTGCCCCCTAAGATTCCTATCTCATCTTCCAAGTTGTTGTTGTCAATTTGATCCCATACTGATAGGTCTTAAAAGAGCACAACGGTCAAGGCAGACATTCTTTACTAGTTAAACTAAACTACTGCTTGGTTTTAAGAAGACTTCAGGGGATATTTCTGGCTTAAGGTTTAAAGATTATCTCAGGGCAACAGTTTCAGGGGTTTGTCCAGCCTCCATGGCTCCAGAAAGGCTGGAGTCCATGAGAGTTTTAAATTCTGTTCTGCACTTTCCCCCTTTTGATCAGGATTCTCCTGCAGAATCTTTGATCAAAATGTTCAGTAATGGTAGCCAAGCACCATCCAGCTCTTCTGGTCTCACGGCAAAGGAGGCAGTTGTTCATGGAGGCAATTAGCCACACATCCATTTCTTCCTCCTATTCCTGATTACGCCCTCCTCTGTTGCTCCAGGTGAACAGAGGCCAACTGTTTTACCTTGGATAGCTGCCTGCAAGTCTTTAAGACCCCAGGCACTATGTAACAAACTAGAAGATAGAACAGAAGCACTAAACATGATATTAGGCCAGTTAACTGGCACGTCCCATGAAACCATGACCCTAGACCCCAAACCAAGAAACTAAATCCCCTGAGGTGTTCAGTTGTACATAAGCAGACTTAGCAGCTGCTCTTTTTTGCTGTTATTGTTGTAAATATATCTACTACACAACTTTTGCCAATTCAGCTTTTTACAGTGGTACAACTTACTGACAGCAATTGCATTAATCAGCTGTGCAACCCTACCCTTAATCAATGTGATTTTTTTCATCACCTTAAACTGAAACTTAGTGCTCAATGCAGCTTTAAGTAAAGGTGAACTGACAGGCGTTATCAAATCCTTTCTGATTATTCCTCTCAGCTACACGACCACGCCCTTCTACTTCAGGAAACATGCAGTGGCATATCAGCTCTCTAAGGAGACCAGGGCAGCACACGGTTCATGGATGCTCCACCGAGACAACTGCAGGCTAAGACAGGGTCGCCTCAGGAGAGCAGGAGGAGCTGAAGAGGGCCTGAACCGACATGAGCAGAGGGGGGTTTATTGCTTCATCCCCTCAGTGATGATAATCTTCACACCTGGTCCTGATTACAATTGATCATTTTATTTAACTCAATCTATAAGGCCAACATTTACGACAAGAATTAATGAGTCTAAAAGGAACAGGGGAGATTAAGAAAGATGATTAGTGGAACTCTGGCCCTAATTTATAAAGAATGCTTAAAATAACTGATCTCTCTTAATTTATAGCCTGAAATTTATTTTTTATGGCTGTGAATTAAGAGAGATCAATCATTTTAAGAGTTATTTTGCATCTTTAGGTTATACAGCACTCAACTGCACACTATTTATATCAGCTTTAATACCACAGTATCTGATACAGGGTCAAAAAAAGCCTTCTAGAAAATAGCTTGTCAATCAAACCATATTATATATTAGGAGAAACAAATAATATTACCATCCTAAAGTGTTGATCTGTTAGGGACAAGGGAATGTACATTCAAATTCTAGTAGTGCTTGTGTAACAGTTTTCAAATTATTTCCATCCTAAAGATTTTTTTCTTTGCAGCAAAAGACCATGTGGACCACAGATAATATTGGTTCCATTCAGCCAACATAAAAATCTCACTGGAATTAAAGCGATTAGAACCTACCCATTAAATGTTGCCTAGTCAATTCCGACTCACAGGGACTGGATAAGACAGAGTAGAACTGTCCCATAAAGTTTCCAAGGAGTGGCTGGTGGATTCAAACTGCTGACCTTTTGGTTAGCAGCCCAGCTCTTAAGTACTGCACCACCAGGGCTACTTTTAATTTTTTTTTACTTTTAATTTAATTTAATTTAAATTTATTTTATTTTGAAACTTTTTTACTTTTAATTAGAAAAGTCATATATGGTCTGATGGTTGAATTTTTTTTTTTAAGTAATAATGGTATCCAAAGGATAGTAACGATTATCTGAAATAAGACTTTCATTCATTCATCCACCCACTCCACACATACTTGCTGTCCTTGTGTTTCTGGGGATATGGTAGTGAATAAGACAGACAAGATCCCTTTCCTTAAGGAGCTGACATTCTGGCGAGGAGAGAAATAACAACTGCAAGCGTTTCGTTACTTCAGTCGGAGAACACATCAGCTTTTTGGCAGCCCTCCCACACCGCTGTGTCATGTTGAGCCGCTCACTCAAACGCCCCATCTCACCTATGTGCCAGAGTTAAGTCATGAGCAGCTAGAGTTTTGTACCCAAATGCAGACCCTTATTATTATAGGTTTCACATGATTCATCATATTTGATTCCTCCCATTATTGCAACTGGTCAAAATCTTTTGGGATCCTGCCTCTGACATCCAACAAATTAGCTATCCTTTCTGGCTCCATGTTAACCTAAAATTTCTTTTAGTTCTTAATTTAAGTACCTGATCAAAATGAGTAAGTCAGGGCCATGGACACAGCCATTCGATACCCTCTAAGAGAACAAGGCTCTGATGTGATCTCTGACTGCAGTGAGGAAGCGCCTGCATTTGTTATCTTTCTCCTCACCAGAGTGCCAGCTCCTTGAGAACAGGGATCTTGTCTGTCTTATTCACTGCTGTATCCCCAGGAACACGTGGACAGCAAGTATGTGTGGAGTGGATGGATGAATGAATGACTGAAAGTCTTATTTCAGATAATTGTGACTACTCAGCTCTGAGCACAGCTGTTCAACCACCGGTTACTCCATGTAACTGTAGGAGCCCACATGCCTGTCTTATCTTCACAGATATCACAGGACACCTTGCCAAATGCCTTACTCTTCTCCACTACACTGTATTTTCTCATTCAACAAAACCAGTATTCTACCAAAAAAGTGAATTGTATTAATCGAGCATGACTTTACTTACTGAACCTATGCTGGCACCTAGTAATCCCTACTTAGCGTACAGGTTAAGAACCTGGGATTTAATGTCAGAAAGACCTGGATTTGAAGCCAATACCAACACCTGTCAACTATATAAACTGGGCAAACTATCTGAAAAATAGTTTTCTGCCTCATGGTTCTGCTGTGAGAAGTCAGTAGATGTCAATTGTTATCACCATTATCATCCTTTGCCTCATCCCTCACCCTATGATAATCCATTATAGACCTGTGTTCAACACTGACATCAAGAACTATATAAGATCTGCAGTTTGCAGCACACAGCTTCTTTTTACTTTTAAAAATCCAATTACAGTTGTTCACTGTCCACTTCATGGCAGCCTCAGTTCTGCAATTTGTTAAAGGCCACCAAAAGAGGTTCTCTGACCTCATTGGAAAGTTCTCTCATTAAATTAGAGTAATTTGCTCAGGCGAAAAGACATTTACTTAAAGTAGTTAAAAAAAAAAAAAAACTCTACCCATTCACCCATCTTCAATTTAATTCCTTTTTGCCAGTATTTCATCTACGAATTTGCATTTGAAGATTATTCTATTTAAGAATCAAAACAGAAGCAGAGGGACTTCTTGTTTTATTATCCTCCAAAACAGGAGCCTGTCTCTTCTGTGAACTCAGCAGAGGTCTTTGTGCTCTTGGACACTGGATGTGTGTGACGCCATCCAACAGGTCTTTGTCACAGTCTTCTGAGCTTTTTGCTGCATCCTCTGTACCTGTCCCTCTGCAATCCAGTTACTACCCACTTTATTTTTTTCTGTATGAGGACCCTTCACATTCCAATACAGAATTACCCACATTTCTCAATTTCTGACCCTACAGCACTGTCCTCCTTTCAGAGTATTACGGCATAGTATCTTCTGAATTTCCAGAAACCTTATGTTTCTAAAGTCTGTGTACACATTTGACTATGTTCAACCCAATCCACAAAGGCCCTACTTAACACTAGCTGGCAAAATTACACTCCTTCTTCTACACATTGCTGAGTTCCTGCCCCTCTGTCATCCCCAAACCCTAACACACACAATCCTAGTCCGTCCTTCCCATGCTAGTCTATAGCAAGCTGCACGGACTCCATCACAGCACGTCTCAGTCTACTTTCTATTACACTTACTAATTCACTCAACAACTAGTTCTCAAGTGCCTACTGCTTCTAGGTGCTATGCTTTACTTGAGGAGTACATAAACAAGGGCAAGGTGATGTGCTTGGAGCCCTCAGAGATGCATATCAAATGCTGCAGAAGCCTGGAAGAGGAGTGACTAACTGCCTGGAGAGAGTGGACAGAGGCTTCTGGAGTAGAGGGGGTGGCATCTCAACTGGGTCTTCAAGAAAAGGAGTCCACTGGGCAGAAGGGAAGGACTGACAGGGCACAGAGTGAAGGGGCAACACCTATTTGGGGAGGAGTGCCAAGTTGTTGCAGGTAAATGATAGGGAAGTGTAGGAGAGAAGACTGAAGAGAAGTTGAGGCTTCTCTTCCCGTAGGCCTGTATAACAGGATGAAGAATTCAGATTTAATCTAACAGGCTGTGATCAAAGATCTTGTCAGAAAACTTTAAGTAGTAGTGGGAACTGATCTTTACATGATGATCATGCTCGGTGGGTCACCCTTTTCAATTTAAAATGGCAATTTCAGAATAACGTAAAAGAAACTTTCACATAGGCAAGTAATGTATTCTTTCAGTTATAGAGCAGCAACAAAGTTACTGCTTGCCTGCTCTGCAAAATCATATTTTTCATGACCCAAGTTCAAATAAGAATATTAAGTGCTATAACAAGGAAAGACAAAGGTAAAATTTCTGAAATAATTTTAAAAAAGAAATGAGCATAAATTTAACATTTTGTATTTTAAATGTATTTCTCTTGACACAATTAAAATCAGTAGTATTTTTCTAACCAGCTATATCTAAATATATATATAGTTACCAATCTGGATGTTGGCAATGGATTCGGACTGACGATCACAAAATGGACTCACACCCAGATGATACTTTTTTTCTATATCTCCTATAAATTAAAAAAAAAGAATTATTAATATGAATATATCCATTGGTTAAATATAAAATTAAAGTCTTCATCTTACCTGTAAATTCTTTAGAGAAAATATCACATACTTATTAAACCTCACGAGAGGATGAACGGCTTCTAAATTAGTTCTTTTTTAATTTTAAGTTATTCACACTCAGAAAGGGCTGCGAAGCTGAGATCCTATTTTAAATGAAGGAGGTGGAAAACTTTTACTAGGTGTTATCCTAAGATTGTTATTTTGTCGTCATTTTAATTTCTAAAATGAAAGTAGATGAAATGAGGATCCAGTTTCCCAGCTTTGAGTCACAAAAATGTTTTCCATGTTCACAGGGCCATGGCCTTCACAACGACAAGGATAGTGCAAGCACAGCACTGGTCAGTGAAGTAGGGAGACTCTTCTGTACCTATACAGCAAGATTCAAGGAGCCCTGATGGCACAATGGTTAAGTGCTCAGCTGCGAGCCAAAAGGTTGGCAGTTCAAACCTGCCAGTGGCTCCTTACGAGAAAAGACCTGGGGATCTGCTTCTGTAAAGACAGCTGTCTTGGAAACTGTATGGGGCAGTCCTACTTTGTCAAATGGGATCACTATGAGTTGGCACTGACTCACCGCACACAATAACAGTTAAGACTCCAGCCTGGGCTATGTAGATTTTTAAATGCACACCCAATTATATATGCTTGATAATACCAAGGAGCCAAGAACAACGATAGTTCTAGATCAACCATAAAGCTACAAATAAATTAACCAACTCTCTCCCCCATGTTTTAGATGCAAGAACTAGTTAGAATGAAATGCTGTTTTTTGGATCACTCCAAAAGAGACCTACTAATTTTTACAACAGATGCTCAATTTAGATATTACTGATTACACAGACATCTACTGTGCATTATCACTAAAAGTGTCAAGCATCTACTGCTAGGTTCCTGTAATGGTTGAGTTCTTTATTTTATTCATATGATGCTAAAAACTGAACTGAAAAATTATCACTCACTACTGTAACTTGCCTTGATGGAAGAATTCTTCTGTTACTTTTTCACTCCACTGCTTGCTTAGTTCCCAGGTCCGACATGGGTTACAAATATCAGCACATTTTAAAGCCATCTAGCAAACAAAATATTACAAATGATCTTTTTTTTAAAAGGCAAATCTCAATCGTATTAAATTTAAATATATTCTAATAGTGGGAAAAAGAGCATTTTAAATGGAAAAAAAAGATGGCGACAGAAAATTTATTATCTTTTGTATTAGTTTTATGTTATTATCAATCATTATTGCAGAGAAGCTGAGGAATAAGCTGTAAGACTGCTGACTGAATTGTATTTGCTTGATAATACAACACAGCCAAGCACAAGGACGTTTCTAGATCAACTATAAAGCTACAGATAAATGAACCAACTCTCTTTCCCATGTTTTAGATGTGAGAACTAGTTAGAATGAAATGTTCTTTTCTGATTGGTACCCTTGCTTGCAAAAGATGTTTTCATCAGAAATCTCGAGTGTGTAAAATGCAAAAGCAGTATGTCCCTTCCTAGGGCACAGACTTCCAGTGAGCTTCTGGGGAAAGTGTCTACATGAACTGAAGGAACCTCCTCAGGTTCCTCTCAAGATTTCACCAACTCTGAAAACCTACCCTGCAAGAATATTTCATTTTAGTCCAAATAGGTGATTTACCCTAGAAACGGAATATTTCCAAGCCCCGTTTTACCTGTAAAACTAAATGCCGATGACTAACATCTTCTAGGCATAAGTCCCCTCTATCCAAATGAGATCTAAACAATGACAGATACTCATTTTGGCGACTGATGTCTGTGGCAAGTATCAAAGCACCTATCTGAGTCTCCATTTGTTGCCTGGAATTAGAAAAATACAAAGAGAAAATATAAGACTTTCAATTAAATAGTTAATCCTTAACTTTTTTTTCTTAATACCTGGAAAGCTTTATAAAGCCCTAAGGTATTCTAATTACCATTCAACTTTTAATTTATCACCAAAAATTATGCTGAGTGAAATAAGTCAATCACAAAAGGACAAATATTTTACCAGACCACTATTATAAAAAACCAAGAAAAGGTTTATGCACACAAAAAAACAATCTTTGATGGTTACAAAGGAGGGGACAAGTAGGGAGGGGAAATCGCTAACTAGATAGTAGACAAGTATGAACTCTGGTGAAGGGAAAGACAACATACAGTATAGGGGAATTCAGCACAGCTTGATCAAGGCAAAGTCATATAAGCTTCCTAGACACAGCCAAACACATTGAGGGACTGAGTTACTGAGGCTGAAGGCTGGAGACCATGGTCACAGGGGACATCTAGGTCAATTGGCATAACATAGTTCATAAAGAAAATGTTGTACATCCTACTTCGGTGAGTAATATCTGGGGTCTTGAAAGTTTGTGAGCAGCCATCTAATACATCTATTGGTCCCACCCCGTCTGTAGTAAAGGAGAATTGAAAAAAAAACAGACACAAGGAAAATATTAGCCTGAAGGACTAATGGACTCCATGAACCACAGCCTCCACCAGCCTGAGCCCAGAAGAACTAGGTGGTGCGTGGCTACCACCACCAACCGCTCTGACAGGGATCATAATAGAGGGTCCTGGACAGAGCTGGTGAAAAATATAGAACAAAATTCAAATTCACAAAAAAAGACCAGATTTACTGGTCTGACAGAGACTGGAGTAACCCTTGAGACTATGGCTCCTGGACACCCTGCTAACTCATAACTGAAGCTACTCCCCAAAGTCGACCTTTCAGCCAAAGATTAGACAGGCCTATAAAACAAATAATAACACATGTAAGAAATGTGTTCTTAGTTCAACCAAGTATAGGAGATGAAATGCTCAACACCTGCCCAAAAGCAAAGACAAAAAGGCAGGAAGGGACAGGAAAACTGGACAAGGGACATGGAGAACCCAGGGTGGAAAGGGAAAGGGGAAGAATGCTGACACATTATGGAGATTACAACCAATGTCACAAAACAATTTGTGTATTAATTGTTCAGTGAAAAACTAATTTGCACTGCAAACTTTCACCTAAAACACAAGGCAATTAAAAAAAAAAAAAAGAATTTAAAGAATGTTAAAAGAAAAAAAAGCTATTAAAATAATCAAAACTAAAGCCAAGGCAGTCTGTAGGAAAATGCCAATATGTAAACATCCCAAAAAGAATGCCTTTATTCTGCCAGCCAAAGTGAAATTATTTGCTTTTGTAAAAAGAGCTAACAGATACATGAGGAAATGCTTGAAATCACTAGCCATTAGAGAAATGCAAATCAAAACCACAATAAGATATCATCTCACCCCGACATTACTGGCACAAATAATAATAATAATAATAAAAAACAGAAAATAACAAATGTTGGAGAGGCTGAGGGGAAATTGGAACTCTTAGGCACTGCTGGTGGGAATGCAAAATGATACACCATTTTGGAAAATGATATGGCGCTTCCTTAAAAAGCTAGAAATGGAAATACCATATGATCCAGCAATCCCACTCCTGAGAATATATCCTAGAGAAATAAGAGCCATCACATAAATAGACATATGCACCCCCACATTCCTTGCAGCACCGTTCACAATAGCAAAAAGGTGGAAACAACCTAGGTGCCTATTAACAGATGAATGGATAAACTATGGTACATACACACAATGGAGTACTAAGCAAGGATAAAGAACAACAATGAATCTGAGAAGCATCTCACAATGTGCATGAATCTGCAGGCCATTATGCTAAGTGAAATAAATCAATCACAAAAGGACAAATACTGTATGAGACCACTACTATAAAAACTCAGGAAAAGGTTTACACACAAAAAGAAACAATCTTTGAAGGTTACAAGGGAGGGAAGAGGTGGGGATGGAAAAACACTAAATAGACAATAGATAAGCGGTAACTCTAGTGAAGGATAAGACAGTACACAATACTGGGGAAGCCAGCACAATTTGTACAAGGCGAGGTCATGGAAGCTCCAAAGACACATCCAAACTCCTGAGCGACTGAATTGCTGGGCTAAGGGCTATGGGGACCATGGTCTCAGGGAACATCTAGCTCAACTGGCATAACATAGTTTATAAAGGAAATGTTCTACATCCTACTTTGGTGAGTAGCGTCTAGGGTCTTAAAAGCTTGTGAGCGGCCATCTAAGATACTCCATTGGTCTCACCACATCTGAAGTAAAGTAGAATGAAGAAAACCAAAGACACACGGGAAAGATTAATCCAAAGGACCAATGGACCACAACTACCACAGCCTCCACCAGACTGAGTCCAGCACAACTAGATGGTGCCTGGCTACCACCACTGACTGCTTTGACAGGGATCATAATAGAGGTTCTGGACAGAGCTGGAGAAAAACTATAGAACAAAATTCTGACTCATACACACACACAAAGATCAGACTAACTGATCTGACAGAGACTGGAGAAACCCCAAGAGTATGGCCTCCAGATACCCTTATAGCTTAGTAATGAAACACTCCTGAGGTTCACCGTTTAGCCAAAGATTAGGGCGCCCATAAAACAAAACAAGACTAAATGGGCACACCAGCCGAGGGGCAAGGATGAGGAGGCAGGAGGGGACAGGAAAGCTGGTAATGGGGAATCCAAGGTAGAGAAGAGGAGAGTGTTGACATGTCATGGGGTTGGCAATCAATGTCACAAAACAGTAAGTGTATTAATTGTTTAATGAGAAACTTATTTGCTCTGTAAATCTTCATCTAAACAATAGAAAATACGAAAAATAAGTTTACTAGCTTTCTAATACCTAATACAATACATATGTTTTAATATAGTACTTTATACATCCAACTTAAAAAAAAAGAAAAGCCAATAGAAGATTGGTATTTTGTTTGAGGAAATTCTTTGCTGGGATATGTTAAGAGTAAACAACTTTAGTTTCTTTTTCAGTGCCCAAGTTCTGAAATGCAGAAGGAAAATTCAAATGGAAAGAATAGCCATTCAACAACTGACTTCTATACACATTTTGACTGAAATGCCTGATTAAATCCTGAGGAAACGCCACTAAACAATTTTTTTTAAAGTTTAGATTCAACCACATTTTCTGGATCAAATTCAAGAATAAACTAATTATTTTTATATAGATATCCAAATTGTCTGGAAGGGAAAAGGTAATCTGTTCATACAAATAACAAACACATTATATCATGTTAAAAACTGCCTCAATGCAAATAACAAGAGAAATACACTTTTTAAAATAATTCCTGCCTTTTTTCTTTTTTTTAATACAATGGGTCATGACAAACATTATCTTTGCATAAATCTTTGCATAATGATCAGTGAAAAACCGATTAAGATGTTATCAGTAAAGCTCACAATACCAAAAAAACCCAAACCCAGTGCCGTCGAGTCAGTTCTGACTCATAGCGACCCTACAGGACAGAGTAGAACTGCCCCAAAGAGTTTCCAAAGAGCACATGGCAGATTCAAACTGCCAACCCTTTGGTTAGCAGCCGTAGCACTTAACCACTACGCCACCAGCGTTTCCAAAGCACACAATACTCTGAATATTAAATAAAACAAACCCTAAATGAAGAAAATACAAAAGAATGCTATGAAGTAGTGTTCCTCATTTCCAGTTTTTATTGCTTAAAAATCTTGAGAATCAACAGGGTTAATCATCAAATGCAAAACATGATGAAAAGGGAATTTAATGAAGCAAACAATCTGCCTTAATCAAGAGAAAGGTAATTCATATATACAAACACTGTATGCTTCACACAGTTTTTACATTTGTACTACAGCAAGAAATAATTTCACTTACCAGAAGTACCATCCTACTGTCATAACGCCAAATGGTATCCATGAATAAAGATTTAAAAAATAAAAAATAAAGTCCAGCTTTTTTCTTATGGTCATTACACAAAGCACTGAGTTTTTTATAGTTATTTTAAATTAAGAGGGGAAAAAGGAAAGAAGAACAAAGATAGTAATTTAATTTTTGATACTCAAACCGTACTCTAACAATTTTTCCAGACCTAGATGGTTTACATGATCTCCTTAAGGGCACCTTCTCTCAACGAGGCAACGTTAAAAGCCTGTTTGTGAACCACACTACGGCAATGATGGGAGATTTCTGTTACCCTCCAACCATCATATGGGGCTCACTTACATTAGTGCTTTTTATTAAGCTCTCAAACTGGCCTAACTTTATTTTTTCTAAGATATTAGTATTTTCTGTTGTTCTTTCCACTCATTAATTTATCCTACCCGTTCAGAAGTGGTTCTAGGACTATGCTATTTAGGATATAAAGCATTCTCTTTACTTTCTCATTAGTTTGAAAACTTCTTGAAATAGATTTTTAATGACTCTATTTATTACACAAAATGTTTACTTTCTATCCAATTTGCTTTTACATAGGTTCTTTCAAAGAGTGTAAAACGGAAGTCTGTAGTACTGGTTTACGTAAACATATCGTAAACTGTGACCAAGTGAATCACCAAGTGAAGTGAATCTTACTGTACTCAAATCCATGGAATGGCCTTTCGTGAAATAAGCATTCACTATAATACTACTGACTGTACTTTAGAACAAAAATTTTCATATAATTTTTTAAAATATTATAATTTATCTATTAATTCTAACAAAAACTGAAAACTGTGGAACACCTGAATACAATAACAATCTTTTAAACTTTATAAAATTGCTTTGCCAACTTTTTGTTTCCATAGTTCATAACAAATTAAGTTTGCCTCAATCCAACATACCTGTTTTCTAGTGGCATATGTGAGAACAAGCCGGATTCTCTCAGTAGCCCCACTGCGGATCTCCAGTGGTGATTTTCCAGGACTGAGGTATTCTACAAGTAAAGGTGCATTTCTGAGCTAGGTAATGGTAGGTCTCTTTCTGAACATATGGAATTACTTGTTGGTAATACCAATCCTGTTAAAATTCTATCATTCATTGAGAATTTATGTTCACTACTTTCATATTTTCAAAACATGCAACACTTTCTAGAATTCAAAAATAGTGAATGTGGACAATAAAATTTCACTAACCTTGTATAAAGTTGCCAAGTAATGGTTAGTTTTAATAAGGAAAGGTTGATTAACACCTGGGTGATCCAGATCATGGGTGGCAGCTGCAATTAAGCTCAGCAAGATATCCCAAGGAGTTACAGAACTGGCAAGCTAGAAAGTGACAAAAGAACAACTAATCACGAGATATCACTGATATATATCGCTACGTTACAATAGCGGGCCACAGCGGAGTTTTTCAGGTACACTGTTGTTAATGCCACCATGAACTGCCCAGTGCTGGCCTCATCACAACACCGGGGACAGGAGAGACACTACAGCAATGTCCTTGTCCTCATGGAGTCTACAGAGCTCCTCATCAACTGTTTCATTCTTGATAAGCTTAATTAAGATAGCAGCTAAAGTACAGATCATTCTTTTTCAAACACAATGGCTTTGAAATGATAGTTTTCATTTCAAAATTAAACCACAAAGGGTTGCTTCTATTTCTATTACTGTAGCAATTACAATATATGGACCTATAACTTTGAGACCTATACATCTTATTTTATCACCAAATTGGTTACTGCCATTAATAATGTAATCTAAAATGTGAGATAATTACTGCAGTCCCAGTGTTTAAGGAAGCTCTGGAGTAATCATGTGAGTGAAGGTCAATGTCGAGTCTGTAATTAAACCCTCTGAACAAATGGACATGCTCACAACAAGTGTGCACTAGATATTCATACCAGAAAATGCCATCTTGTTAAGCTAGTAATTACAATTCTACTCCTGATAATCATTACTAAGCTTATTTGATACAATAATCACAATAAATAAAAGTTTATTACTTACTAAAGTTTTTCAATAATAAAAAACAATTGCCTTGAGTCAAATCAAACGCCTCTAACTCCACCTGACTCCACTGAAGGCCCTGCCGCTGCCTCCGGCCCCTCCCACAGCCAAGTGACTTAGTCGTGTTCTACAGCACTTCACAAGCCTCACGATGCTAACGCTCACACTTCACGAGCCTCGCCGTGGTAACGCTCACGCTTCACGAGCCTCGCCGTGGTAACGCTCACGCTGCACGAGCCTCGCCGTGGTAACGCTCACGCTGCACGAGCCTCGCGGTGGTAACGCTCACGCTGCACGAGCCTCGCGGTGGTAACGCTCACGCTGCACGAGCCTCGCGGTGGTAACGCTCACGCTGCACGAGCCTCGCCGTGGTAACGCTCACGCTGCACGAGCCTCGCCGTGGTAACGCTCACGCTGCACGAGCCTCGCCGTGGTAACGCTCACGCTGCACGAGCCTCGCCGTGGTAACGCTCACGCTGCACGAGCCTCGCCGTGGTAACGCTCACGCTGCACGAGCCTCGCCGTGGTAACCCTCACGCTTCACGAGCCTCGCCGTGGTAACGCTCACGCTTCACGAGCCTCGCCGTGGTAACGCTCACGCTTCACGAGCCTCGCCGTGGTAACGCTCACGCTTCACGAGCCTCGCCGTGGTAACGCTCACGCTTCACGAGCCTCGCCGTGGTAACCCTCACGCTTCACGAGCCTCGCCGTGGTAACGCTCACGCTTCACGAGCCTCGCCGTGGTAACGCTCACGCTTCACGAGCCTCGCCGTGGTAACGCTCACGCTTCACGAGCCTCGCCGTGGTAACGCTCACGCTTCACGAGCCTCGCCGTGGTAACGCTCACGCTTCACGAGCCTCGCCGTGGTAACGCTCACGCTTCACGAGCCTCGCCGTGGTAACGCTCACGCTTCACGAGCCTCGCCGTGGTAACGCTCACGCTTCACGAGCCTCGCCGTGGTAACGCTCACGCTTCACGAGCCTCGCCGTGGTAACGCTCACGCTTCACGAGCCTCGCCGTGGTAACGCTCACGCTTCACGAGCCTCGCCGTGGTAACCCTCACGCTTCACGAGCCTCGCCGTGGTAACGCTCACGCTTCACGAGCCTCGCCGTGGTAACGCTCACGCTTCACGAGCCTCGCCGTGGTAACGCTCACGCTTCACGAGCCTCGCCGTGGTAACGCTCACGCTTCACGAGCCTCGCCGTGGTAACGCTCACGCTTCACGAGCCTCGCCGTGGTAACGCTCACGCTTCACGAGCCTCGCCGTGGTAACGCTCACGCTTCACGAGCCTCGCCGTGGTAACGCTCACGCTTCACGAGCCTCGCCGTGGTAACGCTCACGCTTCACGAGCCTCGCCGTGGTAACGCTCACGCTTCACGAGCCTCGCGATGATAACGCTCACCAGAGCTTCTCTTTATTTAGGTTTACGTTAGGGCAACCCTTCCTGAACTTTCATTATCATGTACCCTTATCAGTAAACATCTTGAGCATATATCACCAATTTGTGTATATTTTTAAATTATGCTACTTTTGCGTCAGGATGGATCAATCATCTTTTTCCACCTCAAGGTTGGGTTTAGGAGTCCCTGGAATTGGGGCAAACAGTTAAGTGCTCAGCTACCAAGGGTTGGCAGTGTGAATTCACTGGGTGGTGCCATGGAGGAAAGCCCTGGTGACCTCCTTCCGAAGGATCACAGCCACTGGAAACCCTGTGGAGCAGAGCTCTACGCTGACACACACAGGGGCTCCTGAGTTGGGATCAACTCAACGGCAACTGGTTTACTGGTTTTTAGGCTGGTTTCTCCTCGGTCTGAAAAATCACTGTCTGGGGCTTTGAAAACCCTGCAAAACTGTACACTTTTTGAAGGCAGAGAATGTGCTTTATTTACTTTTTTATTACCTATATTTGGTACATGGAGAAGCTCAGTAAATGGTGAGAAAATAGTGAAGAAAATTACTTCGTCTTCAGGACTCAAAAGCACTTTAAAAATAAAGATTTTTAAAAGGACTTGTTAGTAACCAAGATGAACAGAAGGCAGGAAGGCACACTGTATGGAGCATATAAAGCGACCCGCCACCACCACAGACATGGTCAGGTGTGCGTGTGTATGCTGTATGAACATGTAATTTATTAAGTAACAGGCAAAAGTATTATTTTCATCACTGATAGCTAAAACTGAGTAGAGTGGCAGAAGAAAAGATATAAACCATCCTGGGAGAATAAAACAATCCAGAATTAGACTTAACTAAAAACAACTGATGCATGACAACATGAAACATCAAACCATCTCAGGTGGATTAAAGAGTTAACCACTAAAAACACAGAAAAGTGAGGACTAACGGAATGTTTAAAAGCTCTTGAAGGGCAAGTAGGTGGTACATTTGAAAACAAAGAAAACACACATGCAAACCCCCCCACCCCCGCAAAAATGTGATTGTGTAAAATGTAACATTTCTTCTTGTGAAAAAAAAGAAACTTTAACCAGAAAGAAAACTCAATGAGTATCATAAAAAATAATAAGGAATTCAATGGCATTAATACAACTTTTAAAGTGGATTAATTCTCATGATTATATCTGGCAATACTTGGCAATATAGAAGAGTTGTGTAAAGTAAGGATGAAACTGCAAATCATTAAATGTATAAAAAAGTCAGACTGCCCTTGTGCCAGCAAAGCTATCACGACAGTCTTTTTCAGTAAAACAGAAAGTCAGTAAGTGGTGAGTTTTCCTGTTTTTTTTTTTTTTCCTGAGTTCAACGAAAAATCTCACTGTTTTCATTGTTTGCTAGCATTACGCTGATTCTCCACTGTAATGGTTACTGTTGTTAAAATAAAATAATCACAGTAAATAAAAGCTTTTTATTAACTGTTGTTGAGTGCCCTCGAGTCGATTCCGGCTCATAGCGAACCAGCAGAACAGAGCAGAACTGTCCCATAGGGTTTCCTAGGCTCTGTTTTGAGAGCAGATCACCAGGCCTTTTCTCCCATGGAGCTGCTGGTGGGTTCAAACCATTGACCTTCTGGTTAGCAGCCGAACACTTAACCATTGCACTATCAGGGCTCCTTGTTAATAGTTATTTCGAATGTCTAATTCATTTAATAGAATACTTCAATCAAGGGAAAATACTTGAAAGTAAATAGAAAGAAATTTTCTTAGGGTTTTTACTTGAAGTAAATGTCAACATCTTACCTTGGGTTCTCGTAAGTAACAGTGCATAGCCTGAGTAACATCCGCAGCATGGACTGCGTTGTGGTAAGGGTTCTGACTATGGTAATCTTCTTGAATCATAACTGCATCCAAGAAAAAAAGATCCCCAATTTAATTGCAAATGGTGGACATGTACAAACACAAAATTGTGATGATTATGAGTTATCGACTTATACTTTTCATGTAGATAATACAAGCTGAAACTGTCCAGACTCAGAGAGGTGGTAACCACCTTATAACTCACAGGTATATCCAAAGAATCAATATCAATTTGACTTTGAACCTCTGGGAATGTTTTCATGTCAAAATTGTGAAATAAATATTTCTTTTTTTGTTTGTTTTTCCTTTTCTTAAATGTGAGTCTAATATGGTGCCAAACTCCTTTGACTCTTTTTAAATTGAAAGAGAATTCTCAATTTAATAAAAGCAGTACGGTTCATTCAACAAATATTTATGCCAGGCACTGGGTTCTAGGTGCTAGAAATTTGGCAGTGAACAAAAGGTAGCACAGCCCTTATAAAGCTACCATATTACAGATTCAGAGGTACATGAAAGCAATCCTGTTGGCGTGCAATCAGTTAGTGAAGGGTTGATCTGGAATTTACTTTTCGGTGGTAGGGACGAGTTTTCTGTTAATCATGCCCTCTCTTGCTCAGTTTCCTTTATGTCACTGTGAAAAAGCAGACTGCAGTTAGGGGTGTAAGCTGTCCCCATAATAGCACGAACTAGCTGCAATCCAGCCTGCACTACAGGTCCAGCAGCCTACCACTCAAATCCAGCGGTCCCTAAGCAAAGCAAGCCTACCCTAAGGTGACTGAGACACCCCCGGCTAGGGAGTGGGGGACACTATTAGAATTCCGAATCTACTTTTATTCCATCCTTTAAACAGGCTTTTAAATATCCTTGTTAGCATCTATTTTTACGTGTTTTATGATGTATATATTTGGACAGTAATATAGGCATATGATTTATAATTAAACATGCATTTGAAAGTTTTTCAAAAGCTCTAGGTAATAAATTTATCTTAGTTTGGTGGTTAAGTGGAATGAAAATATCACCTTCTGCAAAAAATGCTAAAAAAGAATCCTCACGCTGCTAATTTTTTCTAAGATATTTCCTTACTTGGTGAAACACTGTAACTTTTTCCTACCCATACGATCTAAGTATCATCCTGCACATTTAAACATATTCTGTTATGAAAATTTCAAAATTTAGCCTTCAAAGTAATCTTTAAAATCTGATGTCAAGGAATTTCAGGGATTAAAGGAGAGACCTATTTGCACTGTACTTTCCAAGTTTCAGCCTTCAAAAATCCAGAACAGTACAGAAAACACATCATCTTTGTCACAAGCTACAACCAATGTAAGAGACTGATGGGGAAATTATCCTAATTTTCTGCCATTCCTGGTATCCACGGCCATGGTGATTTGCAGCTCCTCCATCAGGAGGTAGCACCCTCTCGCACATGACTTACTTTGACCACAGAAGGCGACAGGAATGAAGGTGGCCAGCCTGAGCTGGAGTCTCAAGAGGCCAGTGGTGCCAGCTCAGCTTGTTGTAAAATGAATAAATACTTCTTTCTTTTTTTGTTTTTAATGTCAATCTATTATAGTGCCAAACTTCTGTCTTTTTTTTTAATTGAGTTTTAATAAGAGACCACATAGCACAAAGACAAGTCAGGCCAGTTCCCGCCGAGGCCCCAGCCCAGACCTGCAAGGCCAAGCTGCAGCTCACCTGCTGGCTGACTACACATGCCAACGTGAGCTTGGCCAAGGCCAGAAGCAGTATTCAGCGGACCCACAGACTCAGGAGCTCAACAAATGCTTGTTATTCAAAGTCACTAAATTTGGGGGAGGTTTGTTATACAGCAATACCTAACTGATACAACTGATAAAACTTTTAAACAAGTTCTTATACAAAATCTCGTTACTGTTAAATGGATTAGAATCACTTACCTAAAAACCTACGAAGTTTCATCATATCTAAATGGAAGTATTCAATTAATCCATGAAGACTAAATAAATGAAAGGTTAAACTTACTAGACTATTGCCTAAAAAGAAAGGAGAGATATTACATTAGTAGGAAGAACGAGCTAACGTGATTGCACTCCACTCCAAACATGGATTGTGAATATAAAACATGGAGAAGGAAAGCTAACCCCCTACTTTTTACCTGTCTAAAATTTGCATCTTCCTATTTTATCAGTTATGAGCACTAAACATAACAGCTTTCTTCCATTCTAAGAAAAAAATTATTCTTTATTATTTCAGTTATCCACAAGTAAAGAATTGGAAGATAAGTATTTTCGAATAACAAATAACAGTAAGAAAAACAGTGTACTCTCTTGGTCCCTCCAGTCACAGCTAAGCTTCCTGAAACAGTTCATGCAATGGGGGTCATCTTCCTCCCCAACTTCCACTTGTCTGTCAAGGACAACTGGAGTTACAGAAAGTCTAGAAATTAAATTGGGGGGGGGGGGGCGGGGAGCTACCATTTTTATAATGCTTGGTTTTCCCTTCCATGGTACAACTCTCCATTTTTTAAACCTTCTATTATATTTCTCAAAATAGAAACTGTGGACACATATGTTTATCAACATATATCCTACAGGACACGTAATACTATATTATTTTGACAATTTAACAGACCATATATTTTAAAGGGGTATGAGCTCATAAATTACTGCCAGCATTTGGATAATATCAACATGATTCTAGTTTTCTCTAAAGAAGTCTATGCATCTTACTAAAATGTATAAAGGATAGAACTAGTCTCACAATGAAATTTGCAGTAACAATATGTACAAAGAATAATAAATGACTATTTGGCTGAACTTGTTACCCAAAACTGCCTAAAATAATTCTTCGCAGAAGCCCGCGGCTAAGGATAAAGTTAATTAATTGGAGCAATATTTGCATGAGCAATGCATGTTGAAAAGGATGTGGCAAGCCGAAAGAGGTTCTTTTAAAAACCTACCTAACATGTCTCTTCCAAATAGAAAGGAAAAAAAAAAAAAGTTAAAATATTTTATGTTTAAGAAATTCACTGGTAAAATGCATTCAAGTACTGATAGCACTAACCACTCTCCTGGTACAAACGTGAGCCCACGTGGTCTGGACACATTTGTGAGGAGGTTAAGCTGTTTTCCTCCCATTACTGCTGTACCAGCCCACTTTTCTTTGGGCATAGACAGAAATTTCAGAATATATATTCATTCTGTATATTAAAGTTATCATAGGGTTCTTCTGAAATCATTTTCCAAACCTAGGTAAACAAATTACCAATTTCTAGGGTCTGAAAGCTAGAATCTAATGGTGAAAATGCCCTCTCCTGGGGATTCAGAGAAACTGCAGGAAGAGACTGCAGAAGACCTGCTCCCAACAGAGCTTTACAGAAAACCTTGAAGGAGTGCACTAGCCGCCTCAAAAGGAGAAACTGCATGCGACAGATTTCCCTTCTTAGGTCACAAGATACCAACTGAATATTTTAGTTTCAGTGAATAAGAACATGTAGAGCGTAATATAGCTCACCTTTCACACAAATCAATGAAACATTTCAAAACAAGTAATGCTTAACTGATGTGTTAAACAAGCACAGAACTTTTTATGGAAATGGAAACAAATGCTTTCTTAGATAAGAAAACTGTATTGACAGAAAAGCTACCCTCATAAAAATCTATCAAAGGATAGAATTGCCTATAATACAGTGCCCTGGATAGTTTTTAGGAAGCAGTTCTGGGTAGGAGCCGGGCAGGATCAGCTGCCGCCACAGCACTGGCCAGGGGAGTGGTGTTCCGCACCAGATCGCTTTTGGGGAGGCAAGAGGTATACTGCTATTTCAAGTACCCCATCTCTCCTCCCCTGTAAAAGGAACATCAAATGTATTCCACCAGACAATACTTTCCTTCTTGGAGAGAAGCTGGGGACCTCTTGATTTTTGTCCCCTTTTCCATATTACTTGGAAAATGACCAGTGTAAGGAACACAGAAAACACCGGATGAACAGGCAAGAAAGGAGGGCTATACTCTTTGGATACTATGTTTACATATATCATCCAAAATTCATTTCAGGTTAAAACATTTTTTAAAGGAAAACAGATCTAATTACATAATTTTAGTTAAATGAATTTTCTTCTTCTACCCATTTGTTTCCCAATAATCTCTGTGTAGAGAATTCCTGTGACTTCCAGGTAGCTGTAGTTAACTGAGCTGTAAAACCACAGTGGTTTCTACTAACCCTCAATGATCTGGAATCAACCCAAAGAAGAAACCATTCAGCCATCCTCTTCACTAATCCATTTTAAGGGGTGAGGTGATCAAAGGAAATCAAAGTGCTCAGTTAACTCATGTGGACTGGTGGCTACTGCTTCTGCCCATCCGACACACTGTCAATCTCACTCCACTTTCACTCGGTAATACGCCAAGTTCTCCTGACTAGCAGGGTCTGTACTTTTTAAAAATAAGATTTAGAGAAGAACAATCAACTATTTCAATGACTGACAAGTGTTCCAGTAGACTAATAATAGGCCATGAGCTGTTAAGAGTTTAAATGAGGCTAAACTTCGAAGGTGTTAAGAGTGGCACTGTTTCATCTATATTTATCTTGATATAATAACTAATGTTCGTGTTGCCTGGAGAAAGGGAAATTTCCCAGATCTAGAAGAGGCTGGGCCGCCAGATATTTCACTCCCCATATTTTTTAAAAAGGGAGGGCTGAGGGGAAGGACAAGTGTGTAAATGATATCAGAGCCCTTCCGGTATAAACAGGCCACAGTGGGGCAGGGAGAGGAGCAGACACTTGGTCACCAAAGAACAAAGGAGAGATGGAAGGGAAATAGAAAAGAGGAAGAATAAAAAAGCCGGAAAGGTGAAGGGAGGTTTTGCTGACAAAGGCATACTTCATTGTTTTCACACTTTTGTCTAGGATTGATCCAATTTATTTTCTTTCAACAGTGTGCAGACAAATTGAAGGTGTATACAAAGCCATCTTGCTATGCATGGCCACAAAGCCAAGGAGGAACATGGTGATTCTCAAGATGAATAAAGTTATATTTCTTCTTTGTTTTACATATTTGGCTTCCTTACAAAAGAACCTTCATTCCAAAGTGTAATAAGAAAAAGCAGGTGATATCAAAGTATAGCCGTGACTCATGTATTTATTTCATCATTCTAAACAGTCAGAACTGAATTCCACTCAGTACTCTCCACTCTGCTCCATTTTATTAAAAAGGTATTTAGACACAAAAGGGACAAAGACTAGCTAAACTACATGTACCACCATGAATTATGACAAAACTTTTATCCTACATAAAAATGATCCCCAAAGGGAATCCTGTGTCTGTTCCCAAAGAACATGTTCCTTTTTTCAGAGAGAATAGGAAAACAAGACCCTACCCCCTACCACAAAACAAAACAAAACAAAACCCAGGAGGGAATAAAGGGGTCAGATTCACTTGTGGGCCTTTTTTCAAACTACTCATACTCCTGTAGACTCTGATAAGCTCTCCTAAAGCAGCGAGCTCTTCCCACGCCTCACCTTTAGAAGCACTGCTGATCACAATATGCAATGTCACTCAAGTGTGCAGAGAAAGAGAAGCCTGAGAACCATACCGCTACAAGCAAGGATGCCTCTCAAAAGGTCTTTAACCACCATGCATCTGTAGCTATCCAAACTGAAATACTAGAACTACTGTACTTGAAGGCTAAGGACCATAGTCTTAGGGGACATCTAGGTCAATTGACATAAAACAGTGCATAAAGACAATGTTCTACATCCTAGCCTGGTGAGTAGTGTCTGGAGTCTTAAAAGCTTGCAAGCGGCCATCTAGGAAGCAACTATTGGTCTCTTCTCACCTGGAGCAAAGGCAAATGAAGAAAATCTGAGGCCAGAAGAACTAGATGGTGCCCATCTATCACTACTGACCAACCACTTTGACCAGGATCACAACAGAAGATCCTGGTTAGAATGAGTAAAAAATGTAGAATAAATAAATAAATGAAGTTAAAAACAAAACAAAAAAGACTTACTGGTCTGAAAAAGACTGGAGGAACTGCTGGGACTAATGTTCTAAGACAACCTTCTAACTTGAAACTTAAGACACTAAAGGAGGTCACCTTTCAGCCAAATAATGTTGTTAGGTGCCATCGAGTCAGTTCCACTCATAGTGACCCTACATCCAACAGAACAAAACACTGCTGGGTCCTGCGTTACCCACACCATCATTACTATGTTTTTATACCCGTGAAGAATGTGCTCCTTAGAACAATTAACTATATGAGACCAAAAGTGCAACATTTGCCTAAAACTGTATATGAAAAGGCAGGAAGAGACAGGGTAACAGGACTAATGGAAATAGGGAACCACCCAGGGAGGAAATGTGGAAAGTGCTGACACACTGCAGGGATTGCAAGCAATGTCACAGAACAATTAGTATAAGAATGGCTGATTGGAAAATTAATTTGCTATGTAACCTTTCACCTAAAGCACAATAAAATGTTCAAAAAAAAACAAAAACAAAACCTGAAGTGCCATACCAGAAAATGCCATGATCAGTGGTCACAATCAAAAGAAAAAAAATCAAAAACAGTAAAAATATTCATTTTGAATCATTAAAATAATAACAGCATTAATTAGGGATAGCCAAGTGATGATGATGATTACTTCTGACTGATGTTAAAAGTAATAATAAAAAAAATAAAATTGTAAGAACACTTCTCTGGACTAAAGATCAGTCACTCGAGAAGGGACAAAACGATGCTCTGGTCCAGCAGAGGGCCCACTCCCCTAAGTGAATGGACGCAGCAGACCACCAGCAGCTCTTCCGTCAGTGCAATCACCCACAAAAACCACAGTAACTTGAATAAGTCAAATTCTTCACTTACCATTTGTTAGTCTATCAAATAGAAAGATATCAAAATTCCAATTTCCAACTTTTTCCAGCATACACTGAAATGAAAACCAAACATTCCTACTGTAATTTAATTTCGATAACATTCTCTATCTTTTGTAGATGGTCCACAGAGAAGTTAAGGAAAACGGAAAGTGACTGAATTACTTTAAGAAATGCCAATTATCATTTTCCTTTTAATCATGACTTTTCCAATGGGCTCCAAAAAAGAATACAGTCCAAAGGAATAAACTCCATTTGAAAAACAAAACATTGTTTTATTTTTCAGTTAATGGATATATAGGTAAGGATAGTATTTAACTTATTCCATGAACTTTCAAGAATCTTAATATAATTTAACATCAATTTAGTGTGGTTCGTACACAGCATGGTCTAGAAGCCAGATTTTTAAAACCTACTAAAAATAAGGTAATAGCTATTAAGTGCTCACTACATTCCAGGCTTTACTCACTCTTTACTACTCACGACACTATCAAGCAGGTGCTATTTGCAATTTTCATTTTATACATGGGGAAACTGAGGCAAAAAATAACTACCTTGTTCAGCTAGAAAGTGACAGAACTGGGATCTTAAATCAGGTAGTCTGATTCTGGTACCTAGCTGTATGACATCTATACTATACCATACTTGTTTGTTATTCTATCTTTTTAAAAAACACTCTACACTTATGGAGAATTCATTTACATTCTTTAAACATCTTTATAAAATAATTAATAGCATTTAGTACATTAACTTTTAGGACAGTGTGTATTTTGGCCAAGCAAATAAACCCCACAAAAGCCTTAAATTCCAAGTAGATTATATTTCTATACCATATATTCTTAACCTGAAAATTTTGTGGATCTTGTTTTCAAGGAACAAACTTTTATTTTGTATCCAAAAATTTAGTGTTACACACATTCATGAATGAGCAACACTAAGATATTACTATAGTGATTACCAAATTATGATAATACTAGTAACAACCAGTGATTTCCAGACCTATATTCTCATCCTAGAAAACAGAACTTGCGAACTGTTTCTTCTTAGAGGGAAGCAAAATTTTTCACTTGAATGTAATAGTAATTGTAAAGATGGTACCCCATCTATACAAATTCACAAAATCTGGTCTACAAATATTAAGCCAAAGAATAATTTAAAATACATTAAAAACTTAAGAATAGCAAGAAGTCTCATTTGTTCAAAACTAAGCTCATCTAACCTCCACCTTCATTAAGACATTCTTTTTATTATATAAAGGTGAAGTAAATAATGCTCACAATTACTGGATATAACTAAAATCATGTCCAAATTCTCAAAATACCATACTGATGCAAGAGACTATGAAAAATCATTTGACTGAAAGCCATGAGACCAGACTTCCTTTTTTAGGTTTACCTCTAACCAGCTGAGTGAGCTCAAACTAGTCCCTTATGCTTTCTAGGCTTTAGTTTCCTTATCTATAAAACACAAATGTTAGATTGAGTAATCGCTAATATTCTGTCCAACATTAAGATTCTTTGTAAACATATAGCTTAATGTTCTATTGATCTACTTGTTATTCAATGTCAAAATAAATGAAAATATTTTCATCATTTCAATTAATTATTTAATTAATTATAACTTATGCTAAATTATAAAATGAACAACTACTCTAAAGGAGAAACCTGAAAAATGGGCCCAACTTATTTTTACAGATAAAGTAGAAAAAAAAAATTTTATAAATTGTACCATATGGGAAAAAAAGGTCTTCATTAAACTTATCCCAAAAAAGTAATGTTTTCTGAAAGCTATACACACCTTAGCTTGTCCATTATAATCGTCATCTAAAATGTTCAGAGAATTTGAAACTGTAGTACCACGAAAAAACCGTGAAGATCTAAGATATCTCTGGAAACTTAGTAATCTCCTGATATTCCTTGCAGAGACAGAAACTTCAAATTCTGATTGAGCTGAAAATAAAATGAGTAAAAGGTGAGTACACCAAGTCACAAATGTGCATATGCTATCTTTGAGATACTCCTTCTAGTTAAATAAAAGTATTTTTTAAAAAATAATCTTTATACCACATTTCTAGAACAGGTACTTAATTTTTTCAGTTGAAAAACTAAGAATGAAAAAGTGAACAGCCAGTTTTTTTCTTTTTTTTTAATGTATTTTCTTTTTGTTGTTGAGAATTACACACACAACATACACCACTTCAACAATTTCTACGTGTACAATTCAGTGACATTGATTACATTCCTCAAGTTGTACAACCATTCTCACCCTCCTTTTCTGAATTGTTCCCCCCCGATTAACATCAACTCACTGCCCCCTAAATTTTCTATCTAGTCTTTTGAGTTGCTCTTGTCAATTTGATCCCATATAGATAGATCTTAAAAGAGCACAATGCTCAAGGCAGACATTCTTTACTAGTTAAACTATTCTTTGGTTTTAAGAAGATTCCAGGGGATATTTTTGGCTGAAGTTTTAAAGGTTATTTCAGGGCAATAGTTTCAGGAGTTCATTTGACCTCCAAAGCTCCAAGAATGTCTCAAATCAACGGGAATTTGAAATTCTATTCTGCATTTCCCCCTTCTGATCAGAATTCTTCTACATAATCTTTGATCAAAATGTTCAGTAATAGTAGCTGTGCACCATCCAGTTCTTCAGGTCTCATGGCAAAGGAAGCAGTTATTCATGGAGACAATTAGCCACATATTCTACTTCCTCCTCTTATTCCTGACTCTCCTTCTTCCTGTTGCTCGAGGGGAATAGAGACCAATTGTTGTACCTTAAATGGCCAATCCTGAAGCACTTACAAATCTAAAGAAGAGTGTGCTCGGAATAACAATCAGTTTTCTTTTACCTTCCGAGAACTATCATCTATCATGCTACTGTTTGAATACACTATAGGAACATTATGGAGCAGAAAGACAAAATCAGGTTTCATATTGCCTTTTGCATTGAGAAGACAGGTCCCAAGTTATACATGAGACTGTAACTATTATACAATTAAAACATTTCAAATCCTAATGAGGTATCATTTCAAATCTTCCCTTACGATTATTTGATTTAGAGGAAAAGGAGATGGTACATGGAACAAAGTATCCTAAAGGGTTCTAAAGGATACTGGTAAAAACTGTGCATGGTGAAAACACTAGAAAATATGTGGTTCTATGTTACAGACAAATATGACATCTTTCAATATGTATAACAAGCCATTTTCCCCTCTAGTATTAGGATAAACTGAAGTTTCTTTGATTGAGCACCAGAGGAAATCATAAACTTAGGTTAAGAGCTAACTTACAAGGAAAATACCTATCTTTAAATTCTAGAATCCAAGTAAGCTCAGTGAAATGTTCACACTATAAGACACATAAAACTTAAAAGACTAAGGATCAACAAATCACCATCTTTTACCTTCATTGACTTGCATTAACTTATAATCACCAAGTAGAATGATAGGTAATTGAACATATTCTCTCTCATGTATCTACTCACTCATTCTTCTGCTTAACCTCTAGTACCTTTTGTTTCCTTATCTATAAAATGGGGGTGATAGTACCTAATTCAACAGGTGCTGGATTAAATAAAATAATGGATACAAGAGTCTGATGCATAGTAAAAAAAAAAAAAAAGATGCATAGTAGGTATTTAAATAAACAGTAACAATGTAGGTGATGATGGAATTGATGTTGATCCCACTGCTTGGAGATTTGCTTCCAGGTAATTACTCTAAATTCCAAATCTGCTCATGTTGCTCTAAATAAAGGCATTCAGTGGCTCCTCACCATCTTAAAATAAAATCCACCTCCTTAGCCTGGAAGAGAAAGCTTCATGTTCCAGTTTCTGCCTCTTTCCAGGCTTGACTCAGGTGTCACCTTTCCCGGGAAGCACAAGTGAATGTCCTCACACACTCCCATCCGGGAGAGTTGGAAGGCACCTCCTCTGGGTTCCCAAAGCTCCCTGCACATGTATCTATTATACTACTTCTGACATTTTATTATAATTGCTTATTTTTCTGTCTCCTTCCACAGAGGATGACCTCCAGTACAGGCATGAACTACTTATTTTCATCTCTGTACTCCAAAGCCGAACACAGTGCCAAGTTAATATTTTACCGGTACTAGTTGCCATCAAGTTGACCTCAACTCATGGTGTCCTCATGTGTGTCAGAGCAGAACTGTTTCTGCAGGGTTTTCAGTGGCCAGGTTTTTGGAAGTGGACCTCTAGGCCTTTCTTCCGAGGCACCTATGAGTGGACTCAAATCTCCAACTTCTGGTTCGCAGCTAAATGCATTAATCAATTGCATCATCCAGGGACTCCAGGTAAATGTCAAGTACTTGTAAAATTTATTGAATAAATGCATACTGCTTTTGAAATACCTGATGAGTTTTGATTCAGAAAAACTAGAAGTAAAATAATGTACACTGTTAAGTGGTTTACGTCCCTCATTTTTTGTACCAGTGCGTCTAAAGTACAAAATATCTAGAACAATTGTGGGATTAACTTTCTGATCTTTACCAATGTAACTTATATAAAAAAGACTAGAACCAGGATGGTAAACTCATTAATCTCAAGTGATAACTTCTGAACTAGGTGTTTGAAGAAACGAGGGTAGACTACAATTCCATGAAAGCAATGTTTCGAGTGCTTTGCGAAAGAAGGAAAGAAGGAAAGAAGGAAAGAAGGAAAGAAGGAAAGAAGGAAAGAAGGAAAGAAGGAAAGAAGGAAAGAAGGAAAGAAGGAAAGAAGGAAAGAAGGAAAGAAGGAAAGAAAGAAAGAAAGAAAGAAAGAAAGAAAGAAAGAAAGAAAGAAAGAAAGAAAGAAAGAAAGAAAGAAAGAAAGAAAGAAAGAAAGAAAGAAAGAAAGAAAGAAAGAAAGAAAGAAAGAAAGAAAGAAAGAAAGAAAGAAAGAAAGAAAGAAAGAAACAGCTCATTTAGTCCTCGACAATCTCAAAAGATAAATATTATTATCCCCCATTTTACACACTACAACACTAAGCCGAAAAGAGATTAAGTAACTTCTCCAAAGACATATATCTATACAGAGTGACACCAGGATTCTAAAACACAGATACCCCCGTTTACAAAGCCTATGTGCACGCTATTACTCATATGTTTTTTACTGTTTCTCTACAATATCATTTATTTACTGCTTATTATAAACATTCTGTGTATACCATTATTCAAAAGTCCTTACTTCAGATGAAGGTATGCACAAAAGGAAACAGGGGAAAGATGCTAATGTACAGGAATATAAGAACATTACACGACCCTTACAGCCTTACTCCTAGAAAAGAAATATCTGGAAGGCACAGTGTGGAATGCACAGATATGTGGGGAGGACATGAAACTGAATTAATATAATACTAGCACCTCCATCCCTGTACTTGTAAGGTTCTTTATCATTTTACAAATGCAAGTTCACATCCACAATCCTATTTGGTGATCACAACCTGTGAAGACAGTGAGGATTACCATCCCTATTTTACAAACATAACCTTAGAAAGGAAGGTAGAAATGCAATACAATTAAAGTATTAGAGCTAAGGCACTTAAAACACTTCTAAAAAATGTTGCAGAATGCATGTTCTCTCTTCATTATGGAAAAGTTACCTAAAAAAAGTTCAAAGTCACGAGCATGGCTTCATGAGCATTCTTTCAATTTATCTTACACCACACACAAAAGGTAACAATTTTGGCACTGGTAAGTACATTGCAGTGTGTGTCTATGTGTATGAATACATACTAATAGTAGAATCACTGCTTTCAAATGGTAAGTCCAAACTAATGCAGCCTTAAAGTAAATTTGAGAATTTCTTTGGGAGGGCAAGTGCATAAGGCCCCCAAAAATGAACTAGGCCCATTTGAGGCGGGAAAACTCAACAATTTGATCTACTATGCTAAGTCCTTATGTCCACCGGGCAGTCAGTGTTTAAGCCTGTTGGCACTGTCTGTGAGCCAGGGCCTCCACAGAGTGCATGTATTCTCCCCCGTCTTACTCCTATTTTCTTGGTGACTGTTCACAAGGCACAACCCCTCAATATCTCATTTTCGTTAATGAAAAATGTTAACAATAGTTCATGTCTTTTTCCTGTTTTTACAGAGTACTGAAGTTGAAACTCATTATCAAGAGTTCTGTTTTGACCATATTGCGATGAATATAAGACACGGAAACAAGGGGAAAATGCTCACTCATCATAGAAGCCAAACGTCTCCCAGTGAGACTAACTCCATATAGAAACCTATACAGCATAAGAAACAAAGTAAGCCTTTACTTAATGACAGATGCCTTAACAAAACTGGATATTTCAGACAAACTAAGAAAGGCAGAGGACCTATCTAGAGGAAACAATAAATTACCCAGAGAGAAGTGTTTCCTTTACCCAGGACCTCATATGGGGAAACTATACCTAAGAAGACTATATTCTGGAAAAGACTGAAAATCCCCTAAGACTTTACAGATATGCCAACTAAAACTACCTCAAAGCGTTGCTGAAGACCTAATACAGGACCAGAACTTGGGGTGAGGGGGAGGACTAGTTTGATTTTTTTTCTCATTAATCTAATTTTTTAATAGATAATGTATTCATTCACACAATTCAAAAATGAAAATAATACTATGTATTATTTTTCTACTTCATATACATAAATGGTAGCATGCTATAAAACCAGCTCTGTATCTTGCTCTTTAATTTATCTTGGAGCTCTTTCCCTATTGGTACATAAAGAGCTTCCTCATTCCTTTACTAGATTGTGAAGTATTTCATCATATAGATGAACCATAATCTATTTAACCAGCTTCTTTCTAAAGAACATGTGCTACAATTTCACAGTGTGCAAAAACACTTCTGTTATTTTCGACAAAGGTGCTGAGTCTATCCAATGGGAAAAGAATAGTCCCTTTAATAAATGGTACTGGGACAACGGGATTTCCAAAAACAAAAGAATGAATGTGGACCCATACCTCACATCAAACAAAAACTCAAAATGAATCAAAGACATAAATATCAGAATTAATATCATAAAATTTTTGGAGGAAAACACAACGGTAATACTTCAGGACTTAGTTTTTAACACTGGATCCTTATATAACACCGAAAGCACAAGTGCCAAAAGACAAATAGATAAATGGGACTTCATCAACATTAAAAACTTTCGAACTTTCACTTAAAGCACAATAAAAATTATAAAAAAAAAAGTTGAATAAACAAATGGATGAGTAAATGAAAAAAAAAAAAACTTTTGTTCATCAAAGGACTTTATAAACCAAGTGAAAAGACAACCTACAGACTAGGAGAAAAATTTTGGGGACTATATATGTGATAAGGGCTTAACATACAAAATATATAAAGAACTCGTATAACAGCAAAAAGACAATCAAAAAATGGGCAAAAGACCTGAATAGGCATTTCACGAAACAAGAAATACAAATGGCCATGAAAAGTTGAGCACATGAATAGATGCTAAACATCATTAGTTGTTGTTATTAGGTGCCGTAGAGTCAGTTCCAACTCATAGCGACCCTAGGTACAACAGAACGAAACACTGCCCAATCCCGTGCCATCATCACAATAGTTGCTATGTTTGAGCTCACTGTTGCAGCCACTGTGTCAATCCATCTTGTTGAGGGTCTTCCTCTTTTTTGTTGACCCTCTACTTTACCAAGCATGATGTCCTTCTCCAGGGACTGGCCCCTCCTGATAATATGTCCAAAGTACCTGAGACAAAGTCTCGCTATCTTCACTTATAAGGGGCATCCTAGTTGTACTTCTTCCAAGACAGATTTGTTCGTTTGTCTGGCAGTCCATGATACCATGTTCAAAGGTACTGATTCTTCCTTGGTCTGTCTTCCTTATTCACTGCCCAGCCTTCCCGTGGATATGAGGCTACTGAAAACACCATGGCTTGAGTCAGGCCCATCTTAGTCCTCAACCACCTTAGTCCTCAAAGTGACACCTTTGCTTTTTAACACTTTAAAGAAGTCTTTTGTAGCAGATTTGCCTAATGCAAAACGTCCTTTGATTTCTTGACTGCTGCTTCCATGGGAGTTGATTGTGGATCCAAGTAAAATGAAATCCTTGACAACTTCAATCTTTTCTCTGTTTATCATGACGTTGCTTATTGGTCCAGTTGCAACGATTTTTGTTTTCTTTATGTTGCGGTGCAATCCATCCTGAAGTCTGTGATCTTCATCACTAAGTGCTTCAGGTGCTCTCAGCAAGTAACGTTGTGTCATCTGTGTATCACAGTTTGTTAATGAGTCTTCCTCCAGTCCTGATGCCACGTTCTTCTTCATATATACCAGCTTCTCGGATTATTTGCTCAGCATACAGACTGAATAAGTATGGAAATGATACAATGATATAAGTCTGTCATAAAGATAAAAATATTGTATGACCCTACTGCTTTGAAATACTAGACTGAGCAAGTGTATAGAGACCAAAGATTAATAGTGGCTACCAGGGGCAGGCAGGAGGGAGAAGGAAAGGAAGACTCGATGCTTAGGAGACAATGAGCTTTTGTTAAGAGTGATGGAAAAATCTGGAAAAGGGATAATGGTGAAGTCTGAACAACATGATGAATGTAATTAATGCCACTGAATTGTAGATATATAGAAAATGTTGAAATGCCTGTTTTGTTACACATATATTTACCACAAAAAAACTGTACTTTGTCAAAATGCTCATATTTCTACTACCTGATCTGCCACCATTAAATACTATCCTTTAATTTTCAGTTATTACACACAAGGAAATCACTCTATCTCTTTTCCTCCTCCAATTTTTGTTATTTGTCAGAGCATGTAACATTCACATTGTTAACTCTCACCCTACACCCACTTTCATTTTAGATTTATTTCTAGAATTAAATATATTCAATACTGCAAATCCTTTTACCACGGGTTCCTCAGTTATCATCTGGTTTGATTAGGTTCGCCCTCTTGTAGTTTTCTCTAGAAAGGTTCATGAAAAGAATATATATTCGGTTCTTAAATGTTCAAAACTTTTTTCCATAGTCTTTGTACACGAAGGACAGCTTGTCTGACTCTCATTTTCCTTCCTTGAGCTTACTGAAGGTATCGGTTCATTGACTTCTGGCACTGAGATCTGCAAAATCTGAGGCAAATCTGATAGACAGATGCCCCTTTATAAGTGACTTGGTTTTTTTTTTTTTTTTTTTTTTTAACATGGACACCCACCAAATTATCTGTATCTATAAAGCCCAATGACTTTACTAAGACACAGCTTAGTGTTAACCACTCTGAGTTGTTTTTCTCCTGGTACATGGTGTGCTAGTTCAATACATAAATCCAAATTTTCTGTTATTTCTGAAAAGCTTTCTTGAATTACATCTTCAAATATTTACCCTGTTCTACTTTTTTTTACTCTATTAGCTTTCTTATTCAAAGACTTCAAACTGCCAGTGTTGAAACTCCTTTATCTCACTTTCTCTTGAATCCTTTTTAACTATTTATTTTGTTGGCTTTTTTCATTTCTATCCACTGTGTTCCTACTGTTTACTGCAGTGTACATCCTATCATGTGCCCCTTACAAATCTGTCTTCATTTCTGTGATATATTTGAAATTTACCTCTACTATTTCCTAATTCTGAGTGTATATGTTTCGACTTCTCTTGTTGTCTCGTCTGATTATGCCTTCCTTGAGTTTTTGAATTTGTGCTTTGTGGAGAAGCTGTTGCTTTATTTCGTTTTTTAAATGAGTGGGAGAAAAATTTGGTCACAATTTTCATCAGTTCCAAGGCACCATTTTTCTCTTCAGTGCACTTCAATCATGGATAAGTTCTGCAGCTCTCTCCCATTGCTTTGCTTGATTAAATTATCTGATATATTAACTCCTCTGGGATTAGCAGCTCCAAGCCTTCTCTTCTGCTCAATCCAGGGCTGAGAATGGAGAGAAGTAGCATAAGAGGGCTTATTTGTCTAGAAACAACCATCGTTAGCTCCCTATGAATTATTTTATATATGTATACATACATAATTTTTATACATAGCAGGGAGTCCGGCCTGACTACCTACTTCAAAAAGTGAAACCCTTTGATCACAAATGCCTGATTCATAACTGATCGTGGGGATGGTGCAGAATTGGGCAGCATTTTGTTCCTTTGTACATGGGGTCTCCGTGAGTCAGGGGCCAAGTCAACGGCGGCTAACAACAACTACATCCTAGGGTGTACATACAGTTTTTCTTTTATCCAAGAAAGTTCACAATATGTTTTTCTCACTTAGGAGTTTATGACCATCTTTTCATGTCAATAAATACACTTATGCGGCATCATTTTGACCAGCCATGTTATATCCTAAGGTATGCAATTATCATAATGTACTTCACCTTTTTGCTGTTAGACTGTTCCTAAATTTTATTTTTCTTACAAGTAATTCTGTAATAAACATCCTTGTAACTAAACCTTTACATACATCCTGATTCCCTTAAAATAAATTCTCAGGGACAGAACAATTAACTGAAACACATACCAATGGCTTCTAAAGCACACTGCCCAACTAGAGTAGTAGTATTCTAAGAGAAAACTAGAGAAATTTCCAGAACTGTCTTAGAATAGCTTCCCACATATGATCTAGCAAAACAGATCAGAAACTATAAATCAAGGATAAAGCATGATGAGATCATTTTAAATTGCTGGAAATTTTGAGCTTCTTCATTTAGTTTGCGTTTTCTCTCCACTGCTTCCCTACAGTGATTAAAATTTAAATTTTTAAAAGAAAAAGTCTATAGACTTATTTTCTGGGACAACAAAGGGTACAGCTGGGAAGGCTGCCCCCAAATTTTCAGTCAGCCTGGTCAGAACGGAACCTGAGTAAAGGAAACTAATGGAAGCAAGTAGAGAGAGGAAAGGAGATCCGGGGTAATAATCAGGACCATTTACCAGTATCGGTTGCCGCGGAGTTGATTCCAACTCATGGAGACCCCATGTGTGTCAGAGCAGAACTGCACCCCGTAGGGTTTTCGGTGGCTGGTTTTTCTGAAGCAGATCTCCAGGTCCTTCTTTGGAGGTGCCTCTGAGTGGACTTGTATTTCCAACCTTTTGGTTAGCAGCCAAGTGTTAACCATTTGTACCACCCAGGGACTCCTAGTTTCATTTGGATGTACAGGGGACTGGGAGGAGTAAAAAGTGACTCTGAGAATTTTACAAGTACTTTCATTTAGACAACTACTAAAAATGTCGCAGTCTGACCCTATTATCCATTTTCTCATGAGCTCATTCTACAACACGAAGCACACTATTATTTACTTTATAGCATAATATACAATAGATTAAACTCGTCTTTAGTAACACCCAGCTTCTGTCAGGCTCATACTGTTTAAGTCCCAGGCTAGTTCTAGTTTACATGGTTACCTACATTCCAATCCAGCTTAGAAAGCCAACATGGCTCAGCGAATTAATCAAGTTACTATTAAAGAGCTGCTCGCACTGCTGGTTCTTTTCTAAAATACCACATTACCTCACTGTGTGACCATGAACAAGCTCATCAGTCTCCACCAAAATCAAGTCAATGTTGTAACTTAATGAACGCAGAAATTATTTCTCGTAACATTATTCCGGTTATCCATTCTTGGTTCCTCTGACCCAAAAACCTGTGTAATAGCAGGAGGATTTAGAAGCAATGCTTTTCTCTTGCTTTTTCCTCCTCATTTTAGCAAGTGGGTTCCAGGTTAAGAAAACAAAAGGGGTGCAGTCATCACACCTTGAGCAGTAGTAGTCCCAAGTCTCTCACAAACTTGCTTCTCTCTTATCATCCAAATGGCACAAAAGATTTCACTGATATTTAGTTAGTAGGCAAAAGGTCTTTAACAGAAAAGTCTTTGAATCTTCGGCCCTGACCACCACTGGCTGGCTTTAACAGTCCACAAGAGGGAGCCCTGCAGCCACTGTATCCGCCACATAGCGCCATAGAAGTAATACAGGGGCATATAATCATGAATTTCCCTTGTAGGTTAATTTTCTTTTCTTTTCTTTTTTTTTTTTAATTCAGTGCTCTAAGGTTTACCACTAGTATAAGGAAAGGTCATGTTGAATGGTAATGAAATAAAAAACCTGCAGACATTCTATACTCTGTTAATTCTTCTTAATAAGCCTCCCTTTCTCTCCTGTCGTTAGCTGCCTTTAAATCTGCCCCTGACTCATGGCGACCCCAAGCACAGTGGAAGGGATTGAACCATTGTAATCCACAGGGTTTTTACTAGCTGATTTTTGGAAGTAGATCACGAAGCTTTTTCTTCCTGGCGCATCTTAGTCTGGAAGCTCTCCTGAAACTTGTTCAGCATCATATCAACATGCAAGCCTCCACTGACAGACCAGTGGTGGCTGCACTCGAGGAGCACCGGCCAAGAATCGCAGCCAGGTTTCCCACGTGGAAGGAGAGGATTCTACTACTGAACCACCAATACCTCTTCTTTTTCCCAGTTTCCCTCAAAAAAGGTTTGAGAGCCCTATCTAAAGGCTTATTGTTAACACTAAGTAATTAAATTTATTCTACGTCTATGGACAAGCTTTCTTGGAAGACTTTTCACATCTAGCGTGCATGGGTAGTAAAAAAATTAGGTGCTTAGAGTAATGGTCTTTAGTAGAGTAGCATGTGCTGATACACAGAGGCAGTATAGCAGAATGCTTAAAAACAGGGCTTTGAGTTAGACACACGAGACTGAGTCCCAGCTCTGCCTCTTTCACAAGCTGTGTGACATTAGGCAAGTAACTTAAGGTCTCTGATCCTCGATTCCCTCATCTGTAAAACAGGCCATGACAGTTAAGGTTGTGTGTCAACTTGGCTGGGCCATGACTCTCAGTGGTTTGGCAGTTATGATGTAGTTTGGCAGTCATATAATGATGTGATCACCTCCATTAGATTTGATATACTGTGATCACCTCCATGATGGAATCTGCTGCAAGTAGCCAATCAGCTGAAAGGGAGTTTCCTTGGGGTTACAGCCTGCATTCAATATAAGTGGACAGTCTAACAAAACTCGTGGGCTTTTGTCTGCCCTGGATTCCGCAGCTTGGCTCCTGTTCGTCTGACCTCCAGCTCTTAGGACTTGAGCTAGCAGTCTGCCTGCCGTCTTGCCTGCTGATCTTGGGGTTCACCGGTTTTCACAGCCTGTGAGCCAGAGCCCAGCTGTCTCACTTGCTGATCTTGGGTTCACCAGCCCCTGTGGCTACATGAATCGGGAGAAGCCTCCAGCCTGATCCACGGACTTGGGACGTTCCAGCCTCTACAACCACGTGAGCAGTTTTCTTTACATAAATCTCTATGTATTTATACACTTTTATTGGTTTTGCTTCTCTAGAGAACCCAGTCTAAGACATAGGCCTAATAGGACTGTCGTAAAGAGAAAATAAGATAATACATGTAGCATATCTTTGCACAATTTTGGGCAAAGAATAAGCACTTAAAATTAATGGCTGCAGTTATTATTATAGATATCAAATATTTTTAAACACATGGCTGACTATAATAGTGACTAAATGGTATGTACTATTTTAATAAAATCAGATTTATTTTTTATGACAGCCTAACTTCATAGTGAAAACCACTGACTTGATACTGTAGAAATAATCACACATATCTAGAAGACTTCAAAATTAATATGTATACAAAGTCCCGTTATCTTAAAATGAATATATAAATAGTCCAAAGTTTCTTATAAAACAAAAAATTAAAGAGCTATTTTTCATTTAAGATTAGACCAATGTTAGTAGAATAAAATGTATGACCAATTTTCCCTCAAGCAATTCTTACAACCTTAGTTTGCAGAAGTTAGTATTTATTTTGACAGAATTTGAAAAAATAAGAGATGTACGTAGCCTGAGACCAGAATTAGCTAATGCCCAGCTACCACTACTGACCATTCTGACCAGGGACAAATAGAAGTTCCTGGAGAAAATGGGAAAAAAAATGTAGAATAAAATATACATTCCTAAAAAAGGCCACACTTACTGGACCTACAGGCTAGACGAACCGCCAAGACTATCGCCCGAAGATACCCTATGCACTTGGAACTGAAGCCACTTCTGGACATCACCTTTCAGCCAAGTAATAGATTGGCTTATAAAATAAACAAAATCTCCCAGAGCAAAGATGAGAAGCCAAGGAGGGGCAGGGAAACTAGATCAATGGAAATAGGACAAACAGAATGGAAAAGAGAATGCTGACACATTGTGAAAACTGTAACCAATGTCAAGAAACAATTTGTATAAAAATTGTTAGATGGGAACCTAATTTTCTGTGTAAATTTTCACCTAAAACACAATGAAGTATTTTTTTAGAAAAAGAGACAGAGAGATGTAAAAGCCTTTTAAAAAGTCTATTCTAATTATGGACCACTGCGGGCACAATGATTAAGAGCTCAGCTGCTAACCAAAATGTCAGCAGTTCAAATCCACCAGCTGCATCCTGGAAGCCCTACGGGGCAGTTCTACTCTGTCCTACAGGGTAGCTATGAGTCGGATTCAACTCCACAGCAATGGTTTGTTCTGGTTTTGGTATTCTAATTACTGTTATGGATTAGGCATTTCCACTCTTCAGAGCTGGGATATGTTGGATCCCACTTATGCTTAAAGACAGGATTTGAACATAGCTCCTTATTCATTAAATTCTTAATTCCCCTAAAAGTGAACTGAAAAAGAAGGAAAAGAAAGTACACAAGGCCGTAATGCAGCACTTCCTTCAAAAGTTTACATACAAAATTGAACCTTATGTTAAATCTCAACAAGGTTCCAATTCTCCAGTTTTACAAAGCGCGAAACCCATTGCTGTCAAGTCCATTCCAGATGGTATTAAACCACCGTTAACTTAAAGGATGGTGGTTTGAGCGCACCCAAACGTATCACAGAAGAAAAGGCCTGTCAGTCTGCTTCTGTTAAGATTCCCAGCAGCTAAGATAACCCCATTGGGCAGTTCTACTCTGTAACACATGGGTCGCCATGAGTCAGAATCAACTCAGCTGCAACTAACATGTACAACAAAAACTTGTATTAAGATTAAGGTCCAATCTGTACCAGTCCCTAATGTATGTTATAAAGACAGAGAGCTGATAGAATATTCTATTCTTCCAACTTTGGGGCAAAAAAAGAAACAAAAATCAGTGGTTTTCAAGTGTAAAAGTTTCAGAATCACCTGGAAATTAAATTTTTTTTTCAATACACATAGCTGGGGGCAGAGGGGATGCTCTTTTCTAGTGGGATTCTACACAGCAATGCTAATCTTTGCCAGCTTTAAGGGGATGTTACAGGAAGGCAGTGGGAGCACAGGCAATGGAGAAGATGGGGGAAAAGGACATGCGAATTTTGCATTGTGATAGCTACATGAACTATTAAATAAATGTTGTTTTGAAACAACCAGAAATTATTCCAAGACAAAAAGAATGATTGGGAACAAACTAAAATGTAATAGAAACTCCAGACAGAGTATGACTTTAATCTGTAATACCACAGCTCTAAGTGCAGGCTGGCATGCTCAAGTTTGAACAAATGACTAAATTACAAATGATGGACAGTCACTTAAGTAGACCAAACAAATAATGGCTGAAATGAAGTACGCTTGAAAATAGGAAAGTAATGATCAGGCCAAGTAGGCAAGTTAAGAAGAAAACATCGTAAAAAAGAAAATTGTATAGCTGAAGGAGATTTCAAGCAAGTGTTCTTTCTACTCAAGTGAAGAAGAAAAGCACTAAAAGCTTCATGATATAATAGAATCTACTATGACACATGGGGTCTCTATGAGTCGAAATCGACTATATGGCACCTAACAACAACAACAACCCATGCATCATGGATTGAATTATGTCCCCCCAAAAATGTGTGCATCAACTTGGTTAGGCCATGATTCCCAGTGTTGTATGGCTGTCCTCCATTTTGTGATTGTAATTTTATGTTGAGAGGATTAGGGTGGGATTGTAACACCACCCTCACCAGATCACCTCCCTATCCCCTGATCGAAGGTAAAGGGAGTTTCCCTGGGGTGTGGCCTGTACCACCTTTTATCTCTTAAGAGAGAAAAGGAAAGGGAAGCAAACAGAGAGTTGGGGATGTCACACCACCAAGAAAGCAGCACCAGGAGCAGAGCGTGTCCTTTGGACACGGGGTCCCTGCGCCTGAGAAGCTCCTCGACCTGAGGAAGCCTTCCTCCAGAGCCAACAGAGAGAGAAGGCCTTTCCCTGGAGCCAACGCCCTGAATTTGGACTTGTAACCTATTAGACTGTGAGAAAATAAATTTCTCTTTGTCAGAGCCATCACACTTGTGGTATTTTGTTACGGCAGCACTAGATGACTAAGACACCTTGTGTGAGAGTTACTATATATTAAAGACTGACATAAGCCAACACAATAAAACCAGTATGGCATGAGCTTTTAAACTCAAAATATGCAAACAGATTTCTTTTCTGGTCATATAACTAAGCATGAAACCAGTGATCCAATTTCAACACAGTCCTTTTAGGAAGAGGATCTAAGGAGAAATTTAGGGAGAGTTTTGAATGGTCTCACAGTGGGTCATTATAGTAAAGACGGCGTGAGAAACTTGACAGAAGGGAAGCAACCATCCTGAGGTTAGCTGACAGTTAATACAGATTATATTTAGAGAACTACAAATGGGACCCTACAAAATCAAACTGGTAGAAAATATACAGCTTTATTCAATTCAATGCAAGAAGAATATATTAAATCTCTACCATGAACCACAGGCTGCCAGAGCTGAGGAATTAAAAAAAAAAAAAAAAACAGGACAAAATGCCTAAGATTGAGAGCTTTTAGGCTCCAATATAAATATCCTGAAAGAGTTCCTTGCTGCATTAGCATGGGGTGGAGTGAAATGCTAAAATGAATAACAAGCTCAAGGTAATGGGCAAAACACATTTATGTGGAATGGAACATTACCATGTGCCAGAAGGAAAAGAAATGGAAAAAACTGCATTTGTGTAGACATGAAAAATATTGTAAAGAAATATACTCCTTGTATTATATCTTGTCCTGGGTTGGCAGAAAAATGGTGCCCTCCAGTCTGACTGATGTCAACACGCTCTGGCAAATTCCATGAACAGAATTAACTGTCAAGCTGACAGCTTTCACTACTTTTTAATAAGCTGCCAGACTCTTTCAATAGAACACATCAGATTTTCTAAATGGACATGTGGAGTAGAATTATAATTTTATTTCGTGTTTAAAGATATTAATATTTGTTATTTCTATAAGCTAAAAATAGTAAGTGAAAGAATGCTTTATTAAACTTGAGGATATAAATTTAGAGTAAACAGGAGGTGAATTTTTGACAAGTTTGACAACATCTCATCAAGTACAATGTAACACTCAAAATCTTTCATTTCAAGAGACCATGTATACAGCCAATTGAACAGACAGAAATTTTTGCACGAATATTTGGGGGTCTTAATTCAGCTGGCTGAAAAGTAAGCCAAGTTACTCCAAAGAGGGAAATTGGAATGAAGGAGTCTCCTGGTTATCTCTATAGAGCAAAGTGAAAGCAGAAGCGTGAGAATGCATGGCGAGGAGCAGCTGTCACATTTAGGACTGATGCTCAGAAGCAAACAGGGAGACACAGGCTCTAGGTCACCTTTGGGTACAAGCCACTCTACACCGGTATAAGCTGGGGTAAGCCTAGCATCTGTCAGTTTCTCACTCTCTCTAATCAGTCACCTCCTCTCTCTTTCCCTTTCTCTTCTCTCCCTTTCTTACCTTTTCCTCTAAATTTGTTAGCGCTAGGTTGCTCATCGCTATTAGGTGTCTGAAACTGTACCAGCATTTTCACAGCATATGGTCAGGAGATTAAATAGGCTAAAATCAGTTCAACGAAGACCATCAAGAATCAGTTTATTAAATGCAGGACCAGAAATCTGTCGCTTACTGTTAGTAATACAACCAGACAGAGGGCAGGTCTGAGGGCTAGGAATCTTTTGAAAAGGCAGTAAGAGTTGAAGAAGTTTCTCAGCAGGTCTTAAGAGTCGAAGTGTTAATGCCAAAATTTTCAGTTTAAATATTTGTCAGAAACTAACCACCTATCCACATAAAAACTGTAAAATTAAAGTCTGACCAACACTTTAAAAAAAACAATAATGTATATAAAATGATCACATGCTTAGAAGAGTTAGCTACTTGATTTGCTGCCAATACTGTGGCCCTCTGGTTCCATGTATGGCTCTGGGGCACAGACAAAAGTCTAAGCAGTTAAACATGGAACATGATCTTAGATTTTTATTACCAAAATAAATCATCAATGACTAGCACAGTGTAAGTACTTATGGATTAGTTGTGACACTTTTCAACTGCATGACCAGAAACCATACTTTCTGTTCAATAAGCAATCACAGTACTTTATTCAGGTTGAATAAAAATGTCATGTGAGCATCTGAAAATTTCAGCAGTACAATTAGCAGTACTACTATCTCCCAAATTTCTTAATAAACACAAGCCCCTCATATTATTAACCTACAGAAAACATATAAATAAAGATTGATTGTAAGAACTGCTACTGATATGTATATTCTATTTAAGTCACAAAACAGAACATTCCCCAGAGAGAAAAAACACTATTTTGAAACTACACCCCAAGGAATTTTTCTGATCATCCTAAAATGAAATATGGCATCCTTTGAGGATGTCCACATGACTGTCTTATGTGAAAAATCCCTTCCTCAAATTCATAAACTATATAAATATGTATGATAAATATTATCCTTTGCACTATAATACAAAATATATGGTCAATCCAATAAGAATACAAAGATAAAAAGAATGTTTTAGGAAACTTCTTTTGTAAGAAAGAATATCTGGGGAAATTCTTTAATTTCTTGTCCCACAGAGTCAAGATAAAACTAAATTCAAAAGAGATCAGCATGACAGTCTACTAAAAATATCAGAGAGACACAAAAAGCTAGTTAAGAATGGAAAGTGTCTACATATCATTTCAGGAAAGATTTAATTTTAAAAAATTACAGAATTTATTGATTAAACCAGAGTCCTTGCAACTCACCTGCCAGACTAACCCTGACTGCAGATTTATACCAGACCTTTGAGAGACACTTCTTGGCAAAAAGAATTGACAATCATCAAAATCCCTCCACCCTCTGTAACGCAAATACAAGTTTCAAAATGTCTTCCCAAAGTTTGAACTCAGTTCTTTATAAACAACCAGTTTGTTAGCAAATAAGTGATCTGGACACAAATCCATGATTTTTAATAAGTGCATAATTTAATAATACCATACTTTTAAAATTTTTATTTGGAGGATTTCAAATTTATAAAAAGTTGCAAAAATAAAAATGATACAAGAACACCCATATACCTTTTTTTTTATTTACTTCCCTTTATTTTTAGAAAGGTTGTGCAAGATATTTTAATCACACCATTTTGATCCAGTTGACATTTTCACTCTGTGTTTATGAATGTTGCTGTCATTTTTTGCCTTAGACTAGGCTCTGACTCACACAATCTTACATACGACAGAACGAAATGTCACCAGATCCTGCGCCATTTCCATGATCTTTGATATGTCTGAGCCCATTATTGTGACTGTTATGTCAACTCATCTCATTGAGAGTTCTCCCATTTTCGCTGACCCTATGGCTTTAACAAACGTGATGTCCTTCTCTAACGACTGCTCTTCCCTGCTGATTTGTCTAAAGTAAGCAAGATGAAGTCTCACCATCCTCACTTCTTACAAGCATCCTGGCCATACTTCCTTCAAGATGAATTCGTTCATTCTTCTGGAAGTCCATGTTTATAGTCAACATTCTTCGCTAGCACCACAATGCAAATGCATTTCTTCTGCCTTCCTTTTTCATTCTCCAGCTTTTGCATGCATATGAGCTGATGTTTTTTAAATTTATTTATTGTGGTTTAAGTGAAAGTTTACAAAGGAAGTCAGTCTCTCATACACAAAGTTACACACACCTTGCTATGTACTCCTAGCTGCTCTCCCCCTAATGAGACAGCACACTCCTCCTCTCTACCCTGTATTCCTTGTGTCCATTCAACCAGCTCCTCTCCCCCTCTGCCTTCTCATCTCGCCTCCAGACAGGAGCTGCCCACATAGTCTCATGTGTCTACTTGAGCCAAGAAGCTCACTACTCACCAGTATCATTTTCTGTCTTATAGTCCAGTCCAATCCCGTCTGAAGAGTTGGCTTTGGAAATGGTTCCAGTCTTGGGCTAACGAAGGGTCCAGGGACCATGGCCTCCAGGGTCCCTCTAGTCTCAGACCATTAAGCCTGGTCTTTTTACAGGAATTTGGGATCTGTGTCCCACTGTTCTCCTGCTCCATCAGGGATCCTTTGTTGTGTTCCCTGTCAGGGCAGTCATCAGTTGTAGCTGGGCACTACCTAGCTCTGCCCCATATCCCCTTTACTCAGATTTACCATCAGAAAATCTAGAAAGCGCTATCTTAATTTCTGCATGCATGTAAGTTTGGTGTCATTATGAAAAATAAAACCTTATTTTGAATTATATACAAGGGAAAGGACACATAATAATCTTTTCAATGCTTCAGTGTCCCTGGAGTTTAAACCCATCCTGTCGAGTTGTGTAAGTAAGGGTGCCTTTGCCAAATCAGATGTTATAGGAGGTGAATGAGTTTGTGGCATGAGTCACAAAGCCTCCTAATCCAAAGGCACTCTGTGGGAAAGTAGGGGTACAGAAGAACAACCTTACTCTCCACCTAAATGAAGTCCTTATAGCCTCAACTAATTCAAGGGGAAATGAAATGCTCAATAGCAGGAAGCCTTGAGACTCATAGCTGGAAAGAAGTTACAGTCCTGCTGGTCATAAAGTCCCTGGCAGCTCACTCTTTACAGTATAAAGTCAAGCCTCAGGTTAAATTAAAGACAAGCTTTATAAGCTGACTCCTGCAGAGAGCAAGTTCAGGCAGGGTAGGACAATCCGAGAAGGCGGCTGAAGAAGAGGAGGCTTGAAGATGGCTCACAGGACCTTTAGTCACAGGAGGAACACATGTTCACTCGATGAGTAGATCACATCTCACAAGACACGCTATATTAAACCATTTTCTTTTAAGAATTCTGAGCAGTCTCATAAACAGAACTTATTATACCATGAGGAAAAAATGAATCATTTTTTTGTCTATTAAAAACAACTATCAATTTTATTACTGCCTTGGCTTGAAGAGAGATATTAGTGTTTCATGGTAACTATAGGAACAATTATACAGTGACAGTCAATTTCCAACTACAACTTAAGAGTCTTAGGCTTTTCTCACCTTTCATAAATAGTCAGCTCCGTGAGGCAGACAGCACTGTCCGCTGTTCTCACAGCTGAGTTGCCTCCACTGTTCTTACAGAAGGTACTACAAAGGATCCACACTGGTGGATCAGGAAGTAAGTGGAGGTCCCCAGACGCTCAAGCCTGGTACTTTTTCATGTTATATTCAACCATTCTTTCTGACTAAATTTCATTTTTTATCCAATCCAAGCATCTTTATCTCTGAGAAGGAATACTTAACCCATATAATCTTTATTACTATCATGGTATGTTTGGTTTTCTATCATCTTGTCCTTTCCCAAAAAAAAAACCCACTGCCGTCGAGTCGAAGCTGACTCACAGCGACCCTATAGAACAGAGTAGAACTGCCCCATAGAGTTTCTAAGGAGCACCTGGCGGATTCAAACTGCTGACCTCTTGGTTAGCAGCCGTAGCACTTAATCACTACGCTACCAGGGTTTCCATCTTGTCCTTTAGATTTTATATTGTTTGCTCCTGGCTTCCTAATGATCTAGAAGGTATACATCCTATTTTAACTCAATTAGATGCGGGCAAATCAGTCTTAGAAGAAATACAACAGAATGTACCTTAGAAGCAAGGATAGCAAGACTTTGTCTTGTGTACTTTGGACGCCATTATCAAGAATGACCAATTGCTAGAAAGGGACACCACATTTGGTAGAGGGTCAAACCCTCAATGAGATGGACAGACACAATAGCCTCAACAATGGGGTCAGACATATTAAACAAAGGTCATGGAGATGGCGCATGACTGGGCAACATTTCGTTCTGTTACACATAAGGTCTCCCTGAGCTGGAGTTGACTCAGCATTGACAAACAACAACAGAGATTACTTTCAGCAATATGATTATTTCCAACTCCCCTACCCAACCAAAAGGCACCATTATGTCTCCCTATTTAACAGTACTTTACAAATCTTCTATTTCACTTAATTCAGCAAAAGACAGGTGTATACTACAGAATCCAAATACAGTTATGCTTTTCTTTACATTAATACCAATATTCAGACCTAACTCTTTTACTGATTTCCCTACTCACAGCCAATCCTAATGTGTTACAATATTAAAAAATTTTATATTATTTAAACTTTTCAAAAAGTAATATATTGACATGAATCAAAATTCAAAAGGTATACAACAAAGGCTCCTTCCCACCTATGGCGCCATCCAGTTTCTGGAAGCAACCAATGTTATCAGTTTCTACTGCACTGTTACAGGAAACACATAAATATTGAAACATCCTTGGCTTTCTGTTCTTAAACTAACTACGCTAACTGTTCCTATAGTTTCTATGAAACAAGGATGGAGTCCTACTCTGTATACATGAGGTCACCATGAGTTGGAATCAACTTGACTGCAATTAACAACAACATCTCCTTGATAGGTGGGGGCTATGTTTTCTCTCCCTAAATCTAAGCAAGCTGTGTAGTATAACTAGTCAAAAGAATATAGAGACGGTGCATGTTTCCAAGCTCAGACCTTAAGAGACTAGAAGCTCTTACAATTCCTGTCTCTGGAACATTCTCTCTAGGAATATACTTGCTCTGGGGGGGAGGTAGCTACATCTAAAATGCCCAGCTACCTTGAGACAAATGCTGCCAGCCCAGAAAGTCCAACCACCCCAGCCCTGGCACCAAACATGTGAGTGCAGGAGCCATCTTGGGTATCACAGCCCCAGGAGATGACATGTGGAAAAGAACAAAGGCTCCAGATATATGGCCCCAGTTGAGCCATTCCAGATATCCCCAGCTGTTTAAGCCCTTAGGTTTGAGACACTGTGGAGCACAGACAAGCCAAAGCTGATATGCCCTGACAGAATTCCTGACTCTCAGAATTATGAGCGTTTTTTTAAAAAAGTTGCTGTTTTATGCCAGTAAGTTTTAGGATCGATTGTTATTATTGGGAACATTAATCTGCCATATAGGTATAGGCCTTGAGTGTCCTGTACATTCTTGCTGGGTGTGCCTAGAATGCAAGACCCTGATTGCTGTTTACCTGAACCATTTCTTAATGCTGTGTTTGTAGCTAGCAACCTCGAGAGGTAAGGAAACATCTCTGTCTGGAACAAAGAGTAGACTTACTATAGAAGGAGTAAACTCCCCAAGCTTGTTGTTCCTCAGCTGCAATAAAAACTCACTGTGTGCACAGCATCCACCTGGACCCCCGGGTGTTGCTGCTGTAGGGCCTAAAGGGCAAGGGGAACTGACACAATATGATGCCCATGCTGCTTGCTTTGCCATGAATAATAAAGTCTCTTGTCTCTGACCCAGGAGTCTTGTGTCCTCTGCAAGCATCAGAAGCATTGATAGGCTAACACATTAGCTTGCAAAAAGAATAAAATCCCAGATCCTTCAAAATTCTTCAAAGGTATGTCAATAAATAATCAGAACATATTCCATAGGTCATTTTTGCATTTTCCATCCTTTTGCCTTTTTGTGTTTCATTCTAAGTATTTTCTTATCTATATTCCAGTTCACTAATTCTCCATTTATTTCTAATTTGCTGTTAATTTTTTTTTCCATTGAGTTCTTATTTAAGGTATGATATTTTTCAGTTTTAGAATTTCCATTTGATTCTTTTTTTTTTTTTTTTGGTTTCCAGTTCTCTGTTGCAATTCTGTATCCTGTCTTTTTTTTCTCCCATGAACATAGCTGTTTCATTATTTTAAAGCCCCTGTACAATAACTGCATTATCAAGATCCTCCATGGATCTGTTTCTATTGTCTCTTGTTTCTCTTCATTTTTGGTCACATCATCTCGTCTCCTTCTGCCTTTTTGTTTTCTAAATGAGTGCTTGACAATGCATATAAAAAATTTGAGACTTAGGATAATGTCACCTTCCTCCAAAGGAGTATTTATATTTACTTCTAGCATGTGGCTCAAGGTACTAAAGCCATAGACCTCTTAATCCAATCAGTGATTGAGCTATTACAAAGTTGGGATTTATTTCTTAAAGTATGGCACTTTGGGGCTAAAAGTTAAGCATGAAAGGTTAAGCAGTACCAAGCCCCCAACCTTGATGGGCTCCGAATGCCTGTTTTTCTTTTTCTAACCTTAAGAGTCAGCTAAAAGCTCTGCTCAGATTCTCATCTACCTTTCCCAAAATCAGTAGATGCTATGAGGGTAAAAGTGGCCCGAAATGTGGGCTCATCTCTCTGCCTTAATAGCATTCTGATACATTCAAGAATATGTCTCGTACACTTTGTCCAGTTTTTCTAATTCTTTTCAGTTGGAGTGTTAACCAAATTACTTTACTCAGCATTACCAGAAATGGAACTTCTCCAAAAACAGATTTAATATGTTTAAGAGTTTTAAAAGTTTTGTTTTTTGTTTTCCTTTTTCCTCCATTATGCATTCACTATATGCATTCCTGTGGAAACCCTGGTGGCGTAGTGGTTAAGTGCTATGGCTGCAAACCAAAGGGTTGGCAGTTCAAATCCGCCAGGCACTCCTTGGAAACTCTATGGGGCAGTTCTACTTTGTTCTATATGGTCACTATGAGTTGGAATCAACTTGACAGCACTAGGTTTGTTTTTGGTTTTTGGTATATGCATTCCACCAATCATCTTTAAAGATGATCTGCATTTTCAAATAAACTAAAAGTATAACGATTTATTAGACTAAGAAATACCTTTATGAAATACCATTTACCAAAAAAATTGTCTGTAGTAGTGCAAAGCATTTGGAATAAAACAAAATTTTAAAATATTTTTAAAGAAGAAAAAAACACAAAAGTAATTTCACATTTCAATTAGGAGAATGAAAACTACATAAGCTTTCATGCTTTAATGTCCTTCTCTTTTAATTATAGCTAAACACTTACAAACTTTATCTAGGAATAAAATATCATTTTATCACAACCCAGTTATTTTCTTAAAAACATTCCAAATATATAATTTTTTCATGTTATTTTTTTCCTTTGGAAAACTATATTACTTTATGAAGATTTGAAGTTTAGTGGAAGTCTGAGAGAAGTACTGTGTTTGCAACACTTACAGTGAAAAATACGAAAATCAATATATGGATGAGAACCTCTTCTTTCTGATTCAAATCCTGCTCGACTCCTTACACGTACATCTCCTGGGCAGAATCAAGAATAAAACATACGTTTAGAGAGCTATCATTTTGGAAGAAGCTTCCATTTGCAACAAAAAATCTATGTGGTATCATACTCAGAAGTCATGGCCCACTAACAATATATATGGGACAGGTAGTTAAGAGCTGATTTATGTTGCTTACAAGTATAAGCTACATTAGCATAAAATTTGAAGAGATTTACAAATGTTCACTACTGAGTGGTAAGGCTGGACAAGGAGGTTTTTTTAATCGTTCCCAACAATAATAATAAGAATTATAATATATACTTTAAAGTTAGCACCTGAAAGATTACGAAAGTATATGATAAATCAATTTAACATCTTATTACTCACATGGAATTAAAAAAAAAAAAAAAAAGCCACTGGGAAATAAAATCTATCTTACACAAGACAGAAAATCCCCAGTGCAAAAAATTTTAAAGCCACCACAAGACGCAAATATTTATTAGGTGTCTGATCTGTGGCTAGCACTATACTAGGGGCTATAAGGGATATGGGGAAATAGAAAATACTTTACCTGTTCTCATGCAGTTTATGATTTCATAAGTGAGTAGAAAATTAAATAAAATGTTAAATATTTTGCCCTAAGGGTTTAACTTGATCAATTTTTTTTCTCATTATACTCAAGACCTTCAGTTGGTTCTTAAAATTTGTTCTTTACAGATAGAAGCTCAATATGTCCTTACTTGTACCCACATGACTTTCAGATCTATTTCTCTAAACAGCAACATAACCACAGCAACCATGTAACAACCACTCCTTCAAGTGCCTTATAGGAATTATTTTTTTCACTCTTACTTAATTCCCATTTTACAGATGCAAAAATTGAGGCTCTGAGGAGTTAGGTTATATGCCCCGTGTCACAAACTTAGTGTAAGGAATGAGCCAGGATTCAAACCTAGCTCTCTGGGCTCCAAGCTCAGTGCTTTTCCCATATACTTCCCAAGTCTCCAAGTTTATAACCTTTAAGTCTTCAGTGCCTGGCCCTGTGCTCTTACAATTCTTCTTGCCCAGAAAACTCTCCTACTTACCTTTTAGGCAAGGCCATCATCTCCTTCAAGGCTGGTTTCATTTACCATGACTGTATCCCACAAAGATTAATCACCTCTCGCAGGTAGTAATTTCTTTACACCACAGTGAATACTGACTGAGCACCCACTACATGTCCGGCACTGGAAATATGGCAGTGAACAAAATACATCAAGTCCCTGTCCTCATGAAGCTTATCTTTTTGTTGGATGAGACAAATAATAAACAAATAATTTCATTCTATATAAGATAATAGTAAATGACACCAAGAAAAACAAAGCTAGGTAAGAGGAGTGAGGCATGAGGGAGGGGTGACCTGTTTTTCATTAGTGTGTTCAGGGCAAGCTTCACTGAAAAGGCAGCATGTGAGTAGGGTCCTGAAGGAAGTGAGGAGTGCGCCATTCGGGTATTGGGAGGAAGAAGTTTCCAGGCACGAGGACGAGCAAGCATAAATAGTCTGAGACAGGAACATGCTTGGCACATTCAAGCACAAACAAAGGGGCCAGCAAGGCTAGACTGAGGTGAGGGAAACTGGTGGGAAGTGAGGTAAGAGAGGTGGTAGGGCCAGATCAGACTGGGCCTTTGTGGGCCATTGTAATAACTTTAAATTGTACTCTGAGTCACAGGGAAAACCACTGGAGAATTCTCAACAGAGGAATGAGATGATATAATTTATGTTTGAAAAGGTTCACCCTCCTGCATTGACCAGAATAGTGGAGAGGCACACAGGAAGACAAAGAGAGACTCTGAGGGGCGACTACAATAAATGGCAAACACTGCTGCCTCATTCGGGGTGGTAACAGTATAAGTAGTGAGTTTCTGGATGTATTTTGAAGTTATCAGTCAATAGGACTCGCTGAGGAATTAGACATGGCATGTGTAAGAAACAGGAGTCAAGGGTAACTCTAAAGGTTTTGACCTGACAGCTAGAAGAATGGAGTTATATTCTGAGACAACAAAAAAACTATAAAATGAACATATTTGGGAACAAAATCAGACTTTAGTTTTTAGTCATGTTAAGTTTGAGGGGGCCATAAAACACCCAGGTGGAGATATTCTAAAAACCAAAACCAAACCTATGGCCGTCAAGTCGATTTAGACTCATTGCAACCCTACAAGACAGAACAGAACTGCCCCATAGGGTTTCCAAGGAGTGGCTGGTGGATTTGAACTGCCGAACTTTTGGTTAGCAGCTGAGCTCTTAACCACTGCACCACCAGGGCTCCAGAGATATTCTACAGAGTTAAAAATAAGAGTATGAAGCTCTGTTTTAAAGAGAGGGGAATCCTGAACATGTCTGAAGAGAGAAACGAAGACAATAAAGAGGAAAAGGGTGAACAGACATGGGGAAAATATATAATGGTACTGAGCAGAATTGAGGGTTGAACTTGCAAAGGCAGATAAGATGCACAAGGTAAATTAAAGGGGCGGGGGGGTTGAGAATGAAGAAGAACAAAGACAGGGCCTTGGGGAACACTTAGGCTTAAGGACAGGAAAAGGAATTACTGAAGGAGGCAAAGAAAAAAACAGAAGTAGGTGAAGAATAAGGACGGCTCAATATCATAGAAGGTGAAGGAGAAATTCTGAACATGAGGAGGGTAGTCATGGAAAACACAGCTAAAAAAAAGATGAGTAAATTTGTCTGCTGAAAGTTTAATAGGACATTTTCAATACTATCAATACTATGGAAGGGATTAAAGAGTGTGTGAATAGAGAGATAATCTGGCAACAAACAGAGGAAGAGAGGGAAAAAACTATACACATATATACACAGCCAAAGTCATTTTACCATGTAGAATTGAGTAAAATATCACTAATAAGTACCAACACTAGAGGAAGACAACGGTCTTCCTTACCAGCCAAATGAGAACAAAATACACCCAGTGATAGGATGAGTTGATCAGTTATTTCACAGTCTCATCTTTGTCCATGTTCGTAATCATTTCTTTCATATTTAATAACTCCGAGAAGGAAAGCTCTTTATTTTCTATGAAGAATCCTCAAGATGCAACTTAAAAACGTGTACTAATGAATGTGTTCCAGTTATTAAGCCACACAGGTCTCAATTACGTAAAACTCTAAATACGCCTCTGTATTCATCTCACATTAATACTGGTTTCCAGACTCCAAACTTCAATGTAATAGATTATTTCTGCTACAAACAGTCATGAAAAGCTACCTTATAAAAGATAATTCTGCTTCAAATAACAATATATGATAGCAAAATTAACTAACACTGGTACAAAATAAACAATGCTTACCTAGCATACGAATGTACAATGCAGTCTGATCAGAACTGTCATAGGAGATCGCTCCACGCCTCTAGAAATAAAAACAAGACACATGCATTTTAATACAGAACAATTACATTCGATGTAAAATTCAATATGTACTTATTATTTATCATTTATTATTTGTACAGCACTGTGCAAGAGAAACTGGATATATAAATGATATTAAATATGATACCTGCTCTTGAACATAGAGTAGCTAAAGCAAATGGAATAAATGATGAAGTAAAAAGAGCTAAACAGAAGATTTCAAAGGGAGGCTCGAAAAGACAAAGTAAAATATTAAAATGAAGTATGCAAAGACCTGGAGTTAGGAAACCAAAAGCGAAGAACATGCTCAGCATTTCGGGAGCTGAAAGAACTGAAGAAAAAATTCAAGCCTCGAGTTGCGACAGTGAAGGATTGTACGGGGAAAATATTAAACAATGCAGGGAGCATCAAAAGAAGATGATCTACGGTCAACCATTTCAGGTGGTAGCATACAGTTAAGAACTGATGGCACTGAAGGAAGAAGTCCAAGCTGCACTGAAGGCACAGATGAAAAATAAGGCTCCAGGAATTGACAGAATGCCAAAACAGATGTTTCAACAAAAAGATGCAATGCTGGAAGTGCTTACGCATTTCTGCCAAGAAATACAGAAGACAGCCACCTTACCAACCAGCTGGAAGAGATTCATATCTGTGCCCATTCCAAAGAAAGGTGATCCAACAGAATGTGGAAATTATTAGACAATATCATTATATCACACATCAGTAAAATTTTACTGAAGATACTTCAAAAATGGTTGCAGCAGTATAGTGACAGGGAACTTCCAGAAATTCAAGCTGAATTCAGAAGAGGACGTGGACAAGGGATATCATGCTGATGTCAGATAGATCTTGGCTGAAAGCAGAGAATACCAGAAAGATGTTTACCTGTGTTTTATTGACTATGCAAAAGCATTCAACTGTGTGGATCATAACAAATTATGGATCACATTGTGAAGTATGGGAATTCCAGAACACTTCACTGTGCTCATGAGGAACCTGTACATAGGCTAAGACGCAGTTGTTCGAACAGAACCAGGGGATACTGTGTGGTTTAAAATCAGGAAAGGAGTGCGTTAGGGTTGTATCCTCTCACTAATTCAATCTGTCTGCTGAGCAAATAATTTGAGAAGCTGGACTATATGAGAAAGAAAGCAGTATCAGGATTGGAGGATGGCTCATTAACAACGTGCAATATGCAGATGACACAACCTTGCTTGCAGAAAGCAAAGAGGACTTCAGTATGGATTATACCTCAGCATAAAGAAAACTAAAATCCTCACAACTGGAAGAGATTGAAGCAACATCATGATACACAGAGAAATGACGGAATTTGTCAAGGATTTCATGGATCCACAATCAACGTCCATGGAAACAGCGGTCAAGAATTCAAATGACACATTGCATTGGGCAAATTTGCTGCAAAAGGCCTCTTTAAAGTGTTAAAAAGCAAAGACGTCACCTTGAAGACTAAGGTGCACCTGACCCAAGTCATGGTACTTTCAAACACCTCATATGCATGCAAAAGCTGGACAGTGAATAAGGAAGACCAAAGAAGAACTGATGCCTTTGAATTATGGTGTTGGTGAAGAATATTGAATACATACCATGGACTGCCAGAAGAACGAACAAATCTGTCCCGGAAGAATTACAGTCAGAATGCTCTTTAGAAGCAGGGATGGCAAGGCTTTATTTGGACATGTTATCAGGCAGGACCAGTCCCTGGAGAAGGACATCATGCTTGGTAAGGTAGAGAGTCCGCAAAAAAGAGGAAGACCATCAACGAGATGGACTGACACACTGGCTGCAAAAATGGGCTCAAACGCAGCAACAATTGTGAGGATGGCGCAGGACGGGGCAGCAGTTTCGTTCTGTTGTATATAGGGTCACTGTGAGTTAGAATTGATAGCATATAACAACTAATTTGCTCTTGGAATCCCTAGATGGCGGGAAGGAAATAATTGCAGTACAATATGGTTAAGTACTATCATAAAAGTGGATACAAAGCGAGGAACATGCCTTAGGTATGAACTTAATCTGCTCTCAGTAAGACAGAAAAGGTTTGTTTGGATGACATTTGAGTTGACTCTTAAAGGACTAATAGGAGTTGGCCAAATTGAAAAGCAAGGAAAAGGGCAATCCATGTAAAACAAATAGCAAAAGTACAGCCAAGAAGCCCAAATGTGTTACAGACTGCTAAGTCATCTGGTTTTCTGGAGCAAAAGAGCAAGGAGGAGGCACGGAAGGATATTTAAACCATATCATGTAGGCAATAAGAAGCCATAAGAGATTTTTAAATGCAGGTGAAATATTTAGCAAGTTAACTTTGGTGGCAATATGAGGGATAGATTGGAAAAGGAAAGACAATAGAGATGAATGAGCAATCTACTAAAATGGTGTGATCACAAACCTGGAAAATCTAAAATAATTCACAGAAAATTATGAGCCCACTTGGGGAGAGGCCTTCTGCAGAAGCAGACCTGTACAACTAAGGAAGTTGTATGTTCCACTCACTTTACTATTCCTTTCATTTAAACTTGAATGAATAAGCAGATAAGCAAGAATCAGACATTTGAAGAAACCCAGTAACTAGAAATAAACAGAACAAATGAAAAACCAAATGCCCTAGAGGTTAGCAAGAAATAAGAGAGCTTACGAGTCGGAATTAACTCCATGGCAATGGGTTAATTAGTGCACTCAAAGAGAACTGAGATGATGCTGAATGTATAAAACAAAAATTTGGCTCATTTTGAAAAAGAACAAATTTAAAAATATATCTTATAGCAGCATTATTCATAACAGTCAAAAGAAGAAACAACCCAAATGTCCACCAACTGGTAAGTGGATAAATAAAATGTGGTATAGCTACACAGGAGCCCTGGTAATGCAATGGTTAAAGCACTCAGCTGCTAACCAAAAGGGTCATCAGTTCGAATCCACCAGCCGCTCCCTGGAAACTCTATGGGACAATTCTACTCCTGTCCTACAGGGTCGCTATGAGTCAGAATCGACTTGACAAAAACAGGTTTGGTATTCTTTGTACCTTTTCAATTTCGTGGCATGTGTAGTTATTATATACTCACAAAATAAATCAAATTAAAGTAAAAATCTACTACAAAGAAAAGCATGATCTCAAATCCCAAAGGACTAAACCCTACAGAACACACTCCTGCCATCACCCTTGGAGTCTCTCCCACCGGTAGACTATCCTAAGGAGGTAAGCTACAGCGTTTCAGAGTAAACTATTCTGCAGCAAACCACCACTGCAATCGCTCTGTGGTTACCAGGCAGCGCTCACACCTGCTGTCCCAAGCCCCAGCCGAGGATGTTTAGTTTATTAGATCACAACCAAAAACCAAACCAAAACCACTGCCGTCGAGTCAATTCCAACTCACAGTGAACCTGTAGGGCAGAGTTGAGCTGCCTATAGGGTTTCCAAGGCTGTAAGTCTTTACGGAAGCAGACTGTCACATCTTCCTCCCGTAGAACAGCTAGTGGGCTCAAACTACTGACTTTTTGGTTAGCAGCCAAGCGCTTTTAACCACTGTGCCACCAGGGCTCCTACTGGATTACAAACATCCCCTTAATACTACCATATTAGGGGAAAACCTTGTAGCCTAGAGAGCACATATGTGGAAAAGAGTATTTCTATCAGTCAAGTTGTATTAATGAAAACACAGATATCATTATGTAGCAGTTTGTGGCAGTTGACATCTATCAACCTGTTATTGGCCAATAACAACTTGGATAAAGAGCTTCTTAAAACAGTTTTTAACCTGTTATCTCTAACAGACTTCGTTAGGAAAGTGGCTGGCATAATTTTTTTTTTTCTTTTAATGTAGAAAGGGTATTACTAAAATGGTCATTTATTAGAAGGGTAAAATCTAATTTACCACTTCACATCTTAAGGACTGAGAAAGAGTAACATTAGTTCTCTGTTAAGTAAAACAGTATTAAGTAAAAAACTGGGTAACGAACATAATATAGATTAGTTTATAACTACCCAGAACCCAGGACACACTAATTTATTTCAAAGTAATCAATTATATTAGTTATTCATAGAGGCACTAATTTAAATAGTAAAATGGTACAGTCTGTTATTAGTTAACTTTAAAAAACTTGGCAAAAAGGTAGAGTTTAATTCTAAATATATATGAATAAATTACTTAGAGACAGGCAGAATACTCAAGCGCTTCATTATAAAGTACTAATTTAACTAATTCTGGTCTACAAATTCTTAGCTTTAATGCTATACCCAGTTACAAGAATATAACTTTATGAAATAAATCTGAATGAAGCAAAAAAATATTTCTTTAAAGAACGAACTTTTAAAAATATATTCGACTCCATCAACAACAAAATAATTCATTCCTCTATCCTAAGTACTGATTAAAAATGAATATTAACTTTCCCACTAAACAATCTAGGTGGAATAATCTAAAATAACTCATTTTCAAAAAACACACTAAAAAAAATTATGAATTGCAACTATGAAAACTTGACCTTCATGTTAGAAACGTTATTTTCAAAAATAATTATATGTGTTTTACCCACCAAGAGTGCTGCATGGGTTTAATATATATTTTTTAAAGATAATCATTTAAAAAACCCATATATTAGGATTCCATTTTTAATAAAAACAGTACAACGAATTTAATCAAAATCCTGCGTCACACCGTTAGTCACAAAACACATTCCCACCTCACCTCACCAGTGAATGGAAATAACTAAGTAGCTTCTACTCGTGACTCTTCTAATTTAGCTATCCTGGGAACAGCTTGTAAAGCAAACCAGTATAGGTCAAAACATGGGCGAGGCTGAGCTAATCAGAAACTGACTGCCACAGCATAAACAAGTTAAATTGTAGGACTCCAAAGGATCGGCAGCCACACTAATAGGGTTTTGAGCACTCTGGTATGATACTCCTCATTCATCTTGAATCAGGGTGAGTCACTCTTCAACAACTGATTTTACTTACAAGGTAAATGACAAAGGATATAATAGTTGTTCCCGTTATTAAAAAACAGCCATGTTTTAAAGCTGAGTGAAGATTTTTAAAGTGCCCTTGTTTCTATCTTCCAAGTTTTTCCACTAAATGACGTATGTGTAAGAGCATGAAGTAATATATATTAGCTAACACTTGTTGAGCTCTTACTCTGTGCCAGAACACGTTCCAGGGGATCTCTCACACAATCTCACTTAATCCGCATAACACCTCTTTCAGATAGGTCTTACTGGCCCCATTTTGCAGATCAGTAAACTGGTGGTCAGAGAGCATATACACAGAACTAAATAAATGTTTGGTAACAGTACCAAAAAATGATAACATATCAGCAAAAACTGAAGCCTTGCCTAAGTTTGGAAAGCAGTTTTCTCTAATATAGCAAAACAAGTCTTTTCAGAATGTAGTCGTCTTACATATGCTACACAAAGACTCACTTGTGTTTGGGTGCCAAAAGTATTTCAATACTGCATCGTTTCATGGAATAGCATCCTGTCCTTTCCTATGCACACAATAGGCTTTTTTATTCGTAAAAAAAAAAAAAAATCACAAAGTAAAAATATTTGCATTTAAATTAAAAACTTAATTTAAATTTTGGGGGGTTAGGAAAAAAATAAAGTCTGAAAACATTCACATATTCAATAATGCATTATTAACATTAACTTGACCTTCATTCAATAACTTGGCAAGCTGACCCTTTAAAAACAATGAGTAATATAAATAAAAGCTGTCAGCATAAAATTTATTCTTATTAAACACAAGGATTTTTTTAAATGTGGAAAACATTGTTTTTCTTTAAGAGCCTCTTCAGTTATTCACAGAGGGCCACTTCAAGCAGAGACAATGCTGCTTAAAATGTTACGCTTAAATGTGAAAAATTACATATCAGGGATTAAAATCTTGCTTGAAGAAGAAAATTAACTTTTTAGAAGCTTTGTGCTGCTCAGCAAATAGTGATGGCTTTATAAATTTTAAATTAAGACTATTCAATTTCTTAGTATAGTGTGGCTGGATGAAAGATAATTTTTATACAAGTACAGAAAATACAACTTCAAATAGTATAATCTTAAATATTTCCTGCTTTAAGCATTAAAAATTTTTTTCTCCAAAAGAGAATGTTTAAAATATGTATATCCTGAAGTCTACTTATTTCATAATCTTTAAACTTAAAAACTTCATTAAGGGATTAATAAAAAAAATACTGAGGAAAAAGCTACTTCAAAATCAAAAAATGATACCACAAAAAGCCCTTAAGGAGGAAAGAGGTCAATAAGAATAAAAATTAAAACTAGTAATTTTAAGCTTTTCCGCTGATAGGCAAACCTAAGCTCTTTTAATTAAAGAAATAAAAACTGAAGTAAAAGGAGAAAAGAACTATTTTATTCCTATCAAATTCATAAACACATGATTAACGTCACAGTCCTAAAAATAAAGATGGCCTACCTTAGAGGCGATCCACTTGATAAGAACCAAGGCCAGACACCAGATCAATGCAATTCCCATTGGATCAACCAAAAACCCGTTACATAATCCCTTCCCTCCAGCAGCGAGCAAGAACTTCTGAGAAGTTTGGTAAATCACAAGCCGTCTGGAGGCAGAGAGGGGACACTGACTGATTTGAACCTCCAGCAGCTGCCTTCATACAACAATCACCTGACTTCTCTGAGAATGCACGGCCCAGCCAGCCTTTTTGCCGAGCACTGGCTTGACATCACGACACCAGGGTTGGGGTGAAACAACGTAAGTGAAGTTGGAAGAAAAAAAAAACCTCAGAGGGCTGACCTAACAGTCTCACAGTATGTAGACTAAAGAGGTTTCTGACTAGCCCAAATCACTTCTACAATCTTAATACTAGCAGATTGCTTTGAACCAACTTCCAAAAAATGTTGGCAGTACTAAAAATTTACTCATTCTTTTCACATATACCAGGGCTTCACAGGCATAATGTCGTAGCATTTATAAACATTAATATATTTTATTCTACCTTTTCAAATATAACCTTTTAATTTGTTCAACTTTCTATTTCCTTTAGAGCTAGGATTACTTTATGAACGTTAGAGGCTGCCATAAATAAGGTCTGAGCTACTTAACATTATAATTCATTCACTGTGAATTTACTGACAAAAGGACAGTCTAGCAGTACATTTTCAAATAATTAAAAGTATACTGTTTTCAAGCCCCAACTGCGATCTAACTTACACTATCATTTCTTGTTACACGTCTCTTGACTATGAGTAAGCTCTCTTAAGAGTTAAGTGTGCCTATATTCATCATCTTTATGACCTCTCATAGCAGCCAGCAGGTTGCAGGTAGTACTGCTGAGGAAAATCCTTTCAGGAAACTTTGATTCATGTATTCAGCAGCTATTTATTAAGCTGCTACAATGTGCCAGGGATATAACTGTTGAGTAAAAACAGACATGGCTCCTGCTATTGTGAAGCTTATAGTTTAAGGAGTCTGCATTAGTCAAATAATTATGCAAACAAATACAAAATTGCAACTGTCACAAGTGGGATGAAGCAGGGATAGGAGGTGCGGATGTAGCCTGAGTCTGACCTAGTCAAGAGTTGAGGGACCCCCGCCTCCCAGAACCCCTGAAATGTCCCTGAGCTGCAATGTTAAGGGGCAAGAACATAAAGATGAGTGACCCACTGTCTTAGTCATCTAGTGCTGCTATAACAGAAATACCACAAGTGGATGGCTTTTACAAAGAGAAGTTTATTTCCTCACAGTCAAGTAGGCTAAAAGTCCAAATTCAGGGCATCAGGTCCAGGGGAAAGCTTTCTCTCTCTGTCAGCCTTCTCATCAATCTTCCCGGGGACTAGGAGCTTCTTTGCACAGGAACCCCAGGTCCAAAGGATGTGCTCTGCTCTCAGCACTGCTTTTTTGGTGGTATGAGGTCCCCCTGACAGCTTCTCTCTTTTAAATCTCAAATGAGATTGTCTTAAAACACAATCCAATCTTGTAGATTGAGTCCTGCCTCACTAACACAACTGCTGCCCATCCCCCCTCATTAACATCACAGAGGCTGAATTTACAATATATAGGAAAATCACACAATACCAGGAATCATGGCCCAGCCAAATTGATACGCACATTTTTTGGGGGGACATAATTCACATAATTCAATCCACGACACCCGCACAGACAGAATAAGACATGCCAAGGAACAAGACAAAAGGAGAAGAGATGGAAAAAAGATAGGAAGCTACAGTGCAGGAAGGTGGGCAAGTCAAAGAGGGGCCAGATGAGGCTGGGGGGTGCAAAGGAAGAGGCCAGGCCACATAGGAGCCTCTCTGGAGGCCATGTGACAGAGTTCTGTCTTCATCCTAAAAGTTAATCCTAATAATGGGGAAACTGAGGGGGGAGAAAGGGGCAAAAAGGAAAGCTCTGTGCTTTCTGCATAATTCGTCTGTAAACCTAAAACTGCTCTAAAAAAAAAAAAGTTTATTAAATTAATCCCAACTTCCTAAAGAATTTTAGCAGATTTTGTATATTAAGAAAACCACTTTGGTCAAGTACAGACAGCGGTGTAGGGGCTGGATGGTACTGCAGAGGCCACTGCAGGGTCCAGCGGAGAGGTTAGGTGGCCTGGACTGGGATGGCAGTGGTGGAGATGAAGATAATGGACTGACTGAGCAGAAACTTAGGGGGCGACAGGACTGTGCAAAGTATGGCAGTCCATGGCAAGGCAATGTCATCTCCACATCAATGGCACACAAATGAAGGTCCTAAATATTGGAAAATGGGCCAAATACTTTAAATATTAATATTATTTTCATTAGCCAATCCTTGGTACAAAGAGTTTATGATTTTTTCCAAGTTAATTCTAGACCTATCAAAACAAAGCATAAATTAAAGATACAGGTCTAAATAAAAATTTTTCTAAACTGAAATCATTCATAAAACATGGCCAAAAATTGCTACCCCACAACATATAAGTTATGGACCTCCCCATCCCTACTGCACCAACAAGCTGTGTGTACCACTGCAACGACAATCTCTGCACTAGTGGAGGTAACGTCTTTATTTTGTCGTGGGACTAGGCGCAGCCTCAGAGTGTCGGGTCTTTATTTATTCTTGGAAATCCAGTAAAGTTCTAGCAACCAAACTTGAAGAATGCCCAGGAATGGGACAGAGCAGAAGCAAGAGAGGAGCAGGAGAAATGCTGGCAGTCACCTGTAAGAGGCCAGGCAGCCTGGGCTGGTGGCTGATGCCGGCCTTTGGTCATTATCTGCTGCTCTGGATTGAGCTGTGCTCTCCAAATTATTAGCCCACCACCACCTGCTTAGCTCAGAACACTTCCCTTCATTTCATCTTCACATTTCCCTTCCAATCACCTGCTCAAAAAAAGTCAAGTTTTGAGAGACAAATACAAGACTGCTATTTTTGGTACAGTACTTAAATATTTTTAATAAATGTCCTTTTGGGTAATGGTGAACTCTAGAATCTGTGTTTTCCTTTAACCTAAAAGAGAGGGACTGGAAGAACCAGAACTGAGACACACACAAAAAAACAGAGACAGTGAGAAAAAGAGCTCACTCATTTAAGTGATTTTGTGTCAAGACTACTTCCACCGTCTCCAAACTTTATCGTGCCTGGAGACAAGAGCCTGGGTTTATTTCCAAGCTTTACCGCCGTGAGCTGAGTGACCCTGGGTAAGCCACCACCTTATTTTCCTCTCCTTCACTGGAGTTAAATGATATGTATAAAAGAATACCTAGCTCACAGTAAGCTCTCGATAAATTTTAGCTGGATTGGAATGAAATATTTAAGACCTAGGATGATAACGCCATGCCCTAAGCACTCTTCCCCTTAACTCCAGGCTTACCTGAAATCACAACTGTCCAGGAGACAACCTGGCACCACTGCTTGCCAAGTGCCCTAGAGAAGCCTTCTCTGCCCCATAATAGGGCTAGGGCCTTGGTTTTCATTTTCATACCAGCTAATAGGTTGGGCTCCTTAAAATAGTTTCCCCTGGCATCTACTTCTTAAACTTCTACTATACGTCTGATACTGAAATACAGAGATAATCAAGACACAATCCTCCTGGATCAGAAAATGTTCTATTTGAATAGATATAGTTATTGAGCTTATGCCTAAAATCACAAAGCCTTCATTACTAATGACACATTTATATCACTCAAAACTTATAAAATCTCAGGCAATCTAGTTTTTCTTGAAGCAGTACTTGTATTTGGAATGCTATTTCATATTTCATACTTTTTCATAATGTTCAAAGATCACCTCCCAAAATCTATCTACTGCCCAAACTGTAAAAAAATCTTCCACTAATTAATTAAAGATATTTTTTGGTGTTCCACAGATTTCCCTTTGAAATCTTAAGGAAAAGATAACAGAAAATATCTCAAAAAATTAAATTCCTGATAAACATTTTACACTCAACTTTCTTAATGGTGTGAACCTAATGGCTTTAAAACTTTTTTCTTATTTTGAAATATGACATATTTAGTACTACTTCATCTTGATAAACTGCAAGATTTCTCCTAAAAATTAAAAAAAAAATTCAATACGATGAAATAAAAACAAAGGCTATTGTCAAAGTACTATGAATTCTCCTTTATAGCCTTACGCTTATTTCTTAGAAAAGTACCCTAAAAATTAATCTTTTCAGATTTATTATAATTTACTGTTCTACAAGGAAATAGTGGCCTCTTTTACATTAACAAATACATTCTTTTCATTAACCATTTTCTCAGCTGTCTGAAGTCTTTAGTGAAACATGGCCAGGTAGCAAGAGATCAGTTAACTAAAAAAAACAATGCACAGAATACACACAAACTTTTGAAAACAGAAGTTGATATTATAAGAATGTATAAAAATTTTACCTTTCTGGGCTTTATAAGGCTAATATCTGAAAAAGTAAATTAAAATCAAGTGCTGTAATTTTATGAGTATAATCAATAGAAAGAAAAGGTATGACTGTGATCACTGTTTCTTAGGGAAATAACCGAAGAGCAAATTTTATCCCTGGGGCTCTCTGCCACCCACAGGACACCTGTCAGTCTTGGCAATAGCCTTTAGCTATCCATACAGAGAGTCAGCATGTCCCTCTCTTGACCAAATTAGGCTAACCTCATCTGCATTGACATCAGTGTCTATAATTTTGGAATCCCATGGACAGAAATAGCGTATCACTGAGTTCTTTATACAAATGAAGTGCCTGGAGGAAACTATAATAAAATCTATGGCAGAAAAAACAAACACCATAATGAAAACCCTCCAACTGTGCTCTTATAGTTCTGAATTCCAGTCAATTTTAATAATAAGTCAGAGTTTTGTTGGTTTTTGTTGTTCATTTTATTAAAAACCATATACCAGGGCTTATTATTTTTCAAATGTGTGAATTTCAAGAGATATAAAACTAAAATTAAGCTTTTGGAACTAACAAAAACTATTAAAAAATTTATGGTAGAGTTCTACCATCAATTAAGACCTTTCTGTCACAGATTTATAACTCTCAGTTAAGTTTTCTGAAATATAGTATACCAGTGTTTGACGACAATGGACATGTGATTCTTCCTGTTAAGAAGGAAGCAATGAAAACACCTTGACATTTTACAAACATTCAAGTCTTCCAGTCCAGAAAACTACATCCTATGATACTAAATGAACTTTTATCTGTTTATCTGTTCATAATACTTAAAAATCATGGAGAAGTAAAAAGCGGTCACAAAACACTGGCAAACGTTGCCTCAGCTTCCAAAAGGAACAAACCAGTCTTGTAAACCTGACAACTGGAGAGTTTATACTTGGAAAAGGAGAACACAATGGGTTTACTTTAAGCACAAGGTTACTACTATGTTAGACCAAGAGAATGTAACAGACACTGGACACCTGGATTTCACCAAGGCTGCACACAAAGTCTCTGGCGATATTAAGAACAAGACAGAGCAATGTGAGTTCTATATGACAGGCAGACTCCCCGCTAACTGAACAAACGTACATAGAAAGATTAAGTAACTACTTGATAGCAACCTAGTGGAAGATTTCTAGAGGCAAATAATAGAATTCTACATTTGAACTTGTCCTGTTCCACATTTATTTGGGTGCTGATCAGACAAATGCATATCGAGTCTGCAAATAAAACTCAAAGGGTGAATCAGCATGCTCAATGACCAAATTAAAGAAAAGGTAACTTCTGCATTTTGATATAAAAAATAAATTGCATGGGTATAGAACAACAGAAATCTTAAAAAAAAAAAAAAAAAAAAATGCAGGGAGGCAGCAGAGCCAACATGGCACTACAGACAGATGTACCGCGAGCATTTCTCTGCAGCAAAGACCAGAAAAACTAAGTTACACAGATACAAACGTCAATCCTGGAACCCCAAGCATCAGATGAAGGGGTAAAGAACTAGATCAAGCACCAGAAGAAGAAGAAACTGACATAAAACAGAGAATGAGAAGGGCTACAGAGTGGAGGTCCCCTGCCAGCTAATGTGGGGTGGATTTGTCATCTTGGAGCACTGCCAACAACCCTGGACAGGGAGTATGGGAAGGCAACTTCATGGAGTTCCCAACAGGAGACAGAGCACCTGGGAACCAGAGATACACGCTTTCCCACCCCCTACCTTTCTACCCTATTCACTGCTTTCATCGCTTTCCAATGGGCCACAGTCGTTCAGCCAGAAAGACACTGATGCACTGCTGCCCCGGGTCTGCCCCATCCCCAACAGCCAGTTCTGTCAGCACCATACTTTGTGTTTCTTTTTTTTTTCTTCTCTCTCTTTTCCTTTTCTTCCTTTTTTTTCTCCTGCCTACCTAGCTCCACGTGCACGGCCTCCACCCCTTCTTGATGGGCCATACCGAACCACTCGGCTAGGGAGCCACCAGCACATGGCCTCCCCAGGTCTGCACCGTGCCTACCAGCTGGCTCCCTTGGTGCCATATTTTTTGTCTTTATCTTTTCCTTTCTCCCTTTTCCTTCTTCCTTCTACCTAGGCCCTGTTCTGCCTTTGCCCCTTCCTGACAGGTCATCTTGCAGCACCCAGTGAGAGAGATACTAGCTCGCCGCTACCCCAGTTCTGTCCTACCCCCAACTGCAAATTCCTTCGGTGCCATATTGTTTTTCTTTTGTTTCTTCTGTCTCTCTCCCTGCCTTCCTTTGTCTTCTCCCACCCACCTAGCCCCATGCACTGCCTCCACCCCTTCTGGATGGGCCATGCCACGTCGCTGGACTAGAGAACCACAAGCACATGGCCTCCCCAGGTCTATCCCGCCCCCACCAGCCAGCTCACTCAGCACCATGTTTTTTATTTTTCTTTCTCTTTCCGTTTCTTTTCCATCTTCCTCCCACATAGGACCTGCAGTGCCTCTGCCCCTTACTGGTGGGCCGTGCTGTGCTGCCCAGTGAGAGAGTCAACAGTTCGCTACCATCCCAGTTCCACCCCACCCCCAACAGCCAGTTCCTTCAGTGTCATTTTGTTGGTGGTGGCGGTGATGTTTTGATTTGTTTTTGTTTCTTCTGTCTTTCCCTTCCTTTCTTTTCTTCAGCTCACCTAGCCCCCTGCACCGCCCCATCCCCTCTAGACAAGCTGTGCCGCACCACTTGGATAGAAAGCTGCCAGCAGGCACATGTACTCCCCAGGTCTGCCCCACACTCATCAGCTGACTCCAACCACGTCGCCATTTAATTTATTTATATTATCATTTACTTTTCTTCATTATTTCTGCTTCTCTTTCTATTTTTTCTCCCACTTAGCTCCACATATCACACCCTCTCCCTTCCCTCCTACATCTGCACAGTGCATAGAAGACCTTGCCCCCAAGCAGCACTTGCATGGACCTCTGGACCCCAGGACTTGCTCCATGCTGACCTCTGGCCCTGCCCTGCTGAGCACTGGACCTCTGAGCAGCACCGGCATGGACCCCTGGACCCCCGAACCCTGCCCTGCCCCACCCCATGGCTCCCCCCACCAAGCACCAATCCTTGTGCAAGGCTGGTTCGGACACCGGGACCCCCTCCTACATCTGCACAGTGCATAGAAGACCTTGCCCCCAAGCAGCACTTGCATGGACCTCTGGACCCCAGGACTTGCTCCATGCTGACCTCTGGCCCTGCCCTGCTGAGCACTGCACCTCTGAGCAGCACCGGCATGGACCCCTGGACCCCCGAACCCTGCCCTGCCCCACCCCATGGCTCCCCCCACCAAGCACCAATCCTTGTGCAAGGCTGGTTCGGACACCGGGACCCTATGCTGCCCCTCGCCACAACTGCAGAGCAATGCCCATGTGTGGGACTGATACACCCTAGGGAACCCGACCCACCAACCCCAGTTAATGCTGCAAACGACCCCCCACCCCAACCATAATAGAGTGACCGGTCCTGCCCACCTGGACAAGGTGGTGAGAACTATCGTGCCCACAGATGAGCAAGCAACAAAACGTGCTTAGCCCAGCCACCCAGACATAACCAAATAAAACAAAAAACCATGGTGAAACAAACAAACCTACAATCAATAAATGAAGAAAATAAGTGAATAGCAATAAACGCACACCTATCAATAATTACACTGAACATAAATAGCTTAAATGTACCCATAAAGAGACAGTGACGGAACAGATAAAAAAAAAAAAAAAAAAAAGACACATCAATATGCTATCTACAATAAAAAAAAAATAGACACGCCTTAAAAAGAAAGACATAAAGATATTAAAAATCAAAAGATGGAAAAATATATCAAGCAAATAACTACCAAAAAAAGAGCAGGAGTGGCAATACTAATCTCAGATAAAATAGACTTTAAAACAAAATCCACCACGAAAGACAAAGAAGGGCACTATATAATGATTAAAGGGACAATCCAACCTGAAGACTTAACCATAATAAACATCTATGCACCCAGTGACAGGGCTCCAGAATACATAAACAAACTAATGGCACTGAAAAGAGAAACCGACAGTTCCACAGTAATAATAGGAGACTCCAACACACCACTCTCAGTAAAGGACAGAACATCTAGAAAGAAACTCAGCAAAGATACAGAAGAGCTAAAGGGCACAATCAGCCAACTTGACCTCATACACATATATAGAACACTCCACCCAACAGCTGCAAAGTACACTTTCTTTTCCAACGCACATAGAACATTCTCCAGAATAGACCACATCTTCGGGCACAAAGCAACCCTCAACAAAATCCAAAACAGAGATATCACAACCCTGTAAAAGCAGAACTTAATAACAGGAAGAGCAATGGAAAAAAATGGAAATTGAGTAACACTTTGCTTAAAAACTATTTGGTAATTAGAAGAAATCAAACACGGAATCAAAAAATTCCTAGAATTAACGGAGAATGAAAACACTTCATACCAAAACCTTTGGGACACAGCAAAGGCTGTGCTCAGAGGTTAATTTATAGCAATACTTGCCATATCAAAAAAAGAAGGTATAAAATTGAAATTTTAGCTCTACAACTAGAATAGAAAGAAAACAGCAAAAGAAGACCACAGCCATCAGAAGAAAGAAAATAATAAAGATTAGAGCATAAATAAATAAAATATAAAAAAACAAAGAATCAACAAAACCAAAAGTTGGTTCTTTGAAAGGATCGACAAAATCGACAAACCACTGGCCAAAGTGAAAAAAGAAAAACAGGAGAGAATGCAAATAACCCAAATTAGAAATGAAACAGGGAACATTACAACCGACCCAACTGAAATAAAAAGGATCATAACAGAATACTATGCAAAACTGTTCTACAACAAATTTGAATACGTAGAAGAAATGAACAAATTTCTAGAAACACACTATCTACCTAAACTAACACAAACTGAGGTTGAAAATCTGAACAGACCTATAACAAGAGAAGAGATTGAAAAGGTAATTTTAAAAAACTCCCAACAAAATTAAGTGCTGGCCCAGGTGGCTTTACTGGAGAATTCTACCAAACATTCAGAGAAAAGCTCATACCAGTACTACTCAAACTATTTCAAAACATAGAAAAGAAAGGGATACTTCCTGAATTCAATCTATGAAGCAAGCATAATCCTGATACTAAAACTAGGCAAAGACACCACAAGAAAACAAAACTACGAATCTCTCTCATGAATACAGATGCAAACATTCTCATAAAAATTCCAGCCACAGGGTAAAACAGTATACAATACCGGGGAAATCACCACAACCTGACCAAGGCAAAGTCCTAGAGGATTCACAGACACATCCAAACTCCCTGAGGGACCAAATTACTGGGCTGAGGGCAGGGGACCGTGGTCTTGGGAGACATCTAGCTTAATGGGCATAACACAGTTTATAAAGAAAATATTCTACTTTGGTGAGTAGCTTCTGGGGTCACTTGTGAGCAGCCATCTAAATACTCCACTGGTCCCACCTGTCTGGAACAAGGAAAAATGAAGAAAACCAAAGACACAAGGCAAAGATTAGTCCAAAGGACTAATGGACCACAACTACCACAGCCTCCACCAGACTGAGTCCAGCACAACTAAACGGTACTCGGCTACCACCACCAACTGCTCTGACAAGGATCACAACAGAAGGTCCCTCCCAGACAGAGCTGGAGAAAAATGTAAAACAAAATTCAAACTCCTGTACACCCTTTTAACTCAGTACTGAAGTCACTCCTGAGGTTTACCCTTCAGCTAAAGATTAGACAGGCCTATAAAACAAACAATAACACACATAGTTCAACCACGTATATGAGACTAAATGGGCACACCAGCCCAGGCATAGGGACAAGAAGGCAGGAGGAGATAGGAAAGCTGGGCAAACGGAAATTGGGAACCCAAGGTTGAAAACGGGAGAGTGTTGACACATTGTGGGGCCGGTAACCAATGTCACAAAGGAATATGTGTATTAATCATTGAATGAGAAATTAATTTGCTCTGTAAACTTTCAGCTAAAGCACTATATATATATTAAATTTTTTAAAAAATGCAGGAAATATAAATTTTAATAAGGGATGATAGGTGTAGATTATCTTGGGAGGCATTCAGAGTCACAGAAGTGCTTAAATCAAGAATGTGCCACTATCCTGAATACAAGCCACATGTATAAGCCTGAATTCACTTTCCAATGGCACAGTGGAAGCTGAATATAATACATTTTAAAACACAGATAGGAATACTATATGAGGAATGGTTTTAGAACCTGAATGCTTTAGGCAAAGAAAGGAAAAGGGGGTGGGAGATGCTGAACCTGGGAGAAGTTTAGTTTTATTCACCGAAATTAATACAAATGAGAAAAAGTTTATGGAAAACAGAATGTCTCAAAATGACTTTCTAAGAACCTTCTACAATTTCAGCCATGTAAAATGGAAGGTGTTGCCTGAAAGTGGCCTGTCAAGAAGGCTGTGTGGGAAGCTAACAAATAACTTCTAATGTCTTTGCCAATTCTAAGATTCTGCAATACTAAAATTTGCTTGTGGATCAACAATTTTAACTTTAAACTGAAGAGAACTTGAATCAAATACATAATTTTTTTTCTACCAGCAGTCTAGAAACAAAATGCAATCACTCACAACTTAGTGAAATGGAAAGATTCTTTTCCTATAAACAAAAAATAAATAAGGTTATAAGACCATGAACACATCTTTTTACATCTAACAATCAAAGAAAAGCTTTCTGAGAAAGAGGCCTTTTCAATTCTCTTCATTGGAATGGAGCCCTGGTGGCACAGTAGTGAAGGACTTGGTTGCTAACTTAAAGGTCGGCAGTTTGAATCCACCAGCTGCTCCCTGGAAACCCTATAGGACAATTCTGCTCTGTCCTATAGGGCTGTTGTGAGTCGGAACTGACTCGACAGCAGTGGGTTATAGTTTCAATGGGATAGTACATCTACCACAACAGCCCACACAAGACCCAACCATACTGACCTCCTCAAACCTACGAGATATATATATATATATATATATATTTTTTTTTTTTAGTGAGATCTATTTGTACATAGAAGTCCCTGGGTGGTTATGATGGGTAAGGTTGTGTGTCAACTTGGCTGAGCCATGATTCTCAGAGGTTTGGCATTTATGTAATAATACACTACATAATTTGGCAGTTAGTCATCCTCAGATGTGATATGATGTGATCAGTAAGGGGACTTTCCTCAGGGGTGTGGCCTGCATCCAATATACACATGGATGATCTGGCAAAGCTCATTCACATGCTCTAAACTCTGCCTCTGGCTTGTCATCATCTGACCTCTCTGGTTCTTAGGCCTTGAGCCAGCAGCCCGAAGTACTGCCTGCTGATTTTGGGATTCGTCAGCCTCCACAACCTGTGAGCTGATCTTAGGATTTGTCGGCCTCTGCAGCCTGTGATCCAGCAACCTGCCATCTGACCTGCTAATCTTGGGTTCATCAGCCTCTGTGTGTTTGTGTGTGTGTGTGTGTGCATATGTATATATACGCATACACACACAAACACATACATACATAATATATACACAAACATATACATACATATACGAATACATATATATATATACACTTCACTGATTTTGCTTCTCTAGAAAATCCAGCCTAAGATATTTGGTAGCAAGCCTTGGTTCTCAACTCTGACTAGTATTAAAGGCGCTGATGACTCTGCCTCCACTAGTAAAGAGGGCGTCACCAATGCATGGCATGAGGTGGCAATACCAATACCCAAAATATCACCAAAAATAGATAAAGTACTGGTGAGAAGCGAGGCTCCAAGTGACAGCATGTTTGATACTTTTCTAAAATTTTGACAAAATGAGAAGTATAGGGAAGCTGGTTGGTTGGTCCTACTTTCACTAGACAAAGTGATAAAAGACAGGCATCAGTTCAGGGCTTCAGAATCACAGCTCAAGTGACATATATAAAATCCTCAAAACTGCCATTAGTGCCCTGAAAGAAAGCCTTATTTCTTGTGCTAACAGTACTGATACTGCCAAAAACCAAACCCAGTGTCTTACAGTAAGAGTGGCTAAATTAGAACACTAATGAATTCCCAATCTCGAGTAGTGTCTGAAGTTAAAGTGAGGGCATTGATTGGGAAGAAAAGGGATCCTGAAACTTGGGATGAGGACATATGGGCAGATAATCAGGAAGCTGGGGACACTGAGCCCTTAAATTCCACTGCATCACTCTTGCCAACAGAAGAAACCCTCACAGGCCCATCTGAACAGATTACTCCACATTTGTCTGCGAAGCCACCCTCCCAGGTAAAACCATTATCCCCTCTAACCCCATCTGATGAGATTAACCCAGCTTCGTCTGAAGAGACTTTGTGTGAGTCATCGCCTAAGGGAGATGCCTTTCAAGACATTGCCAGATGCTACGAGAACCAACCCTTACCACCCATTTTTGCTTCTGGACCTGTAACTAGGTTTAAGTCCCAGCAAGTTCCAAAAGGTGAATTACAAAGTGTGACCCAGGAGGAGGAACACTACACCCCAAAAGAACTGCTTGACTTTTCTAGTATGTACAAACAAAAACCAGAGGAATGTGTGTGTGAATGGCTATTAAGGGGGCAGGATAATGCTGCTAGGAACGTAAAGTTAGATCAGTCTGAGTTTATTGATATGGGCCTACAAAGCACAGATTCATCATTCAATTTTTCAGCTCGAGAGGTCAGAAAAGGCTCTAATACTTTATTCGGTTGGTTCAATGAAGCATGGATTATGCAGTGGCCTACACTAAATCAAGGTAAAGTACCAAAAGCTTTGGCAAATTGGCATATTACAGGGGATTTATGAGGTTAGACCCAAAGACCTATACATGGAGTGCCCAGAGGACACACTTTTTACCACAACGATGAGGAACAAATTTGTGAAGGGAGCCCTAGTATCCTTGAAGACTGCTTTATTTGCTACTTTATAAAACCAAAACCAAACCCAGTGCCGTTGAGTCGATTCCAACTCATAGCGACCATATAGGACAGAGTAGAACTGCCCCATAGAGTTTCAAAGGAGCGCCTGGTGGATTTGAACTGCCGACCCTTTGGTTAGCAGCCATAGCACTTAACCATTATGCCACTAGGGTTTCCGCTACTTTATAGAAATCAGATTTAACAGTAAGAATGGCCCTAACTGAATTAAGACACCTAACTACAATGGGGTTGACTGGACCCTGTAATGGTAGGGGCCAAGTGGCAGTACTCAATTAACAAAAGAAGATGGACATGGTTACTCTAATAGACAGCAGAGTCAAAGCAGTAATCAGAAAGTCTAACTCATATGGACTTACAGTGCTGGCTTCTTAGTCATGGTGTCCCTAAGAGTGAACCAGATGGAAAGTCTATTAAATATTTACTTCATCTTTTTTTTTTTTTTTCATCTATACAAGCAGAAGAATTCTAGGTCAAGTGAATGGCAATATAACTCAAATCACCAGAATAGAGAGTCACAGCCCCTCAATCAGTTCCCAAAATTGAGCCAGTTTACAGACCAGACTGACAACTCCTTGAATGAAGGGGAGGCTGGTTCCCTTGAGGAAGAACCCCACTACATTGCCAAAAATTCATACTGTTAATTTTTCTTGCAGCTTTCCTCAAAGGGAATTACAGCCTTTTACAAGAATGAATGTTCATTGGGGAAAAGGAAATAATCAGACTTTTTAGAGGTTACTGGATGCTGGCTGTGAACTGCCAGTAATTCCAGGAGACCCAAAATGTCACTGAGGCCCACCAATCAGAGTGGGGGCATACAGAGGTCAGGTTACAAATGGAGTCTTAGCTCAGGTTCATGTCACGGTGGGTCCAGTGGGTCCCTGAACCCATCCTCTAGAGATTTCCCCAGTTCTAGAATGCATAATTGGAATAGATATAATTAGCAATGGCAGAATCCCACACTGGATTCCTGACAAGTACAGTTAAGGGCTATCATGGTAGGAAAAGCCAAGTGGAAGCCACTGGAACTGCCCCTACCTAGGAAAATAGTAAACCAAAAGCAATACTGCATTCCTGTAGGGATTGCAGAGATTACTTCCACCATCACAGACTTGGAGGATGCAAGGGTGGTGATTATCACCACATTCCCATTCAACTTGCCTATTTGACCTGTGCAAAAAAAAAACAGATGGATCTTGGAGAATAACAGTGGATTATCGTAAACTGACCAGGTAGGACTCCACGGAAAAAGAGCAAATACCTGGGAAAGAACAACTACAAGGGGGTTGTAAACTAAACAACTATTAGAGATTGCCCAGAGTTGACAGACATTTAAGTCCCAACCAACCACAGTGAAGAGACAGAAACACTCAAGACATTCAATAAAGTCCCCAGAAAACCCATGCCTTATGAGGAGGCCTAAAAAACACACCAATGCGGGAAGTCCTATTGGAAAGCACTCTTCTAGATTCACTCTAACAAAGTTTTCAATAAGCCCAGAAGGATCATGTTGATACTCAAGTAACCTAATTGCCTGCCAAAACCAAAACTCAATACTCTTTCAAGGATGACAAAGCAAAAATTACAGATCATAAAAATTAATAAGAACATATGACCCCAAAACAGGGGAAAAAATAGTTAATATAAACAAATCCAAAAATGGCAGTAATAACAGAATTAGTAGACAAAGACTTTAAAATTGTTATTGTAAATAAGTTCAAAGATTCAAAGGATAACATGCACGTAATGAGAAAAGAAACTGAAAGTTTAAAAAAATGGATCATCTGGTAAAGAAAAATAAAATATTTAAAATAAAAAAAACAGGTAAGCAGCAGACTAAGCACTGCAGAAAAAAGATCAATAAAAATTACCTAAACTAATGCACAAAAAGAAACGCTGGTGGCGTAGTGGTTAAGAGCTACAGCTTTTAGCCAAATGGTCAGCAGCTCGAATCCACTAAGCGCTCCCTGGAAAAAAAGTGAACCTGTAGGATAATATTAAGTGATCTAACAGAGTGAACTATCTCTATGGGATCAAACTGAGAACAGTAATTTGAAAGGTTAGATAAGAAGCTTCGGGGGCAGTTAGTTTATGTTAATGGGGGAGGAGTAATTCAGAAAGGGAGGATGAGAAGGGCTGCACAACTTGAAGAATTTAATCAATGTCACTGAATCATACCTCCAGAAGTTGTTGAACTGGTGTATATTCTGCTGTGCATATTTTCAACAACAACAAAATAATAAAATAAATTATTTTTCTAAAAAGTGGTCTAACCAAGTAATCAAGACTACCGAAACAAAGGTAAAAGGCAAAAAATATACTTGAAACAAAAATAGCCAAAAAGTTTCCAAATTTGATGAAAACTATCAATCTACACATGGAAGAAGCTCAATAAACCCCAAGTAGGAAAAACACAAAGAAAACCACATCAAGTTATATCACAATCAAACTACTGAAAACAAAGGATACTAAAACTAGACAAAGACATTACAAGAAAAGGGAACCAGAGACCAATATTCCTCATGAACATAGATGCAAAAATCTTTAAGAAAATATTAATAAATTAAATCAACAATAAATAAAAAGGAAAATATATTATGACAAAGTGGAGATTATACCAGGCATGCAAAATTGGTTTAACTTTAGAAAAATCAATAAATGTAATTCAAATATTAATAAAATAAAAACTATATGATCATGGCAATTGATAGAGAAAAAGCACTTGACAAAATCCTGTATCCATTTATGACAAAAACTCTTACTAAACTAAGAATAAAAGGAAACTTTCTCATCTGATAAAGGGTATCTATGAAAACCTACAGCTAATATCAAACTAAGTAATTAAGGACTAAATGCTTTTGCCCAAAGATCAGAAACAAGGTAAGAATGTCTGCTCTACCACTTTAATTCATCATGGTATTCAAAGTTAGAGCCAACACAAGACAAGAAAAAGAAACATAAGGCATAGGTTGGAAAGGAAGGCTATCTATGTAAAAAATGCTAAGGATTCTAAAAAAGAGCAACAGGACCTAATAAAATTTAGCAAGGTTACAGCACACAAGGTCAATACAAAAAAATCAATAGATTGCTATATACTAGAAAAAAACAAATGAAAAATGAAACTTTAAAAATACCATTTACAATAAGCATCAACAAACATAAAATACTTAAGAATAAACTTCACAGAATATATATGCAAGATCCGTACAATGAAAGCTACAAAACACTGAGATAAAGAAAATCTAAATATATGGAAAAATAGACCATGTTTATGGATTTGAAGTTCGGTATGGTTAAAAATGTCAATCTATAGATTCAATGTAATCCCAATCAAAATTCCAGCAGTCTTTTTTGTAGAAATTGACAAGCTAATTCCAAAATTTATACAGAAACATAAAAGACCTAAAATAGCCAAAAAATTTTGAGATAAAAAAGAAAAAGATTATAGGACTTACACAACCTGATTTCAAGCGTTAGCCCTGCTGGCACAGTGGTTAAGAGCTCAGCTGCTAACTAAAAGGTTGGCAGTTCAAATCCACCAGCTGCCGCTCAGAAACCCTATGGGGCAGTTCAACTCTGTTCTATAGGGTCGTTATGAGTCAGAATCGACTAGACAGCAAGGGGTTTTGGTTTATAAAGGTACAAGTTATTCAAGACAGTACGGTATTGACGTAAAGACAGACACATAGATCAATTAAACTAAATAAAAAGTCCAGAAATAAACCCACATTTGGTCAATTGATGTTTGACAAAGGTTAGGTAATTCAAGGAAAAGTGCAGTCTTTTCAACAAATGGTATTGGAAAAACTGGATAAACATATGAGAAAAAAAATGAACCTCAACCTCCTACCTCACACCACATAAAAATTAACTCAAAATGGCTCACAGATCTAAACATAAAGGCTACAATAATAAAATTTCTACGAAAATATGTAAGAATATCTTCATAGCCTTGGGGTAAGCAAAGATTTCTAGACAGGACACAGAAAGCAGTAACCATAAAAGAACAATGAATTAAAACTGGACTTCATCAAAATTAAAACTTCTGCTGTTCAAAAAATGTTAAGAAATGAAAAGGTAAATCACAAATTCAAAGAAGTATCTGCAGTGCATGAATCTGACAAAGGATTTATATCTAAAAAACCAAACCAGTTGTTGTCAAGTCAGTACCAACTCATGGAGACCCCATGTGTGTTGGGGGGGACTATGCTTCATAGGGTTTTCAATGGCTGAGTTTTTGGAAGTAGGTCACCAAGCCCTTCTTCCAAGGCACCTCTGGGTAGACTCGAATGCCAAGAGCTTAACCGTTACCATTTGCACCACCCACAGATGCCTAAAAAAAAAATATACACACACTACTCTAACTCAATATTATGAAGACAAAAATACAAGTAAAAATATGGGCTAAAGATTTGAACAGACAAGTCACAATAGAAGAAATACAAATTGCCAATACACATATGAAAGGGTGCTCAAAATGTTTAAACATTACAGAAATGCAAATTGAAGCCAAAATGAGATACCACTACCTAACCACAGAAATGGTTAAAATTAAAAAGATTGAATATACCAAGTGCTGGTTGGCAATGATGTAGAACAAGTGGGACTCTCATTCACAAGAAAACTTATGTCCAAAAAAAGGCTTGACCATGAATTCATAGCAGCTTTATTCTTTTTTTTTTTTATTCTTAATAAAGCAGGTAACAACACACGTATCCAATTAATGAATGGATAAATAACATTATACCCATACAATGGAATATTACTTAGCCATAAAATGGAACAACTACCAATACAATGCAACGACATAGATAAATCTTCAGTCAGATACAAGAGAGTACATGTGGTATGATTCCACTTATATAAAATTCTAGAATAGACGATACTAATCAATAGTGATAGAAATCAGACCAGTGATTGCCTGGGACTGGGGGAGACTGATGCAAAGGAAGTTTTTTGTAGTGATACGATACAATATCTTAATTGTGGTGTTGGTTACATGGGTATATATATTTGCTAAAATGCATCAAACTGTGTATAAATCATGCCTCAGTAAATAGAATTTTAAAAATCTAACCTCCCCCCAAAGGAAGTTTAATAGAGTTGGAGTGAGATATTAGAAGACTGTCAATTGTATTAAGGAGTCTGAATTGTACACAAAGGACAAATGGAAACCACTGGAAGACTTTATACAGGACAGTGATACATAAATTGCATTTTAGAAAAAATATTTTGGTTGCAGTGTGTGCACTTCAGTCTGTTAGGAGATCTGTTAGGAGGCTGCTGCTTTAATCCAGAAGGAGATGATGGCCTAGATGAGCACAGTAGTCACGGGAATGGAGAAAAGTGGTGAGATTCAAGGGATGGATTTGCTTAAATGTTTCAGGAGACAGTTAAGTGTCCCAAGGACAACTAAACGGAAATGTCCAATTGGTAGCTGGACATACGGGTCTAAAGGTCTTCAAAGAAAGCTGAGCTGAAGAGGCGATTTGAGAATCCTCTACTAATCTATGGTAAGACTATCCAAGGAGAGAAGATGGGGAAAGTCAAAACTTTTAGGATCATAAACAGGAGCTTATGGGGGGTGGGAGGGCACTCCCCACCCTTATACAACCTATTTGTTTTCTCTCTCTCACACACGTACACAAATAACATTCCGTTTCCTCTCACACCTCAGTAATGTTAAACGTAGGAAAGAAGCAGCTTTGAATACAATGCAAAAAAAACAATGCAAAAAGCCCACCAAAAAAAAGTGACAAGAATGTCATTGTTCAGCAAATATCAAACTAAATCTCCTTTTAGGGTTAAACTTTCTTCCAGTCCTAGGCTAGCGAATGAAGGGTTTTGGGTTCCACCCTCTCCACTTCCACCCCAACACACACCACTGACAGCCCTTTCATTCCTTCAGAAGACAAAAACAAGAAATAGGAGCGAAAATTTAAAATTCGTCCATCCAGCTCTGCAATGGATACTGATTTGGAAGAAGCCAAGAATAAATTTTGGCTAACCGACACAAAAATCTGTGTTCCTATTATTATTGTGTAGTATAAAAATTTTTTTTTTTTTTTATAGCAGGGTAAATGAACCTGCTTAGATATGTATTTGAGATTACTTCTATTTCCAATAGTGGACTAGTTAGGAGACCTGACCCTAAAAAAAAAATTTTTTTTTTTTTTTACCACTGAAAAAAAACAAAAAATGCTGGAAAACATAGAGAAATCTTCTGAAATGAAACCATATGTTGGTAAGAATACAAGCAATATTCAGGCCAAAAACTAAGTAAAGGCAGGAATGCAAGGAGGCAAGCAGAGTACTAAAACTGGCTTTCACAACCACACGAGTATATGGAACAAAAGACAAAGTAAATGGAACAAAGAACTGGAATGTTCTCTGCCCAAGGTACAGAGAACATTCCAGTAACTACTACTAATGAAATAAAATGAGCAATAATTGCATTCTATACTCATTAAAAAAAAAAAGTTTGAATCAAATCACGTGCAATTTGACAACCACTGGCTCGGAGAACATGATACAAATTACTGCTGGTTGGCAAAAAGATGGCCATCTCTTGGATTTCTTAACCAAGCTAACTAAGGTTGCTACCATTTTAATGAACTTTATTGCAAAGTTGATTAAAATTGACTGTAATGTTCTCTTTTGAAGCTCTAACTAGAATAATGCACAAAAAGCAGCTTAGTAAATTCAAAAAAGAAAACTATTTTCTCATAAATTAACACCATTTGTTTACATTTAAGAAAATGAAGAGAACACTGAGCTTCTGTGTTTAGCAGATATAATTATAATGCTTTGTTTAAAACAGAATAGAGAAAGAATTAAGAAGGCAAAAATAATTTTTAATTTACCTTGAAGTACATGGTACTTCTTGTTCAAAAGAAATGCATTTATAATCAAGACAGTAAGAGAAATTTTAAAACTTAATCTACATCACTTAACATCAACAAAACTTTCATAAAAAAAATTTTCACCTAATTCCTTAAAGTTTGAAGTTCTCTTAAGCCTGAAATTCATGCAAACAAACATCCTCTTCAAACTGGACCAAGGGAGCATAGACTTTAGATCATCTGCTCAAGGATTCAAATCCCAAAACTACACGTCATGTAGCCTTGGTACAATTTATATTCTAAAAACGCCAGTTTGCTCCACCTGGATAAGGGGAAAGTACTAACACACAGAGTTGTCCTAAGGATTAAAAGAGATAGTGATGGATGCATAAACACAACGAAGGAGCGTAACTAAGATGTTCCTATTACAATTAAATTGTCCCGCATATTCCAAATGAGGTCCTTAACTAAAAATTATAAAAATTAAAACTTATCTAATGCCCTTTAATGAAAGCTTTGGGCACAGCAAAGCCTCGATCCAAATTATTTAAAATGCTTTTCTCCCTCTCTACACAACAGAAATAATTAATCTCCCTTGCTCCTATTTAAATTATCAGATTCTCTAAACAACAATTTGAGATAAACCATGGAATTTCCAAACCAAGGCTGATCATTTTGCATAAGTTTGATCACGAGGCTCCTCTTTTCATGTATTTGTCAGCCAGTTCCCAGGGTACCCAATGGTAAGAGCCAATCTTCTGCCATCTGCATCAATAATTAGGCTTGCATTTAATGTTAAACCAGGCAGAAATTTGCCCAAGTGGCTAAGATTCCGAATCTGCATCTTACTCTTCTAGGACATCAGACATGACTATCGTGGGTGATGTTAAATCCTTTGAAGAATGACAAAACCTTTTTAATTTTAAAATAGTTTGTGCACTTCCACATAATAGGAGTTATTCTTCTGGTACTGACTGATTAAGAAAATACAAAATATCATAACATTATGCTGAACAGGTTTTAGCGGTGCTTTCAGACTAAGAGGGACTAGGAAGAAAGGCCCAGTGATCTCCTTCCAAAAATCAGCCAATGGAAACCCTATGGATCAAAAGAGGATCACTGGGATGGTGCCAGATAGGAAGTGATTGGTTCCGTTGTGCAAAAGGTTACCATGAATTAGGGGCCAACCTGACGGCAGCTAACAACATTGTGAAGTCAGTAGTTATGCTTAAGTGAAATTTAATTAGTTAACCACAACAATATCTACATACATTTGAAAAACGCTAGTACTTAGTAATTGATGGAATACCAACTGAGATGTCTCAAACCATGCAAGGCTGCAAGGGCTCACTTGCCTATGCCGAGAAATTTGGAAGACAGCTATCCGACCAACCAACTGGAAGAGATCCTTATCTGTGCCCATTCCAAAGAAAGATGATCCAACAGAATGCAGAAATTATCGAACAATACCATTAATATCATACACAAGTAAAATTTTACTGAAGATCATTCAAAAGTGGCTGCAGCAGTACATCAACAGGGAACAGCCAGAATTCAAGCCGAATTCAGAAGAGGACATGAAACAGGGATATCATTGCTGCTGTCAGATGGATCTTGGCTGAAAGCAGAGAACACCAGGAAGATGTTTACCTGTGTTTTATTGGCTACAAAATGGCAATTGACTGTGTGGATCTCAACAAATTATGGATAACATCGTGAAGAATGGGAATTCCAGAACACTTAATTGTGCTCATGAGGAACCTGTACATAGACTAAGAGGCAGTCATTTGAACAGAACAAGAGGATACTGGATGGTTTAAAATCAGCAAAGGTGTGTATCAGAGTTGTATCCTTTTACTCTATTTATTCAATCTGTATGCTCAGCAAATAATCCAAAAAGCTGGACTATATGAAGAAGGACAGGGCATCATGATTGGAGGAAGACCCGTTAACAGCCTGTGATATGCAGATGATACAACCTTGCTTGCTGAAAGCAAAGAGGACTTGAAGCACTTACTGATTAAGATCAAAGACCACAGCCTTCAGTATGGATTACACCTAACATAAACAAAACTAAAATCCTCACAACTGGACCAATAAGCAACATCACGATAAATGGAGAAAAGACTGAAGTCATGGATTTCATTTTACTTGGATCCACAATCAATGCCCATGGAAGCAGCAGTCAAGAAATCAAATGATGCATTGCACTGGGCAAATCTGCTACAAAAGATCTTTTTAAAGTGTTCAAAAGCAAAGATGTCACTTTGAGGATTAAGGTGTGCTTGGCCCAAGTCAGGGTATTTTCAATCACCTCATATGCATGCGAAAGCTAAACAGCAAATAATGAAGACTGAAGAATTGATGCCTTTGAATCATGGTGTTGTCAAAGAATACTGAATATATCATGCACTGCCAGAAGAACGAATAAATCTGTCTTGGAAGAAGTACAGCCAGAACGCCCTTAAGAAATGAGGATAGCGAGACTTCATCTCAAGTACTTTGGACGTGTTATCAGGAGGGACCAGTCCCTGGAGAAGGACATCATGCTTGGTAATGTAGAGGGCCAGTGGAAGAGAAGACCCTCAATGAGATGGATTGACACAATGGGTACAACGATGGGCTCAAGAATAACAACGATTGTGAGGATGGCACAGGACCAGGCAGTGTTTCTTTCTGTTGTACATAGGGTCATATAAGTCGGAATCAACTTGATGGCACCTAACAACAACAGTAGTTACATGTATAAAATTTATTCTTTTTAAGTTTACCGTTTGAAATACACATAAACTCATGAATCCCTTGCCAGATCCCCAGATTCTCTTGGGATTTGCAGCCATCAGTTGGGAACCACTGGCCAGAGTATGTTCAGGTTTCTGGCTAAAGCAAGGCATGTTTGTACTCTCTTGCTCAATCTTTCTTTTTTTTTCCTCTCTCTCACACACAGACACACAAACACACAATTCTTGAAAATATACATACCATTAAGTACACCATCATATCTCTGAAAAAAAGCAGATATAAGAAAAACTGATATGATAAAAACCTATATGGATTTTTCCATATAGTTTGTCTATTTGGGGACAACCAAAGAGCAGGAAATATTTAACCCTCTCATTAAACTTTATCTATAGCATCTTACCATACATCCTTCCAGACCTTACAACATGACATTTTCTATTACCAAGAAGATATAAAAAGTATCTCTTATAGCACAGATTTAACCCTATTATCTCATTTTCATGCTATTCTTACCCTACTTCCAGACAAATAAATACTGGCAAGTTCCTGAACACAACCTGGGCACTACCGCTGCCACAGTTTTACCCATTTCATTCCTCAATCTAGAATGAATTCCCTCCCTGCCTTCCAGGAGAGTCATGCCAACTTTAACACCTCCAGCATGTGACTATAAAGAAAAAAATAAAATTCACTATTCTTGGCCATGAGGATTTCTTATTTCAAGACACTGAAAAAAAAAAAAAGCTAAAATAGTAATTTGATAAACTGAAAATTTTAATTCTATTGACAATTAAGAGCCAGTTGGATACAGTACTGGCAGTTCACCACTTATGAATACCATATATTTAAAGAGTTCCTTGTTTAGAACTAGGAATATAAGTTTCCTACAAGGAAAAAAAGGAATGAAACATTTGAGTTTTGGGTTAAAAATGTAATTGGCCAGAAGGATGGAAAATAATCTCAATCAATTATACCTTTCATGAATTCCTCAGGGTAAAAAAATAAACTGACCAAGAGAAAAAAAATGCAGGCACTCACCCTTATTCCAAAATGTCCTTCTACATACAAATTTATTGCATTCCTTAAAGGCTAATGGTAGTTAGAGTGAGACTATCAAAGATGTTATGGACCCAGCTTGCTGCCTAGTAAGATCCTCACAGTGAGGCAATAAACTGGGAGTTGATCTGATAGTGGGCTGAGGTCCAAAGGCTATACACCTAGACACTTGATTTTCTCTTGCAACCATAGTTATTGAAACCCAAACCGAACCCATTGCCACTGAGTCGGTTCAAACTCATTGCGACCCTGTAGTTATCAGCTAGCCTCATTTACTCACAAGAACCCAGTACAGAAGAAACTGATATATGAACCTGAATGCCAATACACTGACTCAGTGACCTAGATATTTTTTGTCCAACATTCAATTATATCAAAAGACATTTCATCCAGACCATCAGATCACGGTGGAGTCTACTGAGTGCCTGCCCCATAGGAGTGTCTTTCGCCATAACTGGGTAAGCATCTGTAGGTGCAATGGAGATCGTCCTCGCAATCTATCTCCAGCAAATACACAGCTGATTAAGTTTATGTTTTTGTTACACTCATCATGGCTTCTAAAACTTAGTTATGCAGAGTAAGTCCACTCAATATACTGATTACTTCCTTACTTAATTTTCCACTTGTTTTATTCTTTTTTTTTTTTTATTCTACGCCAGGAACTAAGCTAAGTGCTGCTGATCCAGCAGAGTGACAGAGATGCAGTCACTGTCCTCGTGGAGCTTCTAGTCACATTTTAAAATAAGATCATTACTTTTAAACACAAATTCACAGATCCTGGGCATTTTTAAAATTACACATATAAATGTGTATATCCAAAATTACAGAAATAGGCTTACCAACAAAATTTTTTAAATCATGAGTAAAATGAATAATTATTTCAATACACAGCATAAAAAAATTAAAAAAAAAACAAAATAAATATATTTTTTTAACTTTCAACACTTAAATGAAATGTATTTTTTTCTCTTAGAAATCCTTAATATCTAAGTTTTTATTGGTAACTTGCTATTGCCCACTTATGCTGACTATATTTGCTTTAAAGTACATTTATGCATAGAAGCCATAATTCTCACTACTCATTTCACTGCAAAATTCATAGTGTATTCTTGGGGCTAACAACTTATAGTTTCAGAAAGACCCTTAAAATACAGCATGCCCTTAAAAAAATTCCTACTCAAAATAAGTTACAATTAAAAACACAGGTGAAAAAAGTGGGAAATACCAGCGCAGGCCCTCCTTTCTCCTCCACTCCCCACGGCTTCTCCTCACATCTCCCCACCAGTTTTGAGAATATCATGGAAAGTTGCAGCTCTCTGAGCACCAGTAGTCAGGCTGGCTTTTCATCTAATGCATGTAAATAAATACATTTTTTTTAAACTTAAGTAATGTTTACTAACACCAAAAACATGCTATCAGGGCTCGGTAATCTCAGTCACTCCATCCTTCTCCACCCTGTTTCATGCCTTTGACTTTAGAGATTATTTTGCTTAACACCCTCCTCATGTTATAAATGGGGAAAATGAGGCACTGAAAGATCAAATGGGTTGACCAAAGTCACCATGCTAGTTTGTGTCACCACTAGTATTAAAAACCAAATCTACTTTCCATTCAGTATTCTTTCCATTAGCCATTTTCAGTAGTTCCTGGAGGAATGACCCAGGAGTTACTGCTTGTTGAAAACTGGGCTCTTGAAGCAGATTAAGAAAGACAAATTATAGGCCACATCACACTGGAAAATCAGCACAAACTGACTACGGATTGAGGATTAAATCTGAAGGTTGCTGAGAACCCAGGGAGGTCAGATCCATATGTTACTATTATGGTACAGACAACATAAAAGTACACTGAGTACTCAATAAACTGAAATCATCATCTGTTTAGCACATTCTTTCATCAAACAAAGCAGTTTGGATACTAACACAGGAATACGTAAGAATGCATTAAGATCGTATATTATAATTTTTATGTTGTAAGTTTGAAGTTTACCACTCGCTGGTCAGTTTGTCCTATTGTGGTGGCTTGCCTGTTGCTGTGATACTGGAAGCTATGCCACCAGTATTTCAAATACCAGCAGGGTCACCCATGGTGGACAGGTTTCAGCTGAGCTTTGAGAATAAGACAGACTATGAAGAAGGACCTAGTGGTCTACTTCTGAAAAAACTGGCCAGTGAAAACCTTACAAATAGCAGTGCAACACTGTCTGATACAGTGCCAGAAGATGAGTCCCTCAGGTTGGAAGGCACTCAAAATACGACTGGGGAAGAACTGCCTCCACAAAGTAGAGTCAACCTCAATGACGTGGATGGAGTCAAGCTTTCAGGGCCTTCATTTGCTGATGTGGCATGACTCAAAATGAGAAACAGCTGCAAACATGCATTAATAATCAGAACGTGGAATGTATGAAATTTGAATCTAGAAATATTGGAAGTCATCCAAAATGAAATGGAATGCATAAACATTGATGTCTTAGGCATTAGTGAGGTAAAATGGACTGATATTGGCCATTTTGAATCAGACAAACATATAGTCTACTATGCCAGAAATGATGACAAATTGAAGAGAATCGGCATCACGTTCATTATAAAAAAGAACATTTCAAGATCTAACCTTAAGTACACTGCTGTCAGTGATAGCATGATATCCATACACCTACAAGGAAGGTCAGTTAATATGACTATTATTCAAATTTACACACCAACCACTAATGCCAAAGATGAAGAAATTGAAGAGTTTTACCAGCTTCTGCAGTCTGAAATTGATTAAACATGCAATCAAGACACATTGATAATTAGTGATGATTGAAATGCGAAAGTTGGAAACAAAGAAGGATCCGGAGTTGAAAAATATGTCCTTGGTGATAGAAAAGATGCCAGAGATTGCAAGATAAAATTTTGCAAGACTGACTTATTCATTGCAAATACCTTTTTCAACAACATAAATGGTGACTATACACGTGAACCTCACTGGGTAGAATACTTGGGAATCAAATTGACTAAATCTGTGGAAAGAGATCATAGAGAAGCTCAATATCAGTCAGAACAAGGCCAGGGGCCGACTGTGAACAGACTATCAATTGCTCCTATGCAAGTTCAAGCTAAAGCTGAAGAAAATTAAAACAAGTCCACAAAAGCCAAAGTACAACCCTGAGTATATTCCACCTGAATTGAGAGACCATCTCAAGAACAGTTTTGACGCATTAAGCACTAATGACTGAAAACCAGAGGAGTTGTGGAATGACATCAAGGACATCAGACATGAAGAAAGCAAAGGTCATCTAAAAGAGAGGAAAGAAAGAAAAGACCAAAATGGATGTCAGAAGAGACTCTGAAGCTTGTTCTTGAATGCAGAGCACCTGAAGCAAATGGAAGAAATTATGAAGTAAAAGGACTGAATAGCAGATTTCAAAGGGCGGCTCAAAAAGACAAAGTATTATAATGACATGTGCAAAGACCTGGAGTTAGAAAACCAAAAGGGAAGAACACACTTGGCATTTCTCAATTTGAAAGAACTGAAGAAAAAATTCAAGCCTCGAGTTGCAATACTGAAGCATTCTATGGGCAAAATAATGAATGATACAGTAAACATCAAAAGAAGATGGAAGGAATACACAGAGTCACTGTACCAAAAAGAATTGGTTAACGTTCAACCATTTCAGGATGCAGCATATGACCAAGAATGAATGGTGTTGAAGGAAGAAATCCAAGCTGAATTGAAGGCACTGGCAAAATACAAGGCTCTGGGAATTGAAAAAATACCAATTGAGATGTTTCAACAAACAGGTGTAACACTGGAGGTGCTCACTCATCTATGCCAAGAAACTTGGCCAACCGGCTGGAAGAGATCCACATTTGCACCCATTCCAAAGAAAGATGATCCAATGGAATGAAGAAATTATCGAACAATATTGTTAATACCACATGCAAATGAAATTTTGCTAAAGATAATCTAGAACAGGTTGCAGCAGTACACCGACGGAACTGCCAGAAATTCAAGTCGGATTCAGAAAAGGACATGGAACAAGGGCTATCATTGGTGATGTTAGATGGATCTTTGAATGAAGCCACAGAATACCAAAAAAAAAAAAAAAGTTTGTCTTTTATCGACAATGCGAAAGCATTAAACTCTGTGGATCACAAAAAATCATGGATAACACTGCAAAGAATGGAAATTCCACAACACTGATTTGTACTAATGTGGAACCTGTACATAAACCAAGAGGCCATCATTCAAACAGAAAAAGGGGATATTGCGTGGTTTAAAGTCAGGAAACGTGTCATCAGGGTTGTATCCTTGTACCATACTTATTCAATCTGTATGCTGAGCAAATAATCCAAGAAGCTGGACTATATGAAGAGAAACATTGCATCAGGATTGGAGGAACACTCATTAATAATCTACAATATGCAGATGACACAACCTTGCTTGCTCAAAGTGAAGAGGACTTGAAGCACTTCCTGATGAAGGTCAAAGACTACAGCCTTCAGTATGGATTACACCTCAGATAAAGAAAACAAAAACCCTCGTAATTAAATCAATAAGCGACATCATGATAAACAGAGAAAAGACTGAAGTTGTCATGGATTTCATTTTACTTGGACCCACAATCAATGCCTATGGAAACAGCAGTGAAGAATACAAACAATGTATTGCATCGGGCAAATCTGCTGCAAAAATCTTTTTAAAGCATTAAAAAGCAAAGGAGGACTAAAGAATACTTGACCCAAGCTATGGTATTTGCAATCACCTCATATGCATGCAAAAGCTAGACAAATTAATAAGAAAGACTGAAGAAAATTGATGCCTTTGAATTACAGTGTTGGTAAAGAATACTAAATATACCGTGGACTGCTAGAAGAATGAATAAATCTGTCTTGGAAGAAGTATGGCCAGAATGCTCCTTTGAAGTGAGCATGGTGAGACTTTACCTCACTTACTTTGGACATGTTATCAGGAGGGGCTAGTCCCTGGAGAAGGACATCACGCTTGGTAAAGTAGATGGCCAGTGGAAGAGAGGAAGACCTTCAATGAGATGGACTGACGCAGTGGTTCCAACAATGGGTTCAAGCACAATGATTGTGAAAGATGGCTCAGGATCAGGTGGTGTTCCTTTCTGTTGTACAGAGGGTTGCTATGAGTCGGAACTGACTCCACAGCACCTAACAACAACTTTGAGATACTTTTCTGAGACTTTTCTGTTTATGATAAACAAGATGAACAGCATTGTAGGTATTATTATTCATTATATGGTGAAACAAAATTTTCCAACTAGTACTCCTTCAAGCTTCTGAATTACTAATTTAAGTGTATCCTGAAACTGCATAAAAAGCTTTTAAACACTGTTAACATTGAAATTTTTCTGAATGAATGGAATTTTTTACCAATCAAAATAAAATGGAAGAATAAGTTAAATATTGAAGTTGATAATAAAATTGTGTTATCCCCAAACGCTGTGCATAATAAACAGCCACCCCAGACTTTCCCCTTCCTAAAAGAAGGAAAATTGTTTCCAGGTATCTGGGCAGCCATGTGCCTCAGGAGGGTCTGGCTACAGCCTCCGTCTTGGAGAGCAGGCTCTGGTTGGTTCAATTCAATCATCACCATTCCATCCCTCTTGCCAGCAACGGTTTAGAAATGGCCATGTGAATCAGGTGTGACAGGAAGTCTGCTGGGGGAACCTCTAGGATAGGTTTCTTCGAACTTAAAATGATACAAAAGCAAAAAGACAGTCCTCGCTTCCTCTGGAAGTTGTCATATCTGGATGCATGGAAACATAAAAGCCACTTTGCAACCATGATGGGAGCTAGTTTGAGGACAAGGCCAACACAGTGAAGAGCAATGGAAAGAACCAGGTCATTGATGATGATAATGCCAAGATGCTGAATTAACCAAATCTGGGGGTCACTCAGCATTGACTATTTTGTTAAAGATTTATTGTTTAAGCAATTTGGAATAAGTTTTTTGCTACTTGCAATTAAAAATACTCTAGCTGATAAAACCACTGGTGTGCTGGTGCCTGTTCACACTGGCTCACGAGAGCCAACTCTATATATACATCTCTTCTCCTCAGTCAGTGCCATCCCACTGGTAGCCTGAAATCAGCCAGAGTGAGAGTATGTACACCACAGAAATTGGCAAACCGTACAGATCATGGTTTCTTTTTGTTTTCCTTCAGAGATCAGCTGTTAAAACATTTACCAGCCCATCAATGGACAGAACCCAATTTCGCATTTTCCTGTTCCTCAAACTGATCTTATTGTTCATCAAATTAATTTTATTGGTCATCACACTGATCTTATTGTTCCTAAAGTTACAAATTAGTAAAGTGGAAACTGTATCAATAAAATACTGTATATATGTGGGTTTCTTGTAAAACTTTAAGAAAAACTCTCTAGTATCTGAAACACTGCTATAAAAGAACTTAATATTATGGACATTTACGGACAATATATTGTCAATTGTAAAAAAACTGATTGTAAAACAATGCACACCAAGAGACAGACTATTTGGGCTTCTCGTAAGGCTTTAGTGTCTGAAACATTGCTATAAAAGAGTACTTAATAATGTAGAAATTTACTGACAATATACTGTTAATTTAAAAAAATGATTATAAAACTTTACACATAGTAAGAGACACACAGAGAGAATGAGTTGAGATGTATAGGTTTTAGAATTGTTGGGATAAATATCAGTATGCTCACACTGTTATCCCTGGGTGGTAAGATTACAGGTGATTCTTATATTTTTGCATGTTTTTCCACCTGAAGTTTTCACAATGAGTACGTACTAATTTAGTAATTGTCTTGGATTGAATTGTGTCCCCCAAAAATATGTGTATCAATTTGGCTGGGCCGTGATTCCCAGTATTGTGTGATTGTCCACCATTTTGTCACATGATATGGTTTTCCTATGTGTTGTAAATCCTATCTCTACGATGTTGATGAGATGTGATTAGTGGTACTAGGGTTGCTATGAGTCGGAATCGACTCGATGGCACTGGGTTTTTTTTTTAGGCTAATGAGGCAGGATTCAACCTACAAGATTGAATTGTGTCTTGAGCCAATCTCTTTTGAGATATAAAAGAGAGAGGCAAGCAGAGAGACATGGGGACCTCATACTACCAAGAAACAAGAGCCTGAAAAACAGCTCATCCTTTGGACCTGGGGCCCCTGAGCTGAGAAGCTCCTTGACTGGGGAAGATTGATGCCAAGGATTTTCCCCCAGAGCCCACAGAAAGAGAAAGCCTTGCCCTGAAGCTGGTACCCTGAATTCAGACTTGTAGCCTACTAGACTGTGAGAGAATAAATACCTCTTTGTTAAAGCCACCCACTTGTGGTATTTCTATTATAGCAGCACTAGATAACTAAGACAGTACTAAAGAAAAATACGTATTTCTAAAAGGAAGAAATATAACGGCTTTTGTTCATGAGAATAAGATGATACTAATTTTTCTTCCATTTGTGTCTAGGTACTATGTACATAATCCTTTGCAGGTAGAAAGGTAACTTGTTTTCAAACTGGAGGATTCAGTGTTGCTATCTACAGTACAAAGTTATAAGCCTGTTCTATGACCACCTCAAAAAGATGTTATAGACATAAATTTAATTAGACTCTGCATTATAAGAAGGAGCCCTGGTGGCACAGTGGTTAATGTGCTCAACTGCTAACCAAAAGGGTGGCAGTTCAAAACCACCAGTGGCTTACACAGGAGGAAGATATGGCGGTCTACTTCCAAAGATTTATAGCCTTGGAAATCCTGCGGGGTCACTATGAGTTGGAATCAACTTGACGGCAGTTATAAGAAGAGTGCTGAATTCTTCACACATAATCACCTTGAAAATAAAATCTGAGCCAAGGTCTTTCCTATTTGAAATACACATGTGAAATTGCATTAACTCTATTCCTAAAGACGGTGTATTAAAATAAAGGACCACTGAACCATAAGTCAGATTTGGGTCCTAGTTCTAGAGCTAAGCCTTATTTATTATTTAGCCTGTGACTTCTAGCAAAAAGCAATCCCTCTACACCTAAACCTTCTCATTTGTTAAATGGAGCTAATAATACCATCCCATTCCTCTTCACAGGATGAGATAAAGTAGGTGAAAGAACTAGCAAGTGAAAGATGGTATTTTATGTCCTTACTTCATTAAATACACATCTTAACTCTCCTAACAATTGTACTTTGTTCCACTTTAATACAAAAGACAGCTTTATAACCAGCAAAGTAGATGCCAGTTTCCTTGGTAACAAGTTAACGTCTTCACTGCTTTAAAGACCTTTGTAGTCAAAAAAAAAAAAAGGAAGAAAAAAACTCTTTCCTTTACTGGTTTTATACCCTTTAATTTACCTTAAAAAAAAGGTTAAGTATATCAACAGAGTATGATTACCACAACATGACACTGGATGGGGAGAGGAAAGTTACAGATTAATTTCAATAGTGAATATTGCTGCGAAAGTCCTAAATAAAATATTAGCAAGTAGAACCATTAAAAGGATAATATACCCTAACGAAATAAGAATCATTCTAAGAATGGAAGGATAGGTTAATATTAGGATATCTACCAAGATAACCACTACTGGCTGTTGAGTTAGTTCTGACTCACAGTGGCCCCACGTGTGTCAAGAGTAAAACTGTGCATATGGTTAACATGCTTAGCTGCTAACTGAAAGGCTGGAAGTTTCAGTCCACCCAGAGGCACCTTGGAAGAAAACCCTGGTGGACTACTTCTGAAAAATCAGCCATTGAAAGCCCTATGGAGCACAGTCTACTAAAATAATTTACCGTATTAATAGGTCAAAGGTGAAAAACTTGAGGCATCTCAACAGATGTCCAAAAATGCATCTGAATAAAATAATCGGCCATTGCAAAACCCGGGCTTTGCAAAATAAATACTCCTAAAGAAGCAAAGAGAAAAAAGAAAAATTATCATTATTTACAGGTAATGCATTATTTGCAGGTGATTATGAAAAAAGAAAAGGTACTGAAAAACTACCAAATTAACATACAAAAATCAATAGTTGCCTACATGCAAACAGTAACTAGTTAGAAAACATGAGAAAAGATTACATTTACACTCACAACCAAATAGAGGTAAACCTGGTTAAAAACATTAAAGATTTAAAGGAATCTAAAGAAAACTTCAATCTCTATTGAAGGATCTCAAATAAAACTGGAATAGTCAGAGTCAATATTAGTGGTAAGGACAAAGATGATGACAACTACAATGAGGAGGAGGGGCAAAACAGGTCTATCCGTCAGGGTCCCAGCAGGGCACTGACGGCACACTCAGAGGGTAACTGAAGAGAAATTTGTAAAGGGACTATTTACAAAGATCAGGGTAGGTTAAGGGACTCCATCAAGAAACAGTGAAGCACCCAGGGGTTAGGAAACAAGAAGCTGTTACCGCTGTTACTACCTGACCCCGTGAGGACTCTCAGTATGGGAAAAAGGCCATCTGACAGGAAGTGTGGCCTTAGGTAGAGAAACACAGCCCTACAGGGAGAAAGCCTGGAAAGTATATCCTGACCTCTCTTTCCTCCCACCCTCCCATCTTGGATCTCCCATTGGCCAAATCCAGCAAGAGTGCCCAGGGGACAGATGCACACAGACATCAGATGCCTGAGGCAGAGAGCAGGATGGAGAAAAGTGGAGAATAAATCTGAAGGCACAAAAAGAATATCCAGCACAGCAGCTAGTTTGAATATTTACTCTCTGCAGGGTACTGGTCTCAGCACTTGAATTAATTCATTCAATTCTCATGTGGTTTCACAATACCAATTTTCTCCAAGCTATAAATTCAAACGATCATGGTAAAAATACCAATAGGATTACTTTGTGGGCAGTTGGAGGGAAGGGGAAGTTTTGACACACAATAAAAAACTACTACTAGAATATCAGGTAGAAAAAAAGGAAGGCACAAGCCCTATGAAATATTAAAATGTATTATTAGGCTATCGTACTTCAAATAAGTGGGGGGAAAGGTACGTTATTAAATAAATGATTTAGGAGAAAATGGCTAGAAACTAAGGTCCCTGGGTGGTGCAAATGGTTTGCACTCAACTATTATCCGAAAGGTTGGCAGTTCAAACCCACCTAGCAATGCCACGGAATAAAAGCCTGGTGATCTGCCTCCGTAAGATTACAGCCAAGAAAACCCTATGGAACAGTTCTACTCTGTAACACATGGGGTTGCCATGAGTAGGAATCAACTCAATGGCAATGGGTTTGTTTTTTTTTTTGTTTGGGCTAGTAACTAGACCAAAAAAATGAAAAAAGCTAGATCGCTGCAATATTCCTTACACCGCAATAAATTCCAGATGGAGCAAATATTGACACATGAAGAATGAACTGCGGAAATGGATCATTAAAAAGAATAATGCAAAAAGCATTGTAGAAGAATACAAAAGTGAATATATTTGTTATCTTGAGTCAGAGAAGATAATCTAAGTATAATATAGAACCAGAAGCCTTAAAGGGAGGGGGGTGGAATTACACACTTGACTAAATATAAAACTGCTAAACAGAAAAGAATTACCATAAAAAGGTCAAAGGACAGACAAGAAATTACAAAAAATATTAGTAATACTGGAACAAAGCCTTATTCCCTATTATTGCAATATTACTCTTGCAATACAATAAGAAAAAAGATCATTGGAAGGTACACCACATTTTTAAAAACACACATCATTAACATAAAAATGTGCACAACCTCACTTAAAATTACAGATATCCCTTCATTATTCAAACTCTCATTATCCAACTCAGGAACTAAGTAGAGTGGGGTAAGTTTTCAAATGAATCCCTCATGATCTGGACTGTCCCTACTGTCACTATCCGGTTTTCAGGAATTAAAGAGATTTGGATAATACCATTATCCCTCACTATCTGAATACACTATACAAACTCTCACTGTGCTAATTCAAGAAGAGAAAAGGCTTGGAAAATCAAGCAAGGATGCCTGTGAATAAGAATGTAAAGTGATGTAACCCTTTTAGAAATATAAAAAATTGTAAGTGCACATAACTTTTGACCCAAATTCTTCTACTTCTAGAAAGGCGTACCATGGATATACTCCTTGGGAATGTAAAGATGCATGTACAAGGATATCCGTTTCATTATTATTTATGAGCCACAAAAATACTGTTAACAGTCTAAATGTCTTGATCAATAGGGACTTGATTAAATTACTGTATACAGTGGAATTCATGAGATCCTCATTTTCCAGAGATGACTGGTACTGAGAAAAGACCACTTAGTGAAACCCCTCAGAATAGGAACCACAACTTAAGTATAGTTATTGAAAACGGTATCTGATTTTCAAAATCTTGACTTGAAAAATAAAAATAAAATATGAAAAAAAGTGTTTAAGTTTTCTCATATTTAACAAAATTTAAGTTATAATTTCAACTATTCACAAATTTTTAGAATGAACAAAGAATAAATCAAGCATTGACTTTATTTTGTGGTATAATCTTTGCAACAAAATTGTATGATAGCACAATACGACACCTTTCATGTTTTTCTCTTTTGGAATAATCACAAAGATCTTTTTGCAAAAATCTCTTTAATCATTTGATAACCAAATCAAAGTTCACATAGCATCTATTACATCATCATCAGCTTTCATAATTTTCTCTTCTTCAACTCAGTCTCTGAGATCACACTTTGTCAACAACTTTGAGTTCTGTAATATCACACCCATGAACTTCATAAAAACCTGAACACTTTGTAAAATTAACAATTTCACTTTGCAACTCCTTTTATTGTATTGGACCAATAAAAATGTTAATAAAAGGATTAGCAAGCAATGGGAACTAGTTTTAAAAGCAGTGCTTCATTGTGAATTTTTTTCTTCCACTGAGGATCTTTTGCTTTTATAACCAACCTAGTAAGACAGGCAATAAGCATCCACTAAAAATGAATGGCACAGACTCTTCAACAAACGGTGCTGGGACAACTGGATTCCCACATGCAGAAGAGTGAAGTTGGACCCCCACCTCACACCATATTGAAAAACTAACTCAAAATGAATGAACAGACTAAATATAAGAGCTAAAACCATGAATTCCTAGAAAACACAGGATAGCACCAAACACACGAGCAACAAAAGATAAATTGGGCTTTGTCAAGATTAAAAGCTAATGTGCATCAAGGACACTACCAAGAAAATAAAGACAACCTACAGTATGGGAGAAAATATTTGGAAATCATGTATCTGATTAAGGGTTTAATATCCAGAATATAAAGAACTCCTACAACTCAACAACAAAAAGACACACAACTAAATTAAAAAAATGGACAAAGAACTTGAATAGACACTTCTCCAAAGAAGATACACAAACTGCTAATAAGCACATGAAAAGATGTTCAATGTCATTAGTCATTTAAGAAAAAAAAAAAAAACCCACTGCCATCAAGTCGAAATCCAAGCCACCATGAGATAACCACTTCACTATACTAGAATGGCTATTATTTTAAAAACATATATGGAAAATAACAAGTGTTGACAAGGATGCATAGAAATTGGTACCCCATGGATTGCTGGTGGAATTGTAAAATGATGCAACTGCTGTGCAAAGCAATTTGGCATTTCCTCAAAAACTTAAACAAAGAATTACCATATGACCTAGCAATTCTACTCCTTAGTTTATACCCAAGAGAGCTGAAAGCAGGGACTCAAACAGATACTTGTACATCGATGTTCATTGCACCATTATCACAACAGCCAAAAGGTAAACAGTCCAATGTCCATCAACAGATGAATGAATGGATAAACAAAATGTGGTATATGCATACAATAGATTATTATTCAGGTACACAGAGAAATGAAATTCTGATACATGCTACAACATTGATGAACCTGAAAAACATACTGAGTCAAATAAGCTCAGACAAAAAAGGTCAAATATTACATGATCCCACTTAGATGAAGTATCTAGGTTAGGCAAATGGGTAGAGACAAAAGTTTATTAGTGGTCACCAGGACCTGGAAAGAAAGGGAAATGGGGAGTTTTTACTTAAGAGGTATTGAGTTTCCACTAAGGGTCAAGAAAAACATTTCAAAACACATGGTGGTGATGGTTGCACAACATAGTGAATGTAATTAATGCCACCGGTTTTTACGTTTAAAAATCATTTAAAAATTTAAAACAACAAATTTTACATTTCTTTTTGTATAATAAAATGTTTTTAAAATGACGTCAATTCTATTGATGTGAAAACATTCAAGATTTACATATTTACAGAACAATCTACAGTGATTTTGTTTGCTCAAAAGAGATGTTCATATGTATATGGCATACATATATATACACAGATACAGCATATATGTATACACACATGCACATATATAACACATCTCAAGACATCTATCTTTACAGGTGAATTTTCAGGAAAAGCATATGAGAAACTATGAACATTGTATACCTCTAAGGAATTGGCAAGGAGAGGTGTCTTTAACTCTACTTTATGTCCTCTGGAATTATTTGATTTGGAAGTATTTCAAATTATTTGATATGGAAGTATGATTTTTACAATGATAATGATGATATAGATAGGTTTTATATCAATTGCATAATAATAACAAAAAATTGGTGATTCCATCTTTCAGTTTAAATTAAGCTCTACGTTACAAGAGGTATTAAGTTTAGAAATCTCAAATTCTAATTAACTAAAAGCCTTTTCAACAGACATTCTTTGCACCAATTTTCACAAATGCAATTACTTCAGACAGAGGGCCTTTGTTTACCCCACTATCCTTTAGAGATAAACTTGATTACCAAGTCGCAAAATAAGATTTAAGAAAGAAATAGGCACAAGGTAGCAAAAGTAACTCACAATTATGACACGAAAAAAAACCTCTTCTGACAGAAGCAATTTAAAGTGTTCCAAACCTTTTTATTTAAAAGAAGATATATCATTTCAGACCAATATTCCAGTAAAATTAAAATGATAAAATGGTTTTGCAATTCTCAAAGCATGGTCCAGGCAACCAAGAGCCTATCTTGAGGTTCAAGAGACAAAATTATGCAGTGTTAAAAGAGCCATTGAAATTGCAAGATAGGACAATGGAATTTAATGTAATAAAGTACAAAAAAGTGAAATTATATAAATATAATTTTTTGATTACACAATGCAACTAACCTTTACAAAACTACTACTGCCTGAGTTTGGGTGTTAAATCAAAAAATATCCCCAATTACATGAAAAGGCTACTAAGGACCCCCACCCCTTTTTTCCAACTACATCTAAGTGGGGCTGGATTTTCTTTGTACACTTCAACCAAAGCAACAAATGACAACAAGTTCAATGAAAAAGCAGATATAGAAATTCAGCTGTCTTCTATTAAACCACACACTAATGAGACTTGAAAAATGTAAAACAATGCCATTCTCTTTTTATTTTGCTTCGGAAAATGTTATTTTTCATTTAAAAGACGTTTATGTTAACATGTAATCAGTATTTTTTAATGAATAATACTTAAAATTTTTGTTTTAATTTATAATACAGTAAATATCAATCCATAAAACCCACATAAATAAAAGCTCTTTGGAGTCCTCAATACTATTTAAAAGTGGAAAGGGGTGCTGAAATCAACAATTTTGAGAACTATCATCACAGTCTATCCTAAAGACCAAAAGACAAACAGGTGGAAACAATTCATAAACAGCTGGGACATAGACCAAAAACAAACAAAAACCCAAACTCATTGCTCTCTAGTCCATTCCGACTCCTGATAACCCTATGGGACTGGTTTGGAAACCACAGAAAATCTTTTTTTTTTTTTTTTTTCCTTTTACATAACTTATTGTTGCTGTTGTTGAGGATATACACAGCAAAACATACACCAATTCAACAGTTTCTGCATGTACCATTTAGTGGCACTGATTACATTCTTCGAATTGAGTATTCTCACCCTCCTTCTCTGAGTTGTTCCTACCTCATTAACATAAATCCACTGCCCCCCTGAGGTTCTTATCTGATCTTTCAAGTTGCTGTTGTCAATTTGATCCCGTGTAGATGCCATATTTTTACACGAATAACACATGCATTATATGTTTTCTGCCAACCATGCAACCCCCTCGCGTATTATTTTCCTAGGCGTGCTACGTGCATTATATATGTGGGTGTTTCATTTATATGGGCACATTATTTTCAAAAAAATAGTTAATTTTTAAAAGAGCATAATTCTCAAGGCAGAGATTTTTTTACTAGTCAAGCTAAGCTACTGTTCAGTTTTAAGATGATATTTTCGGTTTAATGTTTAAAGATTATTTCAGGGCAATAGTTTCAGGAGTTCATATAATCTTCATGGTTTCAGTATGTCTGGAGTTCATGAGCTTTTGAAATTCTGTTCTGCATTTTCCCTCTTTTCAGTAGGATTCTTCTACGGAATCTTTGATCAAAATGTTCAGTAATGGTAGCCAGGCACCATCCACTTCTTGTTTCATGGCAAAGGAGGCAATTAGTCAACATTACATATCCTCCACCTATTCCTGACTCTCTTTCTTCCTGTTTTTCCAGGTGAACAGAGATCAATTGTTGGGCCTTGCATGGCCAATTGTAAGCTTTTAAGACTCCAGGCACTATGCAACAGACTAGGAGATAGAATAGAAGCACTAAACATGTTATCAGTCCTATTAACTGGGATGTCCCATGAAACCATGGCCCTAAACCTCCAAACCAAGGAACAAAATTCCATGAGATATTTGGTTGTAAATAAGCAGCCTCAGCAGCTATTTTTTTTTTTTTTTGGTTGTTGTTGTAAATATATCACACACTTTTGACAATTCAACCTTTTACAGGTGTATAACTTACTGACAGCAATTACAATAATCAGCTGTGCAACCCTACCCTTAAACAACACGATATTTCCATCACTATTAAGCTCCCCCTTTCCCTCTCCCTTCCGTCCCCGGTAACCACTAATAAACTTTAGTCTCTATACATTTGCCTTTTCTTGTTTTTTATGTAAGTAAGGTCATACAATATTTGTCCTTTTGTGATAGGCTTATTTCGCTCAGCATAATGTCTTAAAGCTCCATCCATACTGTAGCATGTACCAAGACTTCATTTCTGGTACTGGATGAATGGTATCCCAATGTATGTGCGTACCACATTTTGTTTATCCATTCATCTGCTGATGGGCATTTAGGTTGTTGTCACATTTTGGCTATTGTAAACAGTGCTGCAATGACAATTGGTGTACAAGTCTCTGAGTTTCTGCTTCCAAGTCTTTCAAGTGTATACCTAGGAGTGGAATTGCTAGGTCATATGGTAGTTCTAGTTTTAGTTTTTTGAGGAACTACCACACTGTTTTCCACAACAGCTGTACCATGCTGTATTCCCACCAGCAATGAGTAAGAGTTCCAACTACCCCATATCCTTGCCAACATTATTTTTTTTAAATTTAGCCACCCTAGTGGGAGCAAAATGGTATTTCAATGTGGTTTTGATTTGCATCCCTGTTGGTTAATGACACTCGGCATCTTTTCATGTATTTGGTGGCCATTTGAATGTCTTCTTCAGTGAAATGTCTATTCAAGTCCTTTGCCCATTTTATGATTGGGTTATTTGTCTTCTTGTTGTCAAAGTTTTATACATATATTTTGGTTACTAGATTCTTTCTTGATATATGCTTTCCAAAGATATTCTCCCAGTCGGTAGCTTGTCTTTTCACTTTTTTTGGTAAAGTCTTTAGATGAACGCAAGTCTTTAATTTTCATGCGGTCTCATTTGTCTTTTGCTGTGTGTGCTTTTATTATTAGGTAATCCATCGTTAAAATCTTGGCCTGAAAACGTTGCCACTGCTTTTCCTTCTAAGAATTTTATGGTTTTAGTATGCCCATTTAGGTCCTCAACCTATTTTCAAGTCACTATAATTACTGATAAGAAGTGATTTGCTTGTGCCTTTTTTGTGTGTCTTATGCTTACTTTGTCCTTTACTACTGCTTGCTTTTGTGGTTTGTTAGTTTATTGTAGTGAGCTTTTTTACTTCCCTTCTCCTCTCATGTATGTTTTTAAATATACTTTCTTAGTGATTCCAATGATTACATTTAACAGCTTGTATTTATAACATTCTAGGGTAAGTTGGTACCAATTTAACTTCAGTAACGTGCAAGAAATCCTATATCCATGCCATTCCTCTCTCCCCCTTCTTTTGTTGTTGTTATCACTAATTATGTCTTCAGATTTCTTGTGCTCTGTTAACAATTTTATCCTTGCTTTTTATATATTTGCTACTAAATTGTGTTCTGTTAAATGAAGGACAAAACATTCAGAATTATCAATGAATACCTTATTACTAGGCCTTATACTTGTTTATTCATTTCCCTTTATCAAAGATCTTTCTTTTCATGTATAGCTTTGAATCACTTTCTAGTGTATTTTCACTTCCATCTACAGAACTCCCATTAGTACTTTTTGGAGGGCTGGTCTGGTGGGTAAGAACTCTCTCAGTATGTTTATCTAGGAATGTTTTAAATTTCACCCTCATTCTTGAAGGGTAGTTTCGCTGGGTATAGTATTCTTGGTTGACAGTGTTTTTTGTTTGTTTGTTTGTTTTCCTTTTTTTACCTTTTTCTTCCAGGACTTTAAATATTTCACTCCACTGACTTCTGGCCTCTGATGTTTTGAAGGAGAAATTGACACTTAGTCTCATTGATGATAAGACTGTATCTGACTGTTTGCTTCTCTCTCACTGCTTTCAGGATTCTCTACTTTTTGAGAGCCTAACTATGATGTGTCTTTGTGTAGAGCTCTTTGGGTTTATACAGCCTGGGGTACTTTGAGCTTCTTGGATTTGTAAATTGATGTTCTTTGTTAAACTGAGGAAGTTTTCTGTCAATATTTCTTTAAATATTCTTTGTTCCTTTCTCTCTCTCATATCCTTCTGGAATTCTCATGATGCATATATTAGGTCTCTTGTGGTTGTCCTGTAATTTCATTAAACTCTGTTCAGTCTTCTTGAGCCTCCATTCTTGCTGCTCTTCAGTGTCAGTAATTTTAACTATCTTACCCTCTAATTTGCTGATTCTTTCTTCTGCCTGATTAAAAATGTTGCTAAATCCTTCTGTGTTTCTCATTCCAGCTATAGTCCCTTTCAGTTGCAATATCTCTTTAGATCCTCATTAAGCTCATGCATTGTTTTACTTATTCCTTTTTAGCTCTGTCTATATTTTCCCTGAGCCCTGGTGACTTAGTGGTTAAGAGCCCAGCTGCTGTCATGGATTGAATTGTGCCCCACAAAAACATGTTTATCAATTTGGCTAGGTCACGATTCCCAGTATTGTGTGATTGTCCACCATTTTGTCATCTGATGTGATTTTCTTATGTGTTGTAAATTCTATCACTATGATGTCAATGAGATGGGATTAGTGCCAGTTATGTTGATGAGACAGGACTTAATCTACAAGATTAGATTTTGCCTTAAATCAATCTCCTTTGAGATATGAAAGACAGAAGTGAGCAGAGAAACATGGGGACCTCATACCAGCAAGAAGGCAGTGCCAGGAGCAGAACACATCCTTTGGACTCAGGGTCCCTGTGCCTGAGAAGCTCTTAGACCAGGGGAAGACTGATGACAAGGACCTTCCTCCAGAGCTGGAAGAGAGAAAGCCTTCCCCTGGAGCTGATGCCCTGAATTCGGACTTCTACCCTACTAGACTATAACAAACTTCTCTTTGTTAAAGCCATACTTGTAGTATTTCTGTTACAGCAGCACTAGATGACTAAGACAGCTGCTAACCAAAAGGTTGGCCAAAAAGTCAATAGTTCCAATTCACCCGCCACTCCTTGGAAACCAGAGGGGGCAGTTCTACTCTGTCTACAGGGTTGCTATGAGTCAGAATTGACTCAACGATAACAGCATGTAGTATATTTTCCCTTAGTTCTTCAATTATGTTTAGTGTTGCTGTATTATATTCTTCCTCTTTTTCATTACTTTGTCATCCCTAGATGTGCTACTACTCCCTTTATCATGTTCATTTGAATGAGCCATTATTTCTCTGTTCTTTGTGTGTCTTGTGATTTTTTGTTGAGGCACTGGAATTTACAAGTGTTAACGTTCTCAGTTTTCCCTAGTATACGGTGTTTTTGCTTACACTATGTTCTGCAAAAATACTCTTAGGCAACCAGAACCTTCACCTTTAACTTACCATTTCCTGTCCATTTCTGTGATAGCTCCTTCTCCCTCACTGGTTTAATTAGGATTTGAAAGTTCCAGATTTCGGTTTTCAACTTTCAATCTCTCCCACACATAACAGAGAACAGAACACGCTGTAGTCAATCTGTTCACTAGTAGGCAACACCACTCTGGCAAGGTATCGTGTACTAACCAATCTGTCCACCAGGGGACACAGACCTCTCTTTCTGATTATTATTCCGTTCCTCTCTGTTTCTGCAACCGTATTTTCAGTCAGAAAACCCACACCCAGTGAGCCCCCTTCAGGGCTGGGTGTTTTCCTCTGGTTTTGCCCAAGGCTTCCTTCCCTGTTCTATGGGGGCTGCTTATATCTGAGCTGGCATAAAGAAGCAGCACAGGCCAATTTTCCTCTGTTGCAGGAGATGGAGAGGCTGCGACTTCCCAGAAGGACCTCCAAGAGATCTGTCTTGTTGATTTCAGAGCTAATTGGCCCTGGGGTGGTTGGGAGCAGTCTCCACTTAGATGACCCACCTCCTGATTCCACTGAAGGGAACTTTCTGCAGAAGTCCGTATCAGTCCAGTAGCCAAAAGATACTGGTTGGGGAGGGGTTGTCACACACTTTGAATGGACCCCCAGGGAGGTCTGCCTTGTTGCTATCAGAGCCCCCCTGTAGTACGGTGGCTGTGGGTGTAGCTTCCACTAAGGATGTCTCCTTCCTAGCACATAACAGCCTCAGTCAGCAGTCTTCAGTGCCAACTGAAAGGTGAATTAAAAAAAAAAAAGTGAATAGACAGACCCAAATTGATCCCTAGAGAGGTCTGTCCTGTTTGTTTCAGAAGCCTGAGTTATGGCGTACACAGGGAGGCAGGTAGAGTGCTGACTATGGGAACAGATTCTATTTCAGGGGCCTTCTGTAGCAGTCTGCAACAGCCTGGAAACCAACAATTACCAAGTGGGAGGGGGGTGTCATGCTCTGGTCAGATCCTCATTGAGGTCTGTCTTGTTGCTGTCAGAGAGTCCCCCGATACACTGTTGGCTGTGAGTGCAGCCTCCACTCAAGGCTCCTGTTTCCTGGCACATGTAAGCCTCAGTCAGCAGTCCCCAGCACATACCAGAAGTGGGGGCAGGCTAAACCTAATTGTCCGCTGGACAGGTATGTCCTGTTGGTTTCAGAGGCCAGAGCTGTGAGGTGCACACGGAGGCAGGTAGAATGCTGACTATGGGAGCAGACTACACTGCAGGAGCATTTTGTAATGGCTGTACATCTTTATGGAAACAGACTGCCACATCTTTCTCCCACAGAGCAGCTGGTGGGTTCAAACTGCTGACTTTTCAGTTTTTAGCAGTCAGGTGCTTAACCACTGTGCCACCAGAGCTCGGGGAGCATTAAATGTTACCACTACTAAATGTTTTTAAATAGAGTTCAATGTTTTTTAAAGAAGAAAAGATATTTTAAAAAAGTATAGTCTTTTATATATATAAACCTACATATTTACATTTCCAGTGCTCTTCATTCCATTTTATAGATTTGAGTTACCATCAGGTGCCATTTACTCTCAGCTTGAAAGACTTCTTTTATTATTTCTTCTAAGATCAGTCTGTTAGCTACAAAAACTCTCAATCTTTGTACAGTAATGTCTTTATTTCTCCTTGATTTTTGAAGGATAACCCAGAACAGATAGCTTTGTTAAATACATAATCGTTTATGGACTTTTTTTTCTTTCAACAATTGAATATGTCATTTCACTGCCTTCTGGCCTCAACTGTTTCTGATATGTCAGCCATTAATTGTATTGATGCTCCTCTGTATATGATAAGCTGTTTCTCTCTTGCTGCTTCCAAGATTTTCTCTGTCTTTCAACAGATTGACTATGCTGTATCTAGGTGAAGGACTTACTAATGAAGATCAAAGACCACAGCCTTCAGTATGGATTGCACCTCAACAGAAAGAAAACAAAAATCCTCACAACTGGACCAACGAGCAACATCACGATAAATGGAGAAAAGACTGAAGTTGTCAAGGATATCATTTTACTTGGATCCACAATCAACAGCCATGGAAGCAGCAGTCGAGAAATCAAAAGATGCATTGCATTGGGTAAATCTGCTGCAAAGGACCTCTTGAAAGTGTTGAAGGGTAAAGATACCACCTTGAAGACTAAGGTGCGCCTGACGCAAGCCATGGTATTTCCAATCGCATCATACACATGTGAAAGCTGGACAACGAATAAGCAAGACCGAAGAATTGATGCCTCTGAATTGCGGTGTTGGCAAAGTATATCGAATATACCACGGACTGCCAAAAGAATGAACAAATCTGTCTTGGAAGAAGTACAACCAGAATGCTCCTTAGAAGCAAGGATGGCCAGACTGCGTCTTACATACTTTGGACATGTTGTCAGGACGGATCAGTCCCTGGAGAAGGACATCATGCTTGGCAGAGTACAGGGTCAGCGGAAAACAGGAAGACCCTCAATGAGGTGGACTGACACAGTGGCTGCAGCAATGAGCTCAAGTATAACAACGATTGTAAGGATGGCTCAGGACCGTGCAGTGTTTCTTTCTGTTATGTACAGGGTCACTGTAAGTTGGAACCAACTTGACGGCACCTAACAACAACAAAGGTGTAGGTTTCTTTGTATTTATTCTACTTGGAGTTCACTGAGCTTCTTGATGTGTGGTTTAATGTTTTTCATATTTGGAAACCTTTCCAAAAGACTGTTTTTCTCTCCTGGCATTTTGGGATTCACATCATACATAGGCTGTACACTTGATGTTTCCCACAGATCTCTGAAGCTCTGTTCGTTTTTCTTTATTTTCCTCCCTGTTTTTGAGACTGGATAGTTTCTTTTTCTGGCTCCTTGAATCTTCTACTGAGCTACTCTCCTGAATATTTCAGTTCAGTTATTATATTCTTCAACTTTAGAATTTCATTTGATGCTTTTTTTTCTAAGTTTTTACTTTGGAATAAATTTAAATTATAGAAAAGTTGTAAATATAGTACAGAGAGTTCCTGTATATACTTTATTCAGGCTCTGTTAATGCAACTTACATAACCATGATACATTTGTCAAAAGCAAGAAAACACTGGTTTAAAAAAAAAATTAACTAAAATACAGACTTTATTCAAATTTCATCAGTTTTTCCACTAATGCCCCTTTTCTGCCCCAAGATGCAATACAGGATATCAGATTGCATTTAATTATCATGACTCCTTAGACCCCTTGATCTGTAACAGTTTCTCAGTCTTTACTTGTTTTTCATGACCTTGACAGTTTTAGAGAGTACTTGTTAGGCAATCTTGTAGAATAACATGGAATTTGGCTTTGTCTGTTGTTTTCTCATCATTAGACTGAGGTTATGGACTCTGGAGACCAACACTACAAAGGTCAAGTGCTCTTCTCATTGCATTATATGACGGAGTCTTTTTTTTTTTTGTATAACAAATTCCTATATCCTTATTGAGAATCTCCATTTCTTGGTTTATTGTCATACTTTCCTTTAATTCTTTAAACATGGTTTCTCTTAGTTCTTGAAAAAAAAAAAAAAAAAAACTTTTTTAGTCTTTACTAATTCCAGTGTTCAAGGACACTCACAGACCATTTCTATTGACTGAATTTTTTCCCTGTGTATGGGCCATGCTCCCTGTTTCTATGTATGTTTTGTAATTTTTCTGTTGTTGAAATTAGGCATTTTAGGTAATATATTGTAGAAACTCTGGATTCTAATTTCTTCCCCCTGAAGGATGCTGTTGTTACTGTTTTGTGTCTGTTTGGTAGCTGCCTGGGCACAATATGTAAAATCTGTCTCTCCTGTGATATGGACTCACTGATCTCTCTTTTTAAGTCCACTTTCCTAGGACTTGCCCCTCTGTCTGTGTAACTTAGTGGTCCATCAGTGATTGGACAGAGGTACTGAGCAAACAGAAGCCAGTAAGGTTTCCAGTGTGTGCTGATAGATATGTGTGTGGGTAGGGGAACAAATTCGAAGTTCAGTCCATTTCCAGGTTTACACTGGGTTTAACTTTCTATAGGGCCCTTTCAAGTCTCCTAAGCACAGGCATGCAGCTTCAGGTCAGCTGAAAGTATGTGAATAGCTTGGGCCCTCTCAGGTTTTTCCCGTGTATGTGCACAGCCTCATTCAGGAATATTCTTGTCCCTAACACTACCACAACCTCAGACTATTTGAGATGAGGCACTAGACCTCCCCTGCACCTCTAAAAATTCATACCCACAGATAAGGCCACTGGGTATCATCATCGCTCCATGTGTTGTAGGCCCCCTTCAACTGAGGTCCTTATGACTGCTTCTCCCTGTCAGAATCTCCATGTCAACCAAGCTGGGGCAGAGGAGATGGAATGTGAGCAGCACCATTCTAGAATTCCAGAAATTTCCATTGTTCTTATCCCAAGCTCAGCAGCGTAACACTTTTCAACTGGCCTCTGGTCAATTTCCACTGGCAGGGTTGTTTTTTTTTCACTTTTGCCCAGCTATATAGCTGCTTTTTAAGAAGATTGCTAATCTACTCATTCCATCATAGGTAGAAATCTACCCTCTGAATTCAATGGTTTTCTAGTAATACCTGAAGAAAGAAAATATATAAGTAGTATTTATCTAACTATAAAATGAACATATTAACTGTATTTTACAGAATTTGAATTTTTCACGAAATTATTATTTAGTGTCCAACAAAATGTCCATATTTCTACTATTAACTTTTTCAAGTTTTGCCATTTCTAGGGCCTTATCTAATTAAGCCTTTTAAAATGAATGAATGATTGAAATATAAAACTTTGCACAACTGGCTTACTCTATTAGCCATTTTGATTCCATGCCAAGGATCCAGACTCTGTGATTAGTACTGTTTTATCAAATCCAACAAACATCTGCATGTGCATGCTCACTTTACATACTGTTGTGGACATTCTATTGATCTTTGTCAATAAAACAACTCAATGCTTCCATCATCAGTCATGCTTATTTTTTAAAGGTAGAACCTTGAATTGTTCACTTATAAAAATACTTCAAAAGCATTTAGTATTCCAGTACCTCGAAATAAAATGCAGTTTCTCAAAAATCACATCTTCTAATTTAGAATTACTTCTAAACTGTCTCTCCTTTCCTGACTTTGTAACTGAAGACAGGCAGCTTTTGGAGAAGCCTCAAGAATGTACCATTGCATGAATAAAAGCAAGCTTTAGAATGTTGTATACATGACGATATTATTTATGTAAAAATATTAGTATACTTGCTCCTCACTTACCAACATGGTTAGGTTCCAAAGACCAGTTCATTAAGTGAAAATTGGCATTGTGCAAAAATGGAGGATGACAACATCAGATCATAAAAAATGAAGGATGACTACATCATTACATAACTGTCAAATTACATCATTACGTAACTGCCAAACTACTGGGATTCATGGCCCAGCCAAGTTGACCCATAATCTTAACTATCACAGCCAATGTTACTCTCACCTTGCACCTCAATGTTCATTACTGCCAGACATACGTTGTTAATGTGCAAAAGTCAGGTAGTAGATTTTTTACTATTGTTGTAAATACAAAAATACCAGATAACAAGATAGTCGATAAGTTAGAGTAGGTGTACACGGAACTCTGTATACTGTTTATGAAGGCATATGTGTCATAAAAGAATGAAAACACAGATATACACCCAATTCTCGACAGTGGTTATATCGTGACAGAAAAGAAGGAATAAATAAAGTTGGGGACAGGAACACAGGGAACTTCAACTTCATGTCTAATGTTTTATTTCTATAAAAGAAAGCAAAGATCAGGAACGATTTGATTTAGGTTTAAAATTTTAAAAAAGGAAAAATTCTCAATTATAAAGACAAATTCATAATACTGCCTTTTAAAGCAAGTAACATGTTGCTGTAAAAAAAAATCAGCATAGCACGCTTTTAAAATACCTGGGATGGGGGGAGGGAGTGGCTGCCAAACAAACATAGAAGGTGCGAGTTATCTGCATAAAAATACAACAGCGTCCCCTCTGGCAGAGGACAAAAGATGGAACCTGGGAAGAACACAGAGTGGGTTTCAAAGATACTGGCAAATGTTTTATTTATTAAGTGGAATAGTGGGTAAATATGAAGTATTTCATATTAAACTATTCAAAATAACTGTACTGGAAAAAATAACAGTCTCTCTGCTACCAATCCAACACCAAAACCAAACCAATTGCCACTGAGTCAATTCCAACTCATAGCAGCCCAAGAGGACAGAGTAAAACTGCCCCATGGGGTTTCCAAGGCTGTAATCTTTATGGAAGCAGACTGTCACATCTTTCTCCTGAAGAGCAGCTGGTGGTTTCAAACAGCCAACCCTTCAATTGATGGCAAAGCACTTAACCACTGCCACCAGGGCTCCTTATTCTCTGATACCAGAGGTATTAAAAATTTCAGATGGTGAGACCAGCCAAATCTGTTAATTAGAAATATCAAACTCTTGAAGTTATAATTTAACACTTTGCTTCAGAGATAATTGTCTAAACATGAAAGTCATTAATTCATGAAAGAAATATACAGGTAGTCCCCAACTTACAACAGGGCTCCATTCTGAAGACTGCTCCGTCATAAATTGGTACTGACGTAAACTGAATAGCACTTTTTTTTTAGTTTTCACTATTATTGCCTTTTATTATCAGTATCTTCATAAATCCAATCTTAATTGTCTTTGGGGGTTAGAAACATTACATCTGAGAATGATAACATAAGCAAATTATGCACTGCAACATTGTATGCAGTATATCACTAAGGATAAGACCGGTGCCCCTGCATTGTAACTCAAATAGGTTGTAAGTCAGGGACTACAAATGTTACTAAGTGAAAATTTGAAAACTTCCAGATACCCCTTTTATGGACTGAATTACGTCCCCCCAGAATGTGTTGTAAATCCTGATCCCTATATCTGTGGTTATGATCCCATTTGGGAATGGGTTTTCTTTGGTAAGAGGTTGTATCAGTATAGGGTGTGTTTTAAGCCAGTCACCTTTGAGATATAAAAAGGACAGATTAGACAGAGAAGCAAGCAGAGATGGGGGAAGAGAGATGCCACAGTACGTGAAGATCACCAGGGAACCAAGGAACAAGGACCTTCTCCCAGAGCCTACAGACAGTGAAAGCCTTCCCCTGGAGTCTGCCTTGAATTAGGGCTTTTAGCTTCCTAAACTGTAGGAAAATAAATTTCCATTTGCTACAGCTATTCAGCTGTGGTATTTCTGTTACAGCAGCGCTAGATAACTAAGATGCATCCCCCCAAAAAACAGTTAAAGGAAAAAGGATCAGAGAAAATATTTTAAAAACATCAAAACAGATTAAGATATTACCAAAAAAGTTCTTACAGATGAATTTTATAAAAAGTGACCAAGCCCTTTCTAAACAGATAAATGGGCAAAGAACAAGAGCAATAATGTACAAAAGAGAAACCACTACTAGTGATCAAACTTGCCAAAACTGCTAAATCGCGCTGGTTGATCACAATGGTTAACCACTCAGCTGCTGACTAAAAAGTCTGGTAGTTCAAATCCAACCAGTGGCTCCGTGGGAGATGACCTGGAGATCTGTTCCCATAAAGATTATGGCCTAGGAAACTATACGGGGCTGTTCTACTCTGCCCTGTAGGGTTTCTATGGGTCAAAATTGACTCAGTAACACCCAACAACAAGCAAAGAAAATAAGAAGTGATGTAGTAAAATAGTAATCATGATACCCAACGTACAGAAGGGGTGGGAAAACTAGTCACATGATGTTGGTGACGGAGCAGTATGTCTTAGAAAAGTATTCTAGAAGTGCATATCCAAATTCTATAAACATGCTCAAACTTTCTGGGCCAGTAATCCCACTTTTACAAAAACCATCCTAAATCAATGAAAAACCAAAATGTGGTATATACATACAATGGCATATTATCCAGATTAATGGAAATTAAATCCTGATATACCCTATGACATGGATGAGCCGTAAAACACCATGCTGAGTGAAACATGAGACACAAAAGAACAAATATTATATGATCCTACTTACATAAAAATAGCTAGATTAGGCAAATGTATAGAAACAAAAGTTTATTAGTGGTTAGCAGGGGCTAGGGGAGGGGAAGATGGGCAGTTATTGCTAAAGGGGTCCTGGGTTTCTGTTTGGAGTGGTGAAAACTTTTGGAAATGAAGAGCACAACATGATGAACGCACAATTAATGTCACTGACTCGTACACTTAAAAATGGTTAAAACAGAAAACTTTTTGTTGTATACTTTTACCCCCCCAAAAAAAAGAATCCTAAAAAAAAATTCCAAAATATGGAGGAAGCTGTGCATAGCATGTTCTTAGAATGTTTTTTTTTTCCTAAAAGCAAAATTTTAAAGCCATCTAAATAACCGTATATTGGATATTAGTTAAACTATGGTGGATATATATAAAGAATTATACAATCTTAGAAGTTAAAATTACAAAAATTACTCCACTTCAAGCTTCTGACTAATTCGTCTTTTAGACAATGGTTGCTAAGACTTATGTACTTGTCACAGACTACTAGTTGCCCCCTAAAATGGAGCAAGGCTCCATTTTCTTGCTTCCCTTATGGTAGGTGTAGCCATGTGACTACGCTATCACGAACGCAACGTGAGCAGGAGAGATGGCACAATTTCTTGCTCACCTCCTCAATGGTAAACTGCCCTGAACTTCCTCTCTCTTTTCCCTCCCACAGGCTGGTGTGTGGATTGGTAGTGACTCACAGACAACCATGACAAGTGGGACAGAATCACCTCATCAGCCTATACCCATTTCCAGGCTGTTACATGACAGCAAAATGTTATTTTAAAGACTACCATTGCAAATTCATAATTTAAAAAAGCACATTTCAAAAAGCTACACAGTTATAAGTATCAGCCCAGGTGGTACAGTGGTCAAGAGCTAACCAAAAAGGTCGGCAGTTTAAATCCACCAGCCGCTCCTTGGAAACCCTATGGGGCAGTTCTACTCTGTTCTATAGGGTTGCTGTAAGTCGGAACCGACTCGACAGCAATAGGTTTGGTTTCTGGTTTCATTATTGATCACAAATATCTCAAAATATACAGATACAAACATGGCAAATACACAAAACATTATAGTTGTGGGATTAGGAATAATTTTTTAAAAAAACTTTTGAAAATATTGTTAAATTACTTTGATAATTTAAAAAATTGAAACTGTTGAATTAAAATGGAGGTGCAATTCTTAAAACAGTGAAACGCAGTTTCAAAATAGGCTTAAGGAATTTTTATCCTATCCAACATGGAATCCTCTAGCAACTATTACAAATCTAGGGCGCTTAGACTGCAATCTAGCTATTTGTGTTCTTTCTTTAATAAATTAAGAAGTATCTACTCATATTCCTCTAAACAAACAAAAAAAAACCCAGCAAACCCAGTGCCATCAGTTCCAACTCATAGCGACCCTATAGGACAGAGTAGAACTGCCCCAAAGAGTTTCCAAGGAGCACCTGGCAGATTTGAACTGCTGACCCTTTGGTTAGCAACCGTAGCACTTAACCACTATGCCACCAGGGTTTCCCATATTCCTCTAGCTAGCAGCAATAGCCAAATAAGAGTGTTTCCATGTAAGGAAATAAACACTCTCTACTTTGTAAATAAGTGGATATCAAAAGGGACTCTGCAGCTAAGGCGAAAGGAAGAAATGATAAAGCAAAAGAGAGCAGAACAGAATATTTCAAAGGGCAGCTAGAGAAGACAAAGTATTACAATGAAACGTGCAAAGACCTGGAGTTAGAAAACCTAAGGGAACTACACACTCAGCATTTCTCAAGCTGAAAGAACTGAAGGAAAAACTGTAAAATTCAAGTTACAATACTGAAGGATTCTATGGGCAAAAAGTTGAACAATGCAGGAAGCTTCAAAAGAAGATGGAAGAAATACACCGAGTCAGTGTAAGAAAAAGAACTGGTCCATCCATGTTCAGCCATTTCAGGAGGTAGCATATGATCAAGAACTGAAGGCACTGAAGGAAGAAGCTCGAGCTGCACTGAAGGCACTGTCAAAAAACAAGGCTCCAGGAACTGAAAGAATACCAACTGAGACACTGCAACAAACAGATGCAGCACTGAAGACGCTCAGTCATCTATGGCAAGAAATTTGGAGGACAGCTGCCAGGCCAACCTACTGGAAGAGATCCATATTTGTGCCCATTCCAAAGAAAGGTGATACAACAGAATGCAGAGGTTATAGAACAGTATCATTGATATCACACACAAGTAAAATTTTGCTGAAGATCATTCAAAACGGTTACCCTGTTTTATTGACTATGCAAAGACATTCGACTGTGTGGATCACAACAAATCACAGATAACATTGCGAAGAATGGTAATTCCAGAACACTTAATTGTGCTCATGCAGAAGCTGTACATAGACTAAGAGGCAGTGTTTTGAACAGAACAAGGGGTCTGGGTAGTTTAAAATCAGGAAAGGTGTGTGTCTGGGCTATATCCTTTCACCATACTTAATCAATCTGTATGCCAAGCAAATAATCCGAGAAGCTGGGCTATAAGAAGAATGTGGCATCAGGGTTGGAGGAAGACTCATTAACAACCTGCGATATGCAGACGACATAACGTTGCTTGCTAAAAAAGGACTTGAAGCACTTACTGATGAAGATCAAAGACTACAGCCTTCAGTACGAACTGCACTTTAACATAAAGATAACAAAAACCTTATCAAATGGGCCAATAAGCAACATCATGACAAACAGAGAAAAAACTGAAGTTGTCAAGGATTTCATTTTACTTGAATCCACAATCAACAGCCACTGGAGGCAGCAGTCAAGAAATCAAAAGATGCATTGCACTGGGCAAATCTGCTGCAAAAGACCTCTTTGACGTGTTAAAAAAGCAAAGTTGTCACCTTGAAGACTAAGGTGGCCCTGGCCCAAGCCATGGTATTTTCAGTCATCTCATACACATGCCAAAGCTAAACAAGGAATAAGGAAAACTGAAAAAGAATTGATGTCTTTGAATTATGGTTTTGGCAAAGAATATTGAATACACCATGGACTGCCTGTACAAGGAACAAATCTGTCTTGGTAGAAGTACAGCCAGAATGCTCCCTAGAAGGGAAGATGGTGAGATTTCATGTCATGTACTTTGGATGTGTTATCAGGAGGGGCCAGTCCCTGGAGAAGGACATCATGATTAGTAAGTTAGAGGATCATCAAAAAAGAGGACAAGCCTCAACAAGATGGACTGACACAGTGGCTGCAACAATGGGCTCAAACATAGCAACGATTGTTATGATGGTGCAGGACCTTCTGTTGTACTTAGGGTCATTATGAGTTGGAATTGACTCAACCGCACCTAACACTTTGAAAATAATAAATTTTTTTTTACTCTATTTTTTCTATTTGTTAGAGAAAACAGAGCCTAAAAGCAAAAGGATATATCAGAACCTGACCCATCAAGAAGCTTGATACCTTTTCTCACTCAGCAACTTCCCTTATTCTACAACTCTTAGAAATTATGAGCTAGCCCCACCGTGAAAAGCATAGCTTCTCATAAAACAGCAATTTCATGTAATTATTCCCCCAAATAGAGAAACCAACAGTCCAGCCCAAATAAAGCTGTTTAAATCTTTGTTGTTCTCTCATATCTGAAACTACATTATCTCTCTAAAAATATAATTTATACAGTATCTTGATCCAAGCCTCCTAGTGATTAAATTCAGGACTTGGAGAAGTGCAGAACCCTACACATTCATGAATCTGTCTAATTACAGAAAAAGGAGGTACCCTGATTCCCTATAACATGCACCATAAAAAAGTCACTATTTATAGAGCTAAGTTATCCAATGAGAGAATCACTAGGCACATGTGGCTATAAAACACATGAAATTGAGATGTGCTGTAGGTGTGAAATACACACTCGGTTTTGCAGACTCAGTACCCCTACAAAATGTAAAATATGTCATTAATCATTTTAAATATTGATTATGTTAAATTAATATTTTTAATGGATTAAGTAAAATATACTGAAATTAATTTCATCTTTTTAAAATGTGGCTACAGAAAAGTTTAATCTCTAACTCCATAATCTTATGCTGAAAAGAGGGTTTGTTGATCTGGTGTTATGTCACACAGGGTATCGAAGATAAGGGCTGTCTACAGTCACCTGGTTACTCAACAGCAGAGTCCAACTTATTAAGACAACCAAGGCCCCAGGAAAAATTGAAGCTTTTTATAAATTCCTTAAAGGCTGGGAACCTCTCATTCTGACCATGTCATCTACTAGTTTTATATGAACGAATGTGAATACTATTAACTTACAAGGCTCTCCAGAAATCTTCTAGTCAGCATTTTAAGAATCAGTTGTGCCCATCTTGAGACAGCGTAAGATCCTGAAACACAGAAATGACTTGACGCCATCCACCATAGCCCCTGTTGCAGCACTGCCAGAAGGGGAAAGGAGGAGAGCAGGTAGAGAAGAAAGCTGGATTCTCAGTAGGACTGCGTCACTGAGGGGACTTAAGAAAGGTTTGATGTTTGTTTCACACTTGCTGAAGGTCTACTTTGTACCTAGCACTGGGCTGAACAGAGCTAAATAAACAGTGTCTACTCCTTTTTACTCCTCAGAAGTTCACAGTCTAATAAAACATACTGAAGTCAGGGCAGATCAGAGTACAAGGTCAGCCATTCTAAGAGTTAGTCTTGGGCTACAACCTTAAGGACTAAAATCAAAATTGGTTAATAAAGGCATATGAATCAGTAGACAAAAATCTGAGGCTCACTGGACTCAGGAAACAAGGAAAGTTATAAATAAATGAGAATCCAAGCATTCTAGGAGTACGAAAAATGGACTCCAAGAACTCTGCAATGTTACGTACATTTCTGAATTTTTTTTGTGTGTGTGGTGAAAGTCCATGGCATGGAACATTCAAAAGATTCTGAGGCAGTGGTCTCCAAACTGTTAATATATTTATTTATAAATCATATACACATAGTATTATGTACTCCGGAGCCCTGGTAGCACAGTGGTAAAGAGTACAGCTGCTAACCAAAAGGTCGGCAGTTCAAATCCACCTTGCGCTCCTTGGAAACCCTATGGGGCAATTCTACTCTGTCCTATAGGGTCATGATGAGTCAGAATCGAGTCGACTGCAACAGGTTTGGTTTTGGTTTTTTAATTACGTACTCTATGTATCATATATAAGATTAAAGTTTAAAAAATGATAAGGTTAAAAATAAATACAGATGTCTGAATATTTTCCTATCTCAGTGGATCTTCTCATATAGCCCACTTGAACCCTGCTGTAAAGTGTTCTAACATTAAAAGCAATTAAAAAGCACTTGCTCATGGGGGAAAAAAGGGTGGAAAACCTCTTCAAAGTTATCAGAACTATACTTCAAATGAAAATGGGCAAAGGCCACCAATAAAAATCCTTCAGGTCACTTTCAGAAAGTTTTTCTCTGAAAATTAATTTGAAGCATTTTCATAAAGAGACAGGAAAAGATCAAACTAGAATCTTGGTTCTACACATTTCTGTGCTCTGCATTTTATCTTCAAATCATCCTCTTCTATGTTAATAGCATAAGCCATTAAAACTCCTTTAAAATGTAAGATATAAATTATCTTTAAAAATAAAGATTTTAGAAAAGCTGCCTATATACAATGGGTCCTATTTTCTATTTTTCTTACTATAAAATTGGAGGTAGTACCACAAAATTAAAAATATTAGCTTGGGGGGAGAGATGGCGTCCCAGCTGCTTTAGCAGTGAGGCGCTCGTGTTGTGCATCCAGCTCTCACTCATTCATTCTCGACAGTCGTTACCAAGCATAAATTTTTTTTCTCCAATTCCACACTCAGTCCTTTACCTTTCCTTTTACTGAATATTAAAAACAGTGTGAACAGCCAATCATACATTAAAAGATTTTTATCAAATTAGTATGTTGAAATGTTTACATGTGGAAGAATTTAAAATACTGAAAACTTTCATTAATATTAATTTTACTCCCATGACTACATCATTAAATAAACTTAAAGCTGACTAGATAAAAGTTTGGCACTATAGATAGAACAGCACTTTATTAAAAAGCAGGGAAAAAGCTGGAAGTTTGCCACAAGAATAAAACATTCATTATTAATACTAATTCAAAAACTGATTTAAAAAATACGCAGTTGCCAACAGAAAAATAGGCAAGAAATACATCTCACAGAAAATAGATAGCAGACAATAATAAACATATATTACAAGTTTAGTATCAAAAAAAAAAATCCATGGAATGGAAACTAAAAATTCTAGCAAGGCATGAAAAGGCACTCACATGCTGCTCATGGCGATGTAAATTGGTACCACTTTTCTGTAAAGAAATTTGACAATATGCTTTGATCTATAATCCTACTAGGAAATGATTTTAAAAGTTAAAGATTTATGTATGAAAATGGCCATCACAATATTTTATTTATGTACAGAAAAAATATTGAAAGAAAACATTCTGAAATGTTAATTATATCTGAGTATTTTTTATGAGGATTATGGGTGTTTACTTTCTTCTATTTTTTAGTACATTCCAATTATAAAAAGCATGCACTCAGTTTAGTCAGAAAAAAAAATGAGTTTTTAAAGTTCCTTTTAACAAATGTCACCCAGTTCTTCTTATAGAAACTATTATATAGTGTTTGCTATTTCTATTCCAAATGGACAAGGCCCCTATTCTAATTCTGGATTTATACCTCCCACTCAACACTAACACCAGCCCCCACACCACAGAGCAGAGAGGAGCTCTAGTCAGCAATCAAATCCTAGAAACACCACTTACAGCCATGTTACTCCAGGCAACTTACTTTTCCAAACCTCAATGAATTCTTAAATAAGACTTCCATATGTCTAGAAATTCAGACAGCTTCAATTTCACAGATGGCAGTTCAGAAGGGATATAAAAAGGTGAGGTTTTTTTTTTTTGCGGGGGGAGGGAGGAAGTGGTGAAATTATAAAATGAAATTTTAAGAATTTCAGATTCATCCCAAACAGAGTTATTGAGACATGTGATCCGATGCAATAAGCATGAGACTAAAGGCTAAATTTCCTTCATTGTTCTATATTGAACACTTACTGTGTGTTGTACACTGGGGACACAGGAGTGAATAAGGTAAATAAGATCTGTTTCCTGGACCATACATTCCATGGTGGCAGAGGTGGGGGGTGGAGGCCAGGCAGAGACAAACAAATCAAGTTAGTGGTATGCACTATACATAAAACAAAACAAGGTTAATAGAACAGATTCAGGGGGTGGGGGGGAGGTGCTACTTTAAACAGGGTCATCTAGGGAGGTTCCTCTGCAAAGACTGAGCTGTGACTTGAACAATAAGGAGCCGTGGAAAAATCCTGAGTCTGATGGACGCGCAAGGGCAAAGCCAAAGATGGGAATAAACTTTGCATGTTCACAGACAGCAACACTACTGTGGAAGGAGATGAGATTAAAGAGGTAGCAGGCATCAGATTACATGGGGTGGTATCTTGACAAGGAGTTTGGATTTTAACTATGATGAGAACCCACTGATGTTTTCAGCCAAGTGACATGACTTGACTGCATTTGAAAAAAATTACTTCAACTGATCTGTGGAATTCTAGTGGCAGGAGACCACTGCATTAGATCAAACAAGAGTTGATCATGGCATGGACTAGGTTTGACAGCACTAGAGATAGAAGAATACAATTCACAAGGTAGTTGATTTCAGCTCTGTCTTTCAAACCAAGGTCAAAGACTCTGTGCAGTTTCCCTGGTTCTCCAGCTCCATGCAGAGCTGTACCCCCACTGAACTTCATACATTATCCTAACCAGAACACGTATCAAGGTGTAGTGCAATTATGTATTTACAAGGCTGTTTTTCCTACTGGGCCAAACTCAAGAATAAGGCAGGAACAATGTCTTATTTATCTTTGTAACACCTAGTAGAGTGCCTGGCACATAAAAAGTGCTCCATAAATGTCTGCTCATTGAAAGAACGAACAAATCAATTTAAAACAAGCAAAGCTATTCAACACCACAACAGACTGCCTTGTGAAATATCAATCCAAAAATGTTTAAGCAAAGTCTGAACCGTCAAAATCAGGATGTTCAACAGAAAGGATTTCTATGTTGCCTCTCTGGCTTCTTTTTGCTCATCTACATGTGATGTTAAGGAGAGACGGACCGCTACAGTCTTATCTACCACTACTGTTCTGATTCTGGATCATAAATTTTCTTGAGAATTTTTTACATTTTCTATATGTGGTGTGTGTGTGCATGCATGGGTGATATAGAGACCCTCAAATATTTCAGTAAATGAAATTATAGCTGAAAGCTATTTATTGCTTCAGCTTTGAAATAGTCAAAAAAAATTTTTTTTTCATAGACTATCCACCACCACCATTCACTTCAATTTATCTTCATTTTTCGATTGAAAATGCAGTGTATTCCCGCATATGTTAAAACACTTTTTAATAAACTACTGTGAACACCTATATTTGATTTACACCAGGCACATGATTACAGCAGTGAATAATCCACTTCTGACTACCTACTTGTACTTATTAAATTACTAACTAATCAGACTTCAGTGTCTTCAATATTTTAAAACTCTACTTAAATAACAGGCTACCTAACAGGCACACAAGCCGTGGTGGCACAGTGGTTAAGAGCACGGCTGCTAACCAAAAGGATGGCACTTTGAATCTACCAGTCGTTCCTTGGAAACCCTATCGGGCAGTTCTACTCTGTCCTACAGGGTCGCTATGAGTCGGAATCAACTCAACGGCAACAAGTTGGTTGGCTGGTTGGTTGGCTGGTTAAGAAACACAAAGTTTTTAATAAAAAGGTTTCAAAAAAAGCTTTATTGATTCCTCTGATTACAAAAATGATACATTTTCATTGCTAAAAAAATCGTTTGTAAAAATTACCAGAAATCCCATACCTAAAGATAGCCACTGTTAACACTGTAGTGAGCAACTTTCCAGGCTTATAAGTATTCGTACATTTGTGAATATAATACCTTGCATGTTTTAGTCACAAATAAAAATGTTATGTTGAAATTTACATTAATAGACTCATACATGTCATTTTACAGCTAATTTTTTTCCCATTTGAATATTTATGGAATCCTTTCCATGAAAACTATGGATCTATGGCATAATTTTATTGGATACAGAACCTTCTGTTAAGATACCATAATTTAACCATTCTCCTACTGATAAACACTGAAATAATCTAAATGACCATGATTAAATATGTTGCACATTATTACTTAAATTTTCCTAACTGCCCTTTTGGACAAATTCCAGAACTGTAGAGAGAAAGGATATTACTCATATTTAAAATATTGATTCACAGAATACAGACCTGCAGTCCTTGCAAAAGGCTGAATCAAATGACACTCCCACTCCATGCGTAAGAATACTCATTTTCCCACACTTTGCCAAGATTGAGTTTTGTCAGTCTTTGCCAATATGAAAACATTCCCTCCCCAAAAAACCTTTTATCTGCATTTCCTTTATTACTAGTGAAGCTGAAAGTTTTTTCATACATTTGTATTTCTTCTTGGAACTGCTTAAGTCTTCTGCCAAATTTCCACGTCTTATTTTTCTTATAGATATGATTTACATTGTCTTTGTTAAGAGTAAATAATCTTTTTTCTTTTTTTTTTTGGAATAACTTTATTGCTCTTCTCAAAATACATGTTCATTATAAAAAATTCAAACAAAAAGGAAATGAAATAAATTACCGATAATTACACCACCCACCATTCCATACATGGTATACACATAAAAGACTAATATTTTCTAACGAAAATATTAGGAATATTAACTTTTTTCCCCAAGGGATAAAAGGCTTCATTCATAAGTTAATTGTTAGAGAACCAGTGAGATACACCATTCTTTATTAAAGGTTATTCCTGTTAAATTGCACATAAATCACAATGGAACAAATTGTATCTCTCCACTAGCCCATTATACTTTCAGTAATGGTTTTGCTTTATCTCTGATTATACTTTAATGAGAATGAACACAGATATTTTCAGGACTGTGTTTGCCCTCTAACTTTTTCAAATAATCACTGGCCTATAAACAGATGATTTGTTTTATTAAAGAAGACCTGCTAGAGAGTGGGCGGAAGGAGTGTGCTGTCTCATTGGGGGAGAGCAATTAGGAGTATATATATAAAAAATAGCAAGGTGTATATCAGTTTTCATATGATAGATTGACTTGATTTGTAAACTTTCACTTAAAGCACAATAAAAATAATAAAAAAAAAAGACCTGCTACTCAAAGGAATATTAATTAAAGGTTGCTATTTAAAGAAATCCTACAGATCCTTTTATACAGAAGCGGAGAGTACGGTGAGAAAAGCAATAGATTAAAAGTTGGAAGACTGAAGCTTACAGCCCTCACTCACTCCTCCACTTTCTACTGTGTGATCCTGGACAAAGTACTTAAACATTCTGAGTCTCAGCTGCCAAATGTTTACAACGTAGCAGATGAAATAAGTTACTTAGAAGATCCCTTTCAAGCATTAGTATTCTGATTCAATTCTCAAAGGTGGCCTACGGTGATGAAGTATGGAGACCCAGGACTAGGAGCAATCAAAAAAGAAGAAGAAAAAAACAAAGATAGATGCGTAGGTCTTCTTTCTGTACTGCTATGAAGAATGCAGCCCTAGTGGTGCAATGGTTAAGAGCTCAGCTGCTAACCAAAACGTTGGCAGCTCGAATTCACCAGTCACTCCTTGAAACCCTATGGGGCAGTTCTACTCTGTCCTACAGGGTTGTTGTTGAGTTGGAATCAACTGAATGGCAATGGATTTGGTTCGGTTTTGAGGAAGAATGGTAAAATACAGGAACAAGGTAATGACAAGGTAGACTATAGTAAACCAGGGGTCTACAAACTGGGTTATACATACCCCTGAAGGTACACACGAACATGGGGAATTTCAAGGGAATAGATTTCTAAGTTTTCAATTTCCATACGTACAGTTTTCTAGAACCATTCTGCTGATAAGGCAGGCCAATTCTCCTTTACTTCTTCCCCCATCAATTACCCTTCCTAAAAGAAAATCCTCTTACACCTAACACTGTGGACAACATCCTGGGCTCGATCAACATGTGGGGAGCCAAAAGGATAGTTCAAAATATTAGTGTTGAGAAAGCTAATTACTCTAAAGACTGGGTATGAAATCCTCTAGAAGTCAAGGTGTCACTGATTTTTGTTTCCAAGAAAACAGAACTAAATCCAGATGTTACCCGACAAAACATTAAAAATAATTGATTTCGAATCACTTTGTGGTTTTATACATAAAACTCAGAAGAACGCGTGGCACTACTAATACAAAGCACTTTTTGTTACCATCTATTGAATTCATAAATGAGGTTTCTCAGTAGTTTTACTATTAAAGTAAAAAAGGAACAGAATCAAGGCAGAACCTATCTTTTTTATTAAGATATTTATAAATATATAGATGAACTGATTTTTAAAAAATCATCTCCAACCATGCCACTGAAAATATATTCTCAATAAAAAAAATTTTTTTCTTTGATATTTATTAAAATCTGTAATTCTCGGGTGTTGTGACCAACTATCTCCTGAACATTATTGTATTGATAACTCAGTCCAGGATAAATTTAACACAGAGCCTTACGGACACAGGAAATTTTAAGTTTTTAATTGTAATTGTTATTTGCAAAGGACTCAGAAGAACTGCATGACGCTGCTAAAACAAAAGCACTTTTTATTTCCATCTACTAAATTTGTGAACGAATTTACTTTTGTTGCAGAAAGTAACAATAAGGTGATTGATAAAATATTTCAAGTATAAAAGATTAGGATAATAATATGTAAAGTAAGTAAAATAGAAAAAGGAGTTCAAAGAGAAAAAAAGGAGTATAAAATTTTTGACCGTTAAAATTAGGAGTTTGTTCATAATACTTTTTTTAATGGACGCTGAGGATTATCAACTCATTAACATTCCCTTGGATACATCTGGAGCCGTGGTGGCGCAGTGGTTGGGAGCTACAGCTGGTATGCAAAAGGTCAGCAGTTTGAATGCACCAGCCACTCCTTGGAAACCCTCTGGGGCAGTTCTACTCTGTCCTATGGGGTCGCTATGAGTTGCCATGACTCGATGGCAACGGGTATGGTTTTTTGGTTTGGATACATCTAAAAACGTGATTTAAACAATACACCAGAAATAACATCATTTACAAATACTGAAACTCAGATGAACAATTTTAGATGTGTGAGGTTTTCTGTCTGCTTGTTTTTCAAATTCTTTGAGGTATGTGAGCAAAAATGTTTGAAAACCGCGGTAGTAAAAGGTCAGAATACACCATCGGTCCTAACCTTCCTCCTGAGATAATGCCTTCTGAACATCCCCACTGGATGCTCTCGGCACTCCAACTCAACATACTCAAAATAAAGTTATTATCTATGCCCTCCCACCCCCACCCCACATACATACACAAAACAAAACCTGCCTCCTCTTTCTGCTTTGTTTTTGATACTAACTTCATGATATACCTGGTCTCACAAACCAAAAAAGTGAGAATTTTCTTTTACCTCCCAAATTAAATTGTTCCTAGGACCTAACTCCAATATCTCTATTCCTTCCATTACTGCCACTGTTCAAGATCTCTTTATCCGCTGCCATCAAATAGCTCTCCTTCAAAACAAGAAGTTTATACTTAGTTTTACCTCCCAGCACCTCCCACAAAGGATGAAAACTGTAATTATCAGAGCTATATGCCTGTTATGCATATAAATGAGTTACAAAGAATTATAATTACAGAATTACAGAATCAAAAAGTTGGAAGAAACCACAAGAATCAATAGACAATATCCTCATCCAAGTATCTTTCAAATGGCTGTCTCAAACTCGCTGATAGGGAATTTATTATCTCTGAAGCAGCCTACTCTATCTGGCCAGCTCTGCTAAAGACCTCAGCCCAAATACAATTTGTGTGATTTTTTCTTCCTAAATTGTTTGGTTAAAAAGGAAATTCACATTAATAGGATTAACACTGGTAAAATTACAAAAAATCCTAAATTAAGAATTACTTACAATTCCATCATCCAGAGATAGCTATTGCTAGCATTTTGGGATGTTGTTGTTTGGGGATGTTGCCGTCTGGGGATGTTGCCGTCAAACAGATTTTGACTCAAAGTAATCTTTTAGGACAGAGTAGAACTACCCCATAGGGTTTGCTAGGTAAAATTTTTTTTTTTTTTTTTAATCTTTATAGAAGCAACTGCCAGGTCTTTTCTCCCACGGAGCTAGCTGTTGGGTAGGTCTGAATAGCCAATCTTTCAGTTAGCAGCCAAGTGCTCTAACCACTGTGCCACCATGGCTCCTTTTTATTTGGGGATCGGTCTAGCTCTTGCTTTTTTTTTGAAAGTATGCACAGTGTGTAAATATGGATATACCTGTGTGATTTATTTTTAAACAAAATTGAGATAATCTATAGGAACCCGGGTTGTTTTTGTTTTTCCATTTAATTATGCTGTAATCATTTCATCATGCTGTTAAATATTCTTCAATTCTTTAAAGTATTTTAGTAGTTACATAATACAGAAATATTATAATTAGCCATTTGTAATTTATGTCATTACTTCAAGTTCTTAGAGCATTTTATTGGTTACATCATGTAGAAATAATAAATACTACACTCCATAATTCAGAAATACTATAATTTACTTAACCTTTTGTAAATTACTTGTTGCTTCTAATTTTTCACAATGATAAGTAATAAGATTAATATCCTTGAGTATTAATCCTCACAATAAGAGTCCCAAAAGTAACTTATAAAACAAAAGTATTAATTTTCTAAGTATTAATTTCTTGATTCAATTGACAAATTACTTTTCAGAAAACTTTTAACAATTTAATAATCCTATTAGCATTGCATAAGTGAGCTACCCATACACTCACTCTTTAAAATTTAAATTCGCCAATTTGACTGGTAAAACAACAACAACAACAACGCTATCACATTGTTTCAGTATGTATTTGATTCTAAGTGTGGTTAAACATACATTCTCCCTTTCTATTTCCTATTGTTTCTACCTATTGCTTCTCGTTCTGACCTCTGAGGTAACATCCTTTTCTCATACGGTAAGAGGAAGTAGAAGAGGATGCACCGCCTTCTGAGTCAGAATGCCCCGCAGTTTAACCTATTTCTACTACCTAGTTGTGTTACCTTGGATAGATGACAATTTTAAGTTTGTATCTTCTGTAAATTAAGGTAAACCACTCACCTCATAATGCCTGACACAAGGTAGGAACAGAGCACAGCAATGCAGAACAGACAACCGATCAAAATCTCTATTTAAATTCTCTTCTTCCTCTCATTCACAGGGTATCCTTCAAATACGGAAAGACAGCAGGGTTCTCCCACCAAGGAAGGCCTCCTCTTCTCTTCCTAACCCAGTAAAACCCAGTACCGTCAACTACTCCTCCTATCCTGAATCTTCTTTTCTCCAGACTAACCATCTCTAATTTCTTTAGTCACTTATCAAACAATGTGGTTTCAAATCCCCCTACGCTCTGGCCATTCTCTTCAGAGTATGATTTAATTTAGGCAGGTCCTCCTAAAACGTATCTAGAACAAAATACTCCAGGTGTGATTTGAAAAAACCAGAGCAACAGGTTACAACCTCCAATAATCAGTCAAATTTGTTTTCCTTATCCACATTCTATCCATGAGCCAACAAATTAAATAACATAAACCTAACTATATTCCATTCACCTTCACCAAAGAGGCAGGCCGAATTAAAAGTGAAGGCGAGGTGGAACCTGACAGGCTTGGGCTTGAACTCTGCCCTTGACTAAATTCCTGTGATGCCTCAGGCAAGTGATTTAACATCTCTAAAAGCTCAGTTTCCTCCCTGGCAAAAACAGGGGTAATACTACTTATCTCAGAGTTTTTGTAAAGATTTAAAGCATCACTTACTGTATCTGGCATGTAGGAGGTGCTCAATAAAAATGGATACCAATAATTATAATTATTACTGAAGCAAGATAACTAGCAACTTTATTAAGCACCATTTGCCAAGTACTTTATGTGGTCCTGAGCTAGTATGAACTACTCAAAATTCCTAGTAGAAGAGCCAACTTTGCTGAAACTTTGTTAATCCATTAATGATTATTTTCTTCACCAAATTCTGCCTCCTTTTCTGCTCCCTCTCCTCAGAAAATAAAAGAGCCATCCTTACCAGCAGATGGAGACACAGAGCAGTGATCCAAAATTCCTACTCAAAATTATAAGCAGGAGATGCTCTTGATGTCAACCACAAAACCAGTGTGACAGGACCCTTATGAAGGGAAACTGCCAGCAGCCAAAATAAATCCCTGCAAGCTTAGAATGCTCATCTACAAGCCTAGATTTTGTTCCTTTCTTCAAATGCTGATCACAAGAACTTAAACCTGAATGCAAACATGCAAAAGTATCACTTGTTTGTAATTAACACTTTGAAAGGCATTTTTTGACAATATAAAAATCAACAAAGTCTATGTTACTTTTAGGCAAGAACTGGCCGCTTAAATGTGGAAGAGAATAAAACCCTGTGTTTTCTCTCAATTCAATTTAATAAAATATGAGCAATTCCAAACCAGAATAAAGGAGTTTTGAACTTTTTGAGATTTTCTTGGGGTAGCCTAAAGGGAATTTAAGAATATTCGGATCTGAAAAAGACTTTTAGTCAAGAGACTTCTAGTAAAATTAGAAATACATTTTATATAAACTCACATACCAAAAGAACCCGTTGCTGTCGAGTTGATTCCGACTCATAGCGACCCTACAGGACAGAGTAGAATTGCCCCACAGAGTTTCCAAGGAGCGTCTGGCAGGTTTAAACTGCCGACCCTTTGGTTAGCAGCCGTAGCATTAACCACTATGCCACCAGGGTTTCCATAAACTCACATACGAACATAAAAAACTGTGCTACACACAGTGTTTCATATTAAAAAAAAAAATTTTTTAATTCCTTAAGAAGGATCCTTAAGAAAATCTGCATGCAATGAGACTTCTTTATGATCTAAAATAACTAGATTTTTTTAGTCCAATTAAATGACTATTAATAGTAGACAAAAATCTCAATTAAGATAAGCTTTGTCCACTTCTTCACCTCTTCTCTTCCCGTCATGGATTGAACTGTTTGCCCGAAAAACACATGTATCAATTTGGCTGGCCATGATTCCCAGTATTGCGTGACTGTCTACCATTTTGTCTGTCATCTGATGTGATTTTCCTACGTGTTGTAAATCCTATTACTACGATGTTAATGAAATGGATTAGCAGCAGTTATATTGATGAGATCTACAAGATCAGATTGTGTTTTAAGCCAATTTCTTTTGAGATATAAGAGAGAGAAGCGAGTAGTAAGATGGGGGACCTCATACCACCAAGAAAGCAACACAGGAAGCAGAGCACGTCCTTTGGACCTGGGGTTCCTGTGCAGTGAAGCGCCTAGTCCCGGGGAAGGTTGATGACAAGGATCTTCCACCAAAGCCAATAGAGAGAGCCTTCCCCAGGAGCAGACATCCTGACCTTGGACTTCTAGCCTACTAGACTGTGAGAAAATAAATTTCTCTTTGTTAAAGCCATCCACTTGCGGTATTTCTGCTATAGCTAGGTAACTAAGACACTTCCTAAACTTGTCCCTATGTCCATCTCCAGAAAAGAATTCAATTCTCTAAAGCTGTTCTAGTCCTTTTTGTATTTTTTTTTTTTAAAAAAGTTAAAACTCACTCTGAGAAGTGTTAGCAGAAGTCTTATCAAATTGCCTCTAAAAGATCAAATGGCACCTTCCTTCTTTCCACCCAAAGTGAGGGCCCTAATCTTTAACTCCTGTCAAGGGTTTAATATTTCACTTCTTGCAGGACATTTGCATTTTAAAAAGAATCCGCAGTAAGCAGCACATACAACTGAAGGTACTCTAGGCATAGGAACAAAACAGTAAAATCTGGGGTACATTCAAGGGTGTCACCTTTTGGAAGCAGATCGCCAGACCTGTCTTCAGGGGTACCTCTGAGTAGGTTTGAGTTGCCCACCTTTCAGCTAGCACTCGAGTGTTTAACTGTACACACCACCCAGGGGCCAACAGGTACATATGAAAACTTTTCAAACCACATCCTATACACTGTACCTTTTTCTGAAAACAACGTATAAACTAGCAATTTGAAACCCCATTACTCAATCAGAATTACACTCCAAATACACTGTAAATTTATATTAACATTGTTTTGAGCACATATCTGAAATATAAATATATATTAGTTCCAAAGTGAAAGTTAAAACAAAACATTGTAGCATTAAATTTAAATCAAAGTATGAAGTATTTCTGAAAACAAAAATGAAATCAAGGTCCCAATAAGTATTTTGGAAGTGGGCAGGTAAGGTCTCAGGAACAAAACCACCCCCACTGGGGTATCCGCTACCACTGTCCACCCTGTGCCTTGTGTCAGTTTCCACATAGAGATTCCTGAAGAGGCAACTACTAGAGTAACAATAATTTGAAATGATGCAAATTTACAAACTAATGCTGGATATCTAAAAGCCCTTGTAAACAAGCACAGGATATGCAAATGAAATTTCACAAAAAGAAGAAATGCAAACAGTACCAAAAAAAAAAAATCACAGAAAGCATACACCCTTGCTTACTGCAAGTTCAAACAAACTCAGGGCACAGCACTGCATCTACTAAAAACAGCAAAAAGTTTATAAAATAGTATCTAATAAGTGATACAATCATATTACTCATCTTGGTGTTACAAAATGATAGAACCTTTTAAAAAAGCCAAAATAATGCTCTTACCTTTTTGCCCAAGCTAGTAATTTTATCCTAAGAACTTTATCAAACATGTATGAAGATATTAAATGAAGCTTTACATACAACAGCAAAATCCTGGAAGTAACACAAATGTTTAACATTTGGAGAAGAGATGAACATGAATCAAATAACACTAGCTACATCTGCTCTGTCCAATACAGTAGCCACTAGCCATATGAAGGAAAAAAAAAAAAAAAAACCCCATTGCCATAGAGTGGATTCTGACTCACAGCGGCCATATGTAGTTACTTAAGTTAAAATTTTAGCTAGTCACTGCAGCCCCATTTAAAGTGCTCACTAAGCTATGTGTGGCTGGTGGCTATCATATTGGGTAGTGCAGAAAACACTTCCTCATCACAGGAACTTCTACCAGTCAGTGATGATGTACTTGGGCCATCCTCTCTCCTCCTCTCCCCGCATGTACCTATTCATCTAGAAACATCTATTTAACCCTCAGGCCTTAGCCTAAGCCTCAACTACTAGGTGGGTCTTTCCCTGGGTATTCCTTCCATATATTCTCATTACACCATGGCAACTCTAATACAGTAATTACACCATTATATAATCATATCTTTTTTCTCACCACAAACCTGTAAGCTTCTTCAAAGCGGAACCAACTTTTATCCAAGGGGCTCTGAACTGCTCTGGCACATACAAACCAAAAATCAAACCCGTTGCTGTTGAGTAGATTCCAACTCATAGCAACCCTACAGGACAGAGCAGAACTGCCCCATAGGGTTTCCGAGAAGCGCCTGGCGGATTCGAACTGCCGACCTTTTGATTAGCTGCCCTAGCTCTTAAGCCCTATGCCACCAAGGTTTCCCTGGCACATATAGGACCTTGATAATTTGTCATATACTAAGTGAAAAAAAAAAAAAAAAAAGAAGTGCTGTTGATCACAAGAAAGTATGACTACTGCCGAAAAGTGTGTATGTATAAGGAAGGCAACGCATATAAAAAAATTTTAGTTCAGTTGGCAGAGTTACATGTAATTTTTTTTCTTTAACTACCAATTCTAAACACTAACTCAACTTTCATACTTACTGAGTACCTACCTACGTATGCAAAGCACCCCGGTGAACAAGATTAACCATTTCTGCCTTCACAATAATTTTTTTTTCCAGATAAATACTTTCTTCTACAAGACTTAGATATCCCAAAACGGGAAAAACAGACTTTTTGTATAATCCTTATTACTCATATCAGCTCATATTAATCATCTGAAAAAGTACTACATGCCCTGGCTTTTTTTAAAAGTTAATATTTCATTTATTTGGCGCCCTTCGGAGAGCTAGCGTTCCACTTAAATGAATTTTCCAGATAATTCAACTTGTCCACTTAGGCATCAACACTTGAACTGTTTGGCATGAACATCTTTACAAAAGAAAAAAGTACAAATCTTTCAACTTTGAAGCATACTCTATTGAACTTATTTTGACTAATAGTATGTTGTACAACATTCAAGCCTTATGTAAACTACATGTCCCCAGGGTACCTTTTTTAAAGTTGCTGGCTTCAAACAGTTTTTCCTTCTGATGCCTGGCTTCTAGTGTGTCAGCTGTCAACTTTCGGGGCTATCAGTGTGAACCTCACTCTGGCTGCCTCCCATTCCCTTTCAAATTTGCTGCTACTTGGAAAACAAATGTGTCAGAATTTGTTTAAAACATACAGGCTTGAAAGGACCTCCAAATCTATTCTTAAGAGTCTTTTCAGCTTATTTCCTGGATGTTACAGTCTGTACCTCCAAGTTCCAGACAAAAGAGTTACCGTTGTTCTACCTCACGGAAGTCCCTGCATTGTCTTCATGTTTAGAACTGATGCTCAGAGAGATAATTTCATTACCTAGTCATTTATTCAACAAATATTTACTAAGTGCCTACTATGAACTAGACTCCTAGATTATGGTGAAAATAAAGAATTGAAAAGATTGCTTTGAACATACTTTAAAATAGAGAAAAATCTAACCAATAAAAGTAACTGTTCTGCTTAACACCTTAAAAAAATTTTAAGTCTTTTGAATGAAACTACAAAATAACCTACATTTTTTATAATTTCTGCACTTTTAAGCTTAAACCAAACCAAACAACCACTGCCTATCAAGTTGATTTCAACTTATAGCAACCTACAGGACAGAATAGAACCCACAGGGCTTCTAAAGCTGTAAATCTTTACAGAAGCTGAATGTCACATCTTTCTCTCACGGAGCAGCTGATGGGTTTGAATCACCGACCTTAAAGTTAACAGTCAAGCGCTTTAACCACTGCATCACCAGGCTTAGGAATTGAAAATTCAAAAGTAAAGAAAGTTTTTGATTTAGTCAGGCATTTATTTTATAGAGCTCTGAATAAGATCCTATATTTTCTACCTGCTTTTTTCCATTACAAATCCCCATCTGGCCCTCAAAAAATCACTATCAACATATGCCTTGTTATAAAACGAAACTCAGAGTCTTGATAATGATAAAAACACCCCCATCTCAGCACCACAGTTAAGTCTCCCATCATTTTAATATTAAGCAATGTTGATTAGGAAAAAAAGGGTTAATTCAGGAAAATTTCTGTCCGAATTTTCAGAAGTTCCTATCTACTTCGGTTTGGGATTTAGAAACTTTTAAAAAAGATTCTGAGTTAATAAAATATGGTACAACTCTTAACATTTGCTTTTTCTGCCACAATTATATCTTCAAAATTCCATCACCCAAATGGAGGCTAGGAAATGAGTCAAGAAGGACTGGGGCTTAAAACTGTTCTCTGTGGATTAATTAGGACATCAGGTAAAAACTCTGGCATCAACTTGTTTCAATTCCCTTGGACTCTCCCCCCTCATTCATCTCCTCAGGGAGCACAAGTAACTTTACTCATATTTTATAAACGATCAGTGACTGCCTTATCACACAGACTGAACTGGAAACGGGTGTTAGTCATACACCTGCTGATCTGCGGAAGGAAAATACTATTTAGAAGTGAAAAAAGTTACTGCCATTAGAAACCTTTAATTGCTACCATTAAAAAACCTCTTTCAGAAATGTATTAATATCTCTTAAGCATTAGTTTTGAAACTGAAAATGCTTCAGGTGGTAATATTAAGGCAGGTCACAGCTCTAATTTTCAAAATAAGTAATATTATTTAAAATCTTACTTAATATTATAGCAATTTTTCCAAGCCTGCTCTGATCTCATAAGCATACCACTTTGTGCTTTGGAAAGAAGTTTGATTTTAAATAAAAAGGATTCAGAGCGAAACCCAAACATAGGCTCTTGCTCTCTCTACAATGTAGGGAAAAAGAAACAAATGACAAATATTTACGGGGCAACTATCACAAGCAAAATCTCTGACTAGGTGCTGTCCACACGATCTGGGGGGAAAAAAAATACAGACCTAGTTCAAGGTGCTTGTAACAACAGATTATATTAACCACTACGAGAAAAAATAAAAAACTGATCATGGACATGTAACATTTGCAGCAAAAAGGGCACTCAGTTCAGCTGTACACGTTCAGATTCTTTTTGCCTCCCTTTTTTTTTTATTTTAAAACTGGCAATCAAAATCAGCCAGAACTAAGGAATTGGGCCAACAGCATCACCGTGAGAAAAAGAAAAAAAAAATCTCAGGAGCAACTGGTATTGGACCGTTCAAAACAATATCTTCCTGTGAGTGCTCATCAGTAGTTTGTCTCCTAAAACCTCTTTATCAAATTAAAAACAAAACCGATTCTTGACTACCAACTTTGCAGAAACAAGCTTCAGGGAGGCACTCCCCATACTTGTTTCTCTGATCCCGCTTAATGCCCATCCCACAGAAATCAAGGGGTCGGGAGAAGACTGCAGCGGGGCATCTCGGCCTATTGTCCCGGGAGCCGCAGGACCGTCCGAGCACCGCGAGGCGCGCCGGAGAGCGGGGAGGCGAGGCGCGAACGGGGGACAGGTGTGCCCGAGGGCCACTGCCAAGGAAGAGGGGCCCGAGGTCTATGACGAGGAAAGGCGGAAAACTGTCATTCCGTGAGGCTCAAGCCGCTGGAAGCAGAGGGTGACAGGCCTGGGAAGGGTCTGAGGAGGCCGGGGGATTGAGGGCGGACCGCCGCTAGGAGAAAAGGGTCTCGAACCGAAAAAGCAACCTAAAAACCCGCCAACAATGGGCAAGGCTGGGTCTGGGGTAAACAGCGAGAACACGGAGCGTCACGGAGGTGAAGCGGGGTGGGCAGAAGGAAACAAAAGAGAAGCCCCCAAGTGTGGGCCCCGGCCGCGGCGGCGGGGCGATTACCTGTGAGAGCTGCCGGGGATTGGGGCAGCCGAAGAGCGCCGAGCTGGAGCTGAAGCTGATGGCTCCTCGGCGGCTGAGGACGTGCTGGGGGACCGGCCTGTCCAGGGGCAGCACCGGCAGCTGGTAACATACTTCCATTGAATACGCCCGCCCTGCCCCCGCGCGGCGCCCGCCCTGCCGCGGCCGCCGGCCCCTGCGCTGCGAGGGGGCCGCGGCTCAGGGGCGCCGGGCCCAGGCGAGGGCAGGGCGGGGTGCCGACCCCGGGCCGGGACGCCGCGCTCACGCCTCCCCCACCCGCTCCTTCGCCCCGGCCGCCGGCGGGAAGGCGCTGCGGCGGCCGCAGCGACAGTTAACGAGGACCGGCGCGCGCCCGCTCCGGGCACGGGGGAACGGGGTGCAAGCGGGGTCAACACAGGCAAAGTCGGAGGGGGAACCCCGCCGCCCCAGGGCTCCTCGGCCGGGAGGAACGGGTCCGGGGGAGAGCAGAGCAGGAGCGGAGTAGGGATGGAGCAAACCGGTGGCAAGAAAAGACGGCTGGAGCCAGCGGCGAGACCCAGGGCGCGCGGGGCTCGGGACCGGCCACCAGCTCGGGCCGCAGCCGCCGCCTGAGTCCTGCCCCTCCCCTCCCCTTGAGCCTGACTTCACTCCGCCGCCGGCGCGAGCCCGGCGTAATTCACACTTTGCAGCCGCGGACCCTGCGCCAACCACGGCCGCCGCCACCGTGACGTCACGACGCCGCGCCGCAGGCCCCGCGCCCCGCGCCGCGGTCCCCGCCGCCGCAGCGCCCGGGGGACTGGCCATCGGAGAGGGGGCGAGCGTCCGTGCTCCTGGGCTGCAGCCTGGCAGCTCTTGCACAGTCCCCTCCCGCCACACACAGCCCTCCTCCTCACCAACCTCATCCCGCAGCTCCCCGGTCCCCTCCAGTGCCCCCTCAGGCGCGTGCGCAGGAGGTTCCCACCGTTGGGGACATTTTCCCCCTCATTGCTCAACTGTTGCGTTCTAGCGCACTGACGGTGTGGGGTGGGCTCAGCCTGCAGGAGAGGTGCGATTACCGCCCTCTGACCCCCAAAACCCAAGGCGCTCGGGGCGCTCCAACGCTCAGCCCTGACCGCGGGGTCACCAACGTTTTTGCCAACTTGAATCCTCATTTTTGGGCTTCGCTCGGGATCGCTGCGGTAATGACGTCAGCAGGCCGCGTGGGCACCGTCCTCCCCGCTACGTCACCGCCTGCTCCTTGGCGGCCTGCGGCTCGCGCGCTGCCTGGCAGGTGCGGTCCGGCGCTATACCCGGCCCGGGGAGCAGAGAACCCAGAGGAGCAGAGACAGGGGTTGAATTGGGCAGTGAATTGGGGGAAAAAACGAGACCGAGGAAGAAATGCGGGTATGCAGTGGAGAAAATGAGAAAGAAAGGATGCTGTTGAAAAGACAAAGGGAGGGGAAAAAAAAGACTGCATGCCCCGTAACAAGTTTGTTGACTTGTTTCTCAGAAAGAGGAGAAAGTAAAGAGTATATGACCTGTTTTGTAAACTGGGCATGTGGCTTTCTTGTTCGTTTTGTAACATTCGCCCAAATTGTCAAATCTTTTTAGCTGCAGCTCATTTCTAAGCATTGCAGCCCCTGAGAAGTCAGCCTGAGCAAGTTCCCCTCTGCTGGCAAAATTGTTCCTTTGGCCCAGAGCTCGGAGAAGCTGCAGGCCCTGCTGCTGCCCCTTGCCAATGAGGTGACTCAGCAGGTCAGTAACAATGTATACAAGTTGCAGTGGTGCTTGAGACCCCGCATTGACTTTCTAAAAATATGGGGGTTTACTTTTGCCAACCAAATCTTTTGCAAATTTCTGTTGTAGATAACCTGACACAGAACCATAAACGAAGGGACTTCAGGGAAATATGGTTCTGACTTTGCTAAGCTGACACAGTTACAAAACCACCACACTCCAGCCTTTGTCAACTTGATATCCATACACACCTCTTTTAACCATATTTAATTTTAAAACCCACCACCTGTCTGCCAATTTGTCATACTGTGGTGGCTTGCATGTTGCTCTGATGCTGGGAGATATGCCACTGGTACTTAAAATACCGCCAGGGTCACCCGTAGTGGACATGTTTCAGTGGAGCTTCCATGGGAAGCCTGCCAGTGTACTTCCGATTCACTGAAAACCCTATGGATCACAACCAAATATTGTCAGATACAGTGCTGGAAGATGAGACCCCTGGGTTGGAAGACACTTAGAATATACAGAGCACACCAGTGATCGTCAAAATGATGGAGGACCAGGCAATTTTTTTTGTTATACACAGGGGTCTCCATCAGTTGGAGCCGAGTCAGTGGCAGCTAGCAACAATTGTCGAATAAAGATGATAGTAAAATCACATTTTTACACATCATGTTGCAACTATCCCTGATAAACCAAAAACACACTCATCCTCTCCCCAAAAGTACAGATTTTCTTTGCATGATATTCACATTATTCCTTCTAATCCTGTAATTTAAATACTGAGATATAAGGTTACTCATTATCAATGTATTTTAGGGGAATAAGAGAGGGGTAAAAAGTTGTTAATTTGTGTGCCAATATATTCATATCAAAATGAGGAATTACTCATAACTGTTCCAATCCTTGTTTCTACACTGGTAGCATGATTGTAGCTAGTACTTAAAACTACCTTCTTTCTCTTCCATTACTCTTCCCAGATTGCTTTTATCCTCAGCAAGCACACTGACTGATACTGCCTAATGGAGTGACCTAAATCTTCATTCCTGAAGGGTTTAGGCCATTGGCCATTAGCAGTTATATTGGGTTTTCATTAACTCATATCACAGAGCATGAGAGGACTGAGAGAATCTCTTACATTCTAGGCGTATTCCCTCCTTCCACTGTGTAGTAGCAACTCAATTTCTGCTGGATAGTCAGGATCAGGAAACCCTGGTGGCGTAGTGGTTAAGTGCTATGGCTGCTAGCCAAAAGGTCAGCAGTTCGAATCTGCCAGGTGCTCCTTGGAAACCCTGTGGGGCAGTTCTACTCTGTCCTATAGGGTCACTAAGAGTCAGAACTGACTTGACGGCAGTGGGCTTGGTTGGTTTTTTAAGTCAGGATCCGTCATCTCAGTGAGTTGAGTAACCCCCTTTCATGTTGGTTAAATGGCATAAGGAGCCCAAAGTGGTGGGGTCACAGTCTCAACATTTAATTGAAAATTACTGTGTCCCTTGGTGGAGGACCTCTGGACCAAGAAATCCCAAAGTTGCATGGATGGGAAGCAAAAAGTTTCATGTGGTTCACTAGGGGTGAAAGTGAGAGGATCCATTCCCAATCCCACTACCTCATTCTTGGACGATGGCTATATGTTCTCAAATCTCAAAGGACACTATCCAATGATAGACGGTGACATCACCTAGCTAGCACCATTATCGAATCTTCAAAAGGTCTTTCCAACATTCTATCAGGCTAACTACTTGAAGGTAATGGGCAACAAGATAAAACCAGTGAATTCCATGAGCAGGCACCCATTGCTGCCCTTTATTTGTTCTAAAATGAGTTCTGTGGTTAAAGTAATGCTTTGTGGTAGAATATAATGGTGAATAAAGCATTTTGTACATCTGTGGACGGTGGTTTTGGCAGAAGTATTGCAAGCAGGAAATTTATTTCCAAAATAAGTATCTACTCATTGAGAAAAAAGTGCTACCCCACCCCTTTCATAATAGAAGTGGCCCAGTATAAGCTACCTGATGGCTGACTGATACCTCCAGAGAATGGAGGCTTAGTCTTGGTCCCCTCTACTGGCAAGATGGGCATTCAGCAACAGCTGTAACCAGATTGTCCTTCTTCAGTGAATGTTTATGCTGCTGAGCCCATGCCTAACCTCTGTCCTTCCATCGTGACAACTTTGTTCACCAGCCCATTGGACAAGGACAGGGGTAGCAAAGGAAAGAGGCTAAATGACATCCACAGGGGTCATCTTATCTACCTGATTATTTTCATCCTCTGCCAAGGATGCTCTTTTTGAATCATCTCATGGGGTGCAAATATCTTCTCATTCTGTGCCCATTAAGGGAAATCTGTCCACATACCTCTTTCGTCACTAATTTTCTCATGTTCCTTCCATGTCCCAGACCATTTAGCTAAACAGTCAGACACTGCCCATGAATCAGTATAGTTCCACACATCTGACTATCTCTCTTTTCAAGCAAAATGAAAAATGAGGTGAATGGCTCCAAGTTCTCCTCCCTAGGAGTATTTCTGTTTAGGAACACCCCTGAGACGGACTATAGCCATCCACTTTCTGCAGCGTAACATGCATAAATGTTTTTTCCCCTTAGTCAGCTTGTCATAGGGAGCTTCCCATGAGGCCCTACATGTGAACTGAGGGAGGAGGCAATCTGGACCACTTATTCATAAAACTTGTGCCTTCAAAGACTTGCTTAATCCTGATCTCATATATACCACTTCCACTTAAGGATGGAGTGTTGTTGGGCACAACCAACATTATGATTTAGAGGGTCAGAATGTATCAGTATATTATGGGTAGCTCAGGTCACATGGTAACTTGATGGCTAATGGTCAAGTGTTCAGTTTCTACTAGGGCTCAGGGATATCCCTTTAAGGGGATTGCCAGAAGGGGATTTCCAGAAACAAGTTCTTAAAAGGAGAGTAGTAATCTATAGAAGATAGCATATCTTTGTCCAAAGTCCTAAAAGCTTGCACAGATTCACCTATAAGGGCCTGCCAAATGTTCCATATAGTACCCCTATCTACCACAGATATTTCAGCACCACATCTGCTGTATCATATGGCCCAAATAACAGAGCAGCTTGCATGTAGACTGGTTTTGTTACAGAGCCTTCTCTTGTTCTGAGCCCCCACTCTAACCTAGCAGCCTTTCAATTTACTTGGTAAATGGATCAGAGTAGCACACCCAGATAGGGTATAGTTTACCTCCAAAATTCCTAAAGAACCACTAGGCATTGTATCTCTTTCTAAGTGGTAGAAAGAGCCAGTTGCAGCCACTTGGTTTCGTTCTGGAAGGGATATCTCAACATGTCCAGATCACTGGATCCCCGAAAACTTTACTGATGTGGCAGGCCCCTGAATTTTTGTGGGATTTATTTCTCACCCTCTGGCATGCTGTGCTCTTTCAAAGGTGTTTAGAGAAATTCCTCCTTCCTACTCACCAGGTGGAAACCCTGGTGGTGTAGTGGTTAAGTGCTATGGCTGCTAACCAAAAGGCTAGGCAGTTCGAATCTGCCAGGCACTCCTTGGGAACTCTACGGGGCAGTTCTACCCTGTCTTATAGGGTCGTTATGAGTCAGAATCGATGGCAGTGGGTTTGGGTTTTTTTTGGTTACTCACCAGGTCAATCAGCATGATATCATCAATGTGATGAGCCAATGTAATATTCTGTGGAATGTAGAGGTGATCAATCACCCTGCAGACTACAGCTGAAGAGTGGATGGAGCCCTGAGATAGGACAGTGGGGGTATGTTGCTGGCCTTGAAAATAAACTGCTTCTGGTGGTTTTTACCAACAGGTATAAAGCAGAAGACATTCATCAATTCGACAGCTTCATCGGGTGTCAGGGATTGTATTGATTTACTCCAGAAGTGAAACCACGTCTGGAACAGAAGTTGCAATTGGAGTTACATGTGACTAAATTTACGCTAATCTGTTGTCATTCTCGTAATCCCCATATCTTCTGCAGAGGTCAAATAGGCAAGCTGAATGGGGATGTAGTAAGAATAACCACCCTGCATCCTTCTAGTCCTTGATGGTGGACCTAATCTCTGCATTCCTTCCAGGATTATAGTATAGCTTTTGGTTTATTATTTTGGTAGGTACAGGCAGTTCTAGTGGCTTCCACTTGATCTTTCCTACTATAAATCCAAACCAAACCCACTACTGTTGAGTCATTTCCGACTCATAGCGACCCTACAGAATGGAATAGAACTGCCACCCCTGCATAGGGTTTCCAAGGCTATAAATCATTACAGAAGCAGACTGCCACATCTTTCTCCAGGGGAGTGGTTGTATTCGAACTGCCAACTTTTTGGTTAGCAACTGGACGCTTTAATTACTGTGCCACCAGGGCTCCTTCCTACCATAACTGGTCCTCCACAAATAAGGGAACCAGTGTGGGCAATTCTGCCAGACGCTGACTGTCTATTCCAACTACACATTCTGGCACTGGGAAAATAACCACAGGATAAGTTTAGAGACCCACTAAGCCTACTATGGAGCTCTGGTGGTACAGTGGTTAAGAGTTACGGCTGCTAACCAAAAGGTCAGCAGTTCGAATCCACCAGCCGCTCCTTGGAAACACTATGGGGGCAGTTCTAAAGGGTTGCTATGAGTGAGAATCAACGGCAATGGGTTTGGTTCTTCTTTTTTGTTTAAGTCCACCATGAGATGCAATTAAGCTAAAACTCTGATCATCTGATCTCTTTAAGCCCTTTCTACTATACCTCAGTGGCATCTTGGGTCTCCAGGAGTTGATGTCATTGCAGAGCCAATGTCCAGTAATCCTCTGGTAAACTCACAATCACCCTGGTAAATGGCCTCAGTTCCCTTTGGGGGAGCCTAGAGAAACAATCGCAGGATAAATGTTTTGTCTATGAAGCAGAGTTTTGGCCCAGGCAGCTCAGGCTCCTCTGGGTCTATGAACTGCCTCAAATCTGGGAATTGATTGAGGGACTATAACTCTCTAATCAAGGAGCCCGGGGCGGGGGGGGGGGGCGCAGTGGTTAAGCGCTGGGCTGCTAACTGAAAGGTTGGCAGTTTGAACCCACCAGTGGCTCTGAGGGAGAAAGATGTTGCAGTCTGCTCCTGTCAAGATTTACAGCCTTGGAAAGCCTATGGGGCAGTTGTGCCCTGCCTATAGGGTCGCTTGAGTTAGAATCAATTCGACAGCAATGGGTTTGGTTTGGTTTTTTGGAACTCTCTAATCACGCTTGAATGTGGTTCAAGTCAGATTTCTATTCACCAGATTTGGAGCTTTTCTGTTTACACAAATCAAGACTTTAGTAAGATGCTGATATATTTCATATTTCAGTTCTAGGGATACCAGGAACAGCTGTGAATCGAACCATTTTCATTACATACTGCTTGGACTTCACTGCCCACACTACCTTGTCTTTATCCAGTAAGTGCTGCCATTTGGCCTCTGCCACTCCAAGATTGCATCATCCCTATTGAGTTCAGGGAACCCAGTTTGATAGCAGTAATTCCCACTGTCATTCCTTACTGCCAGAGAATAACCACCACAAACATTTTCTGAAATGCCAAAGTTCTCCTCAATATATATTTCTCAAAGCCTTGGTCCACTGGTCCTCTTGGGGGGCATACTCAAAGTAGGTATGCAAGTTTTGTGCAATAGATCCACCACAGCATTCTAATCTTTCTAAGCCTTTTAATATTGACCTCTACAGTATATCAAGATCTAGCATTTCAACTTCACACAAGTGTAAGCTACCTTTGGGTCCAGGTTTCAGTCAGCTAACCAGTCAAACTTCTAGAGCCACTCCCAGCCACTAAAACTAACATGTTGTACAGAATCTCCGCCTAATGCACCCATATCAACTCAAATTCCGCCCAATCCTGTGTTGTATCTCTTCATCCTGATCCAACATGTATAGGAGCCATTCTCATGCAAGATCTCGGGGTTTCTGTTAATATAAATGCAAAGCCTTTTTAAAAAGACTTATATTGAAGTATAATTTACATGCCATAAAATTTACCATTTTAAGTGCACAGTACGATGAGTTTTAGTAAATTTATATAGTTATGCAGCCATCACCAAGAACATTTCAAACACCTCCCAAAGTTCCCTCATGTCCATTTGTAATCAAGTTCCACTCCCACCCTAGTTCCAAACCACCACTGATTTGCTTTTTGTCTCTAAGGTTTTGTCTTTTCTAGAAATTCCGTGTACATGGAATCATATGTATTCTTTTAAGTCTGGATTAAGTTAGCATCAGATTTTTCAGACGGATATATATTATTGCATGTATGAGAATTTCATTCCTTTTTATTGCTGTGTATTGTGGATATACCACATTTTGTTTCTTCCTTCACCAGTTGATGGACACTTAGATTATTTACAGTTTTTGACTGTTAAGAATAATGCTACTTTTACATTTGTTTACAAGTGTTTGTATGGACATGTTTTTGTTTCTCTTAAGTAGAGACCAATGATTTGGATTGCTGGGTTGTATGCTAAGTGTGTGTTTAACTTTTTAGGAAAGTGATAAACTGTTTTGCAAAGTGGTTGTGCCATATTACATTCTCACTAGCAGTATATGAGGGATCCACTTTTTCTACATTTTCACCAACGCTTGCTGTTGCCATTCTTTATAATTTTAGCCATTCTAGTGGGTGTCATGTGGTAGCTAATCATGTATTCTTCTAGTGACTAGTGATGTTGAGCAACTTTTCATGTGCTTATTTGCCATTGTATATCTTCTTTGTGAAGTGTCTATTAAAACCTTTTGCCCATTTTTTAAATTGTGTTTTTTGTCTTCTTATTCAGTTGTGAGAGTTCTGTGTATATTATGGATGCAAGTCTTTTATCAGATACCTGTCTTGCAAATATTTCTCCAAGTCTATAACATGTGTTTTTATTTCGTAACAGAGTATTTTGGAGAGCAATGATTTTTAGTCTTAGTGAAGTCCAGTTTATCATTTTTTTTCTTTCATTGTTCGTGTTTTTTTTTCTTCTCAAATTTAATAGGTCCTTATAAAAAAAATTAAAATATTTTTTTATTTTTTTTTAATAACAAATGCAAGATTACAAAAATTTTCTCCTGGGTTATCTTCTAAAAGTTTAATAGTTTAGCTGTTACATTTAAGCCTATGATCCATTTAGAGTTAAACTTTGTGTATAGTGTGAGGTAAGGTTGAGGTGGAGTTTTTGTTTTTTGTTTGGTTGCGGTTGTGCAGTTGTTCCAGCCCCATTTATTGAAAAGACTACCCTTTCCCACTGAATTACTTTGACACCTTTGATAAAACACAATTGCCCATATATGTAAGGCTCTATTTTTGGACCCTTGATTTTGTTCCATTGATCTCTCTGTCTCTTCTTACTCTAATATCACACTGTTTAGATTATTATAGCTTTGTAGTAACTTTTAAAATCAAGTTGTGTAAATCCTTCACCTTTGTTATTCTTTTAAAAAAAAATTGGCTCCTGTAGGTCCTTTACATTTCTATATAAATGTTAGGATTTTCTTCTTAATTTCTATAAAACCTGATGGAAATCTTACAGAAATTGCATTGAATCTATTGATCGATTGGGAAAGAATTGTTATCTTAATAATATTGTTTCTTCCAATCCATGAATATATTTTTATGTTTATTTAGGTCTTCTTTAATTTCTTTCAGCAATGTTTTATTGTTTTCAGTATATATGTTTTACATTTATTTTGTTAGATTTAGTCCTAAGGATTTTACTCTTTTGATGTTGTTATCAATAGATTTGTTCTCTTAATTTTATTTTTAGATGATTCGTTGCTAATATATAGAAATACAATTGATTCTTGTATATTTATCTTATATCCTGCAACATACTAAATTCAATGATTAATTCTAGTACTTTTTTAATACATTCCACAGAATGTGAATAAAGACAGTTTTACTACTCTTATTGTACCTCTAGTACAATGTTGAATAAAAGAGGTGAGAAAAGACATCCTTGCCTTATTCCCAATCCAGAAGGAAATTATTCATTTTTTTACTATGAAGTATCATGTTGCCGAAGATTTTAATAGATGCCTTTATCAGATTGAGGAAGTTCTCTTCTATTCCTAGTTTGCTGAGTGTTTTGACTGAGCATGAATGAGCGTTGGATTTTGTCAAAAGCTTTTTTCTGTATCTCTTGAGATGGGCATTTAGTCAATTAATATGGTGTATACATTAATTTGGAAACCCTGCTGGCATAGTGGTTAAGTGCTACAGCTGCTACCCAAAAGGTCAGCAGTTCGAATCCACCAGGTGTTCCTTTGAAACTCTATGGAGCAGTTCTACTCTGTCCTATAGGGTCGCTATGAGTTGGAATCAACTCGACGGCCCTGGGTTTGGTTTGGGGGTTTTATACATTATTTTACTTTGGGGTGTCAAACCAACATTGCATTTATTGGATAAACTCCACTTGGTCATAAAATATGATCCTTTTGTATGTTACTGGATTCAGTTTGTTAGTACCTTATTGAGAATTTTTGGATTTCTGTTCATAAGGGAGAGTTTGTAGTTTTCTTGTGTTGTCCTTGTCTGGCTTTGGTATCAGTGTAATACTGGCCTCATAAAAAGAGTTAGGAAGTAATTCTTCCTCCTCTATTTTCTGAAAGAGTTTGTGTATGAGTGGTACGATTCTTTCTTAAATGTCTAAAAGAATTCACAGGTGAAACTCTCTGCACCTGGAATTTTCTTCGTGGGAAGGTTTTTAGTTACTAACTCAATTTCTTTACTTGATAAACCTTATAAAGTAAGCTTTAAATGTCCTAAGAAAATAGTCTCCAAGTTATATCTCCAAAATGTTAGAGGTAGTGGGATTGTGGTTTTTCTTTTAAAATATTTTCTTGATGAGTTCTGTTTGCCAAATGTTCTAAGATAAATGTATATTTATTTTATAATAAAAAGTTATTTTTAAGTATATAAACTGTGATTTTAAAAATGTTTACAATGCAATAACCAAAAAACCAAACCCATTGCTGTCGAGTCAATTCCAATTCATAGTGACCCGATAGGACAGTTTAGAACTGCCCCATAGGGTTTCTAAGGAACAGCTGATGGATTTGAATGGCCAACCTTTTGGTTAGCAGCCAAGTTATTAACCACTGTGCCACCAGGGCCCCTACAATGCAGTGGAGGTTGTTTAATGAAGAAAAGGGTAATGAAGGAAAATTTCATCTGAGGGTTAGTTGCTATGATTGTTGTGTGCCGTCGGGTCCATTCCATACGTTATTTAATAGCCCAACACTTATCAACAAGCAACTTCCGGGGTAGAACACTAATATTTATAGTCAGAAGACTTCTGGTTAAACACAGCAATTGTATATAGACATAGAATCATCTCTTATTTCCTCCTCAAACTCTACTAAATGACACTGAAAGAAGAAAAAAGCATAAACCCAGAAGAACAACGAGAAAAGGAGGGGAAATGAAAATTATATACAACAGAACAAAACACTGCCTGGTCCTGCACAGTCCTCACAACCATTGTTATGCTTGAGCTCATTGTTGCAGCCACTGTGTCAATCCATCTTGTTGAGGGTCTTTCTCTTTTCACTGACCCTCTACTTTACCAAGCATGATGTCCTTCTTCAGGGACTGGTCCCTCCTGATAACATGTCCAAAGTATGTAAGATGAAATCTCACCATCCTCCCTTGTAAGGAGCATTCTGGCTGTACTTCTTCCAAGACAGATTTGTTTGTTCTTCTCGCAGTCCATGGTATATTCAATTATTCTTTGTCAACACCACAATTCAAAGACATGAAGTCTTCTTTGGTCTTCCTTATTCATTGCTCAGCTTTCCCATGCATATGAGGCTATTGAAAATACCATGGCTTGAGTCAGGTCCACCTTAGTCCTCAAAGTGATATCTTTGCTTTTTAACACTTTAAAGAGGTCTTTTTGTAGCGTATTTGCCTAATGCAAAATGTCATTTGATTTCTTGACTGCTGCTTCCATGGGCATTGATTGTGGATCCAAGTAAAATGAAATCTTCGAGAGCTTCAATATTTTCTCTGTTTATCATGATATTGCTTATTGGTCCAGTTGCAAGAATTTTGGTTTTCTTTATGTTGAGGTACAATCCATACTGGAGGCTGTGGTCTTTGATCATCATCAGTAAGTGCTTCAAATCCTCTTCACTTTCAGCAAGCAAGGTTGTGTCATCTGCATAATGCAGGTTGTTAATGAGTCTTCCTCCAATCCTAAGGCCAAGATCTTCTTCATATAATCAATCTTCTGGGATTATTTGCTCAGCATACAGATTGAATAAGTATGGTGAAAGGATACAACCCTGACACACACCGTTCCTGGCTTTAAACCATGCAGTATCCCCTTGCTCTGTTCGAATGACTGCCTCTTGGTCTATGTACAGGTTCCTCATGAGCACAACTCAGTGTTCTGAAATTCCCATTCTTTGCAATGTTATCCATAATTTGTTATGATCCACACAGTCGAATGCCAATAAAACACATTGAAACATCTTTCTGATATTCTTTGCTTTCAGCCAATATCCCTCTGACGTCAGCAATGATATCCCTCCTTCTATGTCCTCTTTTGAATCTGGCTTGAATTTCTGGAAGCTTTCTGTCAATGTAGTGCCGCAACTTATTTTGAATGATCTTCAGAAAAATTTTACTGGTGTGTGATATTAATGATATTGTTTGATAATTTCCGTGTTCTTTTGGATAAGCTTTCTTTGGAATGGATACACATACGGGTCTCTTCCAGTTGGTTGGCCAGGTAGCTGTCTTCTAAATTTCTTGGCATAGACAAGTGAGTGCTTCCAGCATTGCATTCATTTGTTGAAACATCTCAGTAGGTATTCTGTCAATTCCTGGAACCTTGTTTTTCCCATTGTCTTCAGTGCAGCTTAAACCTCTTCCTTCAGTACCATCAATTCTTGATCATATGCTACCTCCTGAAATGGCTGCACGTTAACCAGTTCTTTTTGGTACGGAGACTCCATATTCTTTCCATCTTCGTTTGATGCTTCCTGTGTCATTTAGTATTTTCCCTGTAGAATCCTTCAATATTGCAACTTGAGGCTTGAATCTTTTCTTTAGTTCATTGAGCTTGAGAAATGCCGAGCATGTTCTTCCCTTTTGGTTTTCTATTTCCAGGTCTTTGCAAATGTCATTATAATACTTTATTTGTCTTCTCAAGCTGCCCTTTGAAATATTCTGTTCAGCTCTTTTACTTCATCATTTCTTCTTTTCTCATTAGCTAATCTACATTCATGGGCAAGTTTCAGAGTCTCTCCTGACATCTATTTTGGTCTTTTCCTTACTGTCTTTTTAATGATCTTTTGCGGTCTTCATGTATGATGCCCTTGATGTCGTTCCACAATGCATCAGGTGTTTAGTGTGTCAAATATGTTCTTGAAATGGTCTCTAAATTCAGGTGGGATATACTCAAAGTTGTACTTTGGTTCTCATGGGCTTGTTCTAATTTTCTTCAACCTCAAATTATACTTGCATATGAGTAATTGATAGTCTGTTCCACAGTCATCCCCTGGCCTTCTTCTGACTGATGATATTGAGCTTTTCCATCATCCCTTTCCACAGATGTAGTCAATTTGATTCCTGTGTTGACCATCTGGTGAGATCCACATGTACAGTCACTGTTCATGTTGTTCAAAAAAGACATTTGCAATGAAGAAGTTGTTGGTCTTGCAAAATTCTGTTATGCAATATCTGGCGTCATTTCTGTCACCAAGGCCATATTTCCCAACTACTGTTCCTTCTTCTTTGGTTCTAACTTTCACATTCCAGTCAGCCGAGCTCTTAACCACTGCGCCACCAGTGCACCCATAGGGGACTAGCAAATATGAAATCACATATTTTAGCCCCTAGTTATAGATACTTAAATGTATGCCCATCTGTACTTTCTGTTTTTAAAAACACTGTTCTTTCATACTATCTCTGAAGTAGAGTAGTTATAGGAAGCAAGGGTCCCCTCCCCTCACACTGAACACAATAACAATGTAAAATGTTGAACAGAATGAATATTACTTAGAACAGCAAAGTCTTTTACAGTGGACCTGAAAGCTGATTCCTGAACACTTTTGCTCAATAACAAGCATCTCTGAGCTTTTTAACTGTCTATGTTCATATTAAATAGTAACAGTTTAAATCTCTGAGCTTTTTAACTGTCTATGTTCATATTAAATAGTAACAGTTTAAAGAAAGTACCTATATTATTTGCATTTCCTACATTTTTTATTCTAGTGCCTTATCTTAGGGTCAAAATACACTTTAATATCTCAAGTGTTGAGATACTTAAGATCTTGAAACTGGCTACAGATTTTTTTTTTTTTATCAATATTAAGACACCTGGGAAGAAAATGTCCTTAACATTTTTTTTTAATTTCATTTTTTCCATTGAAAATTTATTTATTCATGAAATATTTGTTGAGTGACCACTACGTGCTGGGCACTTTGCTAGGCACTGGAGATAAAATAAGATAGAGAAAATTCCCTGCCTTAAAAAAGGGAGTTAAATACTGTTGGAGGAGAGTGGCAATAAACAAATAAATATATCACATCACTACACAGCACAATATAACATAACATTACATTTAACATACAACACAACATAATATGGCACATAACGACATAAAATAAGCTAGTGTGTTAGGTGCTATGAAGAAAAATAAAACAGAGTAATGTGTTAGGAAGTGGGTACAGTGATGAGGGAAGGCCTCTTTGAGAAGAAGATATTTGAGCAGAGACCTAAAGGAAATGAAGAAGTGAGCTAGACAAAGACTGGCGGAGAGAGCTTTCCTGGTAAAGGGAACAAGGACAAATGCCCTGTGCATGAGTAAGGCCAGTAAAGCTGGAGATTAGCATTTGGGGAGAAGTGATAGGAGATGAGGCCAAATCAGTGAGGTCCTGGTTAAGGATCTGCATTTTATTCTAAGTATGATGGGAAGCCATTAGAAAAGTGTTCTTTTGTTTGTTTGCTTGCTTTTGTTTTGTTTTTTTAATCAGTCAACTAAGATTATCTGGTTTATAATTTTTAAACATGTCTCTGGTGCTGTGTGGACAATTGTTTCTAGGATGTGAGGAGCAAGGAGATCAGTTGAAAGGCTTTTTTAAATAGGCTGCAAGAGAGATGGTGATGCCTTCCAGCAAGCTGATATCTTTGGAGGTGGTGCTACGCAAATTTGTATACAGCAAATTTGCAGATAACAATCTGAGCCTACAAATATCATCCCCTTTTCAAATTAAAATAACAGCCATAAAGTGCTTCCACATCCCCTGATCTTCTTTAGATTAGAAACTGGTAGGAGTTTCTGAATAAACCAGTTAATATCTAGTCACAGCTCAAAAACAAAAATTTAAAATAACCCCAAAGTTGGGGGGAGGGGAGAGAAATGAAATTAATATTGAAAAATCTTAGAATGAATTTATTTTTTAGGTAAATGGCTTATGTAATACTACCAAAGTTTTACTAGATGTAGTCAATATTAGCAGTATCAAATTTTTTTAATATAATTATTCTACCTATAGTATTTAGGAATTTCAACATTGTCTAAGAAATAGTAAAAGTTCACAATTCTTAGAGTAGAAGAAGTCAAAATTAAAAATCCATTTAAGTTTAAAGTGACATTTGTTCATTTGGGAATAAATCAATATAATTAATAATATTGGCCATTGGCTTTAGAAAACTGAATAACTAATATCCAAGGTCAAAACTTTGAAAAGTTTTCCCAGGAGATGTAGATGTGCTAGAGATAAGACATATGCTATGAGAGTTCATTGCTGTGGCCACCCACTCTCTAAGCTCTAGAATAAAACTCCTATGAGGCATGTCATCACCTTCCAGAGCTCCCAGAGGCTGCAGTCTCAGAAATGTACCAGAGCCCTTGACATATCTTATCAGAATTCTTATGATACATTTTTTTTATCCTCGACTGTTTTTCCAGAAAGCTTTGAAAAAAGCCTTTCAGGTATTCTGTGACATTTAATTTCTCTTTTCATTTAAAATATTATCAGAGTTAACCAAAAAGATTGAGTCATTAACCAAAATTTTTTGTACACTTATGACTTTCTGTAACATGTTTCCATATGTTGAGTCTTTAATTCAGATTGGGTCTATTGTAGGTGATTTGAGTGTTGTCAATAGAGCCTAAACACTTTGCAGGCAACAATATGTCCTGACAACTCAATTTTTGTATATCTTGCCTTGGTTTGAACAATCTATCCAACCACAGCAGGCAAAATAATATAATTGCAATGTATACTGTTAGCAGCTATCATAAACCTACAAGTCAGCAGCACAAGTAAAATTATAGTACACACATAGGGGTACAAAGGAACGGATTAAAAAAAAAACCACAAAGCAAACAAAATTAGTTTTAAGAGATTTAAACCAAATGAATACTTTGCAAATAGATTTATTAAAATAAATGTACATATATATATTTTTAAAAAAACCCTCTGGAGCAAAGCCATAAAAAAAATTTGCTTTAACTTTAGATAGAGTGCAGTCACTTGAAAGAGATAACTGAAAAAAAAGGTTTTCTTAATCTGTGGAGAATTTTATCTGCCAAATAATCCTCAGATGACCCTCCTTCACTCCATCAAATTTAAACAAAATCATCAACACTGTTAGACCTATTGTAAATTCAACAGTAGTAAAATTTTGCAAAGAAATAGAAGTCAAAAAGTCTTCACATACATGGATAAAAGTTATTAATGAAGAAGCATACCAATTTATTTGAAAATAATGACCAGAAATGGCAGCAGGACAAGAGAGTAAAGGGAACAAAGAAAACATGAGTACCACAAAAAAGCACTACAAAATGACAGCAATAAACTCACACCTATCAATAATCACGCTGAATGTAAGTGGCTTAAATGCACCCATAAAGAGACAGAGAGTGACAGAATGGATTAAAAAAAACAAGACCCATCAATATACTGTAAACAAGATACACACCTCAACAACAAAAGCGTATGTATATTAAATATCAAAGGATGAAAAAAAATATATCACACAAACAGCAACCAAAAAGAGCAGAAGTGGCAATACTAATCTCAGATAAAATAGACTTTAAGACAAAATTCACCATAAAACACGAGGAAGGACATTATATAATGATTAAAGGGACAGTCCACCATGATGACTTAACCATAATAAATATCTACACACCCAATGACAGGGCTCCAAAATACATAAAACAAACTCAAACAGCACTGAAAAGAGAAATTGATAATTCCACAATAACAGTAGGAGTAGTAGGAGACTTCAACACACCACTCTCGGTAAAGGACAGAACATCTAGAAAGAAACTCAACAAAGATCTAATGGCCACGATTAATCAATTTGGCCTCATAAACATATATGGAACACTCCACCCAATAGCAGCAAAGTATCTATTCTTTTCCAACGTACATGAAATGTACTCCAGAGTAGACAACATCTTAGGACACAAAGCAACTCCCCACAATATTCAAAACACTGAGATAATACAAAGCATTTTCTCTGATCACAACGCTATCAAAGTACAAGTTAATAACAGGAAGAACAAGAAAAAAAAAAAACATGGAAACTGAATCATATCTTGCTTAAAAACCACTGAGTAATAGAAGAAATCAAAGATGGAATTAAAAAATTCATAAAATCAATTGAGAATGAAAACACATCATACTAAAACCTTTGAGACACAGCAAAGGCACTGCTCAGAGGTTAACTCAGGTGTGCACACATTAAAAAAGAAAAAAGGGATAAAATCAAAATGTTAGCTTTGTAACTCAAACAAATAGAAAAAAGAAGAGCAAAGAAGCCCACATCCACCAGAAGAAAGGAAATAATAAAGATCAGAGCAGAAATAAATGAAATAGAAACTAGAAAAACAATAGAAACAATCAACAAAACCAAAAGTTGGTTCTTTGAAACCAGATTTACTGGCCTGACAGAGACTGGAGAAATCCTGATAGTATGGCTCCCAGGCACCTTTTTTTAGCTCAGTAATGAAGTCACTCCCAAGGTTCATCCTTCAGCCAAAGATTAGATAGGCCCATAAAACAAAACAAGACTAAAGGGGCACACCATCTCAGGGACAAGGACTAGAAGGCAGGGAGGGACAAGAAAACTGATAATAGGGAACCCAAGTTTCAGAAGGGAGAGTGTTGACATATTGTGGGGTTGTTAACCAATATCATAAAACAATATGTGTACTGTTTAATGAGAAGCCAGTTTGTTCTGTAAACCTTCATCTAAAATATAAAAAAAAAAAAAGTTGGTTCTTTGAAAGGATCAACAAAAGCAACAAACCATTGACCAAATTGACACAAGAAAAACAGAAGAGGATGCAAATAACCCAAATAAGAAATAAAATGGGGAATATTACAACAGATCCAACCTGAAATAAAAAGAATCATAACTGAGTACTATGAAAAACTATTCTCCAACAAATTTGAAAACCTAGAGGAAATGAACAAATTTCTAGGAACACACTACCTAAATAAATTAACACTAACTGAGGTCGAAAATCTGAACAGCCCCGTAACAAGAGAAGAGATTGAAAAGGTAAGTAAAACAAAACAAAACAAAACAAAAAAAACCTCCCAACAGGAAAAAGCCCTGGCCCAGATGGCTTCATTGGAGAATTCTACCAAATATGCAGAGAAGAGCTCACACCAGTACTACTCAAACTATTTCAGAACACACAAAAGGAAGGATACTTCCAAATTAATTCTAAGAAGCCAGCATAACCCTGATACCAAAACCAGGCAAAGACACCACAAAAAAAGAAAATTACAGACCAATATCTCTCATGAATATAGATGCAAAAATTCTCAACAAAATTCTAGTCAATAGAATTCAGCATCATATCAAAAAGTAATACCCAGTGGGTGGGGCCAAGGCAGAAGTTTCTACTGAACCCTCTTGCAACAAAGACCCCCCAAAAAACAAGTGAATCGATTACATATATGACAATCTACGAAACCTGACCATGAAACACGGTACTAAAGAATCAACCTGAGAGGCAGGGGAGCGAGAGACTGTGCAGAAGCAGTGACTAGTTGCCGAGCCTGTGCAATGCCCCAATTCCGATTCCTTGGTGCTGTTCTTTGGCACAAATGTGGTGGGGCTGATGGTAGTTTCCTGAGACACAGCAAGCATGGGACACAGCCCTAACCCCTGGGGCAATCTCAGCAGGGACCCAGCCAGCGCACACAGGCTACAAACGCCTCTGGAACATCAGATGAAACAGCGCGCTCTCCATACAAGAAAAGTGATTTAGTCTGTTTTACCATGCTACTCTCTCCTACCTATCTGATCCCTCCCCTCCGTGCCCCAGCCGGCTTCATTAACATTTGAATTCCCTGGGCCTGATATAGAAGTGCCCTACTTTTTTCTGACCCATTCTCCTGGCCTGGGAAAAGCAGAAAATTAACAACCAGGGGAAAAATACTTTCCCGACTCTCCTAAACTGGGAGATCAGAGCAGAAGCAGCTCCGGTCCAGGCATAAGAAATCCACAGACTTTGGCTTTCACTCCTACGTGGAACCAGGTGGCTATTATAATGCAAAGGCAAATCTGTTAGAGGTCTGACTGTAATTGTTTCAGCTGAGCAGTGGAGAAGTAGGTTTTGGAGGTCTGATACCACTCTACCTATTAAACAGGGCCCTCACCTACCCACAACAGGGATCTGAGGGCTGAGGCTCCATCCACACCACCTAGCCACCCACGAAAGTGGTCTGAGGATAGTGGTGCCTACCAGTCTTTACAGGTTTAAGCACTGGGTGCCTAAGGTACAGCTGCAGAGCCCACCCACCAGAGTGCTCTAGAGAACAGAGATGCTCCTTCCTCACTGGCACCTGGGGGAAGGCTGTGAGCACCCTGTCCTCCTCCGAGTGTGACCCCCTGTTGCTACCAGAAACCAGTGCATACAACCATCACCACTAAGATAGTAGTTGAGAGCCTACACAACACACTAGGTGACCGACTATCAGGACATTGGAGCTGATTCTATTCCAAAATAGTGAATGGACTTATAGGTTCATATACTTGGTAACAGCTCTAACCATCTGGTAACAGGATATTAGTGCTTCAAAGACTCCAATAATCAAGTAGCCCATCTTGGTATATTGAAACAAAACAAAACAAGATAGGACTCAATGAGCAAATATACAATAAATTATTACAATAACTTATAGATGGCTCAGAGAGAGCAGTCAATATCAATGACATAAAGAAGCAGACCATAATTGCTTCTACAAACCCCCAAAACAGGGAATCGAGATCTCTCCTAGATGAAGATATATCCCTGGAATTGCCAGATGTAGAATACAAAAGATTAATATACAGAATGCTTCAAGACATCAGGGACTACACCAGAAATGAAATCAGGCAATGTACAGAAAAAGCCAAGGAACACACAGATAAAGCAGTTGAAGAAATTAAGATTATTCAAGAGCATAATGAAAAATTTAATAAGCTGCAAGAATCCATGGAGAGACAGCATTCAGAAATTCAGAAGATTAACAATAAAATTACAGAACTAGACAACTCAATAGGAATTCAGAGGAGCAGAATTGAGGAATTGGAAGGTAAATTGGGGAGATGGAGTATACGGCAATTGGCACCAATATACTTCAAGAAAAATCAGATAAAAGAATTTAAAACAATGAATACACCAAAGAATTGTGGGACTCTATCAAGAAGAATAACTTAGATGTGATTGGAATTCCAGAACAGGGAGGGATAACAAAAAATGAAATTGTTGAAGATTTGTTGGCAGAAAACTTCCCTGACATCATGAAATATGAAAGGATATCTATCCAAGATGCTCAAAGAACTCCATACAAGGTAGGTCCCAAAAGAAAATCACCAAGACATATTATCATCAAACTTGCCAAAACCAAAGATAAAGTGCAAGTTTTAAAAGCAGCCAGGGATTAACAAAAAGTCACCTACAAAGGAGAATCAATAAGAATAAGTTCGGACTACTCAGCAGAAACCATTCAGGCAAGAAGGCAATGGGATGACATATATAGAGCACTGAAGGAGAAAAATTGCGAGCCAAGAATTATATATCCAGCAAAACACCCTCTCAAATATGAAGGCAAAATTAAGTCATTTACAGATAAACACAAGCTTAGAGAATTTGCAAAAAAAACCAAACCAAAGCTACAAGAATTACTAAAGGAAATTCTTTGGTCAGAAAATCAATAATATCAGATATCAGCACAACACAAGGACACAGAACAGAGCATTCTGATATCAACTCAGATAGGGAAGCCACAAAAATAAAATAAGATTAATTAAAAAAAAATGCTCAAAACAGGGAATCACTGATATCATTATGTAAAAGATGACAATAATCAATAAAGAGGGACTAAATACAGGAGGCATAGATCTTCCATATGGAGAGAAATCAAGGTGATATAGGGAGATATGAGTTAGGTTTATACTTAGAAAAATAGGGGTAGATATTAAGGTAACCACAAAGAAGACTAACAGCCCCATACTACAAAATAAAAACCAAGATAAACATAAAGACTCAGCAAAAACAAATTCAACTGCAATGAAAGAGAGGAACACACAATTTACAAAGAAAAACTTGCACAAAAAAGTGGAAAAATGAAATGGTCAACAACACACAAAGAAAGGCATCAAAATGACAGCACTAAACTCATACCCATATACAATTATGCTGAATGTAAATGGACTAAATGCACCAATAAAGAGACAGAGAGATGCACATTGGATAAAAAAAATAATCCAGCTGTATGCTGCCTACAAGAGACACACCTTAGACTTAGAGACACAAACAAACTAAAACTCGAAGGATGGAAAAAATATATATCAAGCAAACAACAATCAAAAACAAGCAGGAGTGGCAATATTAATTTCTGACAAAATATACTTTAAAGTTAAATCCACCACAAAGGATAAAGAGGAACACTATATAATGATTAAAGGGACAACTTACCAGGAAGATATAACCATATGAAATATTTATGCACCCAATGACAGGGCTGCAAGATATATAAAACAAACTCTAACAGCATTGAAAAGTGAGATAGACAACTCCACAATTATAGTAGGAGACTTCAACACACCATTTTCGGTGAAGGGCAGGACATCCAGAAAGAAGCTCAATAAAGACACGGAAGATCTAAATGCCACAGTCAACCAACTTGACCTCATAGACATGTACAGAACACTCCACCCAACAGCTGCAAAGTACACTTTCTTTGCTAGTGCACATGGAACATTCTCTAGAATAGACCACATGTTAGGTCATAAAGCAAGGGTTAGCAGAATTCAAAACGTTGAAATATTACAAAGCATCTTCTCTGACCTTAAGGCCATAAAAGTGGAAATCAGTAACAGGAAAAGCGGGAAGAGAAATCAAACACTTGGAAACTGAACAATACCCTGGTCAAAAAAGTCTGGATTATAGAAGACATTAAGGATGGAATAAAGAAATTCATAGAATCCAATAAGAATGAAATCACTTCCTATCAGAACCTTTGGGACACAGCAAAAGCGGTGCTCAGAGGTCAATTTGTATCAATAAATGCACACATACAAAAAGAAGAAAGGGCCAACATCAAAGAACTGTCCCTACAACTTGAACAAATAGAAAAAGATCAACAAAAGAAACCCTCAGGCACCAGAAGAAAACAAACAATAAAAATTAGAGCAGAATTAGAGAACAGAAAAACAATTGAAAGCGTTAACAAGACCAAAAGCTGGTTTTTTTGAAAAAATCAATAAAATTGATAAACCATTGGCCAAACTGACAAAAGAAAAACAGGAGAGGAAGCAAATAACCCAAATAAGAAATAAGATGGGCGATATTACAACAGACCCAACTGAAATTAAAAGAATCAGATTACTAAGAAAAACTATACTAAAACAAATTTGAAAATCTAGAAGAAATGGACGAATTCCTAGAAACACACTAGCTACCTAAATTAGCACAAACAGAGGTAGAACAACTAAATAGACCCATAACAATAAAGAGATTGAAAAGGTAATAAAAAAAAAAAAACTCCCAACAAAAAAAAGCCCTGGCCCTGACAGCTTCACTGCAGAGTTCTACCAGACTTCCACAGAAGAGGTAACACCACTACTACTGAAGGTATTTCAGAGCATAGAAAAGGATGGAATACTCCCTAACTCATTCTATGAAGCCATCATATCTCTAATACTAAAACTAGCTAAAAAAAAGAAAAAAAAAAAGACACCACAAAAAAGAAAATTACAGACCTATATCCCTCATGAACATAGATGCAAAAATCCTCAACAAAATTCTAGCCAATAGAATTCAACAACATATCAAAAAAATAATTCATCATGACCAAGTGGGATTCATACCAGGTATGCAGGGATGATTCAACATTAGAAAAACAATATAATCTACCATATATATAAAACAAAAGACAAGAACCACATGAATTTATCAATTGTTGGAGAAAGGTCATTTGACAAAGTCCAACACCCATTCATGATAAAAATTCTCAGCAAAATAGGAATAGAAGAAAAATTCCTCAATATAATAAAGGGCATTTATGCAAAGCCAACAGCCAACATCATCCAAAATGGAGAGATTCTGAAAGCATTCCCCTTGAGAATGAGAACCAGACAAGGATGCCCCTCATTGCCACTCTTACTCAATCTTGTGCTGGAGGTCCTAGCCAGAGCAATTGGGCTAGATAAAGAAATAAAGGGCATCAAGATTGGTAAGGAAGAAGTAAAAGTATCTCTATTTGCAGATGACATGATCTTATACACAGAAAACCCTAAAGAATCCTCCAGAAAACTACTGAAACTAATAGAAGAGTTCAGCAGAGTATCAGGGTACAAGATAAATATACGAAAATCATTTGGATTCCTCTACACCAACAAAAAGAACCTTGAAGAGGAAATCACCAAATCAATACCGTTTACAGTAGTCCCCAAGAAGATAAAATACTTAGGGATAAATCTTACCAGAAATGTAAAAGACCTATACAGAGAAAACTACAAGACACTACTGCAAGAAACCAAAAGAGACCTCAAAAGTGGAAAAACTTACCTTGCTCATGGATAGGAAGACTTAACATTGTAAAAATGTCTATTCTACCAAAAGCCATCTATAGATACAATGCAATTCTGATCCAAATTCCAATGACATTTTTTAATGAAATGGAGAAACAAATCACCAACTTCCTATGGCAGGACAAGAGACCCCAGATAAGTAAAGCATTACTGAAAAAGAACAAAATGGGAGGTCTCACTCTACCTGATTTTAGAACCTATTATACCACCACAGTAGTCAAAACACCCTGGTACTGGTACAGCAACAGATACATGGACTAATGGAACAGAACTGAGAATCCAGACATAAATCCATCCACATATGAGCAGTTGATATTTGACAAAGGCCCAAAGTCAGTTAAATGGGGAAAAGACAGTCTTTTTAACAAATGGTGCTGGCATAACTCGATATCCATCTGTGAAAAAATGAAACAAGACCCATACCTCACACCATGCACAAAAACTAACTAAAAATGGACCAAAGACCTAAACATAAAATCTAAAATGATAAAGGTCATGGAACAAAAAATTGGGACATTAGGAGCCCTAATACATGGCATAAACAGTATATAAAACATTACTAAAAATGCAGAAGAGAAACCAGATATCTGGGAGCTCCTAAAAATCAAACACCTATGCTAAACCAAAAAAAAAAAAAAAAAAACCAAAGACTTCACCAAAAGAATAAAAAGACTACCTACAGACTGGGAAGAAGTTTTTAGCTATGACATTTCCGATCAGTGCCTGATCTCTAAAATCTACATGATTCTGCTAAAACTCAACCGCAAAAAGACAAATAACCCAATTTAAAAATGGGCAAAGGATATGAACAGGCACTTCACTAAAGAAGACATTCAGGCCACTAACAGATAAATGAGGAAATGCTCATGATCATTAGCCATTAGAGAAATGCAAATCAAAACTACAATGAGATTTCATCTCACTCCAACAAGGCTGGCATTAATTCAAAAACACAAAATAATAAATGTTGGAGAGGTTGTGGAGAGACTGGAACACTTTTATACTGCTGGTGGGAATGTAAAATGGTACAACAACTTTAGAAATTGATTTGGTGCTTCCTTTAAAAAAACTAGAGATAGAACTACCATACAATCCAGCAATCCCACTCCTCGGAATATATCCTAGGGAAATAAGAGCCTTTACATGAACAGGTATATGCCCACCCATGTTCACTGCAGCACTGTTTACAATAGCAAAAATTTGGAAGTCACCAAGGTGCCCATCAACAGATGAAAGGATAAATTATGGTATATTCACACAATGGAGTACTACGCATTGATAAAGAACAATGATGAATCCATGATACATTTCATAACATGGAGAAATCTGGAAGGCATTATGCTGAGTGAAATTAGTCAGTTGCAAAAGGACAAATATTGTATAAGACCACTATTACAAGAACTGGAGAAATAGTTTAAACAGCGAACAAAATATTATTTGATGGTTATGAGGAGGGGAGGGAGGGAGGAAAAGGGGTATTCTGTAATTAGATAGTACATAAGTTTTATTTTAGGTGAGGGGAAAGACAATACACAATACAGGAGAGGTGAACACAACTGGAGTAAACCAAAAGCAGTTTCCTGAATAAACTGAATGCTTCAAAAGCCAGTGTAGCAGGGGTGGGCATTTAAGGACCATGGTTTCAGGGGACATCTAAGTCAACTGGCATAATAAAATCTTTAAGAAAACATTCTGCATCTCACTTTGGAGAGTGGCGTCTGGGGTCTTAAACACTAGCGAGTGGCCATCTAAGATGCACCAATTTGTCTTGACCCACCTGGAGCAAGGAAGAATGAAAAACACCAAAGGTACAAGGTAATTATGAGCCTAAGAGACGGAAAGGACCACATAAACAAGAGACTACATCAGCCTGAGATCAGAACTAGATGGTGCCCCGCCACAACTGATTACTGCCCTGACAGGGAACAAAGCAGAGAACCCCTGAGGGAGCAGAAGAGCAGTGGGATGCAGATCCCAAATTCTCATAAAAAGACCAGACTTAATGGTCAGACTGGGACTAGAAGGACCCCAGAGGTCATGGTCCCCAGACCCTTGTTAGCCCAAGACAGGAACCATTCCCAAAGAAAACTTGTCAGACAGGGTTTGGACTGGAATATGGGATGGAAAATGATACTGGTGAAGAACGAGCTTCTTGGATCAAGTAGACACATGAGACTATATTGGCATCTCCTGTCTGGAGGGTAGATGAGAGGCCAGAGGAGGCCAGAAGCTACCGGAATGGACACAAGGAGAGAAAGTGGAGGGAAGAACTGTGCTATCTCATTAGAGGGAGAGCAATTAGGAGTGTATAGGAAGGTGTATGTTAATTTTTGTATGAGAGACTGACCTGATTTGTAAACTTTCACTTAAAGCACAATAAAAATTAATTAAAAAAAAAAGTAATACACCACTACCAAGTGGAATTCATACCAGGTATTTTTTTTATGCATGGATGGCTCAACACTAGAAAATCAATCAGTGTAATCCACTGCATAAATAAAGTAAAAGAATCACATTAGCATCTCAATCAATGCAGAAAAGGCATTCGGCAAAGCTCAACACCCATTCCTGATAAAAACTCTCAATACAATAGGTATAAAAGGGAAATTTCACTTCATAATAAAGGGCATCTCTTACAGAGCCAGATGGTACAGTGGCTAACCAAAACGTCGGCAATTTTAATTCACCAGCTGCTCCTTGGAAGCCTTATGGAGCAGTTCTACTCTGTCCTATAGGGTTGCTATGGTTCGGAATCGACTCAACAGCAATGTTTTTTTTTTTTTTTTTATGGATATCCAGAACCAACAGCCAACATCATTCTTAATGGAGGGAGACTGCAAACATTCCCCCTGAGAAGAGGAACAAGACAAGGATGCCGTTTATCACTACTCCTGTTTAACATTGTGCTGGAAGTCCTAGCTAGATCAACAAGGCAAGAAAAAGAAATAAAGGGTATCCGAATTGGTAAGGAAGAAGTAAAACTATCCCCATTTGCAGATGATATGATGCTCTACATAAAGAACCCAAAGGACTCTACAAGAAAACTATTGGAGCTAATAGAAAGATTCAGCTGAGCAGCAGGATACAAGATAAATGTATAAAAATAAGTTGGATTCCTTTACACCAATAAAGGGAACTGTGAAAAGGAAATCAGAAAAGCAATACCATTTATAATAGCCCCTAAAAAACAAAACAAACAAAAAATGAATTTAGGAAAAAATCTAACTGGGGATGTAAAAGACCTATAAAAAGAAAACCACAAAACATACTGCAAGAAACCAAAAGAGACCTACATAAATGGAAGAGCATACTACGTTCATGGATAGGTCAACTCAACATTGTGAAAATGTCAGTTCTACCCAAAGCAATCTACAAATAGAATGCAATCCTGATCCAAATACCAACAGCATTCTTCAATGAGATGGAAAAACTAATCATTAACTTTATATGGAAATGAAAGAGGTCCCAGATATGTAAAGCACTACTGAAGAAGAAGAAGGAAGTAGGAGGCCTCATACTACCTGCCCTTAGAACCTAGTATACAGCTTGTTAGTCAGAATAGCCTGGTAGTGGTACAACGACAGACACATTGACCAATGGAACAGAACTAAGAACCCAGATGTAAATCTATCCTCCTAGGGTTACCTAATCTTTGACAAAGGCCCAAAGTCCATCAAATGGGGAGAAGACAGTCTTTTTAACAAATGATGCTCGCAAAACCGAACATCTGTTAAAAAATGAAACAGGACCCATACCTCACACCATACACAAAAACTAATTCTACATGGATCAAAGGCCTAAACCCAAAACTCAAAACTATAAAGATCATAGAAGACAAAGTAAGATCAATGCTGGAAACCCTAATACATGGCATAAATAGGATACAAACCATAACTAGCAATACATGAACACCAGAAGACAAGCTAGATAAGTGGGGTCTCCTGAAAAATTAAACACTTATGATCATCAAAAGACTTCACCAAAAGAGTAAAAAGAGGACCTACAGACTGGGAAAAAGTTTGGGATTTGACATATCCAACAAAATTATAATCTCTAAAATCTACAGGAAAATCCAACACCTCTACAACGGAGAGACAAATAAATCCAATTAAAAAATGGGCAAAGGATATGAACAGGCACCTCACCTTCAGGCAGCTAACAGACATACGAGAAAAGGTTCCCTATCACGAGCCATTAGAGAAATGCAAATCAAAACCATAATGAGATACCATCTCACCCTGACATTACTGGCACGAATCAAAAAAATGGAAAATAGCAAATGATGGAGAGGCTATGGGGAGATTGGTATTCTTATGCACTACTGGTAGGAATGAAAAATGTTACAACCATTCTGGAGAACAATATGGCACTTCCTTAAAAAGCTAGAAATAGAAATACCATATGATCCAGCAATCCCACTCCTAGGAATATATCCTAGAGAAATAAGAACCATCACATGAATAGATATATGCACATCCATGTTCGTTGCAGCATTATTTACTATAGCAAAAAGATGGAAACAACCTAGATGCCCATCAACAGATGAATGGATAAACAAACTATGGTACATATACATAATGGAATGCTACAAAAGGATAAAAAACAATGATGAATCTGCAAAACATCTCACACTGTGGATGAATCTAGAAGGCATTATGCTAAGTGAAATAAGTCAATCACAAAAGGACAAATACTGTATGAGATCACTATTATAAAAACTCACAAAAAGGTCTACATACAGAAAGAAACAATCTTTGGTAGTTACAAGGAAAGGGAAAGGTGGGAGAGAAAAACACTGACTAGACAATAGATAAATGGCACCTTTGGTGAAGGGTAAGACAGTAAACAACACTGGGGAAGTCAGCACAACTTGACAAAGCAAAGTCATTCGAGCTTCATTAAAAAAAAAAAAAAATCCACTGCCGTCGAGTTGATTCCGACTCATAGCCACCCTATAGGACAGAGTAGAACTGCCCCATAGAGTTTCCAAGGAATGCCTGGTGGATTCCAACTGCCAACCTCTTGGCTAACAGCTGTAGCACTTAGCCACTACGCCACCAGGGTTTCCAACTTCATAGACACATCCAAACACCTTGAGGGACTGAGTTACTGGACTGAGGACTGGGGACCATGTTCTAGGGGCACATCTAGCTCAATTGGAAGAACACAGTTTATAAAGAAAGTGTTCTACATCCTACTTTGATGAGTAGTGTCTGAGGTCTTAAAAGCTTGTGAGTGGCCATCTAAGATAGGTTTACTAGTCCCACCCCATCTGGAGCAAGGGAGAATGAAGAAAACCAAAGACACAAGGGAAAAATTAGTCCAAAGGACTAATGGACCACAACAACCACAGCCGCCACCAGACTGAGTCCAGTACAACTAGATGGTGCCGGGCTACCACCACCAACTGCTCTGACAGGGATCACAATAGAGGATCCCAGACAGAGCTGTAGAAAAATGTAGAAGAAAATTCTAACTCACAAAAACAAGACCAGACTTACTGGTTTGACGGAGACTGGAGAAAACTCCGAAAGTATGGCCCTGAACACCTTTTTACTCAGTACTGAAGTCACTCCTGAGTTTCACCCTTCAGCCAAAGATTAGACAGGCTCATAAAACAAACAATAACACACATAGCTCAACCGTGTATACGAAACTAAAGGGGCACACCGGCCCAGAGACAAAGACGAGAAAGCGGGAGAGGACAGGAAAGGTGGATGAATGGAAATTGGGAACCCAAGGACGAGAAGGGGAGAATGTTGACATGTTGCGGGTTGGTAACCAATGTCGCAAATAATGTGTGTATTCATTGTTTAATGAGAAACTAATTTGCTCCATAAAGTTTCACCTAAAGCACAATTAAAAATAATAATAATAATAAAAAAGAGATGGCAACGGGAGAAGAGAAGGCTCTGGCTTTTGAAAACTAATCTAATACCAGAGTCTTCTGGAGCTACTTGGATCCTAAAAGCCCTTTTTTGGCATATTAAACTTCCTAAAAAAAATCTACTTCCACAATGCCTTGCTCTTAAGTCTCCAAGTCTTTGCTCATGCTGTTCCCTCTAAAGTGAACACCAATTTCTTCCCACCCAAGAACCCCAAGCCTAAATCCCCCAGTTTAAATGTTACATCCTCAGTGAAGCCTTTCCTGAACTACTTAGCTGGAAGCAATCTCTCTTATGAAGTCCCCTGTGACTAACCTGTACTTCTCTTCAGGCACGTTCTTTTCTGTGTTATACTGTGTTTATTTATATACATGTATGATCTTTCTTCACCCATGAATTCAGGTGTTCTCCAAAGATCAATGCTGGGCTCTCTTCTTTTGTCAGTGTACATTACACGCAAACACACACACACACACCTCTGCCAGGACCATGCTCCCTACTGTTCCACAATCTCATTTAATGGTATATTACCTCCATGAACATGACTCCAAAGTCTTTATTTAAGTCTTCAATCCTATGGTTCTCTCAAATTTCCTTGTTTTTGACTGCCTGCTAGACTTCAGCACCAAGCTGTCCCTTTATACTACAAACTCACTAAGTCTGCAACGGAAATCATCTTTCTTGCCCAATTTTCTTTCTCTGTTTTCCTTTATGTTAATGACACCACTGCTTTCCTGGTCACCTGGGTGTAAAACCCCTCACCATCCTCACTGCCAACATCCAATCAGTTAAAAACCCCTGCCAATTTCATTTCTGTAACACTGTAATTTCAATCATTTCTCAACCTCTCTCTCTCTCAACTGCTACTGCTATCTTATTTAGGCTCCCATCTTCAACTGGATTTTGGCAATAACCCCTGTCACATGAAACTAACTCTCCTTATTTTGTCCTCCAGGAAACAGATATCCTTTCCTTGCCTCTCACTGCTTCATCATTTACTGTAGACACAATGGGGAAAGTAGTGATTTGGTTTATTTAGTTTACACTAATGGGTGGTGTAAATGGTTAAGTGCTTGACTGCTAGCCAAAAGATGGTGGTTCAAACCTATCCAGAGGCTTCTTGGAAGACAGGTCTGGCCATCTGCTTCCAAATATCATAGCCTTGGAAACTCTATGAAACGGTTTTACGCTGCACACATGGGGTCACCCACCATGAGTCAGATTCGACTCCACAGCAACTAAAAACCATAATGATGGCTATTAACCAGGGCTTCGAACTGATTTGAACTGATTCAGTCATAGCTGATGAAGCAACACCAGAACAGACTCAAATTTTAAAAAATTTAGGTGGTCCAGAACCATAACTGGAACAGGAAAAATTAGGGGTGAAAGCCCTGGAACAGGAGACTCAGAAAAGGCGTAGCAGACCCTTTCAGGAGCCTGATTGTGATATTGGATTTTTGCCAGGATTGAGGAGAGTGACACACATTCGAAGCAGTGCAGTTGGCTGCCATTTTTGAGCAGGGCACTGCTGTTTTGACTCTGCTCAAAATCTGACGAGCAAAAGATTTGATTGCTATGCAACATGTGCGCTGCCCTTGTTTTCTAAGAGGAAGATTAAGCTATGATTGAACCGGGAAGAACCAGTTTGAAGCTCTGCTACTAACCTAGCAGGTGGTGCCATTTTGCCTGGTTGACACACGGATCTTTTCTTTCTCAGATAATTTTACCTGGTCTAATTTTAAGTAGTAAGGTCTAAGTATTAAGATGACCTGAGTTCAATTACCTTAAAACAGGTCCAGCTAATTCTTTCCTTCCTACTCTTGTATTCCCACACAGTAGCCAGATCTAGACTGTGCAGGGCTGAAAAGGCCTGGAATGAATAGCCTAGGTCAGATTGGCACTGGTCATTGGGGCAAAACATTTTTATTCTCTGTTAACTAACTCTTTTAACCCAGGTTTCTGGGGCTCTTTAGCTCACCATCCAACTGCTATTTTATTTAGGCTCCCATCTTTAGCTGGACTTTGACAATAGCCTCCTAATACATGAAACATGCATAGTGTTCCAAATACAGTTTGGATAGTGGTGCAAATAAAGTTGTGCAGCTATTGCCGTATAACCAACTTCCCTGAAATACAGTAGCTAGGAGGTTCTGCTAATCTGGGCCAGACTTAGTTGATTTTGGCTGGTTTTCTCATGTGACTACAGTCTGTTGGTGGATTGGCTGGGGACTGACTGCTCTGGGATGACCAACTTCACATATCTGATATTGACCACAGTTTATTGGATGAGAAAGCCACTAGATCAGCTCACATTTAAGGACTAGGGAAAGAGACTTCATCTTTTGATGGGAGCAGTTGCAAAGTCACTTTACAGGAGACACTTGAATAATTGAAGCCATTTTTGCAATCAATTTGCCTTGAAGCTTGCTTTGATTTAGGTTGACACACTTAGAATAAAGAACTCTTCCTACGGCCTCACCTAGCATTATACAGTTCAGCACTGGATTTGGAGATAAAGCCTCAGCTAATAAATTTCTTCTATTTTTCTTTTTCCTTCTTTAGTTTCTTTCTCTAGTTTACAAACTTTCTTCATGATTTCATGGGGAGAGGATGAGGTGGCTAAAGATAGCATTGGACCCAATAGCATCATACCATGATAGGTTGTATTTCTACAGCCTCCATCATAGTTTTTCACTTTCCAATTCATCTTACCCACTGAAGCCAGGTGACTCTTTGTGGAAACCTTCCTCGATTACATCGCTCTTCAGATCAGAGGCTGTTAATAACTCCATTTTGGCTAGTGAGTAGAGTTCCAGCTTTATGATCTGACATTCAAGGCTCTACCTGATGTAGATTCAACCTAAACTTACTTCCCACTTCTCACCTTCCTGTACCATGAACTTCAGCTAGTGGGAATATTTCAGTGATACACTTGCATACTGAAATGGTAGTTCTATACTCAGAATTCTTTTTTTTTTTAATAACTTTTATTAAGCTTCAAGTGAACGTCTACAAATCCAATCAGTCTGTCACATATAAGTTTACATACATCTCACTCCCTACTCCCACTTATTCTCCCCCTCTTGAGTCAGCCCTTTCAGTCTCTCCTTTCTTGACAATTTTGCCTGCTTCCCTCTCTCTCTATCCTCCCATCCCCCCTCCAGACAAGAGTTGCCAACACAATCTCAAGTGTCCACCTGATATAATTAGCTCACTCTTCATCAGCGTCTCTCTCCCACCCGCTGACCAGTCCCTTTCATTTCTGATGAGTTGTCTTCGGGGATGGTTCCTGTCCTGTGTCAACAGAAGGTCTGGGGAGCATGGCCGCCGGGATTCCTCCAGTCTCAGTCAGACCATTAAGTTTGGTCTTTTTATGAGAATTTGGGGTCTGCATCCCACTGATCTCCTGCTCCCTCAGGGGTCCTCTGCTGTGCTCCCTGTCAGGGCAGTCATCGATTGTGGCCGGGCACCAACTAGTTCTTCTGGTCTCAGGATGATGTAGGTCTCTGGTTCATGTGGCCCTTTCTGTCTCTTGGGCTCTTAGTTGTCGTGTGGCCTTGGTGTTCTTCATTTTCCTTTGCTCCAGGTGGGTTGAGACCAATTGCTGCATCTTAGATGGCCGCTTGTTAGCATTTAAGACCCCAGACGCCACATTTCAAAGTGGGATGCAGAATGATTTCATAATAGAATTATTTTGCCAATTGACTTAGAAGTCCCCGTAAACCATGTTCCCCAGACCCCCGCGCTTGCTCCGCTGAGCTTTGAAGCATTCATTTTATCCCGGAAACTTCTTTGCTTTTGGTCCAGTCCAATTGAGCTGACCTTCCATGTATTGAGTGTTGTCTTTCCCTTCACCTAAAGCAGTTCTTATCTACTGATTAATCAATAAAAAAAACCTCTCCCTCCCTCCCTCCCTCCCCCCCTCGTAACCACAAAAGTATGTGTTCTTCTCAGGTTTACTATTTCTCAAGATCTTATAATAGTGGTCTTATACAATATTTGTCCTTTTGCCTCTGACTAATTTCGCTCAGCATAATGCCTTCCAGGTTCCTCCATGTTATGAAATGTTTCAGAGATTCGTCACTGTTGTTTATCAATGCGTAGTATTCCATTGTGTGAATATACCACAATTTATTTAACCATTCATCCGTTGATGGACACCTTGGTTGCTTCCAACTTTTTGCTATTGTAAACAGAGCTGCAATAAACATGGGTGTGCATATATCTGTTTGTATGAAGGCTCTTGTATCTCTAGGGTATATTCCTAGGAGTGGGATTTCTGGGTTGTATGGTAGTTCTATTTCTAACTGTTTAAAATAACGCCAGATAGATTTCCAAAGTGGTTGTACCATTTTACATTCCCACCAGCAGTGTATGAGAGTTCCAATCTCTCCGCAGCCTCTCCAACATTTATTATTTTGTGTTTTTTGGATTAATGCCAGCCTTGCTGGTGTGAGATGGAATCTCATCGTAGTTTTAATTTGCATTTCTCTAATGGCTAATGATCGAGAGCATTTTCTCATGTATCTGTTGGCTGCCTGAATATCTTCTTTAGTGAAATGTGTGTTCATATCCTTTGCCCACTTCTTGATTGGGTTGTTTGTCTTTTTGTGGTTGAGTTTTGACAGAATCATGTAGATTTTAGAGATCAGGCGCTGGTCGGAGATGTCATAGCTGAAAATTCTTTCCCAATCTGTAGGTGGTCTTTTTACTCTTTTGGTGAAGTCTTTAGATGAGCATAGGTGTTTGATTTTTAGGAGCTCCCAGTTATCGGGTTTCTCTTCATCATTTTTGGTAATGTTTTGTATTCTGTTTATACCTTGTATTAGGGCTCCTAGGGTTGTCCGTATTTTTTCTTCCATGATCTTTATCGTTTTAGTCTTTATGTTTAGGTCTTTGATCCATTTGGAGTTAGTTTTTGTGCATGGTGTGAGGTATGGGTCCTGTTTCATTTTTTTGCAAATGGATATCCAGTTATGCCAGCACCATTTGTTAAAAAGGCTATCTTTTCCCCAGTTAATTGACACTGGTCCTTTGTCAAATATCAGCTGCTCATACGTGGATGGATCTATGTCTGGGTTCTCAATTCTGTTCCATTGGTCTATGTGTCTGTTGTTGTACCAATACCAGGCTGTTCTGACTACTGTGGCTGTATAATAGGTTCTGAAGTCAGGTAAGGTGAGGCCTCCCACTTTCTTCTTCTTTTTCAGTAGTGCTTTGCTTATCCGGGGCTTCTTTCCCTTCCATATGAAATTGGTGATTTGTTTCTCTATCCCCTTAAAATATGACATTGGAATTTGGATCGGAAGTGCGTTAAATGTATAGATGGCTTTTGGTAGAATAGACATTTTTACTATGTTAAGTCTTCCTATCCATGAGCAGGGTATGTTTTTCCACTTAAGTATGTCCTTTTGAATTTCTTGTAGTAGAGCTTTGTAGTTTTCTTTGTACAGGTCTTTTACATCCTTGGTAAGATTTATTCCTAAGTATCTTATCTTCTTGGGGGCTACTGTGAGTGGTATTGATTTGGTTATTTCCTCTTCGGTGTTCTTTTTGTTGATGTAGAGGAATCCAAGTGATTTTTGTATGTTTATTTTATAACCTGAGACTCTGCCAAACTCTTCTATTAGTTTCAGTAGTTTTCTGGAGGATTCCTTAGGGTTTTCTGTGTATATAATCATGTCATCTGCAAATAGTGATAACTTTACTTCTTCCTTGCCAATCCGGATACCTTTTATTTCTTTGTCTAGCCTAATTGCCCTGGCTAAGACTTCCAACACGATGTTGAATAAGAGCGGTGATAAAGGGCATCCTTGTCTGGTTCCCGTTCTCAAGGTAAATGCTTTCAGGTTCTCTCCATTTAGAGTGATATTGGCTGTTGGCTTTGCATAGATGCCCTTTATTATGTTGAGGAATTTTCCTTCAATTCCTATTTTGGTAAGAGTTTTTATCATGAATGGGTGTTGGACTTTGTCAAATGCCTTTTCTGCATCAATTGATAAGATCATGTGGTTTTTGTCTTTTATGTATGTGATGGATTACATTAATGGTTTTTCTGATATTAAACCAGCCTTGCATACCTGGTATAAATCCCACTTGATCAGGGTGAATTATTTTTTTGATGTGTTGTTGGATTCTATTGGCTAGAATTTTGTTGAGGATTTTTGCATCAATGTTCATGAGGGATATAGGTCTATAATTTTCTTTTTTTGTAATGTCTTTACCTGGTTTTGGTATCAGGGAGATGGTGGCTTCATAGAATGAGTTGGGTAGTATTCCGTCATTTTCTATGCTTTGGAATACCTTTAGTAGTAGTGGTGTTAACTCTTCTCTGAAAGTTTGGTAGAACTCTGCAGTGAAGCCGTCCGGGCCAGGGCTTTTTTTTGTTGGGAGTTTTTTGATTACCGTTTCAATCTCCTTTTTTGTTATGGGTCTGTTTAGTTGTTCTACTTCTGAATGTGTTAGTTTAGGTAAGTAGTATTGTTCCAAGAATTTATCCATTTCTTCTAGGTTTTCAAATTTGTTAGAGTACAATTTTATGTAGTAATCTGATATGATTCTTTTGATTTCATTTGGTTCTGTTGTGATGTGGTCCTTCTTGTTTCTTATTCGGGTTATTTGTTCCTTTCCTGTTTTTCTTTAGTCAGTCTAGCCAATGGTTTATCAATTTTGTTAATTTTTTCAAAGAACCAGCTTTTGGCTTTGTTAATTCTTTCAATTGTTTTTCTGTTCTCTAATTCATTTAGTTCAGCTCTAATTTTTATTATTTGTTTTCTTCGGGTGCCTGATGGATTCTTTTGTTGCTCACTTTCTATTTGTTCAAGTTGTCGGGACAGTTCTCTGATTTTGGCTCTTTCTTCTTTTTGTATGTGTGCATTTATCGATATAAATTGGCCTCTGAGCACTGCTTTTGCTGTGTCCCAGAGGTTTTGATAGGAAGTATTTTCATTCTCGTTGCTTTCTATGAATTTCCTTATTACCTCCTTGATGTCTTCTATAACCCAGTCTTTTTTCAGGAGGGTATTGTTCATTTTCCAAGTATTTGATTTCTTTTCCCTAGTTTTTCTGTTATTGATCTCTAGTTTTATTGCCTTGTGGTCTGAGAAGATGCTTTGTAATATTCCGATGTTTTGGACTCTGCAAAGGTTTGTTTTATGACCTAATATGTGGTCTATTCTAGAGAATGTTCCATGTGCGCTAGAAAAAAAAGTATATTTTGCGGCAGTTGGGTGGAGAGTTCTGTATAAGTCAATGAGGTCAAGTTGGTTGATTGTTGTAATTAGATCTTCCGTATCTCTGTTGAGCTTCTTACTGGATGTCCTGTCCTTCTCCAAAAGTGGTGTGTTGAAGTCTCCTACTATAATTGTGGAGGTATCTATCTCGCTTTTCAATTCTGTTAAAATTTGATTTATGTATCTTGCAGCCCTGTCATTGGGTGCGTCAATATTTAATATGGTTATGTCTTCCTGATCAATTGTCCCTTTTATCATTATATAGTGTCCTTCTTTATCCTTTGTGGTGGATTTAAGTCTAAAGTCTATTTTGTCCGAAATTAATATTGCTACTCCTCTTCTTTTTTGCTTATTGTTTGCTTGATATACTTTTTTCCATCCTTTGAGTTTTAGTTTGTTTGTGTCTCTAAGTCTAAGGTGTGTCTCTTGTAGGCAGCATATAGATGGATCGTGTTTCTTTATCCAGTCTGTGACTCTCTGTCTCTTTATTGGTGCATTTAGTCCATTTACATTCAGGGTAATTATAGATAAATAAGTTTTTAGTGCTGTCATTTTGATGCCTTTTTATGTGTGTTGTTGACAATTTCATTTTTCCACATACTTTTTTGTGCTGAGGCGTTTTTCTTAGTAAATTGTGAGATCCTCATTTTCATAGTGCTTGACTTTATGTTAGTTGAGTCGTTACGTTTTTCTTGGTTTTTATCTTGAGTTACAGAGTTGTTATACCTTTTTGTGGTTACCTTATTATTTACCCCTATTTTTTTAAGTAAAAACCTAACTTGTATTGTTCTATATCGCCTTGTATCACTCTCCATATGGCAGTTCAATGTCTCCTGTATTTAGTCCCTCTTTTTGATTATTGTGATCTTTTACCTATTGACTTCCATGATTCCCTGTTATGTGTATTTTTTTTTTAATTAATCTTAATTTGTTTGTTTTTGTGATTTCCCTATTTGAGTTGATATCAGCACGTTCTGTTTTGTGACCTTGTGTTGTGCTGATATCTGATATTATTGGTTCTCTGACCAAACAATATCCTTTTCTATTTCTTGTAGCTTTGGTTTGGTTTTTGCAAATTCTCTAAACTTGTGTTTGTCTGTAAGTATCTTAATTTCGCCTTCATATTTCAGAGAGAGTTTTTCTGGATATATGATCCTTGGCTGGCAGTTTTTCTCCTTCAGTGTTCTGTATATGTCGTCCCATTCCCTTCTTGCCTGCATGGTTTCTGCTGAGTAGTCAGAACATATTCTTATTGATTCTCCCTTGAAGGAAACCTTTCTTTTCTCCCTGGCTGCTTTTAAAATTTTCTGTTTATCTTTGGTTTTGGTGAGTTTGATGATAATATGTCTTGGTGTTTTTCTTTTTGTATCAATCTTAAATGGGGTTCGTTGAGCATCTTGGATAGATATTCTTTCGTCTTTCATGACGTCAGGGAAGTTTTCTGTCAGGAGTTCTTCAACTATTTTCTCTGTGTTTTCTGTCCCCCCTCCCTGTTCTGGGACTCCAATCACCCGCAGGTTATCCTTCTTGATAGAGTCCCACATAATTCTTAGGGTTTCTTCATTTTTTTTAATTCTTTTATCCAATTTTTTTTTCAGCTATGTTGGCGTTGATTCCCTGGTCCTCCAGATGTCCCAGTCTGCATTCTAACTGCTCGAGTCTGCTCCTCTGACTTCCTAGTGCGTTGTCTAATTCTGTTATTTTATTGTTAATCTTTTGGATTTCTACATGTTGTCTCTCTATGGATTCTTGCAACTTATTAATTTTTCCACTATGTTCTTGAATAATCTTTTTGAGTTCTTCAACAGTTTTATCAGTGTGTTCCTTGGCTTTTTCTGCAGTTATCCTAATTTCATTTGTGATATCATTAAGCATTCTGTAAATTAGTTTTTTATATTCTGTATCTGATAATTCCAAGATTGTATCTTCATTTGGGAAAGGTTTTGATTCTTTTGTTTGGGGGGTTGGAGAAGCTGTCATGGTCTGCTTCTTTAAGTGGTTTGATATGGATTGTTGTCTCTGAGCCATCACTGGGAAACTAGTTTTTGCAGAAAATCCGCTAAAAGAAAAATGCAGTCAGACCCCTATCAGAGTTCTCCCTCTGGCTCAGGCTATTCAGATGTTAATGAAGCCGCCTGGGGAGGGTGGGGGAGGGAACAGAGAGATAGGAGAGTAGCACCTCAGAATATAGCCAGAGTTGCTTGTCTTGCTTGGAATGACTATTATATCTGAGATTCCCGCGGGGTGCGTCGCCTATGTGTGCTGGCTGTGTGGAGATTGCCCCCGGGGGGTCTGGCCCGCTGGAGTCACGGTCAGATCCTCCGCTTCCAGCCCCACGCCCAGCGTCAAGGCTCCCCTACTGGGACGGTGCACTCTCGACTCCAAAATCAGTCGCTGCCTCCCGGGGACTTCTCGTCCCTCCAGCCACGTGGTCGTGCCGCCCCCGAGAACCAGTTGGGCCTCCTCCCGGGGTTAGTTCAGATGGGTGGAGTAGCTCCCCGTGCTTGTGCCGTGACCGACTGTCCCGGCTGGGACGCTGTTCTCCCCGCTCCAATACCAGTCGCTGCCTCCCGGGGACTTCTCCTACTGGCTGCGTCCCACGCCGCCCGCGCGACCCGGCTGGTCCCCTTCCCGGGGTTAGTTCAGGGGGGTGGAGCAACTCTCCGTGTTTATGGCGTACCTGCGTCCAGTCCAAATCCCTGCGGGACGGTTCCCCGGCTCGGATGCTGCTCTTTCTGCTCCAAGATCAGTCACTGCCTCCCGGGGACTTCTCCTACCAGCTGCGTCCCACGCCGCCCGTGGAACCGGCTGGTCCCCCTCCCGGGGTTAGTTCAGGGGGGTGGAGCAGGTCTCTGTGCTTGTGCTGTACCTGACTGGTACGCTGGCTCCAGGCTCTGGAAACAATCGCTGCTTCCCTGTATTAGTTCGTTCTCCGTCTCTAAATCTGTGTTTGTTGTTCAGGGTTCGTAGATTGTTATGTATGTGATCGATTCACTTGTTTTTCCGTGTCTTTGTTGTAAGAGGGATCCGAGGTAGCGTCTGCCTAGTCCGCCATCTTGGCCCCGCCCCTATACTCAGAATTCTTCATGATATTTATTACTACTTGAAATTATATGTACTTGTTTGTTTATTGTTTGTTTCATTCCCTACAACTAGAATTTAAACTTCATGAGGGTAGGGACATTATTTGTCTTGTCCACCACGGTACCTATAGTAACTAGAATGGTGCCTTACCTAGACTGGAAAATCGATAAATATGAATTAAAATAATGAATGGGTAAATTAGTGAATTCCCCACCCCAATGTCTTTGCTCATGGAATATCCTTGGACAACCCAAATTCTAGACCCTCCATGAAATTTTCCTACAGGGGCAAATTTCAGATTTCACATTTCTGTATTAGTCAGGGTCCTTGATTGCAAACAACAGTAGCCAACTCTGATTATTTTAAACAAAAAGATCAAAACAAAAGGATTTATCAAACATATGTAACGGAGACTTACAGAATGCTGAAAAATGAACAGGGTAATCCATAGGCTAAACAGAAACATTTGACAAGAATACTACCGCCTTTATTAGCACCATGCCTCACTGTTGTAACTGGATCTGCAGACCAATACAATCTCTTCTCACCATCCTTCATCTTTTCATCACTTGCTCAAGATTCAAAGTCCCAAGTGGGAGTATACATTTGGCTAATCCTGGGCTATGCCCATTGTCTAAATGTCAGGGGCCAAGGACAGGGAATCCCTGACTCCTTGACTTGCCTTACAGGTGGTAAGATTCTGCGTCTCACACAGATTCATATCATGGGAAATTCTCTAATATTTGCAAGAGGGTTCAGACGGTGGGCAGCCAAAATAAAGCAACACATTCTGTTATACTCCAATGACCATATCTTCACTTTTCTACAAGACTCTGATTCCCATGAAGGCAGAATTTATGTCTGACACATTTTTTTATCTACTGCAGTTCCTAGAAAGGCACTTTGTGCTTCACCTTATTCGGAGGGCTCCTTTCTAATTCCTTTATCATATCTATCTTGTTTAAAGTTTCTAGTTTAAGCTGCTCCATGCCACTTTAAAATTTTCATACTTTTAAAATTCCTGATTTATTCTTTAAAGTTCTGATAAATATTTGTCAAGTAAAAGAATAAATGATGCCTTTTCTTAAGCCAAGAAGCCACCATGTTTTGCATATATTATCTCATTCATTTCTCACCAGGCTATTAGCTTTTTCCACTGTAGTATTTAATATAATTATAAAAGCATAAAACTTTCAAATTCTGTTCTTGAAAGATACAGTTTCAATTCCCCCACGTAACCATAAATCTTTATTATCTCCCCTCAGTTCTACACTCCAAGCAACTCTATAATTTTTCTCACATCAAATTTCCATTTAATACATAAAATAACTAGCAATGAAAACATCAATCTCTCCAGCTATATGGTGCTTCATTTAATTTCTCACATCTCCTTGTCAAAAGCACTCCTTTCTAATTACTTTATCATATCCATCTTGTTTTAAAGTTTTTTAGTTTAAACTACTCTATAAAAAAAAAAAAAAACCCAAACCCATTGCCATCAAGTTGATTCTGAGTCATCGTGACCCTATAGAACATAGCAGAACTGCCCCTAGGGTTTCCAAGGAGCAGGTGGTGGATTTGAATTGCTGACCTTTTGGTTAGCATCCGAGCTGTTAACCATTGTGCCACTAGGCCTCCCAAAACTACCCTATAATACCTTAAAATTTTTAAATTTATCACATTTCTGAAGTTTTCTTTAAAATTATGACTTCTCCAGCAGCTTCTATGCTACTTATGTGCAGAGACTATTCCCTGGGTTCGTTGAATACTCAGCATACACACAAAAAATATGTGTTGAACAAATTGGTCAGAAAGAAATAGTACGCCTTCAGTGGAAACAACCTAGATGCACATCAACAGATGAATGGATAAACAAACTATGGTACAACCTAGATGCCCGTCAACAGATGAATGGATAAACAAACCAGAGACCAATAAATAGTCTCTTCTCACCATCCTTCATCTTTGCATCACTTGCTCAAGATTCAAAGTCCCAGATGGGAGCATACACACAATGGAGAATTACTCAGCGATAAAGAACAATGATGAATCTGTGAAGCATCTCATAACATGGATGAATCTGGAGGGCATTATGCTGAGTGAAATAAGTCAATCACAAAAGGACAAATACTGTATGAGACCACTACTGTAAAAACTCATGAAAAGATTACACACAAAAAGGAACAATTTTTGATGCTTACGAGGGAGGGGAAGGGTGGGGATGGGAAAACACAAAGTAGACAATAAATAAGTAGTAATTCTGGTGAAGTGTAAGACAGTACACAATACTGGGGAAGCCAGCACAACTTGTACAAGGCAGGGTCATGGAAGCTCCATAGACACATCCAAACTCCCGAAGGGAACAAATTGCTGAGCTGAGGGTGTGGAGACCATGGTCTCGGGGAACATCTAGCTGAAATGGGATAACATAGTTTATAAAGAAAATGTTCTACATTCTACTTTGGTGAGTGGCGTCCTGGGTCTTAAAAGCCTGTGAGCGGCCATCTAGGATACTCCACTGGTTTCACCCCTTTGGGAACAAGGAAGAATGAAGAACACTATACATAAAAGGAAAAGATAAGTCCAAAGAACTGGTGGACCACATCTACCATGGCTTCTGCCAGACTGAGTCTCATACAACTAGATGGTGCCCAGCTACCACCACTGACTGCTCTGACAGGCATCACAATAGAAAGTCCTGGACAGAGCTGGGGAAAAATGTAGAGCAAAATTGTAACTCAAAAAAAAAAAAAAAGACTAGACTTACTTGCCTGACAGAGACTGCAGAAACCCCAAGAGTAAGGCCCCCGAACACCCTTTTAGCTCAGTAATGAAGTCACTCCCGAGGTTCACCCTTCAGCCAAAGATGAGACAGGCCCATAAAACAAAGTGAGACTAAAGGGGTACAACAGCCAAGGGCAAGGACTAGAAGGCAGGAGGGGACAGGAAAGCTGGTAGTAGGGAACCCAAGGTCAAGAAGGAGGGTGTTGACAGGTCATGGGGTTGTTAACCAATGTCATAAAGCAATATGTGTACTGTTTAATGAGAAACTAGTTTGTTCAGTAAGCCTTCATCTAAAGTACAATAAAAAAGAAGAAATAGTACATCTTTGGAAATTAGAGGTATGATTGCATCGAGTACATCAATGGTGACAATTATATTTATGCTATCCTCATTAATACAGTGCAGTGCTAGGACGCTCAGAGTGTGGTCCACAGACCTCAGGGAGTCCTGGAGACCCTTTCCAGGTGCCTATGAGGTCAAAACAATTTCATAAGAATACAGAAATGTACCAAAACCAGGTAACCCCAAAAAAGACACCACAAAAAAAGAAAATACAGATGTATATACCTTAGGAACTTAGATGCAAAAATCCTCAACAAAATTCTAGCTAATAGAATTCAACAATATATCAAAAAAATAATTCACCGTGACCAAGTGGGATTCATACCTGGTATGCAGAAATGGTTCAACATTATAAATTAATGTAATGCATCATATAAATAAAACAAAAGACAAGAACCACCTGATTTTATCAATCGATGCAGAAAAGGCATTTGACAAAGTTTGACACCAACTGATGATAAAAACTCTCAGCAAAATAGGAACAGAAGGAAAATTCCTCAACATGATAAAGGGTATTTATACAAAGCCAACAGCCAACATCATCCAAAATGGAGAGAGCCTGAAAGCATTCCCCTTGAGAATGAGAACCAGACAAGGATGCCCTTTATCACCATTCTTATTCAACATTGTGCTGGAGGTCCTCGCCAGAGCAATTGGGCTAGATAAAGAAATAAAGGGCATCAAGATTGGTAAGGAAGAAGTAAAACTATCTCTATTTGCAGATGACATGATCTTATACACAGAAAACCCTAAAGAATCCTCCAGAAAACTACTGAAACTAATAGAAGAGTTCAGCAGAGTATCAGGGTACAAGATAAGTATATGAAAATCATTTGGATTCTTCTACACCAACAAAAAGAACCTTGAAGAGGTAATCACCAAATCAATACCGTTTACGGTAGCCTCCAAGAAGATAAAATACTTAGGAATAAATCTTACCAGAGATGTAAAAGACCTATACAGAGAAAACTACAAGACACTACTGCAAGAAACCAAAAGAGACCTCAAAAGTGGAAAAACTTACCTTGCTCATGGATAGGAAGACTTAACGTTGTAAAAATGTCTATTCCACGAAAAGCAATCTGTAAATACAATGCAATTCTGATCTAAATTCCAAAGGCATTTTTTAATGAGATGGAGAAACAAATCACCAACTTCCTATGGCAGGGCAAGAGACCCTGGATAAGTAAAGCATTACTGAAAAAGAAGAACAAAATGGGAGGCCTCACTCTACCTGATTTTAGAACCTATTACACCACCACAGTAGTCAAAACAGCCTGGTTCTGGTACAACAACAGATGCAGAGACCAATGGAACAGAACTGAGAATTCAAACATAAATCCATCCACATATGAGCAGTTGATATTTGGCAAAGGCCCAAAGTCAGTTAAATGGGAAAAAGACAGTCTTTTTAACAAATGGTACTGGCATAACTGGATATACATCTGCAAAAAAATGAAACAAGACCCATACCTCACACCATGCACAAAAACTAACTAAAAATGGCTCAAAGACCTAAATATAAAATATAAAATGATAAAGATCATGGAAGAAAAAATAGGGACAATGCTAGGAGCCCTAATACATGGCGTAAACAGTATACAAAACATTACTAACAGTGCAGAAGAGAAACCAGATAACCGGGAGCTCCTAAAAATCAAACACCTATGCTCATCCAAAGACTTCACCAAAGAGTAAAAAGATTACCTACAGACTGGGAAAAGTTTTTAGCTATGACATTTCTGATCAGCATCTGATCTCTAAAATCTACATGATACTGCAAAAACTCAACTACAAAAAGACAAATAACCCAACTAAAAAATGCGCAAAGGATATGAACAGACACTTCACTAAAGAAGACATTCAGGTAGCTAATAGATTCTTGAGGAAATGCTCAAGATCATCAGCCATTAGAGAAATGCAAATCAAAACTACACTGAGATTCCATCTCACTCCAACAAGGTTGGCATTAATCCAAAAAACACAAAATAATAAATGTTGGAGAGGTTGTGGAAAGACTGGAACACTTATACACTGCTGGTGGGAATGTAAAATGGCACAATCACTTTGGAAATCGATTTGGCCCTTCCTAAAAACTAGAAATAGAACTACCATATGATCCAGCGATCCCACTTCTCGGAATATATCCAAGAGAAATAAGAGCCTTTACACGAACAGATATATGCACATTGATGTTCACTGCAGCACTGTTTATAATAGCAAAAAGATAGAAGCCACTAAGGTGCTCATCAACAGATGAATGGATAAAGAAATTATGGTATATTCACACAATGGAATATTATGCATTGATAAAAACCAATGATGAATCCGTGAAACATTTCATAACATGGAGGAATCTGGAAGGCATTATGCTGAGTGAAATTAGTGAGCTGCAAAAGGACAAATATTGTATAAGACCACTACTATAAGAACTGGAGAAATAGTTTAAACAGAGAAGAGAATATTCTTTGTTGGTTACAAGAGGGGGGAGGGAGGGAGAGCGATTTTCACTAATTAGATAGTAGATAAGAACTATGTTAGATGAAGGGAAAGACAACACACAATACAGGAGAGGTCAGCACAACTGGACTAAGCCCAAAGCAAAGAAGTTTCCTGAGTAAACTGAATGCTTTGAAGGCCAGTGTAGTAGGGACAGGAGTTTGAGGACCATGGTTTCAGGGGACATCTAAGTCAATTGGCATAATAAAATCTATTAAGAAAACATTCTGCATCCCACTTTGGACAATGGCATCTGTGCTCTTAAACACTAGCAAGTGGGCATCTAAGATGCATCAATTGGTCTCAACCTACCTGGAGCAAAGGAGAATGAAGAACACCAAAGACACAAGGTAATTATGAGCCCAAAGGCAGAAAGGGCCACATAAAGCAGAGACTGAAGAATTAGCCTGAGACCAGAAGAACTAGATGGTGCCTGGCTACAACCGATGACTACCCTGACAGAGAACACAAGAGAGAACCCCTGAGGGAGCAGGAGAGCAGTGGGATGCAGACCTCAAATTCTCGTAAAAACACCAGACTTAATGGTCTGACTGACAAGAATGACCTTGGAGGTCATGGTCCCCAGACCTTCAGTTAGCCCAAGACAGGAACCATTCCCAAAGCCAACTCTTCAGACAGTGATTGGACTGGACTATGGCAGAGAAGAACGAGCTTCTTGGATCAAGTAGACACATGAGACTATGTTGGCATCTCCTGTCTGGAGGGGAGATGAGAGGGTAGAGAGGGTCAGAAGCTGGCCGAATGGACACGAAAAGAGAGAGTGGAGGGAAGGAGTGTGCTGTCTCATTAGGGGGAGGGCAATTAGGAGTATATAGCAAGGTGTGTATAAATTTTTGTATGGGAGTCCGACTTGATTGGTAAACTTTCACTTAAAGCACAATAAAAATTAAAACAAAAAATAGAAAAATGTTATTTGCCTTTTTCACTGTTTTGACATGTGCAATGACGATGTGAAAGAAACAGTCTAACTTCTGGCACCTCAGCACAAAGCCAACTGTGCTATTTGTCATTGTGCTCCTCACTGCGATGTGCTGCCATTATAAAAATGTGAGTTTGAAGCATGTCCTTGAAGCAGTAAAAGTTATTAATTTCATCAAATCTCAACCCTTGAGTACACATCTACTTAACGCACTGTGTGATGAGTTAGGTAGTGTGCATAAGCACTTACGGGGCATTCCAAAGTATGATGGTTATCTCAGGAAAAACACTGGTGCCATTATTTGCACTGACAAACTATGATGATGAAGATTTGGGTATCTGGCAGACCTTTTTCTACAATGAACTAAGCGAGCCTGCTACTTCAAGGAAAACAATTGGCAGTATTTGTTGATGATTAAGTTCAAGCTTTTGGAAGAATATTAGAATTTTGGAAAACTTGATCCACCCCTGTGAGCTTAATCCTTAAAGACTTTTCTGGTGAGATCAGTAGTGATATTAATGAATGTAATTTTTATATAGATGTATATTTTATAATGAAATACGTAAATCATGTGGAAAATCTGCATAACACAATGAACCGATATTTTTCAAATGACTAATGCAGGATTTAGGAGCCCTGGTGGCGCAGTGGTTAAGTGATATGGCTGCTAACCAAAAGGTCGGCAGTTGAAATCCACCAACTGCTCCTTCGAAACTCTATGGGGCAGTTCTACTTTATTCTATAGGGTTGCTATTTGTTGGAATCAACTCGACTGGCATTGTAATGCATGATTTACAAAAATACGCAAGGGTAAAAAGATCCATTCGGTCTTTAGGATTGTCCAGTGGATTTTAATGTACAAAGCAAGAAAAGTTCATTGATGAGGTTTCTAATTCCACATTGCAACTAACATTTAAAAAGCTACCAGTTATGTTAAAGAATATCCATAATTATATGAAAAGGCTGTTAAATTACTTATCCCTTTTTCAACTGCATATGTATGTGAGGTCAGATTTTCTTCATATACTTCAACCAGAACAACATATTGCAATAGTCTGAATGCATAGATAAAAGAATCCAGCTTTCTTCTATTAAGTCAGACATTAAAGAGATTTGCAAAAATGTAAAACAATGCTGCTTTTTTCACTAGTTTTTTTTTTATTTTGAAAATATGGTTCTTTTTCATAAAAATATGTGACCATGTAACTTTTTTTTTATGTAACAGATTTATTATAGTTATTTTTAAGTAAATAAAAATTTCTCAGTTTCAATTTCTAATATGGTAAGTATTAATAGGTATAACTCATGTAAACAAAAGCTCTTTGAGGTATTATTACCTTTTTTTGTAATTGAACATGATTTTTTTAAAGTCATGTTATTACTTGGCTTTTTTCCCTTTTTCTTTAGGCCTCGTTTCTTTTTTTCTCAAAAATTTTTAAGAGCACAAAGGGATCCTGAGGTTAAAATTTTCAAGAACAACTAGTGTTGTGGAATGAGTGTGGTCTTTGAATTCTAGCTCTAGCATAGCACTTATTTTCTCTATCACTTTGGGGAAGCTGCTTAACTTCCCTCAGCCTCCATTGCCTTGTAGACAAAATGGGATAATAATAGTAACAACCTCATAGGGTTGGTTTTAAGATAAATGTGATAATATCTGGAGTACCTAGTACAATGCCTGGCATATAGAAGGAACATAATAAGTAGTAGCTATTATATTATTATTATTCACGGTGTCCCTGGGTAGCTCAAGCAGTTAAGGGCTTGGCTACTAATGGAGATGTTGGCAGGTTGAATCCACTCAGAGGTGCCTCGGAAGAAAGGTCTGCCAATCTACTCTGAAAACCCTATGGAGCTCAGTTCTTCTCTGAAACACTCAGTTAACCATTAATCAAAATTGACTCAATGGCAACTGGTTTTGTTTTTTCATTATTAATCATATTGTTTTGACCCAGTAATTCCCACTGGTTCTGCACAAAGAATAAACCACAATGAAATAAGTCTGAGGAGGGAGGAGGCATTAAAATAAAAGCATTTATATTAGCACTATTAATAATAATAGAAAATTGGAAACAATAGGGGACAAGATAAACACATTGTGCTCTACCAATATGATGGATATGATGGACTAAAACTAACAAGTATATAGGTTAGGTTGATTCAGGGAAATCTACATATAAAAAATATTTAAGGGGAAAATAATATTAAATAGTACGTTAGCATATTGTAGCCATACAAATGAATCCTGTAAGGTGAAAAAGATTGGAAGTCAATTTGAAGTAATAAAAAATAGAATTTAAGATTTTTTTCTCCAAAGTTGCTTCCACTCCCAGTTCCTAACAAGCAAATTCCCTGTTGTTTAGTATTTTTCAGGTGTGTCTGATAATTATTCCAAAGTGTTTTGTGTATTGAATTCCTTCTGAAATTTATGCAAATTTACATATTCCTCTTGAACTGAAATTATTACAAAGTTATCCTTGTAAATCCATCACATATACCAAGTGTGCATCTCCTTTTATATATATATCTGGCTATCACTGGGACCTTCCCTTGGAAATACTTTGCCCTGCACTTTCCACTAACATAAAAATAGAGAAATGAACTAGGGCCTACGTGAACTCTTCCTATTTTCCAGGTTTCTGCTCTTCTTTCTCGCTCCTTTTCTAATAGTAAGCATTTCTTTGCTCATTTCTACACCTCTCTTGAAGCCATGCACACTGTTGTGTGACAGAGGATGTCAGGTCATGGAAAAAACACTAGGATAGAACTCAGCAGTTCTTACTCCCATGTTTGTTGCTAACAAATCATGTAGCTTTAGAAAAGTTCTTTCCTCTCTCCGGCTCTCAGTTTCCTCACCTGTAAAATAAGATCGTATAAATTACCCTTTAAGTTCCCTGTCAGCTTTAAAAGTCTGAAACCTGTAATCAAAATCCAGACTATGCCAGCATCCCTTAGCAAAATGTAGGTGTGAGCTCTGAAAATATTCATCACCTTTTTCTTTCTCCTCTACTATATCATTCCATTCGGACCTTTCACCTTGCGAGTAATTTCCTAGATCTGCTCTTGCAAATTCCCTTCCTGACCTAGAGCAGTCTACAGTTGAAAAACTGTCTTCAGAGAACAGGCTGAGCAAGACAGAGAGAAGCCAAGTTTGATTGTTCACATAATATAGTCATTCATTCACTGAAACCCGTTATACGTGCTCGATACTTTGCTAAGTGCTTTGTAAACATTATCTCATTTAGTTCTCATAACCACACAGTGAGGCAGGTATTTTTATTCACATTTTACAGATGAGAAAACAAGCCTCAAAGAGATTTAGTAAATTGCCCAAGGCCACGATTCCCTAATATTATTTAAATTAGACATAAAACGCTGCAAATACTGGCCATTTTTCTAAGCTAGGCTGCTTAAAAACACATCTGGCTACCTTAATTTGACCTTGCAGAGTCCAATAATGACCATAAGATATCCGTAAGACCTGCACTACAAACCTAACTGGTTTCCTTTTTGCTTCAAGGAAAGAGTTGCGGTATTGCTAACGATAATCATTAAGGTTATTATGGCAGATCACAGCACCTGTTTTCATCAGACTGCCTTTAAATCTAAATTCCTGTAAAGCAATGAAGACTGATATACTTTAGACACTGTCTTCCAAGATGGAACCTTCTAGAAATGGCACAGCAAAATTCTCAAGCGTCATCTCCTCTCTATCCTTGGGAATTCATTCCAATTGCTAATTTGCCAGAACCCATGTTTTAGTGGTCTTCAACATAAAGTTTCTGTCAAAGAGGTTTTCGTTCTGCTTTTGGTGGGAAATGGTTATTGTTTCTGTTCTCTGTTTATAAAATGAACTTTGTTTTGATTTTATGAGTTTTACTTTCCTGATTTCATTTACATTTTGGCCAGTTAAGATATTTTTGGCAGAAGTTCCTTTTTTTAATTTTACTGTACTTCAGATGAAGGTTTATAGAATTAGCTTCTTATTAAACAGTACACATACTGTTTTATGACATTGGTTTACAACCCCACGACATGTCAACACTCTCCCTTCTTGACCTTGGGTTCCCTATTACCAGCTTTCCTGTCCCCTCCTGCTTTCTAGTCCTTGTCCCTGGCTGTTGTACCCCTTTAGTCTCATTTTGTTTTATGGACCCGTCTAATCTTTGGCTGAAGGGTGAACCTCGAGAGTGACTTCATTACTGAGCTTAAAGTGTGTCAGAGGCTATATGCTCAGAAAAAAAAAAAAAAACCAAACCCGTTGCCGTCAAGTCGACTCCAACTCATAGCAACCCTACAGGACAGAGTAGAACTACTCCATGGAGTTTCCAAGGAGCACCTGGTGGATTCAAACTGCTGACCTTTTGGTTAGCAGCTGTAGCACTTAACCACTACGCCACCAGGGTTTCCAGATTCTCAGGGTTTCTCCAATCTCTGTCAGGCCAGTAAGTCTAGCCTTTTTTTGTGAATTACAATTTTGTTCTACATTTTTCTCCAGCTCTGTCCAGGACCCTCTATTTCAATCTCTGTCAGAGCAGTCGATGGTGGTAACCAGGCATCTAGTTGTAGTGGACTCAGTCTGGCGGAGGCCATGGCAGTTGTGGTTCATTAATCTTTCCCTTGTGTCTTTAGGTTTCTTCATTCTCCCTTGCTCCCGAAGGGGTGAGACCCGTGGAGTATCTTAGATGGCCACTCACAGGCTTTTAAGACCCCAGATGCCACTCACCAAAGTAGAATGTAGAACATTTTCTTTATAAACTGTGTTATGCCAATTGAGCTAGATGTTCCCTGAGACCATGGTTCCCAAAGCCCTCAGTCCAGCAATTCAGTCCTTCAGGGAGTTTGGATGTATCTATGGAGCTTCCTTGACCTTGCCTTGTACAAGTTGTGCTGGCTTCCCTAGTATTGTGTACTGTCTTCCCCTTCACCAAAGTTAGCACTTATCTATTGTCTATTTAGCGTTTTTCTACCCCCACCCCTTCCCTCCCTCATAACCATTGTCTTGATCATCTAGTGCTGCTGTAACAGAAATACCACAAGGGGATGGCTTTAACAGGAGAAATTAATTTTTTCACAGTCTAGTAGGCTAGAATTCCAAATTCAGAGCGTCAGCTCCAGGGGAAGGCTTTCTCTGTCTGTGGGCTCTGGAGGAAGGGCCTTCTAATCAATCTTCCCCTGGACCAGCTGTTTCCCAGGGCAGGAACCCTGGATACAAAGAACTCTGCTCCCAGAGCTGCTTTCTTGGTGGTATGAGGTCCCCCTGTCTCTCTGCTCGCTTTTCTCTTTTATATTTCAAAAGAGGTTGCCTTAAGGTGCTATCTAATCTTGTAGATCACATCAATATAACTGCTGTTAATCCATCTTATTAGCATCCTACTCATAGGATTTATAACAGATAGGAAAATCTCATCAAGTGACAAAATGGTGGACAATCACACAATACTGGGAATCATGTTCTAACCAAGTTGACAGATATTTTGGGGGGGACCCAATTCAATCGATGACAGCCATCAAAGACTGTTTCTTTTTGCGTGTAAACCTTTTCATGAGTTTTTATAGCAGTGATCTTGTATAATATTTGTTGTATTGTGATTGACTTATTTATTTCACTCAGGATAATGCCCTCCAGATTCATCCATATTGTGAAATTCATCCTTGTTCTTTATTTATCATCACATAGTACTCCACTGTGTGTATGTACCATAGTTTGTTTATCCATTCATCTGTTGATGGGCATCTAGGTTGTTTCCATCTTTTTGCTATGGTGAACTATGCTACAGTGAACATGGGTGTGCATATGTCTATTTGAGTGACAGCTCTTATTTTTCTAGGATATATTCCTAGAAGTGGGATTGCTGTATCATATGGTATTTCTATTTCCAGTTTTCTAAGGAAGCACCATGTCATTTTCCAAAAGAGTTGTACCATTTTGCATTCCTACCAGCAGTGCTTAAGAGTTCCAATCTCCCCACAGCCTCTCCAATATTTGTTATTTTGTTATATATATATATTTTAATTCATTCCAGTAATGCTGGAGTGAGATGGTATCTCATTGTGGTTTTGATTTGCATTTCTCTAATGGCAAGTGATCAAGAGTATTTCCTCAACTGTCTGTTAGCCAGCTGAATGTCTTCTTCGGTGAAGTGTCTGTTCATTTCCTTTGCTCAGCTTTTAATTGGATTACTTGTTTTTTGTTGTGGAGGTGTTGGAAGAAGTCCCCTCCCCTTTTTTTTAATTATCCATTGGAAGTGGTATTTGAACAATTTAGGGATGTTTCTTTTCAAGTAGGATTCAATGCCATAAAATTAATTATTTTAATGGGAAAAAAACTATTGAAATTGTTCCGCCTGTTAACCTGCCTTTAAAAAGTTATCATCCTAAGGAAAATTAGGATATTTCAAGTTACAACAAGGTAATTCCATGAAAGAGAATCTATTGAGTATTATGCATATAAACCAAAAACCAAACTATTTGTTGTGGAGTCGATTTTGACTTATGGCAACCCCATTTGTTGCAGAATAGAACTGTGCTTCATAGGGTTTTCAGGGTTGTGACTTTTCACAAGCAGATCAACAGGCCACTCTCCCAAGGTGCCTTTGTGTGGGTTTGAACCACCAACCTTTGTGTTAGTAGTCTAGTGCTTAACCGTTTGATCACCCAAGGACTTCACTGCATGTATAGATGCTGTTTTTCTCAGGATCAAGCTATAATTGGCTTCTTTTCAAGGACTTTTCCCATATGGCTAATCAGTCCTCAATTGTTTGGACATCATCTTTTCTTTATTTCTCCCTTTCAGCAACTTTTTATTCCTCACCCTTACCCTATAGAGGATTTATTCTGTCACCTAATTTTTACCCTATTTTTTTCCCCCTGAGGCCCTTTCTCACAGTCTGTTCTTCAAGTTTTCTTTCAAGTCTCTAATTTATCAATCTCAAAAATTCCTTACATTTTTTCTTTCTAGTTCATTACCTTACTCATAAATTAGACAGTGTAGAATAATTATATATATTATGTTCAGGAGTGCATGCTAGATTGAAATCTTTGGGCTGCTTAAGTTTCTTTTTGTTGCTTATACAAGTAAAGGAGACAGGAGATTGATTACTTAGACTAGAATACTGAATATCTAAGAGTGATAAATTAAAAGAAATTCCAATCTTTTATTTATTTGATTTTTTTGTTATATGGAACTAAAAACCTTTTCATATATTTCCCCTTATGTACATAATGAAGTTCTGACCGAGCATCCTGGTCTAGAAAATCTTTGGGAGAGCTAGTGTCAGTTAGCATCACTATGTTGTGGTTGTTCTTGTGTGGGGTCTGGATTAAAGTCAGATCTGAGAATTCTTGGGTTTAATTACAGTTTCTCTCTGTCATAGACTTTAACCCCTAACATGGCCATAGCATTACTGGTTTTCTGGTCCCTCAGAGAAGATTTGGGGAAATGGTAGGTAGGTAGGTAAGTTGGGTAGGTAGGTAGGTAGGTAGGTAGGTAGGTAGGTAGGTAGGTAGGTAGGTAGGTAGGTAGGTGATAGATGGACGGACGGAAGGACGGACGGACGGACGGGTGGACGGGCGGACGGGCGGGCGGGCAGACAGGCAGGCAGACAGGCAGGTAGGCAGGCAGGCAGGCAGGTAGACAGGCAGATAGGTAGATAAATACATAAATAGAGACAGGAATCCAAGGATTGTGCTGCTGCATTCAGTGTATCATTTTAACCGGAGATAAAACCGTTAGACCAGTTCCAGAAACTGGACTCCAGCCTTTGAAGGCAAACTACAAACACTGCTATGAGTTTTTTGTGAGGTCAAGTTTCTATTCATTCATAAAGTATGTTTTAAACTCAGATATTATTCCCATGTGCCAAGTCTTAACTCTTGATTAATACCACTAAGCATTTAGACACAATAACACTATATTTCTTAAATTCACAATTAAACTAATAATTTTGTAAAGTGGTAAAATACAATTTTTCACTTTTTAAAAATAGACTTTATTTGTTAGAGCAGTTTTAGGTTTTAGCAGAAAGTACAGAGAGTTCCCAAATACTCCCTCTCTCCCTGCCCACCGTTTCCGCTATTACTAACATCTTGCATTTGTGTGGTGTATTTGTTACAACTGATGAACCAATATTGATACATTCTTATTAATTAGAGTTCACTTTTTGTGTTGTACAATTCTGTGTTATTGTTGTTAAGTGCCCTCGATTCAGTTCCAAATCATAGCGACTATGTACAACAGAATGAAACATTACTTGGCCCTGTACCATCCTCACAATCATTACGCTTGAGCCCGCTGTTGCAGCCACTGTGCCAATCCATCTCATTAAGAATCTTCTTCTTTTTTGCTGGCCCTCTACCTTACCAAGCATGATGTCCTGCAGGGACTGATCCCTCCTGATAACATGTCCAGAGTATGTGAGATGTTGTCTCGCCATTCTTGCTTCTAAGGAGCATTCTGGTTGTTCTTCCAAGACAGATTTATTCGTTCTTCTGGCGGTTCATGGTATACTCAATATTCTTTGTCAATACCACAATTCAGAGGTGTCAATTATTCTTCGGTCTTCCTTATTCATTGCCCAGCTTTCACATGCATATGACTGAAAACACCATGGCTTGGGTCAGGCGCACCTTAGTCTTCAAGGTGACACCTTTGCTTTTCAGCACTTTAAGTAGGTCCTTTGCAGTAGATTTGCCCAATGCAATGCATCTTTTGGTTTCTTGACTGCTGCTTCAGTGGATGTTGATTGTGGATCCAAGTAAAATGAAACCTTTGACAACTTCAGTCCTTCCTACGATCATCATGATGTTACTTATTGGTCCAGTTGTGAGAATTTTTGTTTTCTTTATGTTGAGGTGTAATCCATACTGAAGGCTGTGGTCTTTGATCTTCATTAGTGAGTGCTTCAAGTCCTCTTCACTTTCAGAAAGCGAGGTTGTGCCATCTGCATAATGCAGGTTAAGAGTCTTCCTCCAATCCTGATGCCGCGTTCTTCTTGATACAGTCCAGCTTCTCAGATTATTTGCTGTGCATACAGATCGAATAAATATGGTGAAAGGATACATCCCTGACATACACCTTTCCTGACTTTAAACCACGCAGTATCCCCTTGTTCTGCTCAAACGACTGCCCCTTGATCCATGTACAGTTTCTTTATGAGTGCAAGTTAAGTGTTCTGGAATTCCCATTCTTCTGTGGGTTTTGGCAAATGCTTAATGTCTGGTATCCACCATTACAGTATTTTACAGAATAGTTTCACTGCCCTAAAAATACCATTTTTACTTCTTCAGTGCTGTTTTTGCTTTTCTAAGCTTTGAAGAATGAAATTGATAATTTATTATTTTACCAAAGTCTCACAACTCCCAAGGCTTGTCAAGGACTCTCTAGCACTTGCATTTAAGGTGCATGGAGCCTCTGTCTTAGACAACAGTCACTGTCTTCTCCTTCAGGGCTAGCAAGTAAAAGGAACCTCTGGGGAGGGTTGAGGGGGAAAGGACTCAGCTATTTATCCTCTAGCCCTCTAACTTAAGAGATGCTGAGCTTATGAAATTATTTCTGGTGCTTTTTCCTTCATAATGAACTACTGAAATAAATTCCTAAATTTTACTGTCACTGTGAGTCCCCTGCCAGAAGAGTTACTACATGACTTTCCTTTTCTAACCAGATGATGCTCATTTTCAAATCTTTTTATTGATATGCTAAGAAAACAATATTAAAAACTTTTGTAAAAAGAAAACAAAAAAAACAACATCTCACTTCAAAGCACTCTAGCTCTTCACTTCTACATATTACTTTTCAGTCCTTATGCGTAGGTAAATACATTTTTACGTAGTTTTATTTTCAGATCCTCTTTCTTAAAATAATAATTTGAAAGCTGCTCTTGCAAAGGCTACTCTTACAATGTACTTCTGCAGGTGACTTTTAACTAAGCCTGAGTTCATAAGCATTGTGTGAAGGCCTTGTTATCACATAATCTTGGCACTGATTACTAGAATCTCTAGAATATTTTCTGACCTTCCCAGACTGACCTAAATTTCATTTTATGCTTGTGTTTTAAGATATCCTCCCCCAAAATATTTCATTCAATTTTCATGGAAACATAAATAGATATAACATCTGACTTTTTAAGGAGCTATGTAATCTTTTTTTTTTTTTTTTTGAAAAGGCAACCAGGAATTACATTAGCTTATTTACAATAGACTGGCAAGTGTTGCCATGGAAGGTATGACATCACTAGGACAATGAATGCATGAAAATTGTCTGAAGCATCACATTTACAAAGGAGAGCTAAAAGGCAAAGGAAAACTTTAACTTACCGGGAGGTAGAACACCCTAGGAAAAGAAAGTATTAGGTACAGTTGAAGTCCCGTGACTTTTCTCATTTCATGTTTTAAGGGTCAGTAAATCTGTAATTTGCATTTAGAGATTGCTGCAAAGAAAGTTTTGGTTTTCCTAGCTTAATTGACTGTTATGAATTCAGATTTTGTATGTTACTCAAATGTACATTAGTGTAAAATTCTGTCATATTTTATTCAAATGGAAAAATTACTCAAGAGAATGTATTAGAAAATATATCAGGTAATTATTTAATATTTTGGGGATTTTTCTATGTTCTTTTTTAAGACACATCTCACATGAGTAGAAAACTATGACATATTAATATTGAAAGGCTTTATATAGCCTACATGATTTACAGAAAGCATAAAAAGAATAGTCCTCAAATCTGCAAAATTTGTCAGTAATCTTTCTCTAAGAATATAGTTTCAAACTTTTCTTGTATTATATCATAGATGGGTGATTAATACCTTAAGAAGTCATTTATTTGCTCCTTCTGCCTTCTGGTACAAACAAGTCTTAATATAATCCAGATGGACAAATTTGATACAGGAAGCTAAAAACTTTTCTAATAGTGCCTGTTTTTCTTTTAGTTGCGTAAATACAATTTACTGGGCTCAGCTCAGATTCTACATCTAGATTTATTTTAGGGCACCTGGTGAGATCTGTCCTTCTAGGCATAAACTGTAAAGATAGCACAGTTTATCTTTTATGTTTGCCATTTCCCCTTTTGAGGCCTCTCTTCCTTCCAGGCCCTACCTGCTGCCTGGTGGCCCCACACACGTGACAGCAGCCCGGTGCTAACGCTCAAAGCCTGCCAGCGGAGCAGGAACTCGGTACTTTCTCGCTGACGGACTGAGCCTGGGATTCATTTCCATGGCATTTTTATTGATCTCCAGACAATTTTTTTGAGGATTCCTAGAGATTCAGAGAAATACAGCTCTTACTGTAAAGTGTAGGAAGCTACAGTAGGAAGCAAAAAGTTGTTTTTGTTGTTGCTGCGTTTTGTTTTTTATTTTTATTTTTCTGGAGAAGCAGACCTAACTCCCTTTCCATCACAAGATTTCTTTCTGTGTGAAGATGTATATACTTCTAGCCCAGTGTTACAACATAGCAGGCATTCAGTAAGTGAAACAAGGTGAGACTGGGAACAGGTTTACTGAAGCTGGTGAAGGGCCTTAGCCATGTGTTCACATGTCCTGAGTTATTATAAAATTTTCATAAGACGTTTTAGCCACCCTCAGTTAACAGCACCCTCGTTAACAGCAAACTCGTTGCTGTCAAGCAGATTCCGACTCATAGCAACCCGATAGGACAGAGTAGAGCTGCCCCACAGGGTTTCTAAGGAGCAGCTGGTGGATGCGAACTGCAGACTTTTTGATTGGCAGCCAAGCGCTTAACCACTGTGCCATCAGGGCCCCCATATTTGGATAGAGAGACCTTTAAAATCTTGGTCTGTCAGCTGCTTCAGTTTTTTTTTTTTCTTTTTTTTTAATTTGAGCTATGCTCAAAAAGGAAACCCTGGCCGCGTAGTGGTTAAGTGCTATGCTGCTAACCAAGGGGTCAGCAGTTTGAATCCGCCAGGCGCTCCTTGGAAACTCTATGGGGGCAGTTCTGCTCTGTCCTATAGGGTCGCTATGAGTCAGAATCGACTTGACAGCAGTGGGTTTAGTTTTTGGTTTTATGCTCAAAAATTTTTATTCATATTGTAAAGACACATGGCATACTCCTTAGCAAATTAAATTATGGAAAGCAAAGATTGTATCTCCAATGTTTTCTGCGTATCCTAATGCAACGTGTGTGTATACCCATTATGATCGAGGCGATCCTGACTCATAGCAACCCTATAGGGCAGAGTAGAACTGCCCCAAAAAGTTTCCAAGGAGTGGCTGGTGGATTTGAACTGCTGACTTTTTGGTTAGCAGCCAAGCTCTTAACTAATGTGGCACCAGAGTTCCAACATGTGTATAATAAATGTTATATCCAAGAAGTTTTGAGAAGATACATGAAAATGTATTGGACTTCATTTTTTAAACATTTTGTAAATTTTATCCATTGTAAGGGCTGTATTTAATCCAAATGTTAGTACTGCCACTGTTGTTAGTTGCCATCAAGTTGATTTTGGCTCATGGCAACTCCATGTGTGCAGCGTAGAACTGGTCCATAGGCTTTCAAGGCTGTGACCTTTCAGAAGCAGATCACCAGGCCTGTCTTCGAGGTGATCTGGGTGGGTTTGAACCATCAAACTTTCAGCTAACAGTAGAGCACTTAACTGTGCCACCCAGGGAGTCCAGTATTGTCATTATTTGAAATTGCTTAAATCAATTGTGTTCTTTGTGTTGGAAGAATGACTCAATAGAGGATTCTGAACTGGTAAGCCAGGATTAATGATCTCCTATAGACTAAACGTCATACCAGATCAGAAGACTCGCTCCCCAGAAGCACGGCTGCATATCTGACAAATGTCACAACCTGGTGCTTACTTCAGCGTATCCAGTCATAAGCGTAGTGGATGAGAGCTCAGCTGCTAGCCAAAAGGTCGGCAGTTCGAATCCATCAGCTGCTCCTCAGAAACCCTGTGGGGGCAGTTCCACTCTGTCCTTTAGGGTGGCTATGAGTCGCCATCAACTCAATGGCAACAGGTAGAAGCATTGTGAGGAAAATTTGACCCATATCTTTATTGCATTTTGATCACAGAAGAACAAGTTTCTTCCAGCCAAATGCTCCCTAATCTGAAAATACTATAGTGTAACGCTTTCATTCAAACATTCCAGCAAATCATTGGCCGTAGAGTAACACTAGGCACAGAACACTCAGTTCTATTTGGCTGGGTTTAACCTTGCTAGTACTTTATATATAAATTTTTATATATGTATAATATTCTAAATATATGCTATAAACTATATATATTTCTTATTTACAAAAATATTTTAACCCAAAGGATTACTAAAAAACATGAATTTTCTAATTTTGTTTTCTGATATTTTTGTTTTAATTATTAAAGTAATGCACACATACACTGCTCATTTTAACAATAGATGAATATAAGGAAAAAAGTTGATAGTTTCCTCCTTTCCCATCCCTCCTCTGACTCAAGTAACCAAGGGTAACAGTTAAATATCCTCTCACGTCTTTCTCTAAAACAAAACAGCTCTGTAGTTCAGATTTTGCCCATGGCTAGCTTGGACATAGAGCATGAGACTCAAGGCCCTCAGTTTCTTCTTGGAAAAAATAAAGATGATTCAAAACTACAATGAGGTATCATTTCTAACCCACTGAGATGGCTAAAATACAGACAGACTGTAACAAATGTTGACAAAGATTTGGACAACTCGAAACACTTATACATTGCTAGTGGGAATGTAAAATGGTGCAATCAATTTGGAAAATAGTTTGGCAGTTCCTCAAAAGGTTAAACATAGAGTTACTGTATGACCCAGCAATCCCACTCCTGGTATATAACCAAGAGAAATGAAAACATACATCCACACCAAAATGTATACATGAATGTTCATAGCAGCATTATTCATGATGTCCAACAAGTAGAAACAACCCAAATGTCCATCAACTGATAGATGGATAAATATGATATGGTATATGCATACAATGGAACATTATTTAGCCATAAAAAGGAATGAAGTAATGATACATGCTATAACATGGATGAGCCTGGAAAACATTATGCTAAGTAAAAGGAGTCAGATACTTCCTCATATGTGGAATTACGTGTAAGTTCTATCTATGTGAACTTTCCAGAACAGGAAAATCCATACAGAAGAAAGCAGATTGATGGTTCCCAGGGCTGGGGAAGAAGGGAATGGGGAGTGACTACTAATGGATATGGGGCTTCTTTTGGGGTAATGAAAATGTTCTGTAATTAGATAGTGGTGATGATTGTCCAAAATCTTGTGACTATATTAAAACCCACTTAATGGTACACTTTTGATTTATGAACACCACAAAGAAAAATATTTCAGGGAAGAAAAAGGGGGAGTAAACCATTTCAAAACCTACTGAGACAATGGGAGTGGGAAATGAAAAAGGGTCACTGGATTTACTGAAAAGGTGATTTAAGGTACATAGTTACAATGGAGTCCTGGGGCCAGAATTCAGGGGGGCTAAAAGGAGTCCCTGGGTGGTGCAGATGGCTAACATGCTCGACTGCTAACCAAAAGGATGGAGGTTCAAGTCTACTAGAGGCGCTTCAGAAGAAATGCCTGGTGATCTACTTCTGAAAAATTAGCCATTGAAAACCCTATGGAGCACAGTCCTACTCTGACACACATGGGGTCATGATGAGTCAGAGTTGGCTCAACAACTGGATAAAAGGAGAGCAGTGGAAGGAAAAGAGAGAATGGGGTTATATGAAGTTAATAATGAAAGAAGGTAGAAAAATACTTGGTTATTTGGCAAGGGCAGCAGGTGTTAAAAGAAGAGTTGCCTTGTTTCTCTCCCCCGCTTTTAGAGAGGAAACTTGATATATGAAGACGGCCAGGAGAGAGCAAAAAAGGTCACAGTTTCTAAATGAGAAAGAAATACGAGAGGAAGCAAGTTCTGCACGTTTCAGCAGCTTTCAAACTCTGTTAGCTAGAGTGCTGTTTCTTCAAACCAAATCTTACAGGGAAGCCTAATACATAAAACAAAAGTGGAGCTGCTCTGCTGAGGGCTGGTGTGTGGGGGGCGGGGGGGAGCAGCTGGGAGTGCTGTCCTAGGAATTCTCTCTCAGTGTTCCTAACGACAACCGATGACGTGTATTATCTCATTTGGTCTTTTTATCAGTAAGGAGGGCATTTCTATTGTTCCTAGGTCACAGCTAAGGAAACCAAGAGGGGTTTAGTGACTAATTGGATGGCTAGAGGCCAAGCCAGGAATAGAACTCCTATTTTATGGCCTCAAATCTTTCTGATCTACAACTTAAAATGCCTTGCTCTTTCTACCATAGCACGCTAACCTCTTCCTTGTCTAGAGGCTCTTTCAAAAGACCATCAACAACAAAAGAGGAATTTAAGGGAAGTATGTGATACTTGGAAACCCTGGTGGTATAGTGGTTAAGTGCTACAGCTGCTAACCGAGTGGTCAGCAGTTCGAATCTGCCAGGCGCTCCTTGGAAACTCTATGGGGCAGTTCTACTCTGTTCTATAGGGTTGCTATGAGTCGGAATCGACTCGACAGCAGTGGGTTTGGTCTTTTTTGGTTTTATGTGATACTTGGAAACTCTGGTGGTGTAGTGGTTAAGAGCTACGACAGCTAACCAAAAGGTTGGCAGTTTGATTCCACCAGCTGCTCCTTGGAAACCATATGGGGCAGTTCTACTCTGTCCTATAGGTTGCTATGAGTTGGAATCGACTCGACGGCAGTGGGTTTGGTTTTGAGTTTTTTTTTATGTGGCACTCAATGACTCATAAAACCAACTCATTTATCTTATTAAAAAAAAAAAATATATTAGAGCCCCCAAAATGTGGCCTAACTTTGGAAGGAGTTGCGATCTCATAGCGTCTTTCTTAAATGATTAATTCCGTTGCCATCAAGTTGATTCTGACTCATAGCATCCCTATAGGACAGAGTAGAACTGTCCCATAGGGTTTCCAAGACTGTAATCTTTATGGAAGCAGACTGCCACATCTTTCTCCCACAGAGCCTCTGGTGGGTTCAAACCAGCCACCTTTAGGTTAGCAGCTGAGTACTAAACCACTGCACCACCAGGGCTCTTTTTTCTTAAATGATCGTTTATTCACCAAGGCCACATGACAACTAAGAGCCCAAGAGACAGAAAGGGCCACATGAACCAGAGACCTACATCATCCTGAGACCAGAAGAACTAGTTGGTGCCTGGCCACAATCGATGACTGCCCTGACAGGGAGCACAGCAGAGGACCCCTGAGGGAGCAGGAGATTAGTGGGATACAGACCCCAAATTCTCATAAAAAGACCAAACTTAATGGTCTGACTGAGACTAGAGGAATCCCGGCGGCCATGGTCCCCAGACCTTCTGTTGGCACAGGACAGGAACCATCCCCGAAGACAACTCATCAGACATGAAAGGGACTGGTCAGCGGGTGGGAGAGAGACGCTGATGAAGAGTGAGCTAATTATATCAGGTGGACACTTGAGATTGTGTTGGCAACTCTTGTCTGGAGGGGGGATGGGAGGATAGAGAGAGAGAGAAGCCGGCAAAATTGTCACGAAAGGAGAGACTGAAAGGGCTGACTCAAGAAGGGGAGAGCAAGTGGGAGTAGGGAGTGAGATGTATGTAACTTATATGTGACAGACTGATTGGATTTGTAGACGTTCACTTGAAGCTTAATAAAAGTTATAAAAAAAAAAAATGATCATTTATTGCAAAACATGATTTTTCTCCTTTTAAGACGAGAATTTTTGACCAATGTTGCCTTCTATGCCACATTTAGAGTTACTTCTTGGCCTCTTACGGCAATGGGTTTTTTTTTTTTTTTTCTTGGCCTCTGTAATCACTGTTCTACTTGAAAAGCAAGAGAAACTTTGCTTTTTCCTTGCAATAGGCAGGCTTTTGTTCTTATTCATTTTTAGTTTTTCTTAGCATTCTTGTAAGACCCTGTAATGTATAATTATCAAAATCTCTATATTAAGAATAATTCTTACTAGCTTTTTTATGGTTGGAATATACTCCTAATTTCCAGGTCAAGAAATACAAAATGAAATCAAACTGTAAGAAGTGCTAGATTTTATATCCTTCCAGGACACAGGGAGCCTACTGAGATACGTTCCAATATTTGCTCTCATTCCAATGATGATATCATTAAAGCTAGCTAGATCATCTTTTTCTAGATCATCTAGACCCCTGCTACTTAAAGTGTGGTCATGGACCAGCTGTGATGCCATTGGCTGGAAGCTTGTTAAAAATGCTTAATTTGGGGCCTGTCCCAGACATACTGAATCAGAATCTGTATTTTAACAAATTCCCAGGTTTTGCCTAAGCACATTGAAGTCTGTGAAGCATTGATCTACACTAATTTTTTAAGTGCAACATAGAATTTTATTCTCCCTGGAGGAAGAGAGCTCCGAGAAGTTAACAAACATTTACTGCAGATTTGCAATGTAATAGACACTATAGCATGAGTCTCATCAATGTTATCTCATTTAATAGTTAAAATAACAATTTAGGTGTAAATTAGTCCCCATTTAACAGATGGAGAAACTGAGACGCAACTGTCCTATTGTCACCTAGCTAGGCATTTGACTTTAGGTCTTTCCAACTCCAAAGCTTTCTGTATTACACTGAACCACCTTTTAAACAAATGAAAGAAAGCATTCTAAAAACTTGTACCAAACCAAACCCATTGCCATCAAGTCGATTCTGGCTCAAAGTGACCCTGTAGGACAGAGTAGAACTGCCCCATATGGTTTCCAAGGAGCACCTGGTGGATTTTAGAATGAAGAATTACTTAAGAATTTCACTGAGGAAAACATGGCAGGACTTAAAACCATAAAACTACCAACACTGGCAATTTATTTTATCTTTGCAAAGTGCTTTCCTTTGTTAATCCTTGCAATAACCAGGTGAGGCAAAATTTATCTCCATTCTATAAATAAAGAAGTTGGAGCTCAGAGTAGCTAAAGGTTTGCCTGCAGTGTTAAAGCAGTGAGTCAGAATTGGAATTAAGGCGAGAACACTTAACTGTTAACTGCCAATACTCGAATGGACTACTCTCTGAATTCATTTATATACCTAGAGAGTGAAGGTGTTTCTTTTACTTCTGATGGCTGTTGTAGTTTGGAGCCAGCTGGGTTGGTATTTGGGGCATTCAGCTCTTATTAATACCCCTAAATGAGCCCAACGAATGGTGAAAGCAAATGGATCACTCATTCTACTGCGTTGTGGCCAGCTTTGGCCCACACTAGCCCTGATGGTGCAGTGGTTAAGAGTTTCGCTGCTAACTAAAAGGTCTGCAGTTCGAATCCACTGGCTGCTCCTTGGAAACCCTATGGAGCAGCTCTACCCTGTCCTATAGGCTCGCTATGAGTTGAAATTGACTTGATGGCAGTGGGTTTGGGATTTTGGTTTGGCCCACACTATCCCACTGGGTTTGATTTTTTGGTTGGTATCCACCAATACTTACTAATTTTTGAGGGCCTGTGATCAAATCCTTGGAGCCCTGATAGTGTAGTGGTTAAGAGCTCAGCTACCAACAAAAAGGTTCGCAGTTCAAATCCACCAGCCACTCCTTGGAAACCATATGGGGCAGTCCTACTCTGTCCTATAGGGTCGCTATGAGTTGCAATTGACTTGACGGCAACAGGTTTGGATTTTTTTTTTTTTTTGGTGACCAAATCCTTAGGAGAGTGTAGTCTACAAGTCTAATGTTATGACCCTAGGTTTCCTTGCCTATTCTCCCTCATCTTATGCATCTTGTCTCCTACCTCTGAGTGCTCAGCTACCCTGGCATTCTCTCATCATTTCCTTGAATATGCTGTGCCATCCCAGGTCCTTTACATGGTCTGTTTCTTTAGCCTCTAGTGCTCACTCTTTTTTTGCTTGGCTAACATGTATTCATTCCTTCGTCAAGTCTCAATCTTATTTCACTTCCTCAGGAAACATTCCCTAGCCCCTGTCAGGCTCCCCTGTTGGACACTCTTATAATCCCCTGTATGTCAACTTGGCTGGGCCATGATTCTCAGTGATTTGGCAGTTGTATGATGTTGTTATCACTTCCGTGATGAGATTTGATATAATATGATCACCTCCCTGATGGGGTCTGCTATGAGTAGCCAATCAGTTTCCTTCACCATGTGGCCTGCACTGAATGTAAGTGGATATTCTGGCAAGGCTCAAGGGCTGTCACTCACTGGATCCTGCAGCTATCTCCTGTTTGCCTGACCTCCGGTTCTTGGGATTTGAGCTAGCAGCTTTCTTGCAGTCTTGCCTGCTGATTTTGGGATTCATCGATCTTCACAGCCTGTGAGCAACAGCCCTGCTCTCCGACATGCTGATCTTGGGTTCACCAGCCCCTGAGGCTACGTGAATCAGGGGAAGCCTCTATCCTGATCCACGGACTTGGGACATTCCAGCCTGAATGAGCCATTTCCTTGCTATAAATCTCTCTCTCTACATATTTATATGCTTTACTGTTTTTGCTTCTCTAGAGAACCCAGCCTAAGACAGTCTCCAACACAGCGCTTATCACAATTGTATTTCATTAGTTATCTGAGTAATCATTTCTTTAAGGTATAACATCCCCCACTGAACAGTAAGCTCTGAGAAAACAAGAACCATGTTATATTTTATATAGTCCCTCCTAGGACACATGCCTAACATACAATAAAAAAAAAAAAAAAAAATTTTTTTTCAATAAACTTTTGTTGAGTAAGACAATAGATTTCAATAATGTGTTTTTAATGTATGTGAAAATATTTTTGTAAAGTTTTATACCAATAGTACTCCTGTTGTCATTATTTGTGCTCTGATTACTCAAAATTTATTTTTATGTTCACTATGGTGGCATAGTGGCTAAGAGCTACGGCTGCTAACCAAATGGTCGGCAGTTCGAATCCACCAGGTGCTCCTTGGAACCCTATGGAGCAGTTTTACTCTGTCCTGTAGGGTCACTATGAATTGGAATCAACTTGATGGCAATGGGTATGTTGAATACAGGAACCTTGTTGGTACAGTGGTTAAGTGCTTGGCTGCTAACTGAAATGTTGGTGATTTGAACCCTCCCACCGCTCCACAGGAGAAAGATGTGGCAGTCTGCTTCTGTAAAGATTACAGCCTTGGAAATCCAGTGGGGCAGTTCTACTCTGTCCTATAGGGTTGCTATGAGTTGGCATCAACTCCACGGCAATGAGTTTGGTTTAATTGGTTTTATGTTGAACACTAAATAATGGATTTCTATATATGCATTAAAAAAAATTTAATTAGTGAGTCTAACAACGGCCCATTTGGTGGTTTAATATGATATGCATTTGAAGGGCCTGAGTTAACCCAGCAAAGACAGGCAGAGATTTCATTCAACTGTGACAGGAATCCTAAGTAGGTGGGAAGGCTCTAAGTTCCTCACCTGACTTCTTGCCCACAAGAAAGATGGGTCAATCCTAAGAGATTCACACTCAAACCAGAGAGTCTCCTGGATGTTTGATGTTTGACATTCCTTTGCCTATTAAACAAGGTCCCCACTTACCTGCATCAGGGACCTCAGGACTGGTAGCTCCACTCGGGTCACCCAGGCACCCATGACAGGGATCCAAAGATAACTGGTACCTCCCAGTCCTTACAACCAAAAACTTTGGGTGCCCATGGTCCCTCTGCAGAACCCACCCACCAGCATGCTCTAGGGAACAGAGATGCATTTTCCTCAGAGACACTTGGGGGTTGGTTCTCAGCCCCCTGCCTTGTTCAGAGCATGACCCCCGGCTGCAATCAGGTACCAGTATATATGCCAATCACCTCTGCCCCTCTAAGACTGTAGGACAGAGCCTGTACCACACACTGGATGATCAGCTACCTGGAAAACTGGGCGAAATTCATACAAGAAAACTGAATGGACTCCTAGACTGACAGACCTGATAACAGCTCTAGCCAGCTAGGGACAGGACACCAGAGCTCCAAAGGTGAAAATAATCAAGCTAGCTCACTCAAGCAACCCATAGGAGTATGCCAAAACAAAACAAAACAAGCAGCTACAACACAGTAAGCAAGCATAAACTAATACAATAACTTATAGATGGCTCATAGACAACAGTCAATATCAAGTCACATAAAGAAACAGACCATGATCACCTCAACAGGCTCTCAAAACAAAGAATCCAGGGATCTTCTAGATGAAAGTGGATTCCTGGAATTACTAGATGCAGAATACAAAAGTTTAATATACAGAACCCTTCAAGACATCAGGAAGGAAATGAGGCAATACACAGAACAAGCCAAGGAACACACAGATAAAGCAACTGAAGAACTCAGAAAGATTATTCAGGAACATAATGAAAAGTTTAATAAGCTGGAAAAATCCATAGACAGACAGCAATCAGAAATTCAGAAGATTAACAATAAAATTACAGAATTAGACAACTCAATAGAAAGTTAAAGAGGAGCAGAATTGAGCAAGTAGAAGCTAGAATTTCTGAACTCGAAGATAAATCACTTGGCACTAATATATTTGAAGAAAAATCAGATAAAAGAATTTTAAAAAAGGAAGAAACCTTAAGAATCATGTGGGACTCTATCAAGAGAAATAACCTATGAGTGATTGGAGTACCAGAACAGGGAGGGATAACAGAAAATACAGAGGAAATTGTTGAAGATTTGTTGGCAGAAAACTTCCCTGATATTGTGAAAGATGAGAAGATATCTATCCAAGATGCTCATCGAACTCCACATAAGGTAGATGTTAAAAGAAAGTCACCAAGACATATTATAATCAAGCTTGCCAAAACCAAAGATAAAGAGAGACTTATAAGAGCAGCGAGGGATAAATGAAAAGTCACCTACAAAGGACAGCCAATAAGAATAAGCTCGGACTACTCGGCAGAAACCACGCAGGCAAGAAGGCAATGGGATGACATATTTTAAAAAATTGAAGGAAAAAAAATTGCCTGCCAAGAATCATATATCCACCAAAACTGTCTCTTAAATATGATGGTGAAATTAAGACATTTCCAGAGAAACACAAATTTAGGGAATTCGTAAAAACCAAACCAAAACTACAAGAAATACTAAAGGGAGTTCTTTGGTTAGAAAAATCAATAATATCAGGTATCAACCCAAGACTAGAACACTGGGCAGAGCAACCAGAAGTCAACCCAGACAGGGAAATCCAAAAAGCAAAGCATGATTATTAAAAAAATAAAAAAGCCCAAAACAGGGTAACAGCGATGTTATCATATAAAAGAAGACATTGAAATAATAAAGAGGGACTAAGAAATGTAATCATACACCTTCCATACGGAGAGGAAGATGCGGCGATACAAAGAAATAAAAGTTAGTTTTAAATTTAGAAAAATAGGGTAAATAATAAGGTAACCACAAAGGAGACAAACTATCCTACTCATCAAAATAAAATACAAGGGAAAAATATAGACTCAGCAGAAACAAAATCAACAACAAATATGAGGAAAGGACAATATATAAAGAAAATCTACTCAGCACATAAATCAAGTGGGAAAAAGAAACTGTCAACAACACACAAAAAAAGACATCAAAATGATAGCACTAAATTCATAAAAAAAAAATTTTTTTTTTTTTTACCTATGCATAATTACCCTGAATGTAAATGGACTAAATGCACCAATAAAGAGACAGAGGGTGGCAGAATGGATTAAAAAACAAGATCCATCTATATGCTGCCTACAAGAGACACACCTTAGACTTAGAGACACAAACAAACAAAAACTCAAAGGATGGAAAAAAATATATCAGGCAAACAACAATCAAACCAGAGAGTCTTGGCAATCTTTCTGGTTCTACTTGTTCCCAGGAGAAAGTATGTGTTTGCAGACAAATGTGTTTGCTTTCTTTTGTCAGAAAACATAGACCATGTTACATAAGATTCTTCCAACTTTTGCTATAGTGGCCAAGACATTAGAATAAATTCAGTGCCCAACTTTAACCCCTCTGAACCTCTATGCCTCTGGTAATTGTATCCCTCTGGTCTTTTTAAGTGATTTCTGTTCTGTTTTTATTCCTGGTTGTCCTGTTTTGCATGATATTAAGCAACCTCAAGTCCTTTTTCATAATGAGCATGATACATATCTTAAAAAAAAAAAAAATTGCATGCCTTTAGCCTGAGCTATCAGTGGTTCAAGAAGTAATCACATTCTAAAGGAAGAGATGGCAAAAACAAAGCTATCATCTTCACTACAGCAATGGAATTTCAGACACTGTGGCATCTGTGTTGGGAAAGTTATTGGGCATTAAACTTTCTTTAGTGTTCTTCAAATAAAATCATATATAACTCCCTTTGTAACTAAAATGAGGTTATCTGTACCACAGAATCTCTTACTATTTTTCAGTTCGTGGTATAAATTCAGTATGTATGAGAAAGCATTTTGTAAACATGTTAAAGTACTTAGTAAATGCAAAGTTCTCTCCAGGTATAATTGCTACTGTAATCATTATTTTTACTCCAATTGCATAAAAATCACTTTAGGTTTTAAGTGTACTGAATACTGAATCTGGGCATTTTGAACATCGTAATAGCCATGCATATCTTAAATCCATGCTGGGAGTTTAAGCAAATAGTATGTGTAAGGCTGGAGTTAATTGGAGAAAGCCAGAGCCTATCATTAGCCTGGATGAAGACTATGCTGGTTTGTTGTCACTTATCCAGCAAGTTTTCATTGAGCAGGTGCAAAGCCACAAGTTAGGCCTTTGGGATGAGGCATGGTGGTGTACCAAACAGACTTAACTCTTGCTCTCAGGAACTGACATTCTAGCAAAATAATAATAATAGCTAACATTTATTGAGAGCTTATTATGTGCCAGACACTGTGTCAAGAACTTTATGCAAATTATCTCATTTAATCCTTACAATCCTATAAATAGGAACCATAATTGCTTTCATCCTCTGTTTAAGATGAGAAGAGAGGTCAGGTAATTATTCAAAGTCAAGTTCAATGTTTGTTAGATGTAAACCAGAGTGATATTCAAAGCCTTTGACAGCGGGTATGACAAGGACACCCAACAACTGGAATGAACGCTGGCCACAGGCCTGCAGCAAGGTCCTGTAAGCAAGTGAAATCCCTTTATTTGCTAGATTGTGGGCAGGCCCAGGGTGTGTGTGGGGGGCAAGGGATCAGACAGACAGAGAAATTAGCCTATAGGCTGAATTCATCTCTGAGTATAAGTGTTGGAGAGCTTGGTAAGTAGGTAGAGAGTTAGGCTGAGAGTTCAGTTCAGCAGATATCTTACTCTGTACCAGACAGTATGTAAGCTGCACAGGGTAGAATAAGAAATGAAGAAGAGGTGGTCTCTCATCTCATGGAGCTTAGAATCAGGAAAGATCTGGTCTTGACTGTGTCTTGGGAGCTGGATGACCTGGAGAGTCACTGCTCTTTTATTGCTTAGGTTTCTAATCAGTAAAACTCAGGGGAAGCAGCAGGGTGACTGAATTTTCAAGGAGTCTCAAATTATAAGTGACCACTTCTTCTAAAAGATGTACAGTTTCTTTTACATAAATGACATGTCCCATTTAGCTGACACTATTTTCTTTTTGGTGGCACAGTGACAGTCTGCATTTGAAACTCTCCAAAGTAGCAAAATAGATTCCAACTGTTAAATAATTTAGACCCTGTACACAAATATATAATTATGTGAATTGCTGTTGTTGATGTTGAAATATAACTGTTTACCCAATGAAAGCTAAAGGTGTTGCCTAATTAAAGCCTTTTAAATTCATGCTGATATTTGTACAGTTGAGATGCCATAATTATGTTCAAATGAATTCTTGGTGCTTCAGGGAACATATGGCTATAGAAAATAATACTGTTGCTACAATTATTTTCAGTGTTTATTTAATGATGTAGTGGTTTATGCAATGTTAATGTTCAGATGCAACAGGTTGTTAATGATATGATTGCTAAAAACAGTAAACTACATTATTATAAAAAATATTTTCTGTGATGGGGCAATTTACTTTTTGTTATATTATGCTAAAGCAATATTTTTTCACATGTTAGATGGTAAATATCATGTGTTGCTTTGATGCATGGTTCATCACTATATAAATATGCTGGAATACTGCTCTCAAAGGTTGATGCTTCGTGTGCATTTAGAATGCACACACCCTGATATTTATCTACTCTCACAGGCAACACGTATTTCTGAATATTGTCAGCAACTGACATGCTGGTAGGTAGAGCAACAGCACTAGGAAGATAGGTTTAGGTAAATGGAAGCAAAGGGTTGTCATGATATCTCATGTCTCAGACCCAATTCCTTTACTACCTGTAGCACTGAGAGCATGCTACTTCACATACTTACTATTTATTACTCTAAAACCTGGATGAACTGTAGTCTATGAAAGATTCTGTGAAACAACTGCACCTGTTTCTATTACTGAAAGGTTGTTTGTCCAAATCACTGAGGCACAGGGGCCTTGGAAGATGGACATTTGCATCTTCAGAATAAAGAGACTAAAGAAAAAAAAAAAAAACATTTTCTGTCGAGTTGACTCAGACTCATGATGACCCATGTGTGTCAGAGCAGGACTGTGCTCCATAGGACTTTCAATGGCTGATTTTTTGGAAGTAGATCACCAGGCCTTTCTTTCAAGGTGCCTTTGAACCACCTACCTTTCAGCTAGCAGCAAGCATGTTAACCATTTCCATCACCCAGAGACTCCAAAGACAGGAAAGAAGCCCTCATTTGGTTGTGAATGAGTCTATCCATGAAGAGGAAGACATTAAGATTTTGCTTGTCATGAAGCAATTCAGGGGGCAGTGGTGCAGTATGGGAAAGTGGGCAAGTGTCCAGGCTCCAAAAGTAGTAGGGCCTGCATTCACATCATGACTCTGAAACTTACTAGCTGTGTCTGTGGTCAAGCTGCTTATCTTCCCCAAGCCTCAGTTTCTTAAGGCCGGGGTTTCTCAACTTAAGCACTATTGATATTTTGGACTGAAGATTCTTTCTTGTGGGGCTGTCCTACGCATTGTAGGATGTTTAGAATCTCTACCCACCAGGGTGCTAGAGTAACACTCCCTATCTCCCAAGTTGTGACAATCAAAAATGTCTCCTTACATTGCCAAATGTCCAATGGGGGACAAAACCATCCCTGGTTGAAAACCACTGATTTATATGTAGGGGATAATAGAGTCTATTTCATAGGCATGATAGTCAGAAGATGTCCACATCCTAATCGCTGAAATCCGTGAACATGTTACTTTACCTGGAAAAAGGGAATTAAGTTAGCAGATGGAATTCAGGGGGCTAATTAGCTTACCTTAAAATAGGGAGATTATCCTGGATTTTTCTGGTGGGCCTAATGTAATCACCAGTTGCCTTCGAGTCAATTCTGACTCATGGTGACTCATGTGTGTCAGAATAGAGCTGCTGGATAGGGTTTTCAATGGCTTGACCTTTCAGAAGTAGA